>NC_045619.1:108136584-108775304 GCF_009829155.1 Mustela erminea | reverse complement strand
TGCCTACTTGTGATCTCTGTCCATCAAAGAAATAAAATAAAAATCTTTAAAAATATTTTTAAAAATAAAAATTCTATTATCTTTTTATTATTGACTATTAAGACTTTTATTCTTTTTTAAAAATATTTTTCAGCATTTTTTTTTAGATTTTATTTATTTGACAGAGATCACAAGTAGGCAGAGAGAGACAGGCAGAGAGAGAGGGGAAGCAGGCTCCCTGCTGAGCAGAGAGCCTGGCGCCCCCAGGACCTTTATTCTTTTTTTTTTTTTTTTAAAGATTTTATTTATTTATTTGACAGAGAGAAATCACAAGTAGACGGAGAGGCAGGCAGAAAGAGAGAGAGGGAAGCAGGCTCCCTGCTGAGCAGAGAGCCCGATGCGGGACTCGATCCCAGGACCCTGAGTACATGACCTGAGCCGAAGGCAGCGGCTTAACCCACTGAGACACCCAGGCGCCCAGGACCTTTATTCTTAAACAAGACTACTACTGGGGCACCTGGGTGGCTCTGCTGTTAACCATCTGCCTTCAGCTTAGGTCATGATCCCAGGGTCCTGGGATCGAGCCCCGCATCAGGCTCCCTGCTTGGCAGGAAGCCTGCTTCCCCTTCTCCCTTTGCTTCTGTTCCCTCTCTTGCTGTGTTTCTCTGTGTCAATAAATAAATAAAATCTTTAAAAAAGGGGGGGGCCACCTGGTGGCTCAGTGGGTTAAAGCCTCTCCCTTCAGCTCAGGTCATGATCCTGGGTCCTGGGATTGAGCCTGGCATCAGGCTCTATGCTCAGCAGGGTGCCTGTCTCCTCCTCTCTCTCTCTCTCTCTGCCTGCCTCTCTGCCTACTTTTGATCTCTGTCAAATAAATAAATAAATCTTAAAAAAAATTTTTTTAATCTTTAAAAAAACAAAAAACAAGACTACTACTTAGTTGGATATTAAAATAACCAATTTTGGGGGGCAAAGATACTTGTAAAAAAGATTGAGGTTAAAGGAAACAGAGGGCGTAAAGTACTAAAGTAGCTAGAATCTATGCCAGTTAATATCTTATTTTTTATTTCATTTTGTATTTTTAAGATTTTATTTATTTATTTTTTGCGGGGGGAGAGAGCAAGATTGTGTAGGTGGGGTGCGGACGGGGAAGAGGGAGAGAGAGAATCTTAAGCAGGCTACACGCCCAGCCTGCCCAATGCAGGGCTTGATCTCACCATCCTGACATCATGACCTGAGCCAAAATCAAGAGTCAGACGTCAGCTGACTGAGCCACCAGGTGCCCCTGATTTTTTTGTTTTTAAAAAGATCTGCCATGGGGCGCTGGGTGGCTCAGTGGGTTAAGCCTCTGCCTTCAGCTCAGGTCATGGTCTCAGGGTCCTGAGATTGAGCCCCGCATCGGGCTCTCTACTAAGCAGGGAGCCTGCTTCCCTTCCTCTCTCCCTGCCTGCCTCTCTGCCTACTTGTGATCTCTGTCTGTCAAATAAATAAATAAAATCTTTAAAAAAAAAAAAAAGAAAAGAAAAAAAAAAAATCTGCCATTAGTATTATTTCCTCAAATGGGCTCCTCTCCCAGGCTTCAAATCGCACATAAATGAGACCTTCACGGCTATAATATTATGGGATTTGATCTCTTAAACTCTCATCTTTTCATCAGTTACAATGGTAATATAAGACCACTCAACAGTTCTGGGACTTGGTCACTAATGCATGATTATAGAGTCACTTCACAACCAAACACAGTGTATAAGGACTGCACACCCATCAATGGCTGAAATCATTAATTACAGATAGCCAGAAGATAACTTATCCTACTGAAGAATACAAACTACAAACAGCACTTCTCCATCATTTCTCTATCTTATCCCAATTTTAAGTTTTTATTTTAGCTAAGCATCTACCTCATCATCATCCTCTCCTTCTGTTTCATCAGGAAATACTAAATATATCTCAAAATATTCTTAGTATATCTTAATATAGCAAAATAAAGTTTTCCCCTCCTCTCAACATTTTCTGCTATTACTCTAAAATAAGCAATCATTATCTTTCACCACTAATGCCAAAGACTCCTGTCTCTTTGATGTTACAATCCAATTTGGAGACCAGAAAATATTTCACCCGTCAGTTAAGCCAAGATCCTGGGAGTTGTATTGGATTTCTCCTATTCCTGAAAGTAGTTGGCTTCTTATTGCTGTTTAGATGTCAGTGATAAAACACTAAAATCTCTGCCTCCTGCCAGGAGTTTAAAATACAGTTTAAAACGTAGAGAAGGAGGGGTACCTAGTTGACATGGTCAGTGGATAATGTGACCCTTGATCTTGGGGTTCTAAGTTTGAGCCCCACACTGGGTGTAGAGATTAGTTAAAAATAAAATCTTTAGGGGCGCCTGGATGGCTTAGTTGTTAAGCGCCTGCCTTCAGCTCAGGGCATGATCCCAGGGTCCTGAGATCAAGCTCCGCATCAGGCTCCCTGCTCAGCGGGAAGCCTGCTGCTCCCTCTTCCATTCCACCTGCTGTGTTCCCTCTCTCACTGTGTCTCTCTCTGTCAAATAAATAAATAACATCTTTAAAATAAATAAAATAAAATAAAGATAAACTAAAATCTTAAAAAAAAAAAAGAGAGAACAAGAGTTGGATCTTAAAGATTAAGAACTAAAAGATGAAAGAGATGAGAAAGATGCTCCATGAAGCAGAAGAGTATAAACAAAAACACAGCACTGAGAAATATCATTGTATATTCAGGCCAATACTAGCTCTTCAGTATTCCAAAGCATGAGATGAGGAGGAGTTAAAAAAGATGAAGGTTGGGGCTCCTGGCTGGCTCAGTTGAAAGAGTAAGAAACTTGATTTTGGAGTTATGAGTCTGGGGTCATCCCATGTTGGATGTAGAGACTACAAGAAAAATTTTTAAAAAATAAATTCCTATGAAGTTGTATTTACCTACCTGTTTGCCAGAACATAATTCTAATTAGTCATGCAAATCCTCTAACACTCGTTACAAAGGGAGTTCTCTTTGCCACATAATATATATATTTATATTTATAAACAGATATACATATATGTTTATTAAATCACCTCTTCAAGGAGCTCCACTGTGAAAACCAGAAATAAAGGCTCATATAAGGAATAATTTTACAAGGAGGGAAAAAGGTAGTAGAGTAGTAATAGTATAAGGTAGCATGAGGTTTATAATTTTCCTTTATTGATTTTGGTACACGTTTTATTTATTTGCTTTCTCAAAATCTCCAAATAAGAAATTAAATACGGCCCAGCAGCTTTCAATCCTCTACCCTCAAGCTCTGCAAAGTAGTTAAAAAGAAGGGTAATGAGGCCTTGCTGATACTTAAATGTTAATTCATGGAGAGCAAACTACCACTGTCTTTCTGAATATAAAATAAGTATATGTCTCTATGTCATAGAAGGGGAGTATTTTCCCTGCACTCTTCCCGAGTTTGACAAAGATTCTGGTTTTACTGAAAAATGAATTCAACTTCCCCCACCCCCCCATTATGGCAACTCTTAGAAACCATCACTAACTCAGAACAGAAAAGATGAACCTAAGGTAGCATCGACCTTTAAATAAAAGCTGTTTGAATTTTATAAAACAGAGTAAGTAGTGGTCCATTTCAAATCTACTTCTAATTATCTGTCTCCTCCAGATAAAAAGCAAGAGGGCAACGTCACACAATATTTAGAATAATATATTATTTCTTCTTGGGCACATTAAATGTCTTCCCAGGAAACCAAATATAAGGCTACAGTACAGGGAGAAGGTAAGACCAAATTTTCTTTCTTGTTTTTTAAAAAATTTTTATTTAAATTCAATTTAATTAACGTATAGTGTATTATTTGTTTCAGGGGTAGAATTCAGTGATTCATCAATTGCATATAAGGCCCAGTGTTCACTGCATCAAGTGCCCTCCTTAATGTCCATCAGTGAGTTATACCATCACCCACCCCCCCAGGAACTCTCAGCTTGTTTTCTATGGTTAAGTGTCTCTTATGGTTTGTCTCCTTCTCTGATTTTCATCTTATTTTATTTTCCCTTCCCTTCCCTGATGTTAATCTGTTCTATTTCTTAAATTCCACACGAGTGAAATCATATATTTGTCTTTCTCTGACTTATTTTGCTTAGCACATAGTTGCAAATGGCAAGATTTCATTCTTTTTGATGGCTAATATTCCTGTGTGTGTGTGTGTGTGTGTGTGATACAGATACTACACCACATCTTTATCAATTCATCTGTCAATGGACACCTGGGCTCTTTCCATAGTTTGGCTGCTGTAGACATTGCTGCTATAAACATTGGGGTGCATATGTTCCTTTGAATAACTATCTTTGTATCCTTTGGATAAATACCTAGTAGTGCAGTTACTGGGTTTTCTCTCTTCTATTCCTACAGCCATTAGCCCAAATTTGTGTTAATCACAAATTAGGTGACCATGTAAGAGGGAAGACTTATCTTAGCAAAGTTGCTCACTGTTACCTACAAACACTGTACTAAATTCCCAAGCCCTAAAAATAAATAAATAAATAAATAAATCCAGCCATCCCCAAGCCCTGTCTTCTTACTCATGTAGATAGTGGCGCTGACATTTTGATAAGCAGAAAACATTTCATAATGCAACAAAAGATGTGAGACTTTTCCTTTAAAACCATGCATTCATACAAAGCATACACACCATTTTAGGGAAAATTCACAGTCCCTGAAACTTATCCATTGGTTTCCAACTAAAGACTCCTCATTTAGCTCCTCATTTAGATCCAGCTTAAATTCTAACCCCGCTGGACTGAATCCAATTCCCCTCTCTTATTTCTCCTGAACTCAGAGCTCTGAGTCTAGGCTACACAAAATACCATAATTATACATTTTTTACCATACTTCTCACTAAGTTTTTCACAATTATTGGTCATTCCCCAACTAGATAGATTATAAACACCTCAAGGGAAGAAAACATGCTTTAAACGTCTTTGCTATCCCCCTTGTAATGCCTAACATAAGCCGACTACACAGTGATGGTCAGCAAATGCTTAACAAGAAAGCTGGTCCCATCTTTGGATACAAATGTAGCGCTGAACACTAGCTATTTTGATTTTTCTCAGACACTGATAGGAACTGTTCTTTATTCATTTCTAGATTTCTATGCACATGGACTATACCTCAGTGTTTGCTGTCCAAGGTCACATACTGCTGGTGCTGAAGAGAATTAAAAGTTCTCTCTCTGACTCAAATTACTATGTTCTAGCTACCCAGAATGCCCTCCTCCTCAGTTCTGCCCTTCTGAATCCTTTTCATTACCTTTAAACCCTTAAATGATTTATCTGTTCTCTTGCTTTAAAATATATAGTAGAGGCACCTGGGTGGCTCAGAAGACAGTTAAGCATCTGCCTTTGGCTCAGGTCACGATCTCAGGGTCCTGGGATCAAGTCCTGCAACGGGCTCTCTGCTCAGCGGGGAACCTGCTTCTCCCTCTCCCTCTGTCTGCTGCTCTGCCTACTCGTGCACTCTGTCAAATAATTAAATAAAATCTTTTTTTAAAAATGAAATAAAATTTAAAAAGTATATAGTAGGGGTGCCTGGGTGGCTCAGTGGGTTAAAGCCCCTGCCTTCGGCTCAGGTCATGATCCCAGGGTTCTGGGATCGAGCCCCGCATAGGGCTCTCTGCTCAGCAGGGAGCCTGCTTCCCTCTCTTTCTCTGCCTCCCTCTCTGCCTACTTGTGATCTCTGTCTGTGAAATAAATAAATAAAATCTTTAAAAAAAAAAAGAAAGTATATAGTAAATTGTATCTGTCTTATGTCCCTACTAAGTCCCTAGAGATTAAAGTATGTTTTTAAACATCTTCATTGTACTGGTTTTATTCTCAGCCCTATGCCAAGTGCCTTATAGAATCCCACACATATTATATTAATAGAATTATATATATTATATTGATAGATTAATATTAATTTGGGGGGAACTTAGACAAGCCGATCCAGGTCATGAATCTGAGATCTTTTCCACAGAGGAACAGCTGTCATTTCTCTTTGTGCAGGACTGCTGCCTTGGAATCACAAAGACAGAACATAACATGTCTCATAACCTACTGTTCTAGACCTGCAAGCCTCTCTGAAGAGGAAACACATCTGTTAGCCAACTTTTTCTACTAAAGACAGAGAAAACAGACACCCAGTGGAGGTCTGAGCAAGATCAAACAAGTTCAGGACTGTTTTTTGACTGTTTTTTTCATAACCAAAACGCAGTTTAGGATATATCACAAATGGGAGCGTCTGGGTGGTTCAGTGGGTTAAAGCCTCTGCCTTCGGCTCAGGTCATGATCTCGGGGTCCTGGGATCGAGCCCTGTGTTGGGCTCTCTGCTCAGCAGGGAGCCTGCTTCTTCCTCTCTCTCTGCCTGCCTCTCTGCCTACTTGTGATCTCTGTCTGTCAAATAAATAAAAATCAATCTTAAAATTAAAAAAGGATATATCACAAATGGCTCAAATGCAAAAGATTGGAACATAACAAATAAACAAAGTCTTGCCTTTCTTAGTCACGGTCAGTCCAAATCACATAAGCCGGATCCCACGACACATCCAACTAACGCCCTGCTGCTTTTCCAACATAAGTCTCTCACACTTCTTCAAGGTGTGACTATACTTCTTCAAGAAGCATTTCCTGATTGAGCTCTACAACCATCATTCCCTTTCTTGGTATTCTACCCTACTCACTAAAAAATTTCTATTTCACCATGGCTTTCTTGATATTTATTTCAAACACTTAAACAACTGGCTTCTTTATGTTTATAGTTGTGTTTAACTAATAAACATATAATCAGCTATCTAATAAAGTTTAAGAATTTTAAGATTAAAATTTGTTTCAAGGGGTCTAAAATCTAGTTGGGGAGATTAGGTAACACAGCAGCCCTCAAACACTGCTGCCTAATTAGACACCTGTGAAAATTTTAAGTCTACCTATGCTAAAGTTATAACCCATGACAATCAAATTAGAATCTTTGAAGGTGGGACCCAGGTATTGTTGTTGTTTTTTTTAAAAGATTTATTTATTTATTTGTCAGACGGAGATCACAAGTAAGTAGGCAGAGAGGCAGGCAGAGAGGAGGGAAGCAGGCTCCCTACTGAGCAGAGAGCCTGATGCAGGGCTCAATCCCAGAACCCTGAGACCATGACCCGAGCAAAAGGAGGAGCTTAACCCACTGAGCCACCCAGGCGCCCCGAGACCCAGTTATTGTATCTTGTGAAACAAAAATGGGTATAATGGCTGTAATCAATTTGGCTCCCTCAATATCCTACCCAAAGCCCAATCATACTCCAGTACAATGAAAAGGAAGAAGTAAGATGATTAAGGCTACCGAGTGACTATATAGGGACATTCTGAGTTTGCTGATTCTTGATGAACCACCAATAACAGAGAGTGACAGTAGCTAACACGATGAAAATAGCTACCAAGGGAACCATTTCTGTAACCTTTTTGGAGGAGTATACCTGGAGGTCCAAGAGTAAGGAAGACCAATCACCAAAGCCAGATCAACAGCTAAACTCAGTTTTCCTGTGAAGTTGTACTTACCTAGATCTTTGCCAGAACACAATTCTAATTAGTTACGTAAATCCTCTAACACCTTGTTACAAAGGGATTTCTCTTTGCCACGTCATTTATAGATTCAAGAGTTTATCTGCATCTCTTCAAGGAGCTTCATTGTGAAGACTGAAATAATGGCTCATATAAAGAATAATTTTACAGGGAGGGAAAAAAGGCAGTGAAAGAAGAGTAGTGATAGTGTAAGATAGCACGATGTACATAATTGCCCCTTACTGACTGGACTTTAGTACACTTGTTTCATTTATTTGCTTTCTCAAAATATCCACATGAGAAACTAAATATGGCTCAGCAAATTTATAATCCTCTATCTTCAAACCTTGCAAAGTAGCTTAAAAAAAAGGGTAAAAAAAAGGGTAAAAAAAAGGGTAATGAGGCCCTGCTTAAGATTACATTGAAAGTCAACATCTAAAAACTAGATTCTTTTTGTTAAGTGAAGAGGACGAAGCTGGAAAAGTGTTAACAGAATTATGCCATTGAATGAACCGATCACAGTCTCTGACCCCCAAGAAGCAAGTAAAACTAACCTATTTTCTCAAAGAAAGTGTATTTCAGAGTTATGCAAAATAGTCAAAGAACATCAGTTACTGCATTACAAGTAACTTCAAACAGTGTGTTTTTGTTAGCCTTCCCCCAATACTGTCAAATTTTCATATAAAAAACAAACAGTGCTCCTAAATACCCTCACCTCCCAACTGAGTCATTAAGAGGTAAGGAATTTAACTTCTCATGCTGTTTATTCTTAGTCTTAGAATCACATCTGCTCTCACTCTTTTCACACTCTACAAGTTTTATAATCTGTTTCCATGCCACTTCAAGAAACGTACAGTACAGCTGGACTCACAGAGTCACCTCACAACTACAGAGCTCTTCGAACAGAAGGGTTATCCAAGGGTCAGAGCAGTCTGAAGTGCTCACTGATAAGAATTCTCAACAAGTTACTTATCTGCACTTCTAAAAACAGAAACTCTAATAGCAAGAACTGATTTTAAAAAGCAACAACAAAACAAAAGAACCATAAAACAAAAGGTAAAAATTTTAATTCTCAGAAAGGAGACCTTTGCTGCTTTTTCTTTAGGGCTGCAAACCAAAACAAATGAAACAGAAATTTCAAAAATTCCATCATGAAGAAATAAGGGAAAACTTAACAAACTGAAATAGAATTAGCCGTAAAATGACATTTTGCTTTAATTTTAACAGCTTAAAGCTAACAAAAGGGTTAAGAACACTCTTTGTTCCCTTTCTCAAGTTTGCCAAATTACAACTTTGGAATAATAAATGGCTCAGAAGTCAATCCAGATTTAATTACTTTTTTCCTTGCTGTCATGGCCTTCCCTGCCTTACAACTTATTATTTCTTACTTGGAACATCACATTTTAATGAAGATACACCAGAAATTTTGTGCTCTTATGTAAGAAGCATTAAAGAAAGAATAGATGACCACTGAGACTTTTAATCCTGGGACCAATTCATATAAAGCAAAAATATAAAAATAGAGGTCTCTCTCTCAACAATTACTGCTATTAGTGAAGAGCAGGCTTTCACTAAAAGATAAAGAGCTTTTTTAGATAATATCTTGGGTATTTGGGATTTGTGCTAAATCTCGGGATTTAGCACATTAGGGGTGTGTGGGTAGCTCTGTTGGTTAGGTGTTTGCCTCAGCTCAGGTCATGGTCCCAGGGTCCTGAAACAAGTTCCACATCAGGCTCCTTGCTCAGCAGAAGTCTGCTTCTCCCTTTCCCTTTGCCTGCTGCTCCCTCTGCTTTTGCTCTTTTTGTCAAATGGATAAATAAAATCTTTAAAAAAAAAAAAAAAATTTAGTACCTTGGGAATAACATCTACAAGTAGTATTAGAGCTGGTCCAACAATCTAAAATCATTTTTAGCACAAAATATTTGTTGTTGGAAATTTCTTTGTAGTCCCATTGATATAAAAAACACAAAGGAGTAATTTCCAGGACTCAAAAAACCATAAAACTAATTTGGACCAACTATCAGAGTTTAAGTATAAAAAAACATAAAACTAATTTGGACCAACTATCAGAGTTTAAGTATGCATGAACAACCAGAGAACTGTATCTTTCTTTGAAAACAAAAATAAAAACAAAACCAGAGAAAGCTCAGAGAGATTAAGTAACTTGTCCCAAGGTCTCTGAGCCTGTTTTGAGAACTGGCTTGTGTGATGAGCTCAGGGTGTTATACGTAACTAGAATCACGGAACACTATATCAGAAACAGTGGCTAACTGAACACAATTTTTAAAAAAAAGAGAGAGAGGGGCGCCTGGGTGGCTCAGTGGGTTAAAGCCTCTGCCTTCGGCTCAGGTCATGATCCCGGAGTCCTGGGATCGAGCCCCACATCAGGCTCTCTGCTCCGCAGGGAGCCTGCTTCCTCCTCTATCTCTGCTTGCCTCTCTGCCTACTTGTGATCTCTGTCTGTCAAATAAATAAATAAAAACTTTAAGAAAAAAAAGTTTATAAAAAAAAGAGAGAAGTATGCAAACAACAACAAAAAAGAATAAACTACTAAGAAAAAAAAAAAAAAGAACTGCTTGTCAGTAACATGCAGTAACTTGTACGCACTCCTACCATGTGTCCTTCTGAACATTTTACTGATACTGACCTACTTAAACCTCACAAGGCTATGGAGTAAGCCTTATTATTATTTCCATTTTACAGACCAGGAAACTGAATCAACCGAAGAGGATTATCGTTCAAAGTCACTGAACTGGATTTAAGCTCAGGCAGTTTACTTCCCAGGACCATGTTTTTATCAACTGCATGAAACGAACTCTTAGGCTGTAGTCCTGATTACCTTACAGATGTTTTCTCCTGAGTTTACAGCAAGAAGTAAATAGAAAAGGTTATTCTTGGTGTTTTCTTGAAGCAAGTACACAAAGATATGTGCATGAAACCTTTCTAATAAAAAAGGGAAAGAGAGAAGAAACTGAAATATGGAGATACAGGGAGTATTTTTTTTTTTAAAGATTTTATTTATTTTATTTGACAGACAGAGATCACAAGTAGGCAGAGAGGCAGGCAGAGAGAGAGAGAGAGGAGGAAGCAGGCTCCCTGCTGAGCAGAGAGCCCGATGTGGGACTCGATCCCAGGACCCTGAGATCATGACCTGAGCCGAAGGCAGCGGCTTAACCCACTGAGCCACCCAGGCGCCCAAGGGGAGTATTTTCAAATAAATGTAAGATAAAATATAAATGTAACATTGGTTTTGGTGGTAGAACAAAGTAAAAAGAGCTTGCAGATCATTAAATGAACCATTTCAAAAATGTGCAGTGGCTGCTTTATTCTGCCTGTATTGACTGCATTTTGCTTCCTTTTTTTGGGTTCACATTGTTACAAATTATTCCGCCACTTCAAGCAGTATTTTATCTACAGGGTCATAGCTGCTGACAAACTGAGCTCCCTACGGACTTAACTTTTCCATCTGAAGATGCTTTGGCAGAACTCCATAGACATATTCCCTGGTAAACTCATCTAGGGACTCACCTGCCCTAAGATGTACCAACAAACCATTAACGGTTACTTTCTGGCAGTATCTATCCCTCAAGTAGTCCCCTTAAAAAATAGAAACAGTAATTATTCTTCTACATTCAGTCAAGCAGTATGCCATATGCCTCTCAGATCACTATTAAATTAAAATGAGAAAATGCAAAGTGGGAAAGATATTCCCAGTAATTTTCCATCTATTCTAATGAGCAAGACCCACAAAAAATATATTTTGGAAATACAGTGCAGTAAATACTCACACCTGCAAGTAAAATACATGGGTTTGATGAAACAGTACTTAACCTCATTATACTAAAATTATTTCAGTTACAAAACCCACTTAGTGATTTTTAGATCACAAATTATGTGTTACCTCCCAGAGTATAAAAACTCTGTCTTTTGGGAACTTTTAGGTAAGAAACTGTTAGAACAGTGTCCAAATATCCTTGATTATAAACAAAAATACTTTCTCTGTCTTTCTATTCCTAAAATAGAAATAAGGAGCTTTAAGTCAAAGAGAAAAAAGGCAAAAATTAATTTTATTCAAACTACTTAAATATTAAATACTATGGTAGACATCAGATTACATTTTTACCAGTAAGCTTTTATGTAATTTAAAACTAAATCTTTCATAGTAAGTATCTAGTTTAGTACATGACATAGGAGAAAATAAAAGAGAAGCCTTACCACGCTGGACTTCTACTGCCCTTTTCAGGAGACAGACTTACTTCTAATGTAGGAACACAATCCCAGGAAATGAAAGACAGTGAGAAAGCGGAGGGAGGGAACAAGGATGAGTCAGGGAAAATCATAATATGCCAACTAGTCTGTGCCCTAAGTGTGCTGCAGGGCAATGAAAAATCAGAATCAAAACACAAAGGAATCTTCAGACTCAGGAAGAGGAAAAAAATATACACTCTTAAAGACATATCTAAAAACCTGACATTTGTAAAAATGTAGCATTTTCACAAAATACTTTTATATCATTATTTTTGTGAGACAGAACTATTCTTCCCATTTTGTAGTTGATAAAACTAAGGCTCAGAGAAGTTAAATGAATTTCTCCCAAACACAAGGCTAATATTTGGCAGAGCTGGGGGCCACAAATTAACCCTGTGATTTCCAATCTTTATTAACTTGCCTCTCTCTGGCAGGGTTAAAAAAATAAGGTAAAAAGAGAAAAAATCCAAAAGCCTTATCTTGTAATTCTAATGCCACATAAACAAAAATAAAAAATTATAATCCAGGGCACCCGCGTGGCTCAGTCGTTAAGGGTCTGCCTTCAGCTCAGGTCATGATTCCAGGGACTTCGGATGGAGCCCCAAGTTGGGCTCCCTGCTTGGTGGGAGTCCTGCTTCTCCCTCTCCCACTCCCCTTGTTTGTATTCCTTCTCTCACTGTCTCTCTCTCTCTCTCTCTGTCAAATAAATAAATAAATAAAATCTTTAAAAAAAAAAAAAAGATGTGTTCCTCATTGAACTTTTATTTCTAACTGCACCCCAATTAATCACTCCCTCCTTTGTCTTCCTACTACACTTTGAACATGCCTACCCCACAACATATAACATGTTACACATGGTTATTAATGTTTTACATTTCTATCTCCTCAACCAGTTCTGAGCTCTGAAGTAGGGCCTATATTTTATTTAACTTTTGTATACTTAAAATCTAGCATGGTGCCTACCATAACATATGCAAACAAGCAAGGTTTACTGCACATTAAAAATTAATCCCTGGGACGCCTGGGTGGCTCAGTTTGGACAACTGCCTTCGGCTCAGGTCATGATCTCGGAGTCGCGGGATCGAGTCCCGCATCCGGCTCCCAGCTCCACGGGGAGTCTGCTTCTCTCTCTGCCCTTCTCCTCACTCATGCTCTCTCTCCCTGTCTCTCTCTCAAATAAATAAATAAAATCTTTAAAAAAAAAAAAAAATTAATCCCTGAAGGCCTTAAACATTACAGAAATTAATTAATCTTCACAAACCCCTTGTAAAATGGGCAGACACTATTAATGACTTCCTTAGAAACTGGAGTTTAGGGGCGCCTGGGTGGCTTAGGGGTTAAGCCTCTGCCTTTGGCTCGGGTCATGATCTCGGGGTCCTGGAATCGAGCCCCATATCGGGCTCTCTGCTCAGTGAGAAGCCTGACCCCCCCCCCCACGCCTGCCTCTCTGACTGCTTGTGATCTCTGTCTGTCAAATAAATAAATAAAATCTTTTAAAAAATGATTAAAAAAAAAAGAAACTAGAGTTTATAAATAATCTGAAGAATATTCAGGAAAATGATTCATCTAAGGCCATGCAATTAGACAGTAATAAACATTTCTAGGCCATTCTCCTTTTCAAGAAAAACCAAGAGAAAGAACATGAATTGGTGATGCCTATTGAGAACTGCGCCACGGAAAGAAGCCCCAGCTTATAGATTCCATACAGACATTTCACAGGAATTATAGAAATATGTTTCACCCTCACGTGATGGTGAGTGCCAGTAAGAAGGAATGATCAGAAGTAGACTGAGACTCCTTCACGTCTAAGGTATGGAAATTGTAACCATATGACTTATATTCAAGTCTGGGGAATAATGCCTGTGGATAAAGTAACTAAAACCAAAATGAGATCCTTGTAAAGTCTCAGCTTGAAGTCATTTTAACTTCTGGTTTCTGGGAAGCACTTAAGAAGCTTGGAAGACTGGGGCGCCTGGGTGGCTCAGTCATTAAGTGTCTGCCTTCAGCTCAGGTTATGATCCAAGGGTCCTGGGACTGAGCCCCGAATCAGGCTCTCTGCTCGGAGGGAAGCTTGCTTCTCCTTCTCCCACACCCCCTGCTTGTGCTCCCTCTGTCAAATAAATAAATAAAATCTAAAAAAAAAAAAAAAAAAAAGAAGAAGGTTGGAAGGTGCCCTTCCATCCTAACAACAAGCAATAAGGCTGAACAAACTGAAAAATCGGTAACTTCTTAGATCGTTAAGAGAACTGAGGTCACAGGGCCAAATGCTGCCCCCAAGACTGAAGTGACCAACAGGCAATAGAGGGGATCATAACTTACTGGAGCAGAAACTCCTCAGCAGTCACCTCCCCAGGAACCCGTGCCCAGGGAGGAGAACTGGAACTGAAACTGAGGAACTGCTGGAGCCTCAGTGTGGACAAAACTGAGAGAGAAAACCGAGAGTGACTGCCACACGTACGGAGCTTGAAGTCACCACGATACCCTAACAAGTAAAAAGCTAAACAAACTGAAAAATCCACAACTACTCTAGGATCTGTAAGATAGAGAGGTAATGGCCCAGGGCAAACTACTGCCCCCAAGACTGGAGAGAAAGACAGGTGAACATGGAGAGTCACAGCTTACCTGAGTGGAAATCACGCTGGGGACGAGCACTGATGGACAGCTGGAGGCTCAGCATGGCCAATACAAAGTTAAACTCCAGGGGGACTCAGTCATAAGAAGACCCCTACAATTCTGTGAGATTTACCTCTAGGAGCTCAACCAGGTGCTCTTAATAAATACCAAAGAAAATTCCCCTCGTGCTTCTGGCAGGGGGAGGATGAACTATTTGAAATATAATAGGCCACTCTGTTTTTCTTAACAAGGACTGCCCTTAAGAGAAACTACCTAACCAGAGCCTAACAACACAAGGGTAGAGAAATACCCAACTCAGCCCACTCAAGCCATCTCATCCCACCTAACAGGGAAAGGAAAAACTGAGAAACACTTCACAGTGCAGAGGCCATAGTTCAGTAAAAAGACTGACCTAATCATAGGCCTATAAAATCCCTCCCCTTCCTCCAAGGCTTCTTTACAGCAGTTCCTTTGACCCAGTGCACCATGTCCGGCTATCAAGAAAAAATTACAAGGCATGCCAAGATGCAAAAAACAAATTTGAAGAGATGGAGCAAGCATCAGAACCAGACACTGCAGATGTTGAAATTATCATGACAAGAATTTAAATCAATTATGATTAATAAGCAAAGGACTCTCATGGATAAAGCAGAAAGCATGCAAGAACAGATGGGCAATGTAAGCAGAGAGAGAAACACTGGAAAAGAACCATAAGATCGAAAAGATCTATAACGGAAATGAAGTATACCTTTGATGTGCCTATATAATATTAAACTAGACATGGGTAAGGGAAGAATCTCTGAGCTTGGGTATATAAAAGCAAAGACAACAAAGGAAAAAAAAGAACAGGATATCCAAGGACCGTGGAACAACTACAGAAAGTGTAACATATACGTAACTGGAATACAAAAAGGAAAAGAAATAGGAACAGAAGAAATATTTAAAAAAACAATAATGACTGAGGGCCTCCTCAAGTTAATATCAGACACCAAAAACAGTTTCAGGAAGCTCAGAGAATGTCAAGTAGAAAAAAATGTAAAAACAAAACAAAACAAAACAAAAACCCTACACCTAGGCATATCATTTTCAAACTACAGAAAGTCAAAGATAGAAAATTTTAAGACAAGCCAGAGTTAAAAACATTTTCCCTATAGAAATACAAAGAAAAGAATTATATTGAACTTTTCCTCAGAAACCACACAAGCAATAACAGAATGAACTCAAATATTTCAAGTGTTGAGAGAAAAAAAACCCACCAACTTAGCATTCTGGGCATGTGAAATTATCCCTCAGAAATGAAGGACACGTAAAAATCTCAGATAAGCAAAAACTGAGGAAATGTGTTGTTAGTAAACTTGTCTTTGCCTGAAATGTTAAAAGAGGCTCATTAGAGAGAAGGAAAACAATGTAAGTCAGAAACTTGGATCTCCATTAGGAGAGGAAGAGCATCAGAAGAGAAGTGAAGATAAGGTAAAAATGTTTATTATTCTTATTCTTAACTGATAAGAATTATCAATCATCAATTGGTAACAGTTTGTTCAAAAAAAATAGCAACTCAATCATGTATACTTACATATATAGCATATATATGCATATACATACAGACACACATATGCATGCTTAGATTAGGGAAATAAATGACAGCAGTGATACAGAGATGAGAAGGACTTAAGATTATTTTGTTATGATACGGTACTCACATTACTCATGAAGCGGCACAGTGTTATTTGAAAGTGAACTTGGACTAGCTGTAAATGTATATTGCAAACTCTGGGGCAAGCACTAAAAAAAGTAAAAAGAGAAATGTAATGGATATGTTAAGAAAGTAGAAAAAATGGAATGCAACACGCTTAATTAAAACCACAAAAGGCAGAAAAAGAGTGGAAGACAAAAAGAGGAACAAAGAATATGGGCAATAAGCAGAAAACAGTTTTAACAAATACGGTAGATATTAATTGAATTATTAATAATCCCTTTGATAATCTAAAAGCACCAATTAAAAGACAGAATTTAGCAGACTGGATCAAAAAACAAGACTCAACTATATGTTGTTTATAAGAAACTCCAAATACAAAGACACAAACATATTAAAATAAATGGCTGGAGAAAAATACACCACGATAACACTAATCAAAAGAAAGTAGGGACCCCTGGCTGACTCAGTAGGCAGAGTATGCAATTCTTGATCTCAGGGTTGTTAAATTTGAGCCCCACACTGGGTGGAGAGATTACTTAAGAAATAAAATCTTAAAAAAAAAAAAGTGGGAGTAGCTCTATTAATTTCAAACAGAGCAGACTTCAGAGCAAGAAAAGTTATCAGAAATAAAGAGGGGCAGGGGCCTGGGTGGCTCAGTTATTAAGTGTCTGCCTTCTGCTCAGGTCATGATCCCAGGGTCCTGGGATTGAGCCCCACATTGGGCTCCCTGCTTGGTGGTAAGCTGTTCTCCCCCTCCCACTCCCCGTTTGCATTCCCTCTCTCGCTGTCTGTAAAAAAAAAGAAAAAAGAAAAAAGAAAAAAAGGGGGGGGCACCTGGGTGGCTCAGTGGGTTAAGCCCTCTCTGCCTTTGGCTCAGGTCATGTTCTCAGGGTCCTGGGATCGAGCCCCACATGGGGCTCTCTGCTCAGCAGGGGGCCTGCTCCCCCCTCCCCACTCCGCCTGCCTCTCTGCCTACTTGTGATCTCTCTCTCTGTCTAATAAATAAATAAAATATTTTTAAAAACCCCAATTAATGTAATCCCCCACATCAACAGTCTACAGAAAAAAAAAAAATCACAAGATCATTAACAACAGATGCAGAAAAGCTCTGACAAAATTTAACATCCAATCATGATAAAAACTTTCAGTAAATTAGGACTGAAAGGGAACTTCAACTTGACAAAGAGTTATCTACAAAAAAAATACAGCTAACAAGTTTAATGGTTAGAACTATAAGGTCCCATTAAGATAAGGAACAAGGCCAGGATGTCATTTCTCATCACCACTTTTCAAAAATGTACTGCAAGTCCTGGCTAATGCAGTCAGACAAGGAAATAAAATGTATACAGACTGGTAAGGAATTGTTAAAAAGAAGGCAACAGGCCCCAAATGGATTCACTTGAGCTAAACCCATGTCCCCAACCAAGACTTACTGGCTAACCTAACTGCAATTTCAACCTCCTTCAGGAATGTGATCCTAACCAGTTAGTCTGGAATTTCCTAGTCAACACTGGTGAGGATATTCATGCAATAGATTCCTTTCATCCCCCTAAAAGAGGTGACCTTGCCTGAAATAATCCTTTCTTTTGTTTATGATTTCCTTGTCCCACTTCTTTCTACCTTTAAAAACTTCTTTTCTGCAGCAATTTGGAGCTCCTTTCTATTTGCTAGATGGGATGCTGCATGACTCATGAATCACTGAAGAAAGCCAATAGATCCTTGAATTTACTCTGTTGAATTTTTGTTATTTTACTTAAGAAACAAAACTGTCTTGTTCACAGATGACACGATCACCTACGTTATGAAAATCTGAAAAGAATCCACAAAAATACTCCTAAAATTAATAAGAATGATAGCAAGATTGCAGAATACAAGGTTAATATAAAAAGTCAATCGTTTTCCTATATACTAGAAATAAACAAGTGGAGCTTGAAATTAAAGATCTAATATTATTTACATAAGCATCCCCAAAAATAAAACGCTTAGGCATGAATATAACAAAATAGGTACAAGATCTATATGAGGGAAATTATAAAACTCTGATGAAATAAAAAAAAGAACTAAATAAATGGAGATATTCCATGTTCATGGATATAAAGACTCAATAAGGTTAAGATGTAAATTCTTCCCAACTTCATCTATGATTCAGTGAAATCCCAATCAAAATCTCAGCAAATATTAACAAACTAATTCTGAAATTTATATGGAGAAGCAAAAGACCAAAAATAGCCAACACAATACTGAACAACAAAGCTGGAGGACTGATACTACCTGACTTCAAGACTTACTATAAAGCTAGAGTATTCAAGACAGTGTGGTTTTGGTGAAAGAAAAAATAGATCAGTGGAACAGAAGAGAGAGCCCAGAAACAGATGCATATAAATATAGTCAATTTATCTTTGAGAAAGGAGCAAAGGCAAACAATGGATAAAAAGTTTTTTCAAACAATGGTACTGGGACAACTGGACAGGCACACACACAAAACCAAATCTAGACATAGACCTTACACCTTAAATAAGTTAACCCAAAATGGATCATAGACCTGAGTGTAAAATACAAACTATAAAACTCCTAGAAAATAACCAACGAGAAAACCTAGATGACCTTGGCCTTGGTGATGACTTTTTAGATATAACATTAAGACACAGTCAATAGGGGCGCCTGGGTGGCTCAGTAGGTTAAAGCCTCTGCCTTCGGCTCAGGTCATGATCCCAGGGTCCTGGTATTGAGCCCCGCATTGGGCTCTTTGCTCAGGAGGGAGCCTGCTTCCTCCCCTCTCTCTCTGCCTGCCTCTCTGCCTACTTGTAATCTCTGTCTGTCAAATAAAATAAATAAAATCTTAAAAAAAAAAAAAAAAGACACAGTCAATAAAAGAAATGGCTGATAAGCTGGAATTTAAGATTATAAATGTCTGTCTATGACAATATTGAAAGAATGCAAAGACAAGCCGCAGACTGGGAGAAAACAATTTCAAAAGACACATCTAGGGTGCCTGGGTGGCTCAGTGGGTTAAGCCGCTGCCTTCGGCTCAGGTCATGATCTCAGGGTCCTGGGATCGAGTCCCACATCGGGCTCTCTGCTCGGCAGGGAGTCTGCTTCCTCCTCTCTCTCTCTCTGCCTGCCTCTCTGCCTACTTGTGATCTCTCTCTGTCAAATAAATAAATAAAATCTTTAAAAAAAAAAAAAAAAAGACACATCTAATAAAGGATTATTATCCAAAATATACAAAGAACTCTTAAATAAGAAAACAATCAATCTGATTTTAAAAATGGACCAAACACCTTAACAAGATACCTCACCAAAAAAGTACAGATGGCAAATTAGCATACGAAAAGATATTCCACATCATATGTCATCAGAGAAATGCAAATTAAAACAATGAGCTACCACTATACAGCTAGTAAAATAGCCAAAATCTAACACAACCACCACCAAATGCTGGAAGTCTAAGGAGCAAAAGGAACTCTTATTCATTGCCGGTGGGGATGCAAAATGGTACAGCCACTTTGGAAGACAGCTTGGAAATGTCTTAAAAAACTAAGCATACTCTTACCACACCCCACTCCTTGGTTTTTACACAAAGAAGTTTAAAGCTCATGTCCACACAAAAACCTGCACATGGATGATTGTATCAGATTTATTCCTAATTGTCAAAACTTGGAAGTAACTGAGATCTCCCTCCATAGGTGAATGGGTAAATAAACGGTGGTACATCCAGACAAAGGAGTGCTAAAATTTTAGTGCTAAAAAAGAGATGAGCTATCAAGCCATAAAAAGACAGAGGAAACTTAAATGCATATTACTAAGAGAAAGAAGCCAATATGAAAAGGCTATATATCACACTGCCCAACTATATATGTATATATCCCAACATATAAATATGACATTCTGGAAAAGGAAAAACTATGGAGATAGTAAAAAGATCAGTGATTGCCAGGAGTGAGGCAGGACAGAGGATCAAACACGTGGAACACAAGCTTTTTAGGGAAGTGAAACTACTCTGTGTAATACTATAGTGATGGATATATGCCATCATAAATTTGCCCAAATTACAGAATATACACCAAAAGTAAACTGTAACTATGGTCTTTGGGTGACAATGAGGTATCCACAGAGGTTCATTGGTTGTAACAAATGTACAGATCTGATGGGAGATGCTGATAATGGGGAAGGCCATGCATGTGAGCAGGCAGGTAGTATATGAGAAATCTCTGTACCTTTCTTCAACATTTCTGTGAACGTAAAACTGCTCTACAGTCTATTAAAAAAATCCACACCAGTCACAGTACTTATAAACCTCAATAAAGTGCTTTTCTCAATACCAGTACAGTGGAAAAATCATCTCAAATATAGTAAGGCAAAAATGATCACAAAATAAAACAAAAAAAAACTATCTGCAGAAATCCAAAAGGCACTTATCCCAGCCATTTCTTTTTCTAATTCAGAGAACAAAATATTATTTTCGTCTCTGCAAATCTATATGTCCAAACTCTTCCTCCAACAGATTATTGTTGTCATCCCTCCTCCTTAACAGTAGGTTTTCAAAACTAGCTCCACTTTGACAGGTAGGCAGTTTGCTTCACCCTGATCTTGTGTTCAGGCAGCTGAAGACAAACACTTTACCCCAGAAGTCATACTACAGACTTTATGTAACAGACATGCACCATCATGCAGCCCAATCATTCTCCTCTGGAAGAATGACCAAAATGGTTTTAAGACCTGTCAATGGAATGTTTAACACAAAGTGCCTTAAAGATGATTCATGTTGACGCTTTGCATCATAGGAGACACTTTCACCAATTAGTCAAAAAAGGAATCTCTTGGTTTTAAACACACAAAAAAAAACACAGGGCTTAAACCTAACAATGTGAAATACAGATTGGGCATTCAAAATTAGAGATTAAGGGGCGCCTGGGTGGCTCAGTGGGTTAAGCCGCTGCCTTCGGCTCAGGTCATGATCCCAGGGTCCTGGGATCGAGTCCCGCATCGGGCTCTCTGCTCAGCGGGGAGCCTGCTTCCTCCTCTCTCTCTCTGCCTGCCTCTCTGCCTACTTGTGATCTCTCTCCATCAAATAAATAAATAAAATCTTTAAAAAAAATTAGAGATTAAAAATACATTAAAAAATTTATATATCAATTATCTAGTTATCTATTATTACTGCTCTTTTCTTTAGCAAACACATTTAAGTTGAATAAAAGAACTACTTTCTCTGTAACAAAGTATAATAACCAACAAACATCAACATACTGTGTCATAATAAAACTGAAAATCAAGAAAGGAATGAATTACATTCTCTGTATTTAATTGTTCCCTTGTTGGAAAGCACCATTTAGGTGAGCAAGATTCCTGGGTGGAGCTACCAAGAACAGCAGCAATGGCAATGATAATGGCAGTGGGGAAAATGGGGGGCTGGCCCAAGTGCCTTCCTTGCCCTCTATCTACACTGGAGACATGAAGAGATTCTTTTGAGTGCAATCATGAATCAGGACAGAGTAGTAGTTCAAGGGGAAGTCCTTACGTGACAGTCCTTCCCCACAGAAAGATGGGGAGATTATATATCTAAAAGATATAGAAAAGTTGATGCCTGAAGGAAAGTACAGCCTATATGTCTGACTGGTCCATAAGGCCTGAAACCAATCCCCCAGGGCATTCCACTTCAGTTTTCATTCTGTTTCTCTGAGCATGAGGAAAAGCGAAACCAGGAAGAAAGGGGCTTTTTTCCCCCTGCAGACTCTCTTCATTCTATATCTCCTCCTTTCTTATGCTTGGTTTTGGGCCTAGGCATCTATATTGAAAATGACTGAGCATACCCTCTGCCAGCACCTACTGAGGGAAAGAAAAGCCCCTTAAAAAGTATGAGATATGTGAAGTGGTGTATTATTACAGCAGTTTACTTGAACTTGAGACCACTGTAAGCATGACCCAACTTACCACCCTATTTTTACATATCCAAGTTTCAGGAACTCTCAAATCCAGTACTTTATTCAAGCTCTCTGGAGGCATTTTACTAACCTCATTCTCTCTTTGGCCTGTAAGACACTTCAGAATTTCCTAGCAGTTGACTGTTGGGTAGGAACTTGCAAGGGCTTCTTTTCCCACAAACGCCACCAACAGTTATAATGTTGGCAACAATGCTATTGTCTCCTTTTAGTGCCACCAGACTTAGAACTGCATCATTCATGGTAGAAATTTTACTTCTGCAATATAACTACCACTTCTTCCTTAAAGAGAAATCAGGGGCACCTGGGAGGCTCAGTGGGTAAGGCGTCCAATTCTTGAGTTTGGCTCAGATCATGATCTAGGGTCATAGGATCCAGCCCTGAGCAGGGCTCTGAGCTAAGCACAGAGTCTGCTTGAGATTCTCTCCCTTTCCCACTGCCCCTCCCCCGCTCATGCTCTCTCTCTAACCCCCCCTCTCTCAAATAAATAAATCTTACAAAAAACAAAAACAAAAACAAAAAAAACCCACAACAAACTAAGGGATGCCTGGGTGGCTCATTCAGCTAAGCTTCTGACTCTTGATTTCAATTCAGGTCATGATCTCAGGATCGGGAGGCTGAGCCCCACATGGGGCTCCATGCTGGGCATGGAACCTGCTTGGGATTCTCTCTCTCCCTTTCCTTTTGCCCCTCCCCTGCTCTCCCTGTCTCATAAAAAAATATAAATAAATAATTTAAATAAATAAATAATTTTAGAGAATGGAATCAGGTTAGCAAATGATACAAAAGCTTTGTTATTTTGTTTTATTCTTCAAAACAAAGGAAAGCTTCCCTAGGTTTGAATTTATACTTATTTAAAAAAGAAAAGAGAGGAACCTAGCTGGCTCAGTCAGTAGAGCATAGGACTCTTTTTTTAAAAAAGATTTTATTGATTATATATAGAGAGAGATCACAAACAGGAGAAAGGGTAGAGGGAGAAGCAGACTCTGCACTGGGAATGGGAGGGGTAGTAGCAGGGAGCCTAACCCAGGGCATGATCATGACCTGTGCCAAAGGTAGGCCCTTAACTGACCGAGCCACACAGGTGCCCCAAGCATACAACTCTTGCTGTTGGGGTCATGAGTTCAAGCCCCACACTGAGCCTAGAGCCTACTTTAAAATCAAAAACAAAAACACAAGACACACACACACAAATATCCAGGCAATAAAAAACTATTATAAACCAATAGAAATTAAGAAATAACAATAAAAATGAAAAGATACAACTTCATATCCTGTAAAGTTTAAAAGAGGTTTTGTTGTTGTTGTTATTATTTTTCAAGGCAGACTGGGGGCATCTGGATGGCTCAGTTGGTTAAGCCTCTGCCTTCAGCTCAGGTCATGATCCCAGGGTCCTGGGATTGATCCCCGCATCAGGCTCCCTGCTCAGCAGAGAGCCCACTTCTCTCTCTGCCTGCTGCTCCCCCTGCTGTGTACTCCCTCTCTCAAATAAAATAAATAAATAAATAAATAAATAAATAAATAAATAAATAAAAGGAGGGAGGGAGAAGAAAAGGAAGGGAGGATGGAGGGAAGGAAGGAAGGAAAGGCTGGAAGAAAGAAAGACTGTCACATACAGTGCCTCATTTGGATGTGTCCGGGTCTTGGAAGTGTGACTAGCCTACATTCTTCTATAAATGGACCCTGAGAACCTGTTTTGAGATTTTAGCAGGGGAGCAAAGTTACTCCTCTACACTTCACAGAAGAATGTTCCTCCTCTATTGGGGAAGGTTGTCCTCTTCCACCAAGCGAACAGCCTCAGGAGGGACACACATAGAGTGGTGAGAGAGGAAGGGATACCCACCGGGCAGCCAGATCAGTCAAATCAAACCTAGAGATAAGTGGGGTGACAGCTGTCACAGACAGATTACCCTCACATTCAAAAGAGAGGATATTTTTGAGACATTTAGAAATTTGAATGCTAACAGCATATTTGAGGATATGAAGAAATCATTTTTAATTTTTTTGATGTGGTAACGACAGTTTGATTAAAAATAAAGAAAACCGGTATGCCTGGGTAACTCAGTCAGTTAAGTGTCTGCCTTCAGGTCAGGTCACGATCCCAGGGTCCTGGGATGAAGTCCAACATGGGACTCCTTGCTCAATGGGGAGCCTACTTCTCCCTCTGCCTGCGCTCCCCCTGCTTGTGCTCTCTCTCTCTGACAAATAAATAAAATCTTTTAAAAAATGCTTAAATATAAAAATAAAGAAAACCTTTATTTTTTAAAGATACATACTGAAAAATTTTTTTTTTAACTTTTAAGTAGGCTTCATGTCCAGTATGGAGGCTGATGCAGGGCCTAAACACACAACCCCAAGATCAACACCCAAGCCCAATTCAAGTCAGACATTCAACCAACTGAGCCACCGAGGCGCCCCTGAAAAATTTTTTAAATTCCAGTATATTTAACATATAGTGTTATATTAGTTTAAGATGTACAATATAGCGATTTAATTTTATATAGTACTCAGTACTCATAAGTGTACTCTTAATCCTCTTCCCCTTTTTAACGCCCCTCCCCCCCATACTGAAATTTTTTAAAAGACTTTATTTATTTGTGAGAGAGCAAGAGAGAGAGCGTGAGCTAGCATGAGCAGGGGGAGGGGCAGAAGGAGAAGCAGGCTCCCTGGTGAGCAAGAACCCAATGTGGGACTTGATCTCAGGACCCTGGGATCATGACCTGAGCCAAAGGCAGACACCCAGACTACTGAGCCACCCCAATGCCCCCATACTAAAATTTTTATAGATAAAATCAAATAATGCCTGGATTTTGTTTCAAAATAATATTAAGAAGGGACACGACTAGGGTGTGAATAAAGCATAAGTGGTAATGAGTTAGTGATTATTAGGGCTAAGTGATGTTAGTCATTATGCTATCTTATCTATATTTGTGTATGTTTAAAATTCTCCAAAATAAAATGCTTAAAAATGGATGCCTGGTTAAGCAACTGCCTTTGGGTCAGGTCATGATCCTGGAGTCCCGGGATCGAGTCCCATATTGGGCACCCTACTCAGCAGGGAGTCTGCTTCTCCCTCTGACCTCTCCCCTCTCATACTCTTCTCTCATTCCTCTCTCAAATAAATAAATAAAATCTTTTAAAAAAAATGTTTAAAAGGGGGCACGTGGGTGGCTCAGTGGGTTAAAGCCTCTGACTTCGGCTCAGGTCATGATCCCGGGGATTGAGCCCTGCATCGGGCTCTCTGCTCCGCAGGGAGCCTGCTTCTTCCCCCACCCCCGCTCTCTGCCTGCCTCTCTGCCTACTTGTGATCTCTCTCTCTCCGTCAAATAAATAAAATCTTAAAAAAATAAACAAACAAACAAATAAATAAATAAATAAAAATGTTTAAAAGTAAGTAGTAGGAGAGAATTAAGATACCAAAATCCATTGCACTCTCCTCCAAAAGAGTAAAAATAAAAGGGTATCATGAGTATCTCTTATACCAACAACTCCGAAAATTCAGGGATAATATCCAGGAAAATTATCAAAAGTTGACAAGGAAAGAGTGACTGGGTGGACCAGTTAGTTAAGTGCCCAACTCTTGATTTCAGCTCAGGTCTCAAACTTAGGGTGGTGAGCTGAAGCCCCATGTTGGGCCCCACACTGGGCATGAAGCCTTCTTAAAAAAATAATAGGGGCGCCTGGGTGGCTCAGTGGTTAAAGCCTCTGCCTTCGGCTCGGTCATGATCTCAGGTTCCCGCATCAGGCTCTCTGCTCAGCAGGAAGCCTGCTTTCCCCTCTCTCTGCCTGCCTCTCTGCCTACTTGTGATCTCTGTCTGTCAAGTAAATAAATAAAAAATCTTTAAAAAATCCTTTAAAATAATAATAATAAAGTTGACAGGAAAATCAGAAAACTTCCCTCAGAGAAAACGCCAGGCTATTTTACATGCATGTTATAGAAAGCAAAACACACTAATTTAAACTTCATATAAACTATTCCAGAGTATAAAAAAAGGAAACACTCTTCCCACTCTGGATTCTTTTATGAAGCCAGCACACCCTTAAAATTGAAACCAAACAAGAAAAATTACAGGCCAACCTCACTCACTGATACAACTAAATGATACAACTAAATGCTCTAATTAGGGCGCCTGGGTGGCTCAGTGGGTTAAGCCGCTGCCTTCGGCTCAGGTCATGATCTCAGGGTCCTGGGATAGAGTCCCACATCGGGCTCTCTGCTCAGCAGGGAGCCTGCTTCCTCCTCTCTCTCTCTCTGCCTGCCTCTCTGCCTACTTGTGATCTCTCTCTGTCCAAATAAATAAATAAATAAATAAATAAATAATAAATAAATGCTCTAATTAAGGAAATTCATTTTAACATTAGGAAAAAGACAAGGATGCCTTCTAATGGATGCCTTCTATTAATATTGTCTCTGTCAAATAAATAAATAAAATCTTTAAAAAAAAAAAATTATTATTATTATTTTTTTTTTTAAAGATTTTATTTATTCATTTGACACAGAGAGATCACCAGTAGGCAGAGAGGCAGGCAGAGAGAGAGAGAGGAGGAAGCAGGCTCCCTGCCGAGCAGAGAGCCCGATGCGGGACTCGATCCCAGGACCCTGAGATCATGACCTGAGCCGAAGGCAGCGGCTTAACCCACTGAGCCACCCAGGCGCCCATAATAATAATAATTTTAATAAATGATTTAAAAAATTAAGAAGTCTGATAATATTAAGTACTGGGGAAGATGAAGAGCAACAAAAATTTTTACATACTGCTGAAAGAGTATAAGTCAGAAAAAACCACTTTGGAAAATACTTTGGCATTATCTTGGACCCAGAAATTCTACTCCCAAGTATATAACCAGAGAAACTTATACATATCTGTATAAAACTGTTCATAACACCAATGTTTGTAATAGCAAAAAGCTGAAAATGTCTACTGATAAGATTATAGAGAAATAAATTGTTATTTATCGATATAACAGAATATCAAACACCAACCATACATTAAACCAGATCACTGGATGATTTAGAGGGTAAAAATGGGTTTGGAAAGATGGGGAAAATCTGAGATATTATAATCACTTGTGACCCTTCAAAAGGCAACAGTACATAAACAGACTTCTATCTGTAGTATCAAAATTTCATGAGGGAGGAAGGAGATAATTAGGATAAAAATGTCTAAAAAGGATCCTAAAAAATAAATAAATAAAAGGGATCCTTAGGGAACTGATAATTTTTTTAAAAACTGAGAAACAATGACTAAGGACAGTCTCAAGAATACAACACTGAGTGTAAGAAAGCAAGTTTAGAAAAATACATACAATATATTATTTACATAAAGTTCAAAACATACAAAATAATATACTTGTCTAGAGATACATATGTATATATGATTAAACTATGATTTAAAAAAATTCAGAATAGGAGTTATCCTTGTGAAGTAGATAAGAGCATGCTGGAATCTAGGAGGGGCATATAAAAAATTCAAAAGGTATTGTATGTGTTCTTTTCTTCAACTGGGATGGCAAATACATAGGCACTCATTTTATTATTCCTCATCCCTTATTATTTAAATATTATGTTAGTTTAAAATGTTTCATAATTATAAGTACTTAAAAAACTATTTAAAAACATCACCTATCAATTTACTATAAGTAACATCTTAATAGCGAAACCATATGAATAGTGTGCCACTGATCATCACTCAATGTTAAATATTAAATTATAATATTCACATTAAACCTATGTTACTAAAAACAACCACAATGAGAAGCCTGACCTTTTTTTTAAAGATTTAAAAAAAAAAAACCATGTAACAGCTCATACCCAGCCACCTTGCTGAATGATGTACTCTGCTGCATAGTCCTCCAGATATGTCACACCAAACTGTAGCAATGCGCTCAGAGGCTCTTGACCACGTCTTGTCAACTCCAAAAGCATTTGTTGTAGCAAAATCAGAGGCACCAAAATCTTCAATACAAAGATGACAGAGTAAAAAACAAACTGAAATTCTTATAATTCATTTTTTATGTTCAACTACTAGAAAATTATGACTCAGATGCATCATTATGGAATCTCATTTTTACTATAATAAAGAAATAAAACACTGACCCCTTACTAGAATGTCTGTGAATGATGCCTGTAGATTTTATACCAGGGGGTGGTAGAAATAATTATTTTATGAAAATAATCAGGCTCATTTGTATGTGTGTATATGAAATATGCAGAGAAGATTCACTGAAGTATTATTTATAATAGCAAAAGACTACAAACAACCCACCAGGGACTGGTTAAATAAATGCTGGCAAAATATCATGTAGTTGTTAAAAAGAACTAGATTGTTCATTGCCCAATCACCAAGACTTATTTTCAGTGAGAAAAGTGACAGGACAATGTATATAATAATGGCACAATTGTGCTTCAAATACACATACACACATACATATACATATATAAATATTTGTATAATCCCTATACTATCTCTGGAAAAACATATAAGAAACTGGTAATAGTAGTAGCCTAAGAAGAGAATGAAGTAATGGTGATAGGGTGGGGAAAACAGTTTTCAATGTATACATTTCTGTACTTACTGTATTTTGTACCATATGTCTTTTTAATTTTTTTAATTAATTATTTTTATTAACATATATTACTTGTCCCAGGGGTACAGGTCTGTGAATCATCAGGCTTGCACATTTCACAGCACTCACCATAGCAGATACCCTCCTCAATGTCCATAACCCAACTACCCTACCATGTGCTTTTATTATCTATTTGAAAATAAGAACTTTCAAAATTATCAGCTATCTTATAAAAGTCATCAAAAACCTAAATGGGGGGGGCACCTGGCTGGCTCAGTTTGTTAAGTTTCTGACTTCCTCTCAGGTCATGATCTCAGGTCCTCTGATGGAGCTCCTCTTGAGCTCCCTGCAGGGAGCCTGCTTGTCCCTCTCCCTCTCCCTCTGTTCCTCCCCCGCTTGTGCTCTTTCTCTCAAATAAATAAATAAAATCTAAAAACAAAACAAAACAAAAACCCTAGTGAGGTATTATTATCATTCCTAATAATCTTGTGGCTTAATATTTAAAAACTGTCAAAATTTATGACAGGCATATGAGAGTCCCATGCCTTCCAAAAACAAATGCACATTGGAAAGAGCTAAGCATTTTCAATTAACCATCTGCATGCAATCTCTTTAGTCTAAAACATCAAGAGGGCTCCACATGCCTGGAAAAGGAATGCAAAAGGAAATGAATGGTTACTGAACTGCCAAGGTAATAACAAAGGGATTACAAAATATTTCTGCAGAAGAGGACAAACAGAAAAGACAATGGTTTAGAGTCTTACTAATATTCTTTGGCTTTTAAAGCAGTCCTGAGGGAATCTACATCAAAGTCTGAAAGAATGCAACAATCACATCTTCCTTTTTTGATATTGTAAAAGAACTCCAGCCCAAAATTTATTTAAAACCCCCTTCCTAACACTAATGGAAGGGTCTAGGGCTATAAAGAAGAATTAGGTTTTCTTCTCAATTAGAAAACCTGTTATACTATTAAAAACAAAACAAAACAAACCCCCACCCCCAAAGCCTATTGTTCATCTAGCTCCAATACTGAGTCTTAGCAGGAACAGTCAGGTACAGCTTGTTGATCAGTCCTGCTGACTCAGATCATAGTAACTTCAAAGGCCTGAAACATTCTGTACTTCAAAACATTCTAATTTTCTATAATAATGTACTAATATGCAATATTTTAAAATTATTCATGTTTAAGGTCTTAGGGAAAGGAGTTGCAAACACTACACTTGCTATATAAAATAATACTTATTTTTATTTGTTCCAAATTTATCTTTCATGTATCAAAAAAGTAGATGCCCTAGTTTTACTATATAATCATCTAGAGATAAATCTGTAATCCTCTTTCAATACTGTCTTGAGTCCTTAATCATATTCCCTCTCATTCACTCTACTCTTCAGGCTGAAATTTACTAATCTTTTAGTCTGTTCTTCATCTGGCAATTCCTTCACTGCTTTGATCATTGAGATTACCCCTTCCCAGATCTCCATCCCAATTTTTTCTTTCTTGAAATGCAGTAACCAGAGTACAGAAACTTCATTGTACAAGACTAACAAATTCTAACTGTAATATTCTTGATGATATGTGCTCTCTTTTACCTACTTGCCATCCTATCTTCAGGGACCTAGATGATGATTTCCAGGCTCACTATCTTTTAAGTATAATTTAGACTGTCTTAATATAGCTTAAAAAAAAAAAAAACCACTTGCCCTCTGATTTTTGTGATCACACAAAAAACCCCATAAGTTATTTCTACAACCGAGTCCATCAACTTGGTAGTGTACTACCCACAAGAAACTATCACCTTATACCTGATATTTTTTTTTGCACTCCCCCTCCCACAGTACTAAAAAAAAAACCCCAAAAAACAAAAAATCTGGATCCCCAAGAAGGTTCCACTATTCCTATCTCTAAGGCTAAGAAGGAATCAAATCTTACTATTTGGATTCCTGTAAGTCATTTCCTTACTGGATAATAGTAATCTCCACAACACATATAAATTATTTTTCTCTCCAATAACTTCCAAAAAGGAATGCTAAGGTAATTTGGACCATCAAAAGGAATACCACTGTCTCACCACAGGTACCATGCTAACAATATTATCTTATAATTAAAGAAAGTATAGCTTATTGGGTACAGAAATGAGGTATATTAATTTATAGCTTCAAGGGTCTCTTCCAATAGGTATTTATAATGATAAAAAACATATTTTGACCCATCAATTTACTATTTAGCAACCAATTTATAACTTAACAACTCTAGTAAATATCATATCCCACAAATTTTACCTGTATTGATTGATTAGGTTTGAATGTTTGACTTATCTGCTTCAAAACAAAATTTAAGTGACAACCAGGCATTATGTAACACCCAGTGTGATGCAAGAGGAAATAAGAAACATCACCAATAAGTACTCTTGCCAAAAAGATTAAACCTGAGTATGATTAGGCTTCTGGATTTATCTACCAATGAAAAGGAAATATAGATACAGACGAATATGTTATATGACATCTCAGTGATACAGTCAATAAAATCAGAAAGCAGGAAATTTTACAGAAGAAATAACTTGTAAGCAAGGAAAAAACAAGAGAGAGAGAAAGAAAGCCTACATATTAAAAGAGCTTTAGACACATATTACATGATTGCATTTACATGAAATGTCCAGAATAGGGAAATTTAAAGAGCCTGAGTAAAGTCACTGGGGGCTGGGAGGGACAGGAAATGGAGAGTGATTACTAAAAACTGTGGGGTTTCTTTATGGGAAGATAAAAATGTTCTGGAATTAGACAAGGGAAATGTCTGCATAACTATGTGACTGTACTAAAAAACCACTGAAATGTATGCTTTAGGGAAGTAAATATAAATTTTATGGTATGGATTATATTTCAATTTTTTTTTTTTAAAGTAAAGACGAGACTTATCAGCCAAATGCAATGCACAGACCTTGTCTGGATCATGGTTTAAACAAATCATCTTAGCAAAATACCTTTGTGAGAAAAATCTGAATACTAAACAGATTATGCGATGACAGAATTACTGTTAACATTCTGAGGTATAATAGTGGTATTATCAGTTGGTTAAAAAGGATACTTCAAAAAAAAGGGCTTATATCATCCTTGGAAATACACACTAATCCATTTATGAATCAAATGATGTCTAGGGCCTACTTCAAAATAATCTGGGAGACAGCGGGAAACAGATGAAAGAAGACTAAGCCAAATATTGATCATTACTGAAGCTGAATGACAAGATACATGAGATTTACTATGCTATCCGCTGTGCTTTCATGTATGCTTGAAATTTCAATAAAGATTTAAAAATATTAGTGATTTAGTATGTCACTAAAAATTAACCAAGGCAAATAATTCATTTATTTTTGCTATTATTTTTCTAAAGTTTATTTGTTACACTATGAACAGCATGTATTAACACTACAGCTGGCTCTCTTTTTATAGTTACAATGTTTATTATTATTATTTTGTAAAGATTTTATTTATTATTTATTTGTCAGAGAGAGAGAGAGAGAGGGAACACAAGCAAGCAGAGGCAGAGAGAGAAGCAGGCTCCCTGCTGAGCCAGGAGCCTGATGCGGGACTCGATCCCAAGACCCCAGGATCATGACCTGAGCCGAAGACAGCAGCTTAACCGACTGAGCCACCCAGGTGTCCCTACTTTATTATTATTTTTAAAAAGATTTTATTTTAGGTAGTCTCTACCCAACATGGGGCCCGAACCCACAACCCTGAGAACGAGTCACAGGTTCTACTGACTGAGCCAGCCAGGCACCCCTACAGTGTTTATTTTAACAAAAAGGATATAAAGAAGGTGAGAAAAAGAAGACAGTAAGATGTAAGCGTGGTGTGTCTCTGCATACCACTTACAGTACCAGGACACCATCAAAATAATTGTTTCTATCAGGGTCAAAAAAAGACAGTGATCATTAATGTGTCATGAGCAGTCATGGAACTTTGCAGATAATGTAGTTATAGTCAGCAGTCCAATGGCACACACAGTGCCTTCTATTCGTGTATTTAAGCATAATTATATTTCTGGTAGGGTCTACATCCCCAAGAAAAGGCAAAGTTGAGCACTGCATGGCTTCTTCTCTTTGATCATTATTTTCTACTTTTCTTCTCAGGAGAGAGTTACATAGGAAAAGAAAATACCCATGTGGGGGTGGGGGAAGAAGGAAAAGACCCTGTAATTTAGAGATAATTACTATGTATTTGTAATATGTTTTGGCACATATTTCAATTATTTTTCTAGGCATATACATACCTACATTTATACATGGACTTTTTTTTTAACTTCTTTTTTTAAAGGATCATACTATTAATACAGGATTGTGACCAGATTTTTCCCCCACTTCTTTTGATATGGAGTATTCTACCAAGATGCTTTCAGAATCCCTATACAAATAAACAGATACTCAGTTTATCCCTAACATGGCATGCTCTGTGGACATTTTTCTTCCTCTTCTCTCTGATGTGTGTTTCATTTAAGCCTCATTTACTGACCAGACAGCCATATTATTTTCAGCCCTAGAGGACTCAGTAGGAAAGTAATACTGGATTCAACAGAGCAAGTAATACTCTAACTGGCAGGCCTCATTTATATGAGGAATTTATTTAAGCCACAGCCTTGGCCTTTGGTTTAGTTGAGGGACTAAAATGAAGCAGACAATGGAAAAATCAGATAGGTGAAGAGAGATAATGAAGTCTGGGGTTTACTCGGATTTTTTTTAGGACAACCCTAGGATCGAGGGGAGGAGAACATACAAGAGTTGATTATTAACAGTCACTGGACAAAGTGAAAAAGAAAACATAAAATATGGGAAGAAGGCGAGCAATATTAGGTACTTAAACATGTGTTGTTTGACATACTAAGAAATATATCATAACCACGCTCATTTTTATTTATAAAATAAATAAGTGTATTTTAAATATCTAAGGGCTTTTTTTAATTCCAAAAAAAGGAAATTAAACAAACTTTTAAAATAAGTTATTTGCAGCTAAATAACATAGTAAAACCCCGTAACAGTGACTATTTTGGAACAAATTCTCAGACCTTAAATCTAACTTAATAGCCACTATTTACTGAATGCTTATTATGATGCCAGGCAATGTGCTAAATAAGCATTTAACCTACATTATATCATTTAAGTCTAGTAAAATTTTTGAGGTTAGTATTAGATCCATTTCATATATGTGAAAATGAAGATTTAGAAGGGCACCTGGCTGGCTCAGTTGGAAGACTGTGCTACTTCTGATCTCAGGATCATGAGTTAGAGCCCCATGTTGGGTGTAGAGATTACTTAAACAAAACTTAAAAAAGAAAAAAAAAAAGAAAAGAAAAGAAAATTTAGATTTGGAGAGCTTAATAAACTGTCCAAAGATATGCATCTAGTCTGTAGCAAAGCTGATACTTGAAACAAGTCCAATTACAAAACCTATGATGCTAATTATTATCCTATAATGCTTCCAAGGCCTGTATTATAAAGTGACTAAAAACAATATACATCACTTAGGTACGTAAATCACATGGTCTGGCTCACACTATTAACAGTTCTGAATAGAGGGCAGGGGGTGGAGGGATGGTTTAAATAGGTGACGTGGATTAGGAAGTACACTTGTGATGAGTACTGAGTGATGTGGGGAATTGTTGGATAAAATGAAAACTTTAAAAAAAATCAATTCAGAGTAGAGGTGGCTATTTATAAAAATGATTCTACTGAATTTTTCTCATTTCTAGCACAAGATCGCTAAGGGCCACACTTCTTCCTCATATTGAGGGGAGCCCCACTATACTGCATTTCCTTAGACTTTCTGCCTTTTCGGGCGCCTGGGTGGCTCAGTGGGTTAAGCCGCTGCCTTCGGCTCAGGTCATGATCTCAGGGTCCTGGGATCGAGTCCCACATCGGGTTCTCTGCTCCGCGGGGAGCCTGCTTCCTCCTCTCTCTCTCTCTCTCTGCCTGCCTCTCTGCCTACTTGTGATCTCTCTGTGTCAAATGAATAAATAAAATCTTTAAAAAAAAATTAAAAAAAAAAAAAAAAAAAAAAGAGTTTCTGCCTTTTCAAGGTGATAAATGGATAACACAGTCCGAGATCATGGCTAAGCGGTATGGTACAGTAGAAAAAAACACTAAAGCTGGAATCAGAAGATCTGAGATCTCAGCTCTAGTGTTGGTTCCAATATTTCCTAGTCAAAGGGTCCTGGAGAAATCACTTAACTTTTTTTTCTCTGATTATTCACCTGATATAACTAAATATATAACAAAACAAAAGCTAATAAAATCCATTCTGTCTTCTGAAAAGGATGGTTGTAATGATCCAATGAGATGTGACATTCAGATACCTTGTAAACTATAAAACACAAATGGTATTAATCATTTAAAAGAACTAGAAGAACAAAAAAAAGGGGAGGGACAAGAAGAAGCAGTCTCGCAAATGAAGCTCTTATTCTTTTTCACCCCAAGACATACACACACAGGGTAACAAAAAACCATCTGGAGATAAGTGTCATGTCTAATATGGAGAAGTGAAGAAATGATAGAAAATTCAAGAACAGATAGGAAGGAAGAATAGCATACTATGGGACACATATTTTTGGGCCAACCAGAGCCTCACAGTGTTAATCAAAAAAACGCTTTACTCAAAAACACCCATTAACACAATTGGATTTATGCATTAAATAATGAGCTCTAACAGTTTTCTCTTATATGATGTTAACAATTTCTCCTACACTTTAATCAACACACTAAAATCTTGTAAGAGAAAAGATAATTTGGTTAATACCTTATTCCAGCCGCTGGCATGAACTGTGGTCTCCAGTGTACATTCCCGATATGCCTGATATGTCACTGGCCTGTAGAGATTTTTTTTTAAAAGTCTGGGTCACAAAGAAGGAAAATTCTAGATTTCCAGATGAATAAATATACAGTCACTATTCTGTGTTGAACTTTCTCTAAAGTACCAAAAAATATTCAGTATACTGTTTTGTATGAGACATGGCTTTTAGCATTTGGTATGCATTTACTTTAAGCATTCCCTATTGGCGGAGGCATGCTATCAGCTTGGGAAAACAGCTAATAACATAACAAGATAAATAATAACACTTTAAAAATAATTGTTTGAAACTTCTCCAAGAGGATTTCCATGTTGCAGATAAGCACACATTTGGGTTATTAAAGTAAGATAAAACAGTAACAAAAATGATCTCATTAGTGAAAGTACAATTTTAACTTTTTAAAAGGCAAAAAACCTCAAACACCTCAAAATTAAACATGTCACTGAAAGACTTCTCCAACTGAGGATATAAGGAGTTATACTAAACAAGGCCAGTAAACAGAGCTCTATTTTTAACTTGGCGTCTTATGACATGAAATCCTGGAGGGCAGAGATAAGCCTTTCTGATTATTTCCACGTTAAGTTCTAGTCATACCAGAACTGAAATCACAGTGATGACAACACTCAGTAATTTACTGATGGACTTTAGGTACTATGTATAAGACGTGGTTTCATTTACAAATTAACAACCACCAACAAAAAAAAAATACTTTGTACCAAGTAGCATATCACATTTAATAAAATTTACCCCTCACTTCTGTTGGCAAACTAATCACATATACAAAATAAAGGAAAGAATTCTTGCTTTTATAGGATTTTAAAATCCATTCCAAAGGCATGTTCTCATCTGATTCTGGTCTGTGATTTCCTCAGCCTATGAAATTTAATAATGGAAGACAGCTACCACTTATCAGTAGCCTACTGTTCAGTTTTATATTATTATATATTTATATTTTATATTACATACTATCATTTTATACATTAGGAAACTGAAGTTCAGGAAAGCTAAGAAACTATCCCAAATGCGCACAGTTGGCAAGCAGCAATGCAGGAATTCACACCCAACTAGATCTGGGTCCAAAGGCCACACTAGTCCTATTTTAAATTAGGATTTGAAACATGTCACAATAATGTCTCAATGCCACATGTGGTTAATGGTCATCTGAAATGTGGCTAGTGATATGCTGAAAGCACAATATACACACTAGATTTCTAAGACTTAGTAAGGAAAAAAAATGTAAAATAGCTCATTGATATCTTTATATTGAATACCTGTTAAAACTAATATTTTGAATATACTGGGTTGAATAAAATAGATTAAAAATACGGTTGCTAGGACATTTTAAATTGCATTTCATGACTTGCATTTTGTCTGTTGTACAGTGCTGGTCCACATACTTCAGAAACCAGTTCTGTTGACACAGGTATCATTCTTTCACACAAGTCAATATAAAATCAATACCACAGTGATGCTGAAAGGAGGTTAAGATATATGGATGACCTTTTTAGGAAGATGTTGTATACTACCTTCCTGATATTATATTACCATTAAAGTAAGTTTAGAATTTTTTAAAAGCCTTGGGCTTAAGTAGTACATAGTTATAAAACTTGAACTTCAGATACTATATAGTCTACCTACCTATATTCTCCCTGAAGTTTACTTGCGTCTATCAGTCCCTTCACTTCCTTTCCTGAACTGTTTGATGCTGCTGTGGGTCACAGTAGTCCTTATTGGTAGTCTGTCTATCAGGCTAAAGTACGTTAGCATCCTTCAGAATGAAACATGATTTGAATCATTATATGTACACACATACATGCACATAAAAGATCCAGCAGACTAAAATAAAACATTCAAAGGAAATCTAAAACATAGAAAAGCAACTAGCTGAAAAACTGGTTCTATCTAATGAGCTATATGAACAGAGCAAAGAAGAAAAAGGGGCAGAGGGAACCTTTTCACACTGCTGGTGCTTGGCTCTCCAATCAGTTCAGGACTAATTTCCCACCTGAACAAAACTGAAAGAGTAAGTGGTATTTTCCACCTTACAAATTATTCCTATTAACCTGTATATAATACTTCTAGTTCATCATCAGTTAGATACTTCTAAGGTATTAGTAATAAAGCTTAACAACTTTCAAAAGTAGATTACTGAAAGAAAATTTATTCATAAAGAGGTCTGACTCTGACATACAACCAGAGGTACCAGTTTAAAAAATAATTATGTCAGGAGTGCCTGGCTGTTTCAGTCCGTGGCGTGTGTGACTCTTGATTTCAAGTTTGTGAGTTTGAGCCCCACCCTGGGTGTAGAAATTACTTAAAAATAAAATCTTTAAGTTAATACATAAAAATAAAAATAAATAGTCAGTATTCAGAGTTTGGGGGGTTAAAAACACCAAGTATTCACCTAACTATATATTTTTTAATGTAATTAATTAATTTAATGTTATGTAATTTACTTTACAGTGAGAAGCTATCAATTTTTCCTGTAGATTATGAAAAGTATTTTACCTATATGATACTGTTCTTCAGAGAGCTTATAATACCCTAGTAAAGTTAAAGTTAATAGATGGGGAAATTTCGATATAGAATGAAATGGTTAGCCACAAATAGTTTTTATCAAAGTTATAGACAGTATTTTTTGTCTTCTACTTCTCAGTTATTTTACTCCCAATCCCAATAGCTTTTACAAGCTTTTTTTCGTTTTGGCAAAACAGTAGGTTTCTTTAAATCTTACATGAAACCTCAATTTAAAAAATGTATGAAAATATAGCTATTCTGGTTTAAGAAGGGTTAGCAAAGGCCTAACAAACCCCACCCACTCACCCTGTCCCTCACATTCTCAGGGCCTCTGAACTCGAGAGAACACTCTTAAAGTCACCACTGCACAACCAAATTTCCTATTTAAGTTTTATTTTCTGATACCATAATCTTCTGTTCACATTTTCTTTTTAAATTTTTCTATATATAAAGTTAAGAAAGTCCAAATATGATTTCATTTCAGTGTCTTATACATAACTTGGATTTTTTACATTTGCTATTGGCAGAAACAAAATGAATTCTGCTTAAACTCCCAAATGCTTCCTTCTAATAAATGGCAACATACAATCTTTGGTTATGTGAAAGTAAGAAATTACCTTACTACATCAGTAATCTGGCATCTCAATTTTGACCCATTTAGTGAAGAAACAGTCTTCATCCTGTTTCAGGTGTCATTCTTCATTAGAACAATTTTTTTCTAATTCGTATCAATTCTTTAATGATTCTCAACAAAGAATTAAAGGAAAAAATTTTTAAGATGTACAGCAAATGACCTGGTTCTATTTTAAAGTACTTTCACTGCAAGCGTCTTGCCTTGAGCTTTAACAGTCAAAACCACAGTTAGCAGAGAAGTTCCCACTATAAGAATGTGGCAACAGTGTCATGGACAGATGTACAACCGCAAAGTTTAGCAACATTTGGGATACCTAAAATACTGATATGATGTTAACCCTACATTACAATGCATAAAACCCTAACCATTATATTTATGTTGGCCCCCAGACAGAATCGTAGTAAAAAGTGGTCAGGACAAGTGAAATAGCTCATATTTACACTTACAAAGCAGTGGAAGCATCTGCTGAAACCTGACAGTTCAACAAGTAAACATAAATGATCAAATCCATGTCAGAAAAGTTAAGTCGCCCCTTTGATGTAAAAGTTGTCACTCAAAACACAAACAGATGCCTCAGGAAAGCAAAGACAGAAAAAGGGAAGTGAGAAAAGAAGTAACACCGTTCACCTAAAACAAAGCCTTAACCAATCCAGTGCTGCATGAGAGATCCAGAGACTACTTTAGAGAAGCACGTTCCCCTCAGCAATGGTAACTCACTGGCTGAGGAGCATTTGCAACGCCTTTTGTAGAGGCTCTTTCAGTTCCTGTAAGACCTTTTCCCCAAGATGAGCCAAGCAGTCTTCCACGGAGCTTTCTGGGTTAGCAGGGCTGAACACAGGAGAAGTATGACGGTCAAAGCCTGTGCTGGTGAATGCTGAAGACAGGGTAAAAACAAAAAACAAAAAACAAAACAAAACCCTATTTTAATATATAATACCAAAGTTGTGTTGCAGGCATGCTTGGTTGGCTCAGTTGGAAGAGCTTGGGGTCAGGAGTTCGAGCCCCATATTGGGTGCAGAAATTACTATTAAACAAACAAACAAACAAAACCTAAAAACCCCAAAATGTAAAATTTGAGGAAAAAAACGTTGTGCTATTAAAAACTCAAGGAACTGGGGCACCTGTGTGGCTCAGGGTTAAAGCCTCTGCCTTCAGCTGAGGTCATGGTCCCAGGTCCTAGGTTCAAGCCCTATATCGGGCTCTCTACTCAGCAGGGAGCCTGCTTTCCCCTCTCTGCCTACTTGTGAGCTCTCTCTCTGTCAAATAAATAAATTAAATCTTAAAAAAAAAAAAAAAAAAAAAACCTCTTTAAGACGTCTACTACTGGAAACAAGCTAATGGTTAAAAGCCACTTAAAAAGGTCAATCATTACGCGATATTAATCATTCCAGAACACAAGGCTTAATATTTAGAGATTTTTTTTTTAAGATTTTTTATTTATTTATTTGTCAGAGAGAGAGTGAGTGAGAGCGAGCACAGGCAGACAGAGTGGAAGGCAGAGTCAGAGGGAGAAGCAGGCTCCCTGCGGAGCAAGGAGCCCGATGTGGGACTCGATCCCAGGACGCTGGGATCATGACCTGAGCCGAAGGCAGCTGCTTAACCAACTGAGCCACCCAGGCGTCCCTAGAGATTTTTTTTTAAAGGAAAGATTTTTATGGAAATTCTTAGTTTTATAAGAAAAAAGACTAAACTGACTGCTAAAACACAGAAGCCAAGGAGCACCTGGGTGGCTCAGTCAGTTAAATGTCCAACTCTTAATTTCAGTTCAGGTCATAATCTCAGGGTGGTGAATTCCAGCCCCATGACAGGCTCTAATCTCAGGGAGGAATATGCTTAAGACTCTCTCTCTCTGCCTCCCTCTGCCCCAATACCCACTTTCGTGTGCCCATGCTCTCTCCCTCTCAAATAAATTGAATCTTAAAAAAAAAAAAAAAATACATAGGAGCACCTGGGTGGCTCAGTTGGTTGGGCATCTACCTTCAGTTCATGATCCCAGGGTCCTGGGGTTGAGCCCTAATACAGGCTCCCTGCTCAGTGGGGAGTCTGCTTCTCCCTTTCCTCTGCCCCTCCCCCCAACTTGTGCTCGCTCTCATGCACACTCTCTATCAAATAAATAAATAATTTTCTAAAAATTACACAAGCCAATTTAGTATGTTACTACATACCAGTTTCATGCAAGAATGTTAAGTGGAGGGCACCTGGGTAGTTCTGGTAGTTCAGGGTAGTTCTCTTCCTTCGGCCCAGGTCATGATCTCAGGGTCCTGGGATCGAGCCCCGCATCGGGCTCTCTGCTCAGCAGGGAGTGTGCTTCCCCCTCCTCTCTCTGCCTACTTGTGATCTCTCTCTCTGTCAAATAACTAAAATCTTTAAAATAAATAAATAAATAAATAAATGGAAAGCAACTTCTAGCTCTATCATCCCACTCTTAGTATTTTGGGGTTTTTTTTGTTTGTTTTTTAGTATTTTAAGATTTCATTTTTACCTTTATAAATATGACACTTTTTTTTTTTAAAGATGTTATTTATTTATTTGCAGAGACAGAGGGAGAGAGAGCGAGTGAGCACAGGCAGACAGAGAGGCAGGCAGAGGTAAAGGGAGAAGCAGGCTCCCTGCCGAGGAAGGAACCCGATGTGGAACTCGATCCCAGGACCCTGGGATCATGACCTGAGCCGAAGGCAGCTGCTTAACCAACTGAGCCACCCAGGCGTCCCAATATGACACTTTTAAAAAGATTTTTATTTATTTATTAGGCAGACAGAGATCACAAGTAGGCAGAGAGGCAGGCAGAGAGACGAGGGTGGGGGGGGAGCAGGCTCCCTGCTGAGCAAAGAGCCCAATGCGGGGCTCGATCCCAGGACCTTGATCATGACCTGAGTCGAAGGCAGAGGCTTAACCCACTGAACCACCCAGGCACCCCTATAAATATGACACTTCTTAAGCCGGATTCTAATCAGTTTATTCCACCTGATGGGATGAGTCGATTATTCTCATTATTTTTTTTTAAAGATTTTATTTATTTATTTGACGGACAGTAGGCAGAGAGGGAGGATGAAGCAGGCTCCCTGATGAGCAAAGAGCCTGAAGCGGGGCTCAATCCCAGAACCCTGGGATCACGACCTGAGCTGAAGGCACAGGCTTTAACCCACTGAGCCACCAAGGCACCCCTCATTTTTTTAAAAAAGCTTTTTATTTAAGGGGCACCTTGGTGGCTCAGTTGGTTAAACACCTGCCTTCAGCTCAGGTCATGATCTCAGGGTCCTGGAATCCAGCCCTGCACTGGGCTCCCTGCACAGCGGGAGTCTGGCTTCTCCATTTCCCTCTCCCTCTGCCTGCCCACCCCCTGCCAGTTCATGAGCACATACTCTTTCTCTTTGTCTCAAATAAATAAATAATTTTTTTTTTTAAGATTTTATTTATTTATTTGTCAGGGAGAGAGAGGCAGAGAAAGCGAGCACAGGCAGACAGAGTGGCAGGCAGAGTCAGAGGGAGAAGCAGGCTCCCTGCAGAGCAAGGAGCCCGATGTGGGACTCGATCCCAGGACGCTGGGATCATGACCTGAGCCGAAGTCAGCTGCTTAACCAACTGAGCCACCCAAGCGTCCCAATAAATAAATATTTTTAAAAAATAGTTTTTGATTCCAGTATAGTTAACATACAGTGTTATATTAGTTCCACATGTACAATATAGTGATTCAACAATTCTGTATCTTTCATTCCCTTTTTTAAAAATAAATATATTTATTTATTTATTTATTTATTTTTAAGATTTTATTTGTTTATTTGACAGACAGAAATCACAAGTAGGTAGAAAGGCAGGCAGAGAAAGAGAGGGGGAAGCAGGCTTCTCACTGAGTAAAGAGCCCGATGCGAGGCTCGATTCTCAGGACCCTGGGATCATGACCTGAGCCGACGGCAGCTGCTTAACCAACTGAGCCACCCAGGCGTCCCAATAAATAAATATTTTTAAAAATAGTTTTTGATTCCAGTATAGTTAACATACAGGGTTATATTAGTTCCACATGTACAATATAGTGATTCAACAATTCTGTATCTTTCATTCCCTTTTTTAAAAATAAATAAATTTATTTATTTATTTATTTATTTATTAAAGATTTTATTTGTTTATTTGACAGACAGAAATCACAAGTAGGTAGAAAGGCAGGCAGAGAAAGAGAGGGGGAAGCAGGCTTCTCACTGAGCAGAGAGCCCGATGCGAGGCTCGATTCTCAGGACCCTGGGATCATGACCTGAGCTGAAGGCAGAGGCTTTAATCCACTGAGCCACCCAGGTGCCACTCATTCCCTTTTTTATTTTTTATTTTCATTCCCTTTTTTATTTTTATTTTTTTTAAAGATTTTATTTATTTATTTGACAGAGAGAGATCACAAACAGGCAGAGAGGTAGGCAGAGAGAGGCAGGGGAAGCAGGCTCCCTGCTGAGCAGAGAACCCCATGTGGGACTCGATCCCAGGACCCTGAGATCATGACCTGAGCCGAAGGCAGCGGCTTAACCCACTGAGCCACCCAGGCGCCCTCATTCCCTTTTTTAAATGAAACTTTGCACTCAACATTCCTGCGCATGGATATTTTATTTTATTTTTATTTTTTAAAGATTTTATTTATTTATTTGAGAGAGAGAGAGAACCCAGGTGGTGGGGAGGGGCAGAGGGAAAGAGAGAAAAGCAGACTGTCAAGCAGGAAGCCTGATACAGGGCTTGATCCCAGGACTCAGAAACCATGACCCAAGCTGAAGACAGACCCTTAACCGACTGAGCCGCCAGGCGCCCCATGGATAAAGTTTCAAACTATGAAGGTGATGCGAGTATAAAATGTTGCACATGAAAGAAGCAATCACAGCTTCTGTCTTCTCGCTCAGACTACCAACTTCTCATCTGCTTCCTTACTCCATATTATACTGCCATGCTCTAACTGGGGGAAGAACAGGCAGAATCATTGTTGTTCCAAGGTACAAATGGGATACAGGGCACAGAATCCCAGTAAAGCAAGCAGCTAGCACCCACCTACCACAAAATTACATGTATATTACTCTTACAACTATCTATAGCATAATACATGCAAAAATGGAAAAAACTTACTTACAATTTCCCCTTTAATGTTATTAATTTAAAAAAAACACCAACACAAATCAAATGACATTAAATGGAAAGTACCTGCACATGATTGTTTGGTCTATTACTTAACACCAGGAAAAGGCTGTCAGGTATGGTTTGGAAACATTTATAAACCTATCGCCCAGGAAAGAAAAAGGATACCTTCTTGTTTCGCCCTTATAATCCTATACCAATGAAGGAAGCTATGCAATGTTAAGAATGCTCTACTGTAAAATATCAAACCAAGAGTAAACTACACCAACTGACTCATTAATTACCTAGGAAAATAAGAATAAACAGACCTTCAGAAATTTCTTTGTCCAGGGATTCTAGCTCTTCTTCAATTTCGGTTTTAACTTTTAATAAAACTTCCTGATCCAGAGGTTGTGAAGCTATGAGAGAGAGAGAAGCCATTAGAATATAGGTAGTATTTTAACTATTTAATTCAGAAAATACAAATCAAAACTCATTATCAAGGCTACTCGGCTCAGAGATACTTAAAGATGAGGAAGTTGAAGCTTGGGTAGGTTAGACCACCACAGTGGAGGAGCGGTGAATTGAACTCAGATTCTGAATATAAAATCTGAAATTTTTATAAAATATAGAGTCTGAATATCAAATTATTAATCCAGGGGTGCCTGGGTGGCTCAGTTGGTTGGCCGTCAGCCTTCAGCTCCGATTGTGGTGCCAGGGTCCTGGTATTGAGCCTGGAGCTGGGCTCCCTGCTCAGCAGGGAGTCTGCTTCTCCCTCTCCCACTGCCCCTCTCCTCCACTCATGCATGTTCTCGCTCTCTCTCAAATAACTAAACAAAATGTTTAAAAAAAAATCATTAATCCAGGTTGTGTCCTCATCTTCTAGTTGGGAAGCTAAGAAGGAAATATCTCAGAAACATTTTTGACATAACAATAGAAAAAGAAACCTGAAAAGTTGTCTCAATAAGTGATAAATGTCTTCAAAAATTGATATTCATGGTCCCTTATCTTCACATCTGCATGCAAAATGCAGCTCAAGAGAAGGCCTATTATCCTCAAAAGATTTATATCTTCCAACTTAAGAGAGCTATGAGTATACCAAAAATACTGACCACAAGCGATTATCATGCAGTAAAAGGAAAGGAAGGTCTCGGTCTGTGGCACAGAATGGAGAACAAATGGGAAGAACAGCTCCAAAGGAGAAAATGAGACAAGATGCTTTAAAATCTGCTAATCTCTCCTGCCTCAACATTTCACCTAAAATACTGACTCCAAATATGACACCCTACACCTCTCACATTCAGAATCTACTTACAGACACATTTCCAGTGCTTTTTCAATGGTTTATATCACTGTTTTCTACCACTGATAAGTTTTAGAAAAAGATTGATTTACCATTTGCGTATTTCCATTTTCTGCAAGCAAATAAATGCTGAATTAAAAGATAAGCTTATTAATTTAGACCAAGTAACTTGATTTTTTTAAGACTTTATTTTTAAATAATCTCTACACCTGACATGGGGCTCAAATTCACAACTGCAAGATCGAGTCCCATGTTCTACCAACTGAGCCAGCCAGCACCCCTAGATGAAGAAAGTTATTATAGCATCCCTATGTCTTTAAAAATACCTCTGAAAAACAAAAGGCTGAATATTTCAACATTTCACAGATTTTTTTATTAGTTTTCAAATTTAAAGTTGACAAAAACAATTTTCCTTTAGGTAACATAAAACACTTTACTTCTGAGCTGAGACTAACCAAAATAAAACTTAAAATAATTTTTTGTGAAAAAAGTAGTTTCTTAGGTATTTCTTTTTTTTTTTTTAAGATTTTATTTATTTATTTGACATACAGAGATCACAAGTAGGCAGAGAGGCAGGCAGAGAGAGAGGAGAAAGCAGGCTCCCTGCTGAGCAGAGAGCCCAATGTGGGGCTCAATCCCAGGACCCTGGAATCATGCATGACCTGAGCCAAAGGCAGAGGCTTTAACCCACTGCGCCACCCAGGCACCCAGTTTCTTAGGTATTTCTGGTTGAAGTGTAACACAAAGGATCTCTTCAATGTCATGATTAATATATTTGCTTAATGACATTTCACTTATCATTTCTGCATGTAACATAAATTACATGTAACATAAATTTTCCATCTTTTTTTTTTAAGATAATATATTTATTTATTTGACAGACAGAGATCACAAGTAGGCAGAGAGGCAGGCAGAGAAAGAGAGAGAGAGAGGAGGAAGCAGGCTCCCCGCCAAGCAGAGAACCCAATGCAGGGCTCGATCCCTGGACCCTGGGATCATGACCAGAGCCTAAGGCAGAGGCTTTAACCCACTGAGCCACCCGGGCACCCCACATAAATTTTCCACCTTATCTACGTGTGTAGTTCAGCTGTATTACTTACATTCATAATGTGCTACCATCACCACCATCCACCCCTAGAATTTTCTCCACCTTTTTTAAGAATTTATTCTTTATAATTATTTAAAGCAGAGAAGTCTTTTTTCTTTTTTTTAAGATTTTATTTATTTATTTGACAGAGAGAGATCACAAGTAGACGGAGAGAGAGGCAGAGAGAGAGAGAGAACAAGCTCAGGGGAGGAGCAGAGGGAGAGGAGTAGAATTCTCAGGCAGATTCCCCACTAAACACTGAGCCTGACACAGGGCTCAATCCCAGGACCCTATCTAAAGATCATGAGCTAAGCTGAAACCAAGAGTTGGACACTTAATCAACTGAGCCACCCAGGGACCCCAAGAACTTTCTACATCTTGAAAAAACTGAAACTCGGGACGCCTGGGTGCTCAGTTGGTTAAGCTGCTGCCTTCGGCTCATGTCATGATCCTGGGGTCCTGGGATCGAGTCCCGCATCGGGCTCCTTGCTTGGCAGGGAGCCTGCTTCTCTCGCTGCCTCTGCCTGCCTCTCTGCCTGCTTGTATGTACTCTCTCTCTCTGGCAAATAAATAAAATCTTAATAAAAAAAAAAAAAAAAAAAACACTGAAACTCTACACTCATTAAACAATAACTCCCCATTTCTTCCTTCCCTCTGCCCCACCCCAGCTTCTGGCAACCACCATTCTACTTTCTGTTTCTCCAATTTGACTCCTCTTAAGTACTTTATATAAGTGGAATTATACAGTATTTGTCTTTGGAGACTGGCTTATTTTGCTTACAGACAGACTTCTAATAAATCTCAAGTACTGTTTGTAATTGTAACAGGGTTTCCTTTTATTTCTTCTAAGATTTTATTTATTTATTTGAGAGAAAAAGAGACATAGCACAAGTGAGGGGAGGAGCAGAGGGAGAAGGACAAGCAGACTAAGCTGAGTGCACAGCCCGACACAGGGCTCGATCCCACAACCCTGAGATCATGACCTGATGATCCAAAATCAAGAGTCAGGGTGTCTGGGTGGGTCAGTCATTAAGTGTCCGCCTTTGGTTGAGGTTATGATCCTGGGGTCCTGGGATCGAGCCCCACACCAGGCTCCTTGCTTAGTGGGAAACCTGCTTCTCCCTCTCCCACTCCCCCTGCTTGTGTTCCCTCTCTCGCTGTGTCTCTCTGTCAAATAAATAAATAAAATCTTTAAAAAAAAAAAATCAGGAGTCATGCACTCAAAGAACTGTGCCACCAAGGCGCCCCTAATATGGTTTCCTTTCAGAGAGAATTAAAAAAAAAAAAAAGAAAAACACACACACACATTCAGACAGCTCTGCAACAGCACTGATTAATATAACTATACTAGGTAAAGTGAGCCCCAGAATATATTGTGATATTATTAAAACAAGGCAAACACAGACTGGGAAATTAATTTCAGGTCAATCTTATTTCTTTCAATGAAATTATCTCTCTCCCTTCTTGCTTCCTGGAAGGAAGATCTATAAAGTGGAAGATAAGCTTTGGATTCAAGCATTCCAGCTCATCACTACATGTGACTTTAGGAAAATAATCTTCTTGAGCTTTTCCTCTTATGTAAATGGGAAAATAAAACCTACCTCAAAAGAATGCTGTCAAGGCTAATAAGATAAGCCCCATTACATCAAAAATGCTCAATAGACAGTTGCTCCCACTCACCAGTCCTTTTGGTTCCCTAAAATGTTGTTACTATTTGACAGTGATCTTTCCCCAAATCTTGTCTCTGTAAACAGAATCAATTCATCATAGACTTCTAACCAATGATGCTTATGCAGAATCTGTTTTCAGTATAAGAGTTTGAATCAGCAGAACCAATCTTGTGATAGTCTACATAATGCCAAGTAATGTGAAACACAGGGTTATTATATTGTATATGGCTTAATATCAACTGATCTAAAAGTTATCTTTTTTCCCCTGAACACATATCCAACAGAGTTAATTTACATTCAAAAATTCAGAAGGAAGGTGGGATGCCTGGGTGGCTCAGATTGTTAAGCATCTGCCTTCGGCTGAGGTCATGATCCCAGGGTCCTGGGATCAAGTCCCACATCGGCCTCCCTGCTTAGTGGAGGGTCTGCTTCTCCCTCTCCCTCTGTCTCTCCCCCACTTATACTCTCTCTCTCTCTCAAATGAATAAATAAAATCTTTAAAAAAAAATTTCAGAAGGAAGGTTAAGTTTTTCAAATGTGAGGGCACAATTCACAATAAATTCATCTGTTAAGTTTTACTAAGAAGTTACCCTCCTGAATACAAGAAATTCCACAGTTTTCTGTTTTCCGGGTGTGACTGGTCTCTTGCCTTCAAACTTTTCCCAAGCTAAAATAATCTCTTACATTCAACAATGTAAGAATTTTGATCAATCACTGTCATGAATTACAGTGAATGAGAGTGTTTTTTAAGAGAAATCCTTCTTTTGGGGGTGCCTGGGTGGCTCAGTGGGTTAAAGCCTCTGCCTTTGGCTCAGTTCATGGCCCCAGAGTTCCGGGATCGAGCCCCGCATCACACTCTCTGCTCGGAGGGGAGCCTGCTTCCTCCTCTCTCTCTGCCTGCCTGTCACCTACTTATTTGTCAAATAAATAAATGAAATTTTTTTAAAATAAATAAAACAACCAACAATCTGAGGCCCCTTAAATTTGACTTATAGTCAGTGAAAAGACAAAAAAAAAAAAAAAAAGAGAGAGAGCAGAGAGCAAGAGAGAGAGAGAAAGAAATCCTTCTTCTTCTTTTTTTTTTTTTAAAGATTTTATTTATTTATTTGACAGAGAGAGATCACAAATAGGCAGAGAGCTAGGCAGAGAGAGAAGGGGAAGCAGGCTCCCCGCTGAGCAGAGAGCCCGATGCGGGGCTCGATCCCAGGACACTGAGATCATGACCTGAGCCAAAGGCAGCGGCTTAATCCACTGAGCCACCCAGGCGCCCAGAATCCTTCTTTTACCTGCTTGTAATCCTTCAATCATACTTCCAAGACAGAAGTAGGATAACAACCATGCTGAGGAAGTTTTGGTTAGCCTTTTAAGTTCCATAAAACCATTTCAAACTTAACATCTGCTAGTTTGTTCTTCACTTGCCCTTAACTGGAAATGTAGAGCACCTAAACATTTTGGATTCTTGCTAGAGAATACAACCTTTTGAATCTTTTCTTCTGATAGAGATTAATTTTTATCTATTTATTATTTATTATATATTAAATCTCTATTTATTAATAGAGACTTATTTATTTATTTGGAGAGGAAGGAGCAGAGGTAGAGAGAGAATCTCAAGCAGATTCCCCACTGAGCACAGCAGCCCCACCCAGGGCTCCATCTCACAACATGAGCCAAAATGAATTCAGCCCTTCAACCACTCAGCCACCCCAGGTGCCCTGGATCTGTTTTTTAGTCTGATATGAGAGGTAATCCCCTCCATTCCTCTACATTCTAGACTTTATCCTCATAGTAAGCTGGATTATCAGAGAAGAGCATACATATAACCTAGGACCCCATATAGTGTTAATTAGTTGTTTTAACTCGGCTGCTCTTTGGTGCCATTTCCTTAGCTTTTAGCCAGAATCACATTAAGAGATAGTGTTTTGAAAGCTAATACCATGTTTGATATTCACAACATCTTCTTCTACATTTCTCTGTGCCCTACATAATAAAGCTCCAAGTGAAAGAAATATCTTTTAAAGAATAATGTTCCACTTGAAAGAAACTAGTATAGCTTCTAGTTATAGGGGGAAAAAAAATCTGGAACTAAGTATATCTTCACTTGTTTTTGGCTTTTGCCTCAGAACCAAATAAACTGCTCAATGCTAGTATTACCATATGGGATCTTAGGGACTAAGGATCTATTATTCCCACTGGAAATGTATAGTTTTCCTACTCTGATTTTATTTACTAGAATATTTTTATTTAATCAGTTCATTTAGATTTTTCCATTATGTATTATTATAAGCCACATTAAGTTATATGTGGCAAGGAATTTTTAAAAAATTCATTCGTATTCTTGCCCTGTATGGACTCAATGCCAACTTCTTCACTAATAAAAAGGACATATTACAACTACATTTTTACCTCACCTGGACTGCCTTTCCTTCTCCTGATTATTCAAATTCTGTCCATCCCTTCAAGGACCAATTTAAGTCTCTCTACTACTCCACAGTATCTTCTTCACTGACTACTACAGTATCACTGCTCTTTGAACATTCTTATCATTCCTTCTGTGCCACAGAGTTTAACACTGAAGTATATCCTGTCTTATACTGTTCAATGATTTTATAATTTATTATCTTTCTGACCATACTATTAACTATTGGAGCTACTCCCTTTGTCCTAGACTTGTGTCAAGCATGGACTAAAAAAGTACTCAAATGATAGCTCTCGCTGTCACTATGATGAAGACTCAAATGACTACAATGTATAGATATACATGTATAGATGACAACATTGCTGGTGAGAGAGGACACTTAAGGTGGGGGAAACAATAAAATTAAAGTTACTCATACATCACGGAATTTTAAGAAGTTATCAGTCTATTTTGAGGCTCAGTCAAATGACAAAAAGTGAGAAGTCATTTTACATAAGAGAGTAAGAGTACAAACCAAAAACATAGAGAATAGTAACTAGACTATTTATTGTGATAGAATTGTGATAGAGAATATTATAAAAGAGGAATGGAAAGAATAAGACTTCAACTATTATCTCTATGCTTATGGGAGTTTTAGTCAGTGCCTGAATCACTCAATTTTAGAGTTGGTAGGATCTGTAAAATAAAGGCCATCTAGTCCATCCTCCTTGTTATATGAAGAATATGGGACTTTTGAAATGATTAGAAGTTGAAATGATTCAGCCAGGCTCAAATAAATTATAGAAAAACAAGATTAGAAAGTAGATCTTCTGGGGGCTCCTGGCTGGCTCGGTACATAGAGCATGTGACTCTTGATCTTGAGGTTGTATGCTGGATAAAGAAATTACTTAAAAATCTTTAAGAAAGTAGATGTTTTGAAAATTCTAAAACACAGTAATTTTTGATATACAGTGAAAAATAAGGAATACACAAATGTCTTACCTGCCATCTGTCTCTTTTTGGAAAATCTACATACCTGAAACATATACACACCCACACACCACCACAAATACTACCACCATGCCCCAAAGTAAATGACAATAATGTCTTGGTTACCATATGCCTCACCCACTAGATTAAAGAAAAGCAGCTGATTAAAGGAGTGTCTATTCTCATGAGACTAATGTGACGCTGATTACACAGGACAAGTTGTCATACTTGATAATAAGCCATGTGGAAAACCTAAACCAGAAAAAGTCTATTGCTATCAGGACACAAAAGGCTATTTATTTAGCTAACCAATGACATAGACAGATTCAGTGATTTTCATTTAATCAACCCCCTGAACCCAGACTTTCAAAAGCAAAGAGCTACGCAGTAGACCAATGCAGCATAAATCCTCCACTATAAATCCAGAGAAAAATGTTTCAAAGATAAACAGACTTTAGCACACCAAATCCCACCCACTTCAGTGTCAAACCAAGATTCAGGTGAGTCAGCAATCATCATACTCCAGCCTGAAATACACTCAGGGCTTTCAAAATGAGTATCAGATCAACAAGTTTAGAACAGCTGTCTGTGGGGCACCTGGGTGGGTCAGTGGGTTAAAGTTCTGCCTTTGGCTCAGGTCGTGATCCCAGGGTCTTGGGATTGAGCCCTGCATCGGGCTCTCTGCTCAGCAGGGAGCCTGCTTCCCCCTTTCTCTCTGTCTGCCTCTCTGCCTACTTGTGATCTCTGTCAAATAAATAAATAAAATCTTAAAAAAAAGAAAAAAGAAAAAAAGAACAGCTGTCTGGGCAGAGCAAAATACTTTCTAAATCTATGGGTCTCCAAACTGAACACACATTAAAATTACTGAGCAAATATATAAAAATACAGATTCCCAAACCCCATCATAGAACATCTGGTTTAACAGGTCTAGGGTAGGGTTCCATGATTTTTTTTTAAAGATTAAAAAAATAAAGTTTTGGGGGCGCCTGGGTGGCTCAGTGGGTTAAGCCGCTGCCTTCGGCTCAGGTCATGGTCTCGGGGTTCTGGGATCGAGTCCCGCGTCGGGCTCTCTGCTCGGCGGGGATCCTGCTTCCCTCTCTCTCTCTCTCTGCCTGCCTCTCTGTCTACTTGTGATTTCTCTCTGTCAAATAAATAAACAAAATCTTTAAAAAAATTAAAAAAATTTAAAAAAAAAATAAATAAATAAAAATAAAGGTTTTTTTTTTCTTTTTAAGTAATCTCTATACCCAACCATGGAGCATGCTCTACCAACTGAGCCAGCCAGGTGCACCCATGATCCTTTTTTTTCTTTTTTTAAAGATTTTAATTACTGGGGATGCCTGGGTGACTCAGTCTGTTAAGCGGCTGCCTTCGGCTCAGGTCATGATCCCAGTGTCCTGGGATTGAGTCCCATATCGGGCTCCTTGCTCTGCGGGGAGCCTGCTTCCCCCTTTCTCTCTGCCTGCCACTCTGCCTGCCTGTACTCTCTCTCTCTCTCTGACAAATAAATAAATAAAATTTAAAAAACAACTTTATTATAAAGATTTTATTTATTTATTTGAGAGAGAGTGATGGCAATTGAGAGAGAAAGCACGAGCATGGGGAGGGGCAGAGGGAGAGAGAGAGAAGCAGACTCACCACCAAGCAGGGAGCCTGATGTGGAAGTGGATCCCAGGACCCCATGATCATGCATGACCTGAGGGGAAGGCAGACACCCAGTTGACGGAGCCATCCCAGTGGCCTCCCACGATCTTTTTAAAATAAGCATTCAGGCTTATTTTAAAGCCTGCTTTATTTTAACTGTCTGCTTATTCAGGCAGTTAGTCTTGACAAACACTGCTCTAGAAAACCCAAATAAGGGGCACATGAATGGCTTAGTCAATTAAGCATCTGCCTTCAGCTCAGGTAATGATCTCAGGATCCTGGAATCCAGACCAGCAACAGGCTCCGGCTGGTGGGGAGTCCGCTTCTCCTTCTGACCAACCCCACATTCATACTCTCTCTCTCTTGCTCTCTCTCTCTCACTCTCTCTCTCAAATACATAAATAAAATCTTTTAAAAAAAAGAAAACCCAGGGGCGCCTGGGTGGCTCAGTGGGTTAAAGCCTCTGCCTTCAGCTCAGGTCATGATCCCAGGATCCTGAGATCGAGCCCCACATGGGGCTCTCTGCTTAGCGGGGAGCCTGCTTCCTCCTCTCTCTCTCTGCCTGCCTCTCTGCCTACTCGTGATCTCTGTCTGTTGAATGAATAAATAAAATCTTTTAAAAATAAATAAATAAATAAATAAAAAAGAAAAAAAGAAAAAAAGAAAACCCAAATAGTCATAGTCAAATTAAAAACATCTACTGAACATACAGACAACATTGTTCAATCATTTACTCAATAGCAAAAACAAAAACCCCAAATGATACCATAGTAGACAGATTTTTATTTTATTTTATTTTATTTTTAAATATATTTATTTTGACAGACAGAGATCACAAGTAGGCAGAAAGGCAGGCAGAGAAAGAGGAAGAAGCAGACTCCCCGCTGAGCAGAGAACCTGATGTGGGGCTCAATCCCAGGATGCTGGGATCATGACCTGAGCCAAAGGCAGAGGCTTTAACCCACTGAGCCACCCAGGCGCCCCGACAGATTTTTAAAAGTACAAAATAGTCTTTTGCCTCATTGCATCTGAGAGAGCAAGATGGGTCATCAGCAGCTCTACTGGCGCCATCCCAGGAAATCTGGCCAGCGTTCTCATTCTTGCTGCATCTGTCCAAACCAGCACGGTCTGATCCGGAAATCTGGCCTTAATATGTGCCCCAGTGTTTCCATCAGTAGAGGAAGGATAGAGGCTTTATTAAGCTGGATTAAGTGAATTTCCTTGAATGGGTCATCCAAGAGACCTCCCTTAACTGCAGAAATCCAACATACGTACCTTCATGCTAACTCACTGCACATAAAAATACTTCAATTATGAATGTTTAAAAAATAAAAGTACAAAATAGCCAATTATGATGGTAGTTTTCAGACTCAGTGCTCCTACACCCCAAGGTATCCTGTACATGGGGAGACAGATTTGAGAAAGGACAGATTTGAAGGAAAAGAATGCAGGGAAATTTCATCATGCACCCACTCAAAGTCTGGTTTCAAGATCAAATATCTGTTTCTGATAGAAAAGCTGAGAAAAGAATGAAACAGTACACATCTCCAGAAAAAATGAGCTCTGAATCAAAATCTGGGATGGGGTTATAAGAATCTGTCTTAAAAAGTTGATTTGAGGGGCGCTTGGATGGCTCAGTGGGTTAAAGCCTCTACTTTCAGCTCAGGTCATGATCCAAGGGTCCTGGGATCGAGCCCCACGTCGGGCTCTCTGCTCAGCAGGGACCCTGCTTCCCCCTCTCTCTCTGCCTGCCTCTCTGCCTAATTGTGATCTCTGTCAAATAAATAAATAAAATATTTAACAAAAAAAAAAAAAAGGTTGATTTGAGGGGTACCTGGATGGCTCAGTGGGTTAAGCCTCTGCCTTTGGCTCAGGTCATGATCTCGGGGTCCTGGGATCGAGCCCCGCATCCGCTCTCGCTCAGCGGGAAACCTGCTTCTCCCCCTCCCTGCCTGCCTCTCGGCACACTTGTGAGCTCTCTGTCAAATAAATAAATAAATTCTTAAAAAAAAAATAGTTGATTTGAGATATTAATACCCTCCAAATTGATCTACAGATTCAATGTAATCCCTATTACAATTCCAACTGTAATCCCTATTACAATTCCAACTGCCTGTCTGGCTCAGGCCACAGAGCATAAGACTCTTGACTCTTTGAGTTCAAACCCCACTTTGAGTGGAAAGATTACTTAAAAATTATGTTTTGTGGGCACCTGGGTGGCTCAGTGGGTTAAGCCGCTGCCTTCGGCTCAGGTCATGATCTCAGGGTCCTGGGATCAAGTCCCGCATTGGGCTCTCTGCTCAGCAGGGAGCCTGCTTCCTCCTCTCTCTCTCTCTCTCTGCCTGCCTCTCTGCCTACTTTTGATCTCTCTCTGTCAAATAAATAAATAAAATATATTTTTAAAAAAATTATGTTTTTTTTTAAAGATTATTTATTTATTTATTTGACAGAGAGAGAGAGAGAGAGAGAGAGAGAGAGACAGTGGGATCATGACCTGAGCTGAAGGCAGATGCTTAACGACTAAGCCATCTAGGTAGGCACTCCTTAAAAATTATATCTTAAAAAAAAAATTCCAACTGCCTTTTTTTCAGAAATGGATAAAACAATCCTAAAATTCATACAGAATTGCAAGAGACTCAAAATAGTCAAAGCAATTTTAAAAAAGAAGAATAAAGTAGAAGGACTCAAACTTTCTAATTTCAAGACTTACTACAAAACTATAATAACATAATTATGGAATAAAGACAGACTAATAAACCAATGGAATCTAACTGAGAGGCCAGATATAAATCCATACATTTAAGGTCAACTGATTTTTTTAAAGAGATTTTATTTATTTGAGAGAGAGAGAAAGAACATGAGACGGGGAGAATCAGAGGGAGAAGCAGACTCCCTGCTGAGCAGGGATCCAATGTGGAACTTGATCCTGGGATTCCAAAGGCAGTTGCCTAACAAAATGAGCCACCCAGGTGCCCCTAAGGTAAGTGAATTTTGAGAAGGGGACCAAGACCCTTCAACAGGGGAATGAAGAAACTTTTCAACAAATGGTGCAGGGATAACGGCATATTCCCATGCAAAATAATGACTCTATATGTCTACTTCAGAGCATATATAAAAATTAGTTCAAATGGATCAAAGACCTAAATTTTTTAAAAGGTTTTTAAAAAATAATCTCTATACCCAACACAAGACTTGAACCCACAACCCAAGATCAAGAGTTGCACACTCACCAACCAAGCCAGTCAGGCACCCCGAACACAGATCTAAGTTTAAAAGCTAAAACTATAAAACTCTTAAAAAGGAAACATAGGTGAAAATCTGCATGACTCTGGATAAAGTAATGGCTTCTTAGGTGAAAATATGCATGACTTCTGGATTAAGTAAGTAATGGCTTCTTAGATAGGACACCAAAAACATAAGAAATCAAAGAAAACACAGATAAACTGGACTTCATAAAAATTAAAAATGTTTGTACATCAAAGTACACTACCAACACAAACAACAGAATGGAAGGGAGGATCTGAAATCATGCGTCTGATAAAGGTCTTGTATCTAAAATATACAAAAAGTGCTTAAGGGTGCCTGGGTGCTTCAGTCAGTGAAGCATCTGCCTTTGTCTCAGGTCGTGATCCCAGAGTCCTGGGATGTAGCCCGGTGTCTGGCTCCGAGCAGAGAGCCTGATTCTCTCTCTCCCTCCTGCTCCCACCTACCTTGTACTCTCTCTCTCTCTGTGTCAAATAAAATAAACAAAATCTTAAAAATATATAAAAATAAAAAATTCTTATAGCTCAACAACAGACAGAAAACCCAATCAAAAAAGGGCAAAGGCTAAGAACAGACATTTCTCCAAAGATATACAAATGACCAATAAGCACATGAAAAGGAGTTCATCATTAGCCATCAGGGAAATGCAAATTAAAACCATAGTAAGATACCACCACACACCCGAGAGCAGCTATAATCAAAAATAGCAATGATGGTTGGGACGCCTGGGTGGCTCAGTTGGTTAAGCAGCTGCCTTCGGCTCAGGTCATGATCCCGGCGTCCTGGGATCGAGTCCCACTTCGGGATCCTTGCTCAGCAGGGAGCCTGCTTCTCCCTCTGCCTCTGCCTGCTATTCTGTCTGCCTGTGCTCGCTCTCTCTCTGACAAATAAATAAAATCTTTAAAAAAAAAAAATAGCAATGATGGCAAGTTGGACAAAGATACAGAGAAACTAGAACCCCTATACATTGCTGGTAGAAATCCAATATGATACAACCACTGTGGAAGACAGCTTGGTAGTTTGTTACAAAACTGAAGATACTCTTACCATATGATCTAGCAATCATGCTCCTCAGTAGTTATCCAAATGAGATGAAAACTTCTATCTACACAGAAAATGGCACATGAATGCTTTAAACAACCTTATTCATGACTGCCGAACTCGGAAGCAATCAAGATGTTCTTCAATAGGGGCACCTGGGTGCCTCAGTGGGTTAAGCCACTGCCTTTGGCTCAGGTCATGATCCCAGGGTCCTGGGATCAAGTTCCACATAGGGCTCTCTGCTCAGCAGGGAGCCTGCTTCCCTCTCTCTCTCTCTGCCTGCCTCTCTGCCGACTTGTGATCTGTCTCTGTCAAATAAATAAATAAATAAAAATCTTTAAAAAAAAAAAAGATGTTCTTCAAAAGGCAAATGGAGAAACAAACTATGGTACATCCATAAAGTGGAATATTACTCAACAATGAAAGAAATGAGCTGTCACAATGAGACACCACCCTTCACATCCATCTGGATGGCTATTACAAAACAAAAACAAAACCAAAAAACAGAGAACACGTATTGGTGAGGATGCAGAGAAGCTGGAACCCTTGTGTATTACTGACGGGAATATAAAATGATGCAGCTACTGTGGAAAACAGTAAGGCAGTTCTTCAAAAACTTAAACGTAGAATTACCATGTGATCCAGCAAATCTACACCCGAGTATATACCCATAAGAACTGAAAGCAGAGACTCAAACAGATGTAACACCAATGTTTACAGCAGCCATTATTCACAATAGCCAAAAGGGAGAAATAACCCAAATGTCTATCAGCAGATGAATGGATAAGCCAAATGTGTGATATGCATACATTAGACCATTATTCAGTTTTATAAAAGGAATGAGGGGCACCTGACTCACTCACTTAGTAGAGCATGTGACTCTTAATCTCAGGGTCATGAATTCAAGCCCCATATTGGGCACAGAATTTACTTAAAAAAAAAAAAAAAAAAAGAATGAAATTCCATCCATCCTAAAGCATGGATGAATCCTGGTATCTAAGTGAAATAAGTCAGACCCAAAAGAACAAATATTATTTGGCTCCACTCAAATGAGATGCCTAGGAGAGTTAAATTCATAGAGACAGAAAGTAGAATAGTGGTTGCCTAAGGCTGAAGGGAAGAGAAAAACGTGGGGAGTGACTGCTTAATGGCTGAGTGAATAACAAACCAATAGCACTGGTGCCCTGGGGTAGCTCAGTCATTAAGCATCTGCCTTTGGCTCAGGTCATGATCCCAGGGTCCTGGGATGGAGCCCCACATGGAGGCTCCCTGCTCAGCGGAAAGCCTGCTTCTCCCTCTTCCACTCCCCCTACTTATGTTCCCTCTCTCACTGTCCCTCTCTCTCTCTCTCTCTCTGTCAAATAAATACATAAATAAAATCTTTAAAAAACAAAAAGCTGAGTGAATAACAAACCAGTAGCACAGGTACATGTATTTGATAGTCACATTCCTAAGAGATGAACTTACTCTCCTTTCTAACTTCAGAAAAAAATGTCTTATTAACAAATCCATATTAATTACTTCAGCAGTAAGGTGCTCTGTGTTAGTAAGTGCAAAATTGTGCATAACAGAAGTTATTATATGACATCAAATATGCAAGTCAGCAAGACTTTTACTAGTCATAATATGTAATCCAGAACAGGTTTACTATATTCAGCACAAACTAACACTATCTGAAAGAGCTGGCTGGTTCTGGAAAAGTATAGAGTTAACTATCTATGGAAAAGTCTATAATCAGCACTTGACTTGGGAAAAAATGAAAAACATTCAAGGTGACAAAAATCGTGTGTCATGAATCGGGTCACCTCCCTTAACCTCTCCTTCTCATGCTTACTGCTTCATGAACTTGAAACAAAACCCTACCCACATTACACCAACAGATGCTACCACAGATCCTATTTATAATAACATGGCATGATGGGACGCCTGGGTGGCTCAGTTGGTTAAGCGACTGCCTTCAGCTCAGGTCATGATCCTGGAGTCCCAGGATCAAGTTCCGCATCAGGCTCCCTGCTCAGCAGGGAGTCTGCTTCTCCCTCTGACCCTCCCCCTTCTCAAGCTCTCTCTCTCTCTCTCACATTCTCTCTCTCTCTCTCAAATAAATAAAATCTTAAAAAAGTAATAATAATAACATGGCATGAGAATAAGCTCTACATCACATTTTAGATAACAAGTGGGATAGCAAAGCAGCAAAGACAGCAGTAAGAACCTAATTTTTCCCTGTAAGAAGTTAGTCTTTCCTTTTAAAGATTTTTTTTTTTTTTAATTTATTTGTCAGAGAGAGAGAGCGCGTGTGAACACAGGCAGACAGAATGGCAGGCAGAGGCAGAGGGAGAAGCAGACTCCCTGCCAAGCAAGGAGCCCAATGTGGGACTCGATCCCAGGACGCTGGGATCATGACCTGAGCCAAAGGCAGCTGCTTAACCAGCTGAGCCACCCAGGCGTCCCAAGTTAGTCTTTCTTTTTAAATGCCACAACCTAGAAGGGACACAAATCACACCACTCATATTTCATTGGCTAGGACCAGTCACATGGCCCTGTCTAAATGCAATTTTCCCATGCTCCCAGCAAGAAGATAAGAATTAGGCACGGGTGAACATTAGTAATTGGTATCACAGGAGTCTACCATTCTAGAGTGCCTCCGTTTGAGGAATAAGCATGGCTTGTTTAAAATACTAGACAGTAGAGGGGTCTGGGTAGTTCAGTTGTTTTAAGTGTCTAACTCTTGATTTTGGCTCAGGTCATGATCTCAGGGTCATGAGATCGAGACCTCTGTCAGCTCTGTGCTGCTCTGGGAATGGAGCCGGCTTAAGATTCTCTCTTCCTGCTTAAGATCCCCTCTGCCCCTCCCTCTTCACTCTCAAGCTCTCTCCAAAAATTAACATAAAGATAAAAATTAAAATTAAATACAAAACAGTAAGAGACGTCTGGGCACCTGGGTGGCTCAGAGCATAGTTGAGCTCTGCCTTCAGAGCATGGTTGAGTGTCTGCCTTCAGCGCATGGTTGACTGTCTGCCTTCAGCTCAGGTCATGATCCTGGGGTCCTGGGATCATGTCCCACATTGGGCTCCCTGCTCAGTGGGGAACGTGCTACTCCCTCTGCCTCTGCTCTCCCCACTGCTTGTGCTCTCTCACTTTCTCTCTGTCAAATAAATAAATAAAATCTTAAAAACAAAACAAAACAATAAGAGACATCAGATGCTATAACTACTGGGACCAGAGCAAAGAAACCAATGAAAGTTTTGTAAAGCAACCTTAGGGGAATGGAAAAACTGCCTCCAATGTAAGAGGCAATGTAAGAGGCAATTAGGATGCTCAATATGCTTGCAGCATGCAAAATGCAGGATGGAGGAGACATAAAATGAAGGAGAAAAATTAGGAGACACTTGCAGTAATTTGAGGCAGGACCTGTAGGATAATGGGAGAATCCTCACAAAATTGGGACAGTTGGTAATAGCTGACAAAGAAGATAAGAGGGGCCCCTGCTGGCTCAGTCAGTAGAGCATGTGACTCTTAATTTTGGGGTTGTGAGTTCAAGCCCCAGGTGAAGTGTAGAGATTATTAAAAGAAGAAAAAGAAAAAGAAAGAGGGCAGGAAGCAGAGAAAAGAGCTAAGAATGACTTCTATGTTTCAAGCCTAGGTAGCAGGTGGTATTGTGAACAAATTATTATAAACATATGGGCTGGCTTAGAAGGGAAAATAAATACCTGACTTCTAGACCTGGGTGTCTAATACTGCACTAGTCAATAGTCACATCAGCTTTTTAAAGTTTAAATAGAAATAAAGTTAAAAATTCAGTTCCTTACTCACACTAGTCATACTTCAAGTATTCAACTATCTCCTGTGACTCGTGACTGCAATATTGGACAGAGCAGATAGAGAACATGTTCATCACCGCACAAAGTTCTATTACGTAATATTTTTCTAAACCTCAGACTATAACTAACCAGAAGAAGGTCTTGGCAAAGTAAATGAAACTGGAAACTGAAAAGGAAAAGTTTTAAGGAATTTACAAGCTCACTGAGGGACTGTCATGTGCCCATTCCAAAGAAGGCTGATGAATACCCTAAATGTTCTAAAAGGAGACTACAGGTGTAGTAAAAAATTTTTTACAGTAAGTAAAAAATTACTTACTGACATGGACAGATGTTCAAATATGTTGTTAATTTTTATTTATTTATTTATTTAAGATTTTATTTATTTAGGAAAGAAGGAGAGTGAGGGAAAGCACAGGGGGAGAGTGACAGGGAGAAGTAAAATCTCCACCAAGCAGAGAACCTGACATGGAGCTGGATCCCAGGACCCTGAGATCATGACCTGAGCTGAAGGCAGATGCTTAACTAACTGAGTCACCCAGGCACCCCTAAATATGTTGTTAATTTTTAAAATGTTACCAAATGGCATACGTACCACCTTATTTTTATAAACCATAAATTCAAATTTTATGTTCCTATATAAATGGAAAAAAGGTTAACATTTCTTCATTTTAATTACTGGATTACAGAATTTTTCTTCTTTCTTTTTTTACTTTTCTAAATACTTTCGTATATATTAAAAGCATTATAATAAAAAAAGAAATATGATTAAAGAATAGAAGTGACAAGGACATAGACCAAGGGCTTAATATAAACAATTACAGCATTTAGTTTTATGCATAAACAGATTGTACTCCTTGATAGTAATGAGAAAAATAAAGTAGCCTGTACTGATAGCAGGGGTCAGCAAACTATAACCCGTGGCCACATCTGGCCCACTGTATGTTTTTCTAATAGCCCATGAGCCAAGAATGATTTTTACATTTTTAAATGATTGAAAAAAAATTAAAATATTACTATTTTATGACATAAAAATAATAGGAAATTCAGTCTCCATAAATAAAATGTAACTGGAATATAGCCACACTCACTTATGTATTATCTATGGTTGCTTTGTGCTACAATGGCAGAAATCCATAGTTCGACAGAGCCTGTGTGTGGTGTTCTCATAGCTTCACTGCAGTGGCACAAGTATAATAACCCCACGGTATTTCAACTGCCACCCATATCGCAATACCACAACCTTTATTTACCTGCATATACCCATCATGTCAAAACAAGAGAAAAGAGGACTTTGAATATCCTGTTTTTAAGGATTATTCTCTTACAAATTAGATGACAAAGTATTGTACTTACTATGCAATGACATTATAGCTATGCCAGAAGCACTCAGTATACACTGATACTACCAGACTCATCAGAGTACTTCCAACTCACGGGAAAGCAAGTCAGAAAAATTAGAAAATTTAAAATAGAACTTCTTATCATAGAATTTCTTCATAAAAATAAAAAATGAAAATGAGGTTGCAATTGAAGTTTCTACATGGCTCAGCTGTCAGTCAAGTAAGGAAAGCCATTTACTGATGTCAAGTTAATTAAACTGTGTTCAGCTAAAGCCACTAAAGAGATGTGTCATAAAAAAAAAGTTTCAGATTATTAGTCTTTTGGAGAGAATAGTTGCTCAACGAGTTGAGGACAATGGGAACAACATCAGTAGTCAACTGAATATAAGGCAAGTAATTCTGAGTGGTTTTCTTTGGCTCTTGATGCACTGACAGTTGTGTGAAACTGCTCAGCTGTTGTTTATTCAAGGAGTCCATGATGAGTGTGAAGTGACTAAAGAACCGGATGCCTACACAGAGTAATTATGGTTGAGAAGATTTTCCAAAAAATTGAGAAAGCACTAATTCACTATAACCCAAAGTGGAATCAGCTAAGATGTGTTACCAATAATGGCAAAATACATGTAGAGCATAAAAAGCCTTCTTCTTTTGACAAAATTAGTTTCACAGAGACTGTGAAAATGTAAAGTATTCAAGACTTATGGTTATTCACAGAAGTATTCATCAGTACATACTCTGGATCTATCTCATGTAGATCCAGATATCTCAAAATCTGAATCTATCTCATGATAAGGAACCAAGAGTTTGGTTTTTTTTTTTTTTAATATTTTATTTATTTATTTGAGAGAGAGAGGGAGGAGGGGCAGAGGGAGAGAGAGCACACCTCTGCTAAATAGGGAGCCTGACACGGAACTCCATCTCAGGACCTTGGGATCAATCATGACCTAAGCTGAAGGCAAACACTTAACCAACTGAGCCACCCACATACCCCAGGAACCAGGAGTTTTAAAAGTGAACTTCATTTGCTGTCATGAACTTAATTACTGTCAGTTCCATGAATTTTTGTCAGAAATAGAAGCTGAGGGCACCTGGGTGGCTCAATTGTTAAGCTTCTGCCTTTGGCTCAGGTCATGATCCCAGGGTCCTGGGCTTCAGCCCTGCATGCTCAGAGGAAAGCCTGCTTCTCCCGCTCCCACTTCCCCTGCTTGTGTTCCCTCTCTCGCTGTGTCTGTCAAATAAGTAAATAAAATATTTATTTATTTATTTATTTATTTTTAAAAGATTTTATTTATTTGACACAGAGAGATCACAAGCAGGCAGAGAGGCAGGCAGAGAGAGAAGGAGGAAGCAAGCTCCCCACTGAGCAGAGAGCCCAACACGGGGCTTGATCCCAGGACCCTGAGACCATGACCTGAGCCGAAGGCAGTGGCCTAACCCACTGAGCCACCCAGGCGCCCCGCAAATAAAATATTTTTTAAAAAGAAAGAAAGAAATAGAAGCTGAGGGCGCCTGGGTGGGTCAGTCGGTTAAGTGTCCACCTTCAGCTCAGGTCATGATCCCAGGGTCCTAGGATGGAGTCCCGCATTGGACTCCTGCATTGGACTCCCTGCTCAGTTGGGAGACCGTTTCTCCCTCTGCTTGCCATTCTCTGTGCTTGTGCTCTCTCTTTTTCTCTCTCTCTCTCCCTCTATCAAATAAGTAGTAACTAAAAAAAAAAATAATAAAGTTGACTATCTTCTTTTTTTTTAAGATTTTATTTATTTGACAGAGAGAAAGCACAAATACACTAAGTGGCAAGCTGAGGCAGAGGGAAAGGGAGAAGAAGGCTCCCCACTGAGCAGAGAGCCTAACTTGGGGCTCAATCCCAGGCCCCTGGGATCATGACCTAAGCCAAAGGCAGCACTTGATTTTGCTTCAGGTCATGATCTGACCTCAAGCCCACCACCCTGGGCTGGGTGGTGGGCTTGAGCCCTGCATCATCAGGTTCCTTGCTCAGCAGGGAGCCTGCTTCTCCCTCTCCCTGCCACTCCCCCTGCTTGTGTTCACTCTGGCTCTCTTTCAAATAAACATATAAAATCTTTAAAAATAAATAAATTAATAATAATAAATTAGTATCTCTCATGAGTTTTTAAAGTTATTTTGCAGAGGTACCTGGTGGCTCAGTCTGTTAAGCATCTGCCTTTGGCTCAGGCCATGATCTCTGGGTCCTGGGATCAAACTCCAAATCAGGCTCCTTGCTCAGCGGGGAGTCTGCCTCTCCCTCTGCCTGATGCTCACCCTGCTTATGCTCTGACAAATAAATAAAATCTTTAAAAAATAATAACAAAATAAAACAATTACATAATTTGAATCTCTGTTTGTTAAGCATGAAATTTTTTAAAAAGATTCTATTTGTGGGGCACGTGGGTGGCTCAGTGGTTAAAGCCTCTGCCTTCAGCTCAGGTCATGATCTCAGGGTCCTGGGATCGAGCCCCGCATCAGGCTCTCTGCTCAGCAGGGACCCTACTTTCTCCTCTCTCTCTCTCTCTCTCTCTCTCTCTCTCTCCCTGCCGGCTTCTCTGCCTACTTGTGGTCTCTGTCTGTCAAATAAATAAATAAAATCTTAAAAAAAAAAAAAGATTTTATTTATTTGAGAGAAAAAGAGAGCTTGTGCACAAGTGGCAGGGAGGGGGAAAGGGAGAAGCAATCTCCCCTCAGAGCAGGGAGCTCAATGCAGAGTTTGATCCCAGGACCCACAGATCATGACCTGAGCCAAAGGCAGATACTTAACAGACTGGGCCACCCAAGAGCCCCAAGGATGAAATTTCTAAAGAAAGACAGAATTCTGTTTATTTATGTGTACTTAATACATTTTTACAGGTACCAACAACAATCATTTAAATTACCACACTCTTTTTTTTCTTTTTAAGATTTTATTTAAGCAGGGGGAGCAGCAGGCAGAGGGAGAAACAGGTTCCCCACTGGGCAAGGAGCCCAATGCGGGACTCAAACCTAGGACCCTAGGAGCTTAAGGCAGGTGCTTAACCAACTGACCCACCCAACTTGCCACAATTTTTTTATTTTTCTTAAGATTTTATTTATTTGACAGAGAGAGACACAGTGAGAGAGGGAACACAAGCACGGGGAGTGGGAGAAGCAGGTTTCCTGCTGAGCAGGGAGCCCACTGTGGGGCTCAATCCCAGGACCCTGGGATCATGACCTGGGCCGAACAGACACTAAACGACTGAGCCACCCAGGAGCCCCAAATTACCACACTCTTAAAAAGCATTAAAAGTTTTTTTGGGGAATGGATCAGGGGGTGGGACAGAATGGGATGACGGGTTATTCTTTAAAAGATTATTAGTATTATATGATCTTATGATCACAGATACAAATTATCTAGATATATGTATTTTTACATGTGAAGTAATTACTACTACTTAATACAATCACCTGAGCCAAAGACAATACCTTGGGGTGAGGAAAGATGTTGCTCTTGTATCTTCTCCTGAGAGAGGAGTCCCAAGTAGCTGAGAACAACATACTTTGTTTCATAGTGAAATCCTAGAGGCACAGTAGTAGAGGACGCCATTGAGTTGGCTGGCAGAGCTCCCAAAGTCTACTTACAGATGTGTAAAACCTAAAAACAAAAGTATATTTTCAGTTTAAAGTTCGTTACATGCCAGTACATTTCCCCACTGACTACAATTATTCAACTAAATACCAAAATAAATACTTGTATTTTCTTCCCAGTAATTTTTAAAAATTGTAACTTTAGTTAACTTACAAGTCAGAATTAATTCAGATTTCAGATCAAAAGCAAATTTCCCTTTCTAGCTCTCCCTAGTTTCTCTGTTTTCACCTATGTGGCAAAAACAGTGGCTATGCCCCCACCTTTCCCTCTACCCCAATATATATTCTCTTATTTCTTTTAATAATAAAGACTCGTAGGTCACCTGACTGGCTCAGTCAGTAGAGCATACGACTCTTGATCTTGGGGCTGAGTTCAAGCCCCATGCTGGGTATGTAGATTACTTAAAAATAAAATGTAAATAAATAAATAAAACCTCCTAAATTCTAGCTAGGTCATTAGCCACACAACTGCAAACCATATCTGCCAGTTCCTTAGCAGCTTAATGAGCCAAATGATTAGCCTGAGTCAGAGGAATACGAGCAGAAGTTATGTGTGCAATCTGTGGATCTCTCCCTAGATCTTCTCTTTCCTCCTTGCTATGGTTTGAAATGTGAATATGGCAGACAACCAGTTCTGACATGCAAACAAGAAGACCACTTTAAGGGTGCCTGGGTGGCTCAGTTGGTTGAGCCTCTGCCTTCAGTTCAGGTCATGATCCCGGAGTCCTGGGATCGAGTCCCGCATCGGACTCCCAGCTCAGTGGGAAGTCTGCTTCTCCCTCTGACCTCCCCTCTCATGCTCGCTCGCTCTCTCTCTCTCTCTCAAATAAATAAATAAATAAAATCTTAAAAAAAAAAAAAAGAAGACCACTCTAAGGGATGGTAAGATAACAAGAGGGAAGGTACTGCGCCCCTGAATGACCACGTGCAGCAGAGCTGCCCTACCAGCCTTGACCTCTGGACTGACATTTATGGCACTTCATTCTCAAATCTCTTCATTAGGCATCCTAACTTATACCCTAATTAATATAACTACAACTTTTACCTCTTCCCATGGACCGAGTAGCTGTTTCACCTATCATGTGCCTTAATAGTTGTTTCACATAAAAAATTCTTATTAAAGAGTTTCCAAATAACTGAGTTTTTTTACTTAAACAATGATACCAACAGCTTTAAGATCTCAGGAAATATCCAGGAAGAGAAAAACAGGTTCAGATAACTAGCAACACGAAAGGAGACAAGAAATGTTGACAAAATTTAAGATCTACAAAGAGAAATGTCTAAAAGTGATAAATGATGAAAAAATACATGTAGAATTTAAAATACACAACAGAAAACAGTGGCTATACAAAGAGACAGAAATTAAGAGGAACATAAAACTATGCTTTGAGGAGTGCCAGGGTGGATCAGTAGTTAAGCGTCTGCCTTTGGCTCAGGTCATGATCCCAGCGTCCTGGGATCGAGTCCCATATCGGGCTCCCTGCTTAGCAGGGAGCCTGCTTCTCCAATCTCCAGCTGCCACCCAGTCCCCTCTTCCCCCCGTGCTTGTGTTCCCTCTCTTGCTGTGTCATAAAATCTTTTTTAAAAATGCTTTGCATGAATAGACACTGTCTTTAAAAAATGCATTTATGGTTGCTATTATCAGTATTTACTTAGGTTATCAAAAGAAATACTAGTATATTTAAAAGTCCCTACTGTTTCCTATCTTCAAGGAGCAATGCTACCAGATTATATCAAAACGTATATTAAGGGCGCCTGGGTGGCTCAGTTGGTTAAGCAACTGCCTTTGGCTCAGGTCATTATCCTGGAGTCCCAGGATCGAGTCCCACATTGGGCTCCCTGCTTGGCAGGGAGTCTGCTTCTCCCTCTGACCCTCCTCCCCCTTCTCATGCTCTAATAAATTTTTTTAAAAATCTTAAAAAAAAAAAAGTACAGTAAGTCAAACAGTAGGTCTTAAGACTGCCCTGTTAAAAGTTTATCAACTTCAGAAAGCATTTCAAAATTATTAATACATACTAAAATGTGTCACAGCTTACATCGCAGGAATAAAAGGCACACCCACTGTGTAACTACAGGGTGCTTTACTCTTAAAAAGCTCAAACTAGGGGTGCCTGGGTTGCTTAGTCATTGGGCGTCTGCCTTCGGCTCAGGTCGTGATCCCAGCATCCTGGGATCGAGCCCCACATCAGGCTCCCTGCTCAGCAGAGAGCCTGCTCCTTCTCTCTCTCCTGCTGCTCCCCCTCCTTGTGCTGTCTCTCTCTCTCTCCTGTCAATATTTGTTACATTTACAGTCACCATTTAATAATGAAAGAATTTCACATTTACAAATATATAAAAGGATATCCACAGAGGAAAAATAAGTTTTCTGAGGCCTATCTGGTCAGGTACTAGCTAGCAGTGGCGTTGTAATGAACCTTCGCTTTTTTATTTTTTTTGCCTGCCATCTGAACCCAATTTCCTTTATAGGGAGCATCCAACATTGTGTCAATCTTGATAGGAAACAGAAATCTCCCAACCCCCACTATAAAAAAGCTAAAATTTGAGCTAGACTTTTTCTTTCCTTTTCTCCTGTTCTGTGGCATGTAGACAAGTGAGAGACTCCTATTAGGATCTAGAATGTGGAAAGACACTTAAAAGATAATTCATAGAGAAGTTTGTGGTACTAGGTTAGCAGATGCAGAGATGCAGATCAGACTGCAGTGTCCTAACTCTTCTACAGTCAAGTTTCCCTTGGTCCTGCCTGTTCCCCAAACCTAATTTTCCAGCTTCCCATCCATTCTGTGAGCTACCCAATGCCCTTTTCGTAAGTTCCATTTCTGCTTAAATACACTAGACTGACTTTCTGTTGTTGGCAACCAAGAGCTAACTGGAACGAGGGCCAAGACTGGAACTTAATTTTCTTAAAACTTGGGAAGCAGCTCCCCAACAAGTGTAACACACTACTTTCATATGAAGATTACTAGATTAAATTTGTAAGTTTAAAAAAATCTTTAAAGACCTCATATCAACCTAGTAATTGTATCTACTGAAACAGAAGGTGGGCAACCTAGGTGGCTCAGTGGGTTAAGCCTTTGCCTTCAGCTCAGGTCATGGTCTCAGCATCCTGTGATTGAGCCCCACATGGGGCTCCCTGCTGAGCAGGGAGCCTGCTTCCCCCTCTCTGCCTGCCTCTCACCTACTTGTGATCTCTCTGTCAAATAAATAAATAAAAATTAAAAAAAAAAAAAAAAAAGAAGGCAACGCCTTCTGGTAATTTTGTGCGTTCATTCAACTCAGATTTCTTAAGATACAAGGTACTACAAACATTAGACACAAAGATGATAATTAAGATAAATCAGAGAAATCAGATAAACCGCCTTCTGGAGTTTTTGACCAAGTAGAGACAAACAAAAATATGCAAATTAATCAGAACAATAAAGATCTATGACACAAGTCAGTATTCACAGAGTAGGAGAGGGCAACCCAAAAGAGGAAGCAGGAAAGTCTCTCTGGGTAAGGGAAAAAGCAGAAACCAGAACTTCATAAAGTAAAATCTGAACCAATCCTGGAACATGAAGAGGTATTCACTAACTGAGCCAGCTTAGGGGAATGAGACAGGGATGCACTTTAGATATGAAGAAGACCAGGAAAAAGCACAAAAGCACTTTTGAAACAGCATGGAACATAAATACTAAGGAATTTGACACGGCTGAATCCTAAGACATAAGGGTGATGAGGCTCAGCAGGAGCGAGCAGCGGTCAGCACTTGGAGTGATTTGTACACCATGAGATTCTGGGAACCTTAGGTTTTATCCTATATGCAAGGAATTATTTTAAACATGTTCATAAATGAACCCCCTAAAACTATCTGCAAATTCTCTGTGCATCAGCATTTTTTTCTGGTCAGAAAAATCATTCCATTTCTTTCATTAGATCCTCAAATTAGATCACGATGTAAAACAGGCTAAAAACTACTATAGAACACTACCAGGAACTATTGAAAGATTTCAAGCAAGAAAAGTGTATCAACAGATATTCCAGAAAAATCATCCTGGAGGTGATATGGAAGAATAAGAATAGAGACTGGAGTCAAGGACACAGTTAGGGGAATATTGGAAAAATCTAAACAAGAGACGTATGAAAGCATAAATTAGAGCAAGAACACCAGAAAGAAGGGGATGAAAAGGTAAAATATTAAGAGCCTCAAAGATTTGTTAACTAACTCAGTAAGAGTACTCAAATCAGATAATATAGGAAGAGCTATTTTAGGAGATAATAACAGGTTCACTTTGGGACATACTGAATTTAGTACCTAGGAGCTGTTCAGGTGAAGATGTACAGCAAGTAATTGGACATTCTTATACTGAAAACTCTCAACTAGAGATACAAAACTGTGCTTTGCACAGATACAAGTCAATGAAATTATCTAAGGAGACTGAATGGGAAGAGTTAGTGACTTCCAATGGATAGGAAGTACCAAAATTTGGGGTAGGCGTAAGAAAGGGGATAACAATAGAGAGCTTCACTCTGGAAAGGGAAACATTACCTACTGTTTTCAGTTCAAAGTATAGAAAATAAAGCTCAGCAGATCTTCAATCTTCTTTGTTTTTTCTTCAATCTTCTCTGTATCAATAACTCAGTGCATGGATGGGAGGGAAGAATAAATGCACCCATCATTCCCTACCCCAAGCACCACCACCAGAACAGGAGCCAGGTAATTTTTTATTTATCAAAAGGAGACACATTTTTAAAAACATCTGTCAAGAAATACCAGTTTCATCTGAAAGAGAAACACCAACAGAATTCAGGGCAAAACTAACATTTCAGGGGTTGTCCAAAAATGAGAAGCTGGCAGAGGTGACCTCCAAGTCCGGATTGGGACAGTCAGAAAGGAAGAAAAACAGGAAATAGTGTGTTTACAGAAGTCAGGGGAGGAATTTCAACAAGAAGGTAGTAAAGAAATATTGAAATACAGTAACACACCAAGAAGAATGAAAATGTCAGCGTAACGATCCCTGACCAGACAGTTCTATTTGTTGGCCAGGGGCAATAGCAAAAATGCAGGGAGTTGAAGGCTGAATGCTTAAGTGAAAAGAGAGAGATTAGGGTTTTAGTCTATTCTTTCAAAAAACAGCCTGGTTGGATGGGAAGAAACTATAAGGGCCAGCGAGAGATAAGTTTGAGAGTTCATTTGTTTTGTTTTTGTGCACAACAAAAGAGTCTTAAGCATGTTTACACTCAGTGGAGAAGAAGCCAATGAGGTGTAAATAAGTACAGAAAGCAAGAGATAAATTATGAAGTGAAGTTCAGAGAGAGGGGAGAACAGAGCAAATGAGTAACAAAATTTCAGCTTTACCAAGTCTCAGAATTTTTGGGTAACTGGAATAAAGAATTATTTTGAATAATGCTTTAAATAAAAAATTGATGTTCTCGGGCGCCTGGGTGGCTCAGTGGGTTAAGCCTCTGCCTTCGGCTCGGGTCATGATCCCAGCGTCCTAGGATCGAGCCCCACATCGGGTTCTCTGCTCAGCAGGGAGCCTGCTTTCCCCTCTCTCTCTGCCTGCCTCTCTGCCTACTTGTGATCTATCGAATAAATAAAATCTTTAAAAAAAAAAAATTGATGTTCTCAAATCTGTTATATTCAAATTCCTGTATTTATCAAAAATCTAAATTGGAAGACAATTTTAGTCATACTCCAACCCAGATGCCATAGAAAAAGCATAGTTCACTGAACTCCCAAATTTGATTTTTAGCCTAGTGCTCTTAAGATTTTCTTACAAATCCCAATTGCCTAACCATAAATGCAATCTTAATCATGGATTTCATAAATTTTCCATCCTCCACACTCACTTTAACTATTTGCAGTGAAGTCCTCAGCTCTAGTATACATGTTAACATCCATACAACCATATATTTGGTGGATGATTATATTCTATTCAATTGTTTTAACATTTTTCAATGATTCACACTAATGGAGAAGATGATCATACACACTCCAATCATTTAACTTCAGTATACATTTTTTTAGGCTTTAAATGTGCATTGGATAATCTAGTTATAAAAATACCAGACCTAAATATGATAGACTTATAGTATTAAATATCTATCCAACTTCTAATTTAGCTTGAGCTTCCTTCCAGGTGTAGTCCAACAAAGCAGCTCATTCATACCCGTGATTAGGTGGTGGGGCAGACAGACCCTAGGAACACTATTACACAATTAGTGTGTGTGTGTGTGTGTGTGTGTGTGTTAAATTATAGAACAAAAGCATTGAAAATATGCAAAATGTAAACTCCACAGCATGACTACAGGGTCATGGACTCTTAAGGGTATTCTGGGAAGAGAGGGCATGCATTTCCTTTGCAACATTCTGTAGTGCAGAGTCAGCGTACTGCACAATGAGCTCTTGCATTTCGAACAAATATAAATAAATTACATCTGCCTGAGGCCTCTATTTCTGAAGCACTCTTTCATGTGTTGTCATAGTAATCCTCTATGCTAGAAGGAAAAGGTTAACAGTCTCAATTTTATTGATGGAGAAACAAGAATAGACAATTTATTTGCACAAAATCACACAACTAGTTAACAGTGCAATCACTTGGTTAGGTACATCGTCTTCAGTTCTGAACTCTTAGCCTTTAACTGCATACACTCGAAGCATATTTGCTTATGTCAGGCAATGTGCTGGGTGAGAAGAATGCAGAGGCGAAAAAACGAACAATAACAGGAGGAAGAAATGGTAGACGAACAAGGTGTTTTTTTTCAAACAGACTACTGAAAGGAGCAAATCTGTCAATTTTAAGAATGGGTCCAGGGAAAAGACAAATCAGATGAACAGTAAATATGACCTGAGATCACCACTCAGAGCTTTCCTGTAAGCAGGGCACAACACTCAGGTCCCCCCTTATCAACAGAGTGCATTTCATATGTAAGGCATCTCAAGCTTCTTTTTAAATGTTAAGAAGGACATAGTTACTTTTACTCTAAATTTTGTCTAGTAGACTCTTTTGGAATTCAAATTAGGTATAAGTGCCCTTGGTATCCAGAAACTTAAATATAGTTTTAAATATAAAAACAACTGGGGATGGGACAACTGGGTGGCTCAGTTCGTTAAGCATGACTATAGCTTAGGTCATGATCCCGGGGCCCTGGGATGGAGGCCCATATTGGGCTCCCTGCTCTGTGGGGAGCCTGTTTCTCCCTCTCCCTCTGCCTCTCTGTCTCTCACCGATCAATCAATAAAGCCTTAAAACAAAACAAAACAAAACAAAACAAAACAAAAAAACCTATTGGGGTGCCTGGCTGGCTCAGTCAGTGATACATGCAACTCTTGATCTTGGTGGTGTCATGAGTTCAAACACTGTGTCAGGCATAGAGCTTATTTTAAAATAATAAAAATTTAGAAAATAAATAAATAAATATACAAACTGTATTTTGCACAAATCTAACAAGCCACTGAATACAATTGTGTTACCCAGTCATTTCTTTCACTACCTTATTACCTTTACCTTGCTCCTCTATTAAGTTACAAGTAGTTGTCAGCCAAATGGATGGCCTGAGGAAGCTTAGGGTAACTTAATCCTATGTTTATACATGCATTTGGTGACATCTCCAAAACCAGGCACAAATAAAACATCCATGATCCTTCAATAACAAATGTAACATCCACAATGTGCAATAAATAGATTGCTTTATTTTTTTTTTTAACCAGAATTCTATCAGGAATACCAGTGGAAATTCCAGGATGCCAGCACAGATAGTACTATAGGAATTAAAGCACATTTTATGAACAATAACTAGAAGGTAGGCAGCACCATTAAATTCTACTTTAAATTCTTATGAAAAGCAACTCTGGGACGTCTGGGTGGCTCAGTGGGTTAAGCCGCTGCCTTCGGCTCGGGTCATGATCTCAGGGTCCTGGGATCGAGTCCCGCATCGGGCTCTCTGCTCAGCAGGGAGCCTGCTTCCTCCTCTCTCTCTCTGCCTGCCGCTCTGCCTACTTGTAATCTCTGTCAAATAAATAAATAAAATCTTAAAAAAAAAAAAAAGAAAAGAAAAGAAAAAGAAAAGCAACTCTGCAGCAATGTTAAGAGTTTTTTATAGTTGTTTCCCAAACTGTCTCACCTTGGATGCTTGTGGAAAACAGAAACTTCTAGTACCCACTTCAGCCATGCTATTTAGAATACCATACCTATACTGTATTCCTTAACCCCACAGAGCCAAAACAGAAAAACATTACAACGTAACATGTTTTAATAATTCAAGAAGCTTTGTTTTTAGACCATTTCCATCCACTAAAATTATAAAATAATAAAACTGTTATATACTCCCGTAATAAAGATGAACAGATCTATAATCCCAGTTTACAAAAAGAAAAATAAAAATAGACAGATAACTCAATCATAAATCAAAGTTCTAGAATTTCACACATTAACAAAGCTTTGGGGTTACCAGGATGCTACTCTTAACACTCACTGGTGGTTTGAGTATGGAATGTTTCAAGTTCCACAAATTACCATTAAGTCCAGTAATTTACATTTTTTTTAAGATCCATACTTTATTAGTCCCTATAGAATTCTAGGACTTTCTCTAAAATAAGAGAAGTAAAATTAAGTAATCCCAACAAAAACTGTGAAATTTAAATTCACCCCACCCAGCTGCAAAATGCAACTGGGCAAGAACGTCATTTTTAAAACTCAGCAAACACAAAATATTCTAGTATAGACAGTCCCTTTCATACTGAAACATGCTTAATTGAAATACTCTAGCTCAATCTTGTTTTAAGAGCTGCCCCAAAATGTTTTCACTCAGCAGCTAGCATTCAAAGATAATGTACTTATAAAGGAATGCCTCACCTTCACCCTCTCCCCATAGGCAGTGTCTGACTTTCACAATAATTGAGCTTCCCACGAATGTGTAGATAGCTTTACAAAAAGGAAAACATAAAATTCAGTTGCTTTGTCCCACTCCCAAGTATATGCCAGAGACATGAAAACACATGTCTACACAAAAATTTGCACACTAATAGTTATAGCAGTGTAATATTTAACAGCCAAATAGTGGAAATAACTAACTGCCCATCAACTAAAAAATCAAGCAAGCTGGTATATCCATACTATGGCATATTGTGGTCACATAAAAAGAAAGACTGAGGGAGTGCCTTAGGCGGCTGCCTTGACTCAGGTCCTGATCCCAGGGTTCTGGGATCAAGCCCCACATCAGGCTCCCTGTTCAGCAGGAAGCCTGCTTCTCCCTCTTCCACTTCCCCTGCTTGTGTTCCCTCTCTCTGCCAAATAAATAAAATCTTTAAAAAAAAAAAAAAAAAAAAGACTGATACCTGCTACATCATGCAAAGTAAAAGAGGCCAGTCACAAAAGACTACATACTGCATAATTCTGTTTATATGAAATATCCAGAACTGGTCAATCTACAGAGATAGAAAGTCAGTAGTCTGACTGAAAGTCTAGGTAGAGGAGGGTAGGATTTCTTTTGGGGGTGATGAAAACTGTGGTGGTGGTTGGGAATTCTGTGAATATACTAGAACCATTAAAAAAAAAAATTAAATCCTGTAATTGGTGAGTTGCATGTTAGTTATATCTCAAGACTTAAAAAATCAGCTACTCTGAAAATAGCCCACTTGCTTCAATGCTGTAATATACATTAAGTAAGAAATTTTGGTGAGCATTTATTTGGAGTAAGATATAACTCAAAACGGGGTGCCTGTGTGGCTCAGTGGGTTAAGCCTCTGCCTTTGGCTCAGGTCATGGTCTCAGGGTCTTAGGACCGAGCCCCACATCCGGCTCTCTGCTCAGTGGGGAGCCTGCTTCCCCCGCTCTCTGCCAGCCGCTCTACTTGTGATTTCTGTCTGTCAAATGAATAAATAAAATCTTTAAAAAAAAAAAAAAAGATATAAATCAAAACGCCACTGAAAAACTGGTAAAAAGTAGGACAGCAAGACTCACTGTTTAAAACTTCTGTTCTCTATGTCTAAAACATTTTATAAGAGAAATATATTTTAAAGCAATGATTACGGTTGTAAATTACTTGTCCTAAAAGTTCAGTGTATGAGATATTTACTACTGATTAATTGATGTGATAGAAAGCACCTTTTCTTTACAAAACTGGTTGGACTCAACTTTATACATCCTTCAGCTAAATTCAACTACTGGAGTTCAAGCCTCCATAAGAAAATGAATCATTAAGAAATATATATACTGGGGGCGCCTGGGTGGCTCAGTGGGTTAAAGCCTCTGCTTTCGGCTCGGGTCATGGTCCCAGGGTCCTGGGATCTAGCCCCGCATCCGGCTCTCTGCTCAGCGGGGAGCCTGCTTCTCTCTCTACCTGTTTCTCTGCCTATTTGTGATATCTGTCTGTCAAATAAATAAAATCTTTAAAAGAAAGAAAAAAAAGAAAGAAATATATATACTGAAAATAGGGTGCCTGGGTGGCTCAGTGGGTTAAAGCCTCTGCCTTCAGCTCAGGTCATGATCTCAAGGCCCTGGGATCGATCCCCACATCAGGCTCCTTTCTCAGTGGGGGAGCCTGCTTCCTCCTCTCTCTCTCTACCTGCCTCTCTGCCTACTTGTGATCTCTGTCTGTCAAATAAATAAATAAAATCTTAAAAAAAAAAAAGGAAAAAAAAATATATATATACTGAAAATAGTACCTGGCCAATCAAAGTAAAAGGATTTTCAAACACCTATTGGCCTATTATCAAATGAGGAGTATCTCCTAAAGGCTTAGTTTCAATTTGCAGGTGCAAATGCGCACTCTGCATTTATCCAACTATGTATATGAGGTATAAATAGTTTACCACCTACAAAAACGTTTGCTTAATTTTCTGGGAGATAAAAAAAGAAAGTACTAGAAGGGTGTGGCAACTCATCCAAGGTCACAAGAAGTCAGGGCAGAGATCAACATTCTGGTTTACACCAAGCCTCCAGAGAATATCTTAACAATTTCGCAAACGACTTTATGTTTGTTTTGTTTCACATCATAAAGCAAAAAAGGGGGAGGTTTACCGTCGGTTCAGTTTAAAACTTCTAGAGACAGTGAGATAGCTATTTTAAGTAAACAAATAAATACTGGTGCGGGGAGTGGTTAAGACAAAAATCCCAGCGGGAGCGTGTGAACAACTGGGCAGATCCGCCCGATTTTCAACTCAGGTCAAAACCTCAACTCAAAAAGTCTAGGAGTTTCCCTTCATAGCTAGTTATGAAGAAAAGAAACTTGGAATCTCCCTGGAATAGCGAGAGGATAAAAATCAAACGAAGAAACTCCTCAGTGTGACCTGTATTGCCTCCAAGAATAAGGCAGCAGACTTTTCTGAAAAAATAAATAATAGTAATAATGGGTGTCAGAACAGCAGTGAATAAAAAATAACAAATTTCTAACAATAAGTGAAAAAAAAACAACTAGGACTAGCAGAGATACTCTAATCATTTTAAACGAATCGCATGAAACCTTTCCCTCAACCAAAAAGTCCACGATCCCCAGCCTGGTCCTAAAAATGTACACGGGTTTTCCACGTGAAGGTCTCTGTGGGGAAGACCGGCGGTGCAGGGCAAGGGCCGAGTTCCTCCGAGCCTCTGGCAGCCCTCTCGGGAAGCCCCGCTCAACAAGCGTCCGCGGGGGGACCACGCGGCACAGGTCCGGTTACAAAGAAATGAACCCTTCAAGCTTTGAGAACCCTCGGGCAAAGGAGCGCCGGTATACACACACACACACACACACACACACACACACTCACTGTCACGCACTCACTGACACTCACTCACGCGTCGTCGGAACCACTGGGGAGGCGGTGGTTCGGCACAGTCTCTGGACACCTTCCTGCCCAGTGAAAACCGCCTGAGGAGCTGGATAAGGACCCAACTCTGCCTGCCCAGAACCCCACTCCCCTCACCTGGCCCTGGCCCCTTGCCCAAGAAGAGACGGAAGGGGAGGCGGCGGCGGCAGTCGTTTCCGACAGGGTCCCCCAGCGGCGGTGGCTGCTTCGACCCGCGGCCCTAATCTACCGCCGCCGCCATGTTGAAAGGTGAGGTCACCCCCGGCGCGCTTCCGTCACCGCCAGCGTCAGGGCGGGTCTGGGGCGCCTAGAAGCGCCGGAAGAGGGGTGGTTCTGTTCTCCTGAGCGGAAGCACGGATCATAGAGGCCGGGAGGTCTCTTCGCGCAGACATGACGCGAAAAAGCCGACCTCTCTTAATCCTCTCTTACCAGGAGTCGCTCACATCTATGATTCTCAGGGAGGGAGTGGGTTGCGGAGGTATTTGATTACTGGAGGAAGGGAGATGGGATTCTGAGGAGTCAGGCTTGAGGGGAGAGAAGCTGGTGATTCCCGCAGAAGGGAGCATGGCTGCTTGCACAAAATGTGCTGTGGACGTATTGAACAAATATTGGGATTTAAGTGTGTGCCAGCGAACGGGGTAGGGAAGTATCAGGAGAGTTCAAGGAAGCTGCCGAGTTCGTAATCATTTGTCGACTTGAAAAGGTTATTGAAAGTTGGGAACATTTTCTAGCAGTTGAGGGTGAAGTGGGGGTTAAGAGCTCGTTCTAGGCGGAGGGCCCTGCCTGAGCACAGGCACTGGAACGGTAAAGGAAGTCTTCAGTAGTACCCATTTTGTTCACAGCACCTGCCTAGCACAGTGCCTAGAACTGGATGTTTGTTTACTTGAATCCAAGCGTCCTTTGGGAGAGTCACTAAATGTATCTTGTTAAGAAGTTGTATCTATGGCGCCTGGGTGGCTCAGTGGGTTAAGCCGCTGCCTTCAGCTCAGGTCATGATCTCAGGGTCCTGGGATCGAGGCCCGCATCTGGCTCTCTGCTCAGCAGGGACCCTGCTTCTCTCTCTCTCTCTCTCTCTGCCTGCCTCTCTGTCTACTTGTGATCTCTCTCTGTGAAATAAATAAATAAAATCTTTAAAAAAAAAGTTGTATCTAAACCATGCTTTAGAGAAACTGAATTGTCTGTAATGTACATGAGATAAACTGAAAGGAGAGCGGTGAAGGTGATGAGTTGGAAGACGCCAGATCAGAAGTGAGAAAAACCTGATGAGGAGTGACTGCTAATGGGTACAAAAATTTGGGGGGGAGGTGATGAAAATGTTATAATTGATTTTGATAAAAGTCGAACACCCTGTGAATATGCTTTTAAACCATTTAAATGTATGCTTTAAATAAGTGAGTTGTATGGTATGTGAGTTCTGTCTCAATAAAGCTGTGGAAAAAAGTGTTGAAAACCTGAACTGATATGAGGTTGGGTGGGAGTGGAAGCAAAAAGGTTGGAGTTAGCGTTACAAGAGCATTAAGCCTGAGCTACTGAGAGAACAGTAGTGCCATTAATAGAGAAATCGGACAGAGATTTTGCAAACAAAGGCTCAGTGAGCTAATAAACCTATTAATTACCTACTAGTACCTAATAACCAGTTGATAGTTAAATTTCCTCAGTTGACCAAGTAGTGACATATAGTTTTTGTTGTTGTTGTTGTGTTTAAGTAGGTTCTATGCACAACATGGGGTGTGAACTCAGGACCCTGAGATCAAGAATTGCATGCTTCGCTGACTGAACAGCCTGTTTTTTAAACCAGGATCATGCATTTGGTCGTTACATCTTTTGTTAGTCTCCTAGTTTTTTTAATAACGTTGACTTTCTCAAGCATGTTCATGTCCGGGACTGCCTCCGGCCGGGAAAGTCCCCGCCATTACAAGAAGGTGCTTGGCTCACTGCTAGCAAAGTACGCTGCAAGTATACAATGAACTTTCTGGTGAAGCCCGCCTAAAGGAGGACATAGTTATTGGCTGTATCAAATTTAATCAGCATAGTAACAGGACTCTCATTGGCTCTCCCCATTGCTTGGCCCCTTATTGGTCACGCTGCTGTATATAAGCTAAGGAAGTTGATTAAATAAACGGAAATGAAGCATTAACACCATACCAGGCTCATTGTCCTTGCAGGCCGAGGGCAACATGTTCATACAATGGAAATTATTCAGCAATAAAACAAAAAGGAATAACTGGTATTGTGAAAATTAATCAAAGGAAACATCATTTAAAATAGAGTCACTGGGGGGGCGCCTGGGTGGCTCAGTGGTTTAAGCCGCTGCCTTCGGCTCAGGTCATGATCTCAGGGTCCTGGGATCGGGTCCCGCATCGGGCTCTCTGCTCGGCAGAGAGCCTGCTTCCCTCTCTCTCTCTCTGCCTGCCTCTCCATCTACTTGTGATTTCTCTCTGTCAAATAAATAAATAAAATCTTTAAAAAAAAAAAAAAAATAGAGTCACTGGGTGCCTGGCTGACTCGGTTGGAAGAGCATGCAGCTCTCAATCTCAGGGTTATGAGTTGGAGCCCCAGGTTGGTGTAGAAATTGCAAAAAAAACAGACGAAAAAAACTTTGAAAATAAATAGGCAGCTAAAATGGAGTCAGAAGGGGCACCTGGGTGGCTCAGTGGGTTAAGCCGCTGCCTTCGGCTCAGGTCATGATCTCAGGGACCTGGGATCGAGTCCCGCATCGGGCTCTCTGCGCAGCGGGGAGCCTGCTTCCCTCTCTCTCTGCCTGCCTCTCCAACTACTTGTGATTTCTCTCTGTCAAATAAATAAATAAAATCTTAAAAAAAAAAAAAATAAAAAATAAAAAAAATAAAATAAAATAAAATGGAGTCAGAAGCCAGAAGGGGGAGCTCTCATGCCCTAGCAATAAGTCAACTGCAGATCCAATAGGAAGTGGGTGGAGGATTGATTGGACTCCTGAGGTACCGCTGGCTCAGTCGTTGGAGCTTGCCTCTCTTGATATCCAGGTTGTCATTTCCATTTCCTCGTGGGGTATGGGAGATTACTTCAAAAATAAAATTTTAGGGCGCCTGGGTGGCTCAGTGGGTTAAGCCGCTGCCTTCGGCTCAGGTCATGATCTCGGGGTCCTGGGATCGAGTCCCGCATCGGGCTCTCTCCTCAGCGGGGAGCCTGCTTCCCTCTCTCTCTCTGCCTGCCTCTCCGACTACTTGTGATTTCTCTCTGTCAAATAAATAAATAAAATCTTTAAAAAAAAAAAAAAATAAATAAAATTTTATTAAAAATAAAAATAGGGGGCGCCTGGGTGGCTCACTGGTTTAAGCCTCTGACTTCGGCTCGGGTCGTGATCTCGGGGTCCTGGGATCGAGCCCCGCATCAGTCTCTCTGCTCAGCAGGGAGCCTGCTTTCCCCTCTCTCTCTCTCTCTCTCTGCCTGCCTCTCTGCCGTCTTGTCATCTCTGTCAAATACATAAATAGAATCTTTTTTTAAAAGATTTTATTTATTTGAGAGAGGGAGAACGCAAGTGAGCACAAGCAGGGGTTGGGGGGAAGGGCAGAGGGAGGGAGAAGCAGGCTCCCCCCCTGAGCAGGAAGCCCCACATGGGGCTTGATCTAGGACTCCAGGATCTTGACCTGAGCTGAAGGCAGGTGCCCAACTGACTGAGCTACCCAGGTCCTTTAGTCGATGCAGTTCATTGTATGTACATTTTATTTTTAATTTTAAGATTTTTTTTAAAGATTTTTATTTATTTGACAGATCACAAGTAGGCAGAGAGGCAGGCAGAGAGAGAGAGAGAGAGAGAGAGAGGAGGAGGAGGAGGAGGCAGGCTCCCTGCCGAGCAGAGAGCCCGATGTGAGGCTCGATTCCAGGACCCTGGGATCATGACCTGAGCCGAAGGCAGAGGCTTTAACCACTGAGCCACCCAGGCGCGCCTAATTTTAAGATTTTAAAAAAGATTTGGGGCGCCTGGGTGGCTCAGTGGGTTAAAGCCTCTGCCTTCGGCTCAGGTCATGATCCCAGGGTCCTGGGATCGAGCCCCAAATCCGGCTCTCTGCTCTGTGGAGAGCCTGCTTCCTCCTCTCTCTCTGCCTGCCTCTCTGCCTACTTGTGATCTCTCTCTGTCAAATTAATAAATAAAATGTTTGTTTAAACAAACAAAATAAAAGATTTTATTTATTCATTTGACAGAGAGAAAGAGAGAGAAAGAACCAGAGAGGGAACACAAGCAGCGTGGGAGAGAGAGAAGCAGGCTTCCAGCAGGGAGCCTGATGTGAGCTTGATCCTAGGACCCTGGGATCATGACCTGAGCCAAGGGCAGATGGTTAAAGACTGAGCCACCCAGGCACTTCTAATTTTAAGATTTTATATATTTGTGAGAGAAAGAGAGAGCAGGCAGAGGGAGAAGCAGGCTCTCTGCGGAGCATGTAGCCCAATGAAGGTCTCAATCCCAGGACCCTGGAATTATGACTCAACTGACTGAGACACCCAGGTGTCCCATATGTAAATTTTTTTAAAAAGTCACATAAAAAAATTCTCTGGTTATGTTAACGAATCAGCTATGTGATTAAGTTAATTTCTTTCTAATTGTTTTCAGTTTTAATATTTCCTTTTGTATTTTATTTTTATAATGCGTACTATAAGGATAAAACAGAGGTCAATGGAGCAGAATAGGAAGTCCAGAATGGACAATTGATTTTTGACAGAGGTGTCAAGACAATTTAATGGGGAAAGGAATAGTCTTTCCAGCAAATGGTGTAAAATAATAAAATCCTTTTACAGAAATTATTTTACTTTAATCACACAGCAGTTTATGGGTTTGGGGACTTTTTTTTTTTTTTTGACAGATCTTCTAAATTATACAGAATCCTAGCATGAAGCCTGATGTGATTATAAAATCTAAAGCCAAAAAAATTATAAATAAAATCTAAACTCTAGACACAAGTCATTTTATTCATTCTCCTTCATCAGTTAGTTACTGAACCCCTACTATGTACCAGGCAGTGTGCTAGATGCCAGCAAAAGAAAGTGGTAAGTAGGTCAGACATGGTCTCTGTTGTGAAACCAACATCTTCATTGGAAAACCAGGCAAAAACCCAAAACAAAAAGATAAAAAACAAAATAAGAAAACATTATAGCATGTCCTGAGGGCTGGCTGGGAGAGAGAGGAAGGCAAAAGAGTGCTTATGAAAAGCACTCTCTGGGTGCCTGGGTGGCTCAGTGGGTTAAAGCTTCTGCCTTCAGCTCAGATCATGATCCCGGGGTCCTGGGATCAAGCCCCGCATCAGGGCTAGGCAGGGAGCCTGCTTCCTCCTCTCTCTCTGTCTGCCTTTCTGCCTACTTGTGATCTCTGTCTGTCAAATAAATAAGTAAAACCTGTAAAAAGAAAAAAAAAAAGAAAAGAAAAGCACTCTCTAAGGAGGTGATATTTTAAGTTGAGACCTTAAAGAATGAAAAGCTAAGTGATAGTGTATGAAAAGAATTCAGGCAAAGAGCTTGGTGTTTTCCAGGAATTGAAAAGTAAAGCTATAGGGTGGTGAGCAAAGGGAAGAAGAGTAATGAGGTCAGACAAGTAAGCTAAGGCCAGATGGGGCAGCACTCACACAGACCATGTGAGGTGTGAAGTGTTCAGAAGCAGACAGAAGCCAACTGAGGATTATAAATTGGGAAGCGGCTAGATGCCAGCTAGGTTTTAAACCCCTCTTTCTGTTGTGTGGAAAATTGGTTGTAAAAGGGTAGGAAGTGCAAGCACCTAAGTCAGAGTTTCACTATTTTCTGGTCTCATTTGTTTTTCTTCTTGAGATTCTTCAAGGGGTGCCTGGTTGGCTCAGTCAGTAGAGCATGCGACTCTTGGACTCAGCATTGTGAGTTGGAGCCCCACATTTGGTATAGAAATTACTTAAAATCTTAAACAAAAACAAAAACAACCCACCCAATTCTTCAGCATTCAAAGACACAGATGATTTACATTTTTAAAAATTTATTTTTAGTAAAATAAAGCCCAAGGGCCTTGAACTCCCTACCCTAAGATTGTTTAACTGACTGAACCACCCAAGGAACCTCCACCCCCAGCTGCAACATCCCACCCCCAATCACAGCCCACCCCCCACCTCACCCCACCTTACCCTCTTCAGGCAAAGAAGTTCAAGCCTTAATTTATTCTGCTGATTCAATTTCTGAAGCCACAGACTGAAGTGTCAGCTTGGGAGCAGGTGAAAAAATCTACACAGTCTTTGTGACTAACCTGACAGGAATCTAGGACAGTGATTTTGTGAAGCCATAAGTAAATAGGCGTATCTAGGAGTGGGATTTTTGGAATTTATCAGAAAAACTGTTTTAATAAAGCTTCTTCACAAGACCTAAAATAACATAGGAGGAAATTGGATTTGGAAAACTGCTAGCTAGTTAATCTTTTATTGTACTTATAAGTTTTTCTCTCCAGAGACTGTCTCTATGAAGTTTATCATATTCTTATCAGACAGGACCTGGCCCATTCCTTGGTGAATCAGCAAAATAACTGCAGAAACCAGTTGTAAAGAGCGTTAACTTAGGGGAGGGGACAGCTGCACAAAAGGTAATGTTAATTATATCTGTAACACCATTTATTTTGCTTTAGAAATGAAGTCTTAAGGGGCGCCTGGGTGGCTCAGTGGGTTAAAACCTCTGCTTTTGGCTCAGGTCATGATCTCAGGGTCCTGGGATCAAGCCCCGCATTGGGCTCTCTGTTTAGCAGGGAGCCTGCTTCCCCCTCTCTGTCTGCCTGTTTCTCTGCCTGCTTTTGATCTCTGCCTGTCAAAATGAGTAAATAAAGGGGTGCCTGGGTGGCTCAGTGGATTAAAGCCTCTGCCTTCGGCTCAAGTCATGATCCCAGGGTCCTGGGATCGAGTCCCACATTGGGCTCTCTGCTCAGCAGGGAGCCTGCTTCCTCTTCTCTCTCTGCCTGCTTCTCTGCCTACTTGTGATCTCTGCCTGTCAAATAAATAAATAAAATCTTTAAAAAAAAATAAAAAGTAGGGGTGCCTGGGTGGCTCAGTGGATTAAGCCGCTGCCTTCAGCTCAGGTCATGATCTCAGGGTCCTGGGATCGAGCCCCGCATCGGGCTCTCTGCTCGGCAGGGAGCCTGCTTCCCTTCCTCTCTCTCTCTGCCTACTTGTGATCTCTCTCTCTCTGTGTCAAATAAATAAATAAAATCTTTAAAAAAAAATAAAAAGTAAATAAGTAAATTTTTTTTTAAATGAAGTCTTTTTTTTTTTTAAGATTTTATTTATTTATTTGACAGACAAAGATCACAAGTAGGCAGAGAGGCAGGCAGAGAGAGAAAGAGGAGGAAGCAGGCTCCCCACTGAGCAGAGAGCCAGACATGGGGCTCCATCCCAGGACTCTGGGATCATGACCTGAGCCGAAGGCAGAGGCTTTAACCCACTGAGCCACCCAGGCGGCCCTAAAAATTGAAGTCTTTTTTTGTTTTGTTTTTTTTAAAGATTTTATTTATTTATTTGACAGAGAGAGATCACAAGTAGGCAGAGAGGCAGGCAGAGAGAGAGAGGAAGAAGCAGGCTCCCTGCTGAGCAGAGAGCCCGATGTGGGACTCGATCCAAGGACCCTGAGATCATGACCTGAGCCGAAGGCAGTGGCTTAACCCACTAAGCCACCCAGGTGCCCTAAAAATTGAAGTCTTAAAGCAAATGTTGCAAATGTTAATTGTTAATTCTGGGTGGTGGTACATGGTACATGAATATTTAAATTATTCTTTGTACTTTTCTATATTTTTTATTCTCTCAAATTAATAATAAATAAATCATAAAAATCAGCACACTGCTTTCCAGAAACCAAAAGCACATTGATCTGGACAGTGCTATGTCTCTTCCAGGCATTCATTTCACAATGATTAGACATGTGGCATTAGATTGCTGCTCCTACTCCCCCAGTTATTTGCAGAACACTGTAAAAATAAATGGGAGGAAGAATTATAATCCCAAATGAGTGACATAGGGATGCTAGAAGGAGGCATCCTGGAACTCTGTCTTCTGGAAAGGCAAAAAATGAAGTTATCAATGCAGAAACTAACAAGATGAGAGAAATAAGCCTATCAACTTGTTTAGCTCAGTCGATAAGAATATTGATCAAGGGGCACTTGGGTGGCTTAGTTGGTTGGGCATCTATCTTCAGCTCTGGTCATGATCCCAGGGTTCTGGGATCAAGCTCCAAGTTGGGCTTACTGGTCATTGGAGGGCCTGCTTCTCCTTCTCCCTCTGCCCTTTCCCCTGCTTGTGCTTGTGCTCTCTCTCTAATAAATAAAATCTTTAAAAAATATTGATCAAGGTAAGGTCAACTGTTTGGATTTCCGTTGCTCTGTTATTTTAATGTCCTGTGACTGAATCCTTCTGTTATCCAACATGTCCAGTTTTCTCAAATGTGTGCACCAATCTGTCACACACTACAAAGACCACTGTACACTAGTACAGCTGGAAAAAATTTGGCAGTCTGTATTAAGAGGCTTAAAAACGTATGGACGATTCTCATTAATGGATACACTGAAATGTACTTTTCTGATATGATGCACTGAGGATATAATATCACAGATGTAGTACTCCTTACAAAATGCATAACCAGAATCTAATTATGAGGAAACTATCAGACAAAACCAAATTGAGGAACTTTCTACAACTGTCCTCTTCAAATGTGTGGAACTCTTCAAAAATGTCACTATTAGGAAAGACAAAGTCCGAGGAACCATCCCGTATTAAAGGAGACTAAAAGGGGCATCTGGATGGCACAGCTGATTAAGCATCAGACTTTTGGTTTTGGCTCCGGTCATGATCTTCCGGTTGTGGGAGCGAGCGCCCAAACTTTGCACTCAGCAAGGAGTCTGTTTAAGATCCTTTCTCAGGGCGCCTGGGTGGCTCAGTGGGTTAAAGCCTCTGCCTTCGGCTCCGGTCATGGTCTCAGGGTCCTAGGGTTGAGCCCTGCATCGGGCTCTCTGCTCGGCAGGGAGCCTGCTTCCTCCTTTATCTCTGCCTGCCGAGAGGCCTACTTGTGATCTAATTTTTTTTTTAAAGATTTTATTTATTAATTTGACAGAGATCACAAGTAGGCAGAGAGACAGGCAGAGTGAGGGGAAGGGAAGCAGGCTCCCTGCTGAGCAGGGAGCCCAATGCGGGGCTCGATCCCACGATCCTGGGATCATGACCCGAGCCGAAGGCAGAGGCTTTAACCCACTGAACCACCCAGGCGCCCCATGATCTATCTAATCTTTAAAAAAAAAAAAAAAAAAAAAAAGACTCTCCCTCTGCTTCTCCCCCCGCTCAAGATTGCTCTTGCTCTCTCAAACAAGTAAGTCTTGGGGGCGGGGCGGGGGGGGGGGGAGACTATAGAAAAGACATGACAATTACTACAACAGGTGACCTTGTACTGGGTTCAGAATGAGAAAAAAATTTCTACAAAGGTTTTCAGTAGGGCATATGGCAAAATCTGATTATAAACTTGTTAAATTTCCTGCATTTGATTAATGAAAAGTGATACAGCCAAATAGCAAAATGTTAATAATTGGTGAATCTAGGTGAATGTAGTTCATTGCACTATTCTTACAGCTTATTATATTTGAAATTTCTTCAAAATAAAAAGTTGGTAATAAAAATACATGCACCCTGACGCCTGGGTTACTCAGTCCGTTAAGCGTCTGCCTTCAGCTTAGGTCCTGATCCCAGAGTCCTGGGATCCAGTCTGGCTTGGGGCTCCTTGCTCAGCGGGGAGCCTGCTTCTTCCTGTGCCTGTTGCCTACTTTCTCTGCTGCTCTCCCTGCTTGTGGGCGCTCTGACAAATTAATTAGCTAATTAATTTTTAAAAAAGGAAAGGTTGAGTAACTGTCACACCCAGGAAATTTAGGGGACATAACAATTAAATAAAACGCAGTATCCTAGATGGGATCCTGGAAAAGAAAATGAGCATTAGGTTAAAACTAAGGAAATTTGACTAATTATGGACTTGAGTCAATATTGTTTATTTAATTATCAATATTATTTAATTAATTTTAACAAATGTGCCATACAAATATATTAATGATACGGGAATCTGTGTGTGCCAAGGAGAAAGATACATGAAAACTCTCTGCTCTATCGGCTAAGTTTTTCTGTAAATCTGTAACTGTTTTAAAATACAATCTCTTTTTTTTTTTTTTTAAAGATTTTATTTATTTATTTGACAGACAGAGACCACAAGTAAGCAGAGAGGCAGGCAGAGAGAGAGGAGGAAGCAGGCTCCCTGCTGAGCAGAGAGCCCGATGTGGGGCTCGATCCCAGGACGCCGGGATCATGACCCGAGCCGAAGGCAGAGGCTTTAACCCACTGAGCCACCCAGGCGCCCCTAAAATACAATCTCTTAATAAATAAAATATTGGTGAATTTAAGGCCAGGAAAGCAAAAAAATAAATTCTGATTTGGGAGTAAATAATTAAATTTAAAAAAATATGCAAGAGCTCTAAGGCTAGAAAAATACACAGAATTCGGCTAATTTCAGACGCCTGAATTCCCCAACCTTCACTCCTACTGAGGAAAACAACTCAGAAGTCACGAGCCAGCTGCGAAACGGATTGGAACTCTGCTAAGACCAAGCAACCAGCATCGGCACCCGGAGCCGGGGAGGGTCCAGGGCTGGACTTCCCCGGACTCGTGCTCTTCCCACTGGCTGAGAAAGCTCACATGGCTGGGCTGCGCAGTCACCTGACAGGAACCGGAAGTCGGAGCTATAAAGCAAAGGAAGCCGACACCCCCAGTGCATTTTCTTTCTTCCTCTTGTTTGCGCTGCCGCCTTCCAGTGTAAGCTAGAGCCAGTTGGGCCTCCGGCCTAGCCCAGCTTTCGTTATGGCCCTCAGCGATGCTGACGTGCAAAAGCAGGTGAGGACTTGCGGTTGGGTCTGGCGAACTCGTAGCGCGGGTCCGGGGATGGCGAACTGGAACCGGGCGGCTCAGGGAGGACGCAGGCCTAGGGCGGCCCAGATACCCGAGGAGGGTCCCCTAAGTCTCGGGGGCTTAGTGGGCTCTCTGCAGGAGAGGAATTTGACCCACAGCTCCTCTGTCTTCACTGGGGTTTTGTGTGCCGCCGCCATGAATGTGCTGGCTTTTTGGTTCGCACCTCGGCGTTCCCTATTTTCTCAGGGAACTAGCTATGGTTGTTAGAGCTGAGAATTGAAAATAGGGTTGAGATGCAAAACGAGTGCAAGGATTGGAGACCTTGTTTTCACCTGTTTTTTTAACCTTAAGGGAAGGTTTTACAGTACGATAGAGAATGCTGACGGGAGAGAGTTGCTTTCAATGTTGTTTTGAGGTCATTCATTGAATTGTTAATCTTCATTTTGGAAGGAATTGTAATGGTTGGTCTCTCACTAGTGTGTACGTTAATGTTTATTAATAATTAGAATATCTTTCTTATATTTATGAACCGCAGCGCCAGTGTTTGGCATAAAAAAGTCAAGGTTAATGGGAGGAATTACGGAGAACGGAGACCTACATAATTTTTGCAAGTGTATCAGTCCTGGGCAGCTTTGGGGTTTTTGTTTCTTTGTTTTGTTTTGTTTAATGTGTCATACCTTCAAGCTGTAGTCATTAATAAAGTTAGAATTCAAAAGTGGTTTCCATTTGCCCTGCCACAGATACTCTGAAACTAGAGTCCTTGAATTTAGTAGTCATATTGCCAATAGACTTTTTTTTTTAAAGATTTTATTTACTTATTTGACAGACAGAGATCACAAGTAGGCAGAGAAGCAGGCAGAGAAAGAGGAGGAAGCAAGCTCCCTGCTGAGCAGAGAGCCCAGTGTGGGGCTCGATCCCAAGACCTTGGGATCATGACCTGAGCCGAAGGCAGAGGCTTAACCCACTGAGCCACCCAGGTGCCCCGCCAATAGATTTTTCAGAGAAGGAATCTTTTTAGTTTAGAGAACTAAGTCTTTCTTTTTGAAGTACCAGGAAAATTCCTATGAAGTACTAGGAAAATTCTCTGACTAAAGCTCGCTCACTGGCTTATGAATCTTCTTAAATGAGCAATGAAATATTTTTTTCCTTGGATATTTCTATTTCCAAGAAAATGAGTTGGCGGGGTGCCTGGGTGGCTCAGTGAGTTAAACCTCTGCCTTTGGCTCAAGTCATGATCTCAGGGTCCTGGGATGGAGCCCCACATTGCGCTCTCTGCTCGGCGGGGAGCCTGCTTTCCTCTCTCTCTCTCTGCCTGCCTCTCTGCCTACTTGTGATCTCTCTCTCTGTCAAATAAATAAATAAAATCTTCAAAAAAAGTAAAAAAATAAGAAAAAGAAAATGAGTTGGCATTTTATTCTTAATCTGATGTGTATAAGAAAAGTGGAGTGTTTGTTCATCGGTGGTCTTGTGCTAATAATAATCACAGAGGGGAAATTGTGTGACAAAAATAGCATCTATGGAGAAGATTAAGAAATCTTACAGTAGTCTTACAAAACAATGGGGCTTTTATGTTTATCACCGCTGCTTCTGATTTTTACTATAGGAAAAACTTGGTGCAGTGGAAAAAGTACAGTGTCCTCCACATCTTCTAGTAGTCACAGTTAAAATGCTGATTCTCTTTTTCCGCTTGTTCCTTCATCATCCCCCTTACCCCTTTGTTACAATATATTGAATAAGGCTTCCCCAGGAAAAAATATAAAGTGGTGTATTTCCTTGGAATCTAAACCAAAACCATTTTTTCTTTCTATAAAATTGAAAGATGAAGGAATCTGTGGTCTCTACCCATCTACACTACACATAAGCTCCATAAGGGCAGTGTGTTTTTGTTCCCTGTATACTCAGCAGTGAATGTCAAGGTACAAGCACATAATAAGTGCTTATAAATTGTGGATTCCTTGACTTCTTCCCCATTGTATTAAAATATTTATGTATATTTGCCTTTTTGTCTGGGGAGTATGGTTATTTACTTTATCCAGTATTTGAAGGAATCTGACTTCAAAAACTTAAAATCCAGTAGGGTTAGCAGGAAGCTGAAAAGTATCTTTTAAAGGCCAGATTTTTCTGCCTTAGGGTTGGAGTTAAATGTCCTGAAGAGTTGACTATTTTTTTTTATTGGAACTCTTGAAGACGGAATATGATCATGTTGGCTGTAAACAGACTTGTCTGACCTGGGTTAAAGTGACTGTTTTGCTTTAGGCTGTGCTGATCTAGTCAAATCCAGTAGTAGAGGGTCCAGCATGAGAGATAAAGGCAGATAATGCAGGTTTGAATCAGTGTTCACCTGTACAGGCCCAGTGTGCCTTGTAGCATTTATAAACACCTGTTTTGATTACTGTATTTACTTTTAAAATTCCAAACTGAGTTCAGTAAGGCTTCTCACTGAACTTGTGGAGATACCATTCCTTCTTTTTTTTTTCAACGTTCCAAAGATACTTTAAAAAAAATTTTTATTTATTAGAGAGAGAGAGAGAGAAAAGCGCATGTGCGCGTGCATGAGAGGGGAGAAGGTTAGAGGGAGAACCAGACTCCCCATGGAGCTGGGAGGCAGATGGGGGACTTGATTTCCGGACTCCGGGATCATGACCTGAGCCAAAGGCAGTTGCTTAACTAACTGAGCCACCCAGGTGCTCCTGGAGATACTGTTCCTTACCATGAACACCACACACAAATGGGGGTGGGGGCTAATCCTTTTAGCAAGGTCACAGTGATTTTCTATACAAGATCCCTCTGGATTAGGTACCCCAAATATTTCAAGGCCTGAGATTTCATAAGTATTGTATTACCTATGAAATAGATTTTGATTATCATAATTATTTTGGGTCTTCAAACATAGGGTAATTGCTAAGAATTTTGACTAAAAGAAATCTTTCAAACAATACTGTTTTTTTCTTTAAGACTTTGATGCCACAAGGTTTTATTATTAATGTGTTTTTTTATTTTTAAAAATTTTATTTATTAGAGTATGCATGTGAGAGAGCACAAGTTGGGGTGGGGGCAGAGGGAGAGGGAGAAGTAGGCTCCCTGCTGAGCAGAAACAAAGCTCCTGCCAAGACCTTGGGATTATGACCTGAGCGGAAGGCAGACACTTAACCAACTGAGCCACAGAGGCGCCCCATCAATGCCCTTTTTATTTTATTTAAGATTTTATTTATGGGGTGCCTGGGTGGCTCAGTGGGTTAAAGCCTCTGACTTCGGCTCACGTCATGATCCCAGAGTCCTGGGATTGAGCCCCACATCAGGCTGTCTGCTCCGCAGGGAGCCTGCTTCCTCCTCTGTCTCTGCCCGCCTCTCTGCCTACTTGTGATCTCTGTCAAATAAATAAATAAAAACTTAAAAAAAAAAGATTTTATTTATTCATTTGATAGCACAAGCAAGGGGAGTGTCAGGCAAACGTGATAACCACTACACTATGGAAACAAGGGGAGTGGAAGAGGGAGAAGCAGACTCCCGCTGAGCAGGAAACTACCCCCTCCCATGCAGGGTTGATCCCACCTGACCCAAAGGCTGACACTTAACTGACTGAGCCACCCAGGTACTCCTCTATCAATGCCCTTTTAAAGAAAAATGTATAAAACACATAACAAAACTTACTCAACTCATCTTAACCATTTTTAATTGGACAGTTCAGTAGTGTTAAGTATGTTCACATTATTATTTTTTTTTTTTAAAGATTTTATTTATTTATTTGACAGAGAGAGAAATCACAAGTAGGCGGAGAGTCAGGCAGAGAGAGAGAGAGAAGCAGGCTCCCGCTGAGCAAAGAGCCCGATGCGGGGCTCGATCCCAGGACACTGAGATCATGACCTGAGCCGAAGGCAGCGGCTTAATCCACTGAGCCACCCAGGCGCCCCATGTTCACATTATTTTAAAACAAATCCTAACTCACTCTTGTACACCTGTGTGTACATTAGATTTATGATATCTTTGTGGTATGTGGAGAAGTGGGAATTGTTTCCAGATTGTTAAACTCTAGAAAGTACTTGGACTATCTCAGGAGGCTTAAAATACCAACAGGTTGTCATTCATTCACAAATGTTTATTGAACACCCCCTTTAGGGGCAGTCGTTCCATGTTCTGGTGTTCTGGTGATTTAAAAAATAAGATCTCAGGGGCGCTTGGGTAGATCAGTAAGTTAAGCCTCTCTGCCTTCTGCTCGGGTCATGATCTCAGGGTTCTGGGATCGAGCCCCACATCGGGCTCTTTGCTCAGCAGGGAGCCTGCTCCCCCCACCCCCACCTCTTTGCCTACTTGGGATCTCTCTCTGTCAAATAAATAAAATCTTAAAAAAAAAAAAAAAAGATCTCAGTACTCATGAAGCTTACCTTAAGTGGGAGAATTAATAAACACAGTGAATTAGGGACTCCTGGGTGGTTCAGTCAGTTAAGCATCTGGCTCTTGATTTTGGCTCAAGTCATCATCTCAGGGTCATGAGATAGAGCCCAGCTTAGGGTTCCAAGCTCAGCTCAGAGTCAGCTTGAGATTCTCTTCTTTCCCTCTGCCCCCTACCCCTGCATGTGCACTCTTTCTTCTGAAATAAAGTCTTTTTTTAAAAAATAAAAACAGTGATGAATAACCTAGAGATTATTGGTATTTTAAAAAATCATCTTCCTTTTTTTATTCATCATTTCTTTCAGATAGAGCCCTTATGAAATGAAACAACCAGAGAGTTTGATTAGCTGTAGTATTTGTATATTCACATGGGTGTATTTTACATCTTCCACTAAAGGTCGTACTTCATTTGTGGGTCTAAAAACCAAACCAAACAAACAAAAATACCCACTTCATTTATGAGTCCAAATTGGATCACTGTCCTTAGGCCCCAGAAGACTTCAGTGGACTTTATTCTCTGATTGAAGCCAGAGAAGCCTTTTTTTTTTTTTTAAGATTTTATTTATTTATTAGACAGAGATCACAAGTAGACAGAGAGGCAGGGAGAAAGAGAGAGAGGAGGAAGCAGGCTCCCCATGGAGGAGAGGGCCTGATGTGGGGCTCGATCCCAGGACCCTGGGATCATGACCTGAGCCAAAGGCAAAGGCTTTAACCCACTGAGCCACCCAGGCGCCCCCAGAGAAGCCTTTTAACAACTATCTTGCCATATAGTCAAATAAAATAAATAAAATCTTAAAAAAAAAAAAAGTTTAGTAGGAGGAAGTGCAGGGTACCCTAGGTGCACATTGGTGAGAAGTTCAGAAGAGATTTTCCAAAGGAGGTGATAGTTAAGCAAGCTGAATCCCAAGAAGTTAGCCAGGTGAAGGGAGGGAGAAGAGTATTCCAAGTGGAAGGAGCAGCATATTTGAAATCTTGGAAATGAGGAAGAGAGTGGTGAACTCAAGGAACAGAAAAACTGAAATAAGTTTAGTAGGACAGGAACCAAGAGTCTGAAGAGTGGCAAATGGTGAAGATAATGTTTCATATGATGTTGGCCAGGTGAGCATTGACCAGAACACATACCTTCTAAAATCTTTGTGCTTTATCATAAAGTGGCGGGGGGAGGGGGGGGAGTGTGAAACATGATGAAACAGGCATTTTTATTTTTATTTTTTTTGAAGATTTGATTTATATGAGACAGAGAGAGAGAACGCATGAGCCGCAGATAGGGGCAGAGGGAGAGGGGGAAACAGATTACCTGCTGAGAAGGAAGCCCAATGCAGGACTCCATTGCAGGACTTTGGGATCATGACTTGGGCAAAAGGCAGATACTTAACGGACTGAGCAACCCCCCCCCCCCCCCCCCCCCGCAACAGGCCTTTTTAAATTTTTTTTTTAAGATTTTATTTATTTTAGTTATTTGACAGAGAGAGAGATCACAAGTAGAGAGGCAGGCAGAGAGAGGGAAGGAAGCCGGCTTCCTACCAAGCAGAGAGCCCGATGCGGCTTGATCCCAGGACCCTGGGATCAGGACCTGAGCCGAAGACAGAGGCTTAATCCACTGAGCCACCCAGGTGCCCCTGAAACAGGCATTTTAAAGGATCTTTCTGGTTGTAGTGTAGAGTTGATTAGAAAGGAAACAAGGCTGAGGGTAGGGAGACACATTTGGAAGCTGTTGTAATAATTTAGTTGAGAGATGGTGGTAGCAAAGACTAGGAGACTAGGATAGTGGCTATGAAGGTGGAGAAATGTGGACAAATTAAAGAACTATCAGGAGAGAGAATTGATAGCACTTGGATGTTGATTGGGTGGGAGGACTGAGGTACAAGGAAGGGTCAGAGTCAGATATTGGTACTAATCCTCAAGGTAGAAATCAAAGTGGGCAGAGGGGAAGTGATTAGCAGTTCATTACTTATTTTTTTTATAAAGATGTTATTTATTTGACAGAATGTGAGAAAGAGAACACAAGCAGGGGGAGTTGGAGAGGGAGACACAGGCTTCCCACCGAGCAGGGAGCCGGGTGTGGTGCTCTATCCCAGGACCCTAGGATCTTGACCTGAGCCCAAGGCGGACGCCTAACAACGGAGCCACCGGGCTCCCCTAGCGGTTCATTACTGAGTGTGTTGGATTTAGGTTGCTGTGAGTACGCTGTCTAAAAAAGAGCAGTCCAGGAGGCAGAGGAAGAAGAGGGTGGTCTGGAAGGAGGACAAGGAAGTCCTGGAAGCAAAGGAAAGAGATTGTTCTTGTTCAAGAAGGGAGGGTTGACCGAGATGCTATCAAGAGATGCTGAAAGATTGATTAAGGCCAAGGTTTAAGGGCTAGGAGTTTATTGCCATTTTATGAGAGTAATTCCAGGGAAGTGGAGGGGGTAGAAGTCAGATTGAAGTATTTTGAGAGTAGGAGGTAAGAAAGTTGAAAAGTGTGGAGCACCTGGCTGACTCAGTAGAGCATGCGACTCTTGATCTTGATCTTGGACTTGTGAGTTTGAGCTCCATGTTGTGTGTAGAGATTACTTAAAAATAAAAACTTAAGGGGCGCCTGGGTGGCTCAGTGGGTTAAGCCACTGCCTTCGGCTCAGGTCATGATCTCAGGGTCCTGGGATCGAGCCCCGTGTCGGGCTCTCTGCTCCGCGGGGAGCCTGCTTCCTCCCCTCTCTCTCTGCCTGCCTCTCTGCCTACTTGTGATCTCTCTCTCTCTCTGTCAAATAAATAAAATCTTTAAAAAAAAAAAAAAAAGAAAAAAAAAGTAATAAAAACTTAAAAATCTTAAAGTTTAAAAGGTAAATATAGATTCGTTTAATTATAGATGGAGAAGAGGAAAAGAAGATGCAGGCTGAAAGGAGTATGAGGTAAAGGAGGATATATATTCAGTCCTCCCTTCCCCATAGACTCCACATTCCTCGAGAGTAGGATAATGTTCTGTAATATTGAATATTGTGTCTGGTCCATTTGCTAGAGTGAATTCGTACTGTAAGATATTACCTTATATATCTCATTTGTCTTTGTACAGAGTGCCTGGCACATAACATGCATTCAATAAGCAATTGATTGTTAAATGAATCAGAAAAGATATATGTATTTTTTTGTTATAGTTAGAAATAAAATAACCTTTCCTTCTTCCTTCTAGATTAAGCATATGATGGCTTTTATTGAACAAGAAGCCAATGAGAAAGCAGAGGAAATTGATGCGAAGGTAAGATTCCATTTTCTAGGTTTAGGAAGTTCTCAAAATTCCACAAAGCCTTGCTTTGCTAAGCGGTAGTGGTCGACGCTACCACTTTGCTTTGCTAAGCGGTAATTAGTAAAATTGCTTAACAACACATAGCATGGGACTGCTAAGAATGTGTCGTGTCTTTAATGTTAAAAATAAGTTTTCCTGGGCAACCTTCTTCGGTCCCCTCCCTCTTTGGGAACTTTGTACTATTGCTCAATAAACTTAGAAAATAAATAAATTAAAGAAATATATAAATTTTCCTTTCTAAACATTCTGATTGCCAATAAGTGTCCTGAAATTTTATGGTAGGGAGTAGAAAGTAATGGACAGATTTTCTCATGGAATGTGGAATCCAGACATTTAGCATTTGTGACTAATTATCATAGTTGATTAGGGGAGGTTATAGTATTTTTATGTTGTTATTTTTCTTTTTAATTAATTTGTTGGGGAAAAAAAAAAAAGTTTGGAAGTGTATAAGGTATAAAATGAGAGCCCCTGTCCATTACAAAGGTGATACTTGGTCTCCTTTTTGAAATTTTATAAATATTTCCAGTTGTACTTTGTTTATACAGAGTATATCAAGTTGTTCTTTTCCCTAGGTATAATCATAATGGGCCAGAATATATTGTTTAATGCATTATTTTCATTATCTGTATTTTTTAACTCAACTTTGTTTCTTTCTCCCTTCCTTCCTTCCTTCCTCTCTCTCTTTCTTTCTTTCTTTGTTCCTTTCAACATTTCTTTATTTGAGAGAGTGAGAGCAAGTGTGAGCAAGGGGAGAGGCAGATGGGGAGGGAGAAGCAGGCTCCCTGCTAAGCAGGGAGCCGGCTGCGGGACTTGATCCCAGGGCCCTGAGATCATGACTCAGCTGAATGCAGACTGACTGAGCTACCCAGGCACCCCTTTGTTTTTTTAAGATTTCATTTATTTGACAGAGACACTGAGAGAGGGACCATAAGCAGGGGGAGTGGGAGAGGGAAAGCAGGCCTCCTGCAGAGCATAGACCCTGATGTGGGCCTCGATCCCAGGATCCTGGCATCATGACCTGAGCCGAAGGCAGACGCTTAATGACTGAGCTACCCAGGTGCCCCTAGGCGCCCCTTTATTATCTTCTTTATTCATTCTACTGTAGTTACATTTCTTATTTATCAGTACAGCCTTGTGTGTGCTTGGTATTCTAGGACTAAAATTCTGTGAAATTTTGAACTGTTTAAGTAATTTATCATTTAAGGGGGTGCCTGGCTGGCTCCGTCGGTAAAAGTATGCAACTTTTGATCTCAGGGTTGGAAGTTTGAGCCCCATGTTTGGTGTAGAGATTTCCTCTCTCCCTAACCTCCCTCTCCTTCCTTCCTTTCTTCCTCTCTTTCCTTCAATAGACAAATACTTTTTAAATTAATTAATTAATTAATTAATTTGACAGAGATCACAAGTAGGCAGAGAAGCAGGCAGAGAGAGAGGAGGAAGCAGGCTCCCTGCTGAGCAGAGAGCCCGATGCGGGGCTCAATCCCAGGACCCCGAGATCATGACCTGAGCCGAAGGCCTCGATGCGGGGCTCGATCCCAGGACTCCGAGATCATGATCTGAGCCAAAGGCAGAGGCTTTAACCCACTGAGCCACCCAGGCGCCCCAATACTTTTATTTTTAAAACAAACTAACTAAAGAACTGTGAAGCTAAATGACTGGCCTGGGTCATACAGCTGGTACTTGCAGAGATCCCTAACCCAGCACTTCCTAGTTAGGCTGATACCTGAGTTATAATCTATTAATGGCATCCAAAAGCCTTTGTAGCTTAACTTTTTTTTTTTTTTTTTAATAAAAATGAAGGCCATCAGGTGAGAGTATGGAAGCAAGAACTTCATAGTTCCCTCAATGACCTTAGAAGACAAGGAAAAGAGAGAAAAGTCATTTTTAAAAACCTACACTGAGGGGTGCGTGGGTGGCTCAGTGGGTTAAGCCCCTGCCTTTGGCTCAGGTCATGATCTCAGGGTCCTGGGGTCGAGCCCCGCATCTGGCTCTCTGCTCAGCAGGAAGCCTGCTTCCCTTCCTCTCTCTCTGCCTGCCTCTCCGCCTACTTGTGATCTCTATCAAATGAATAAATAAAATCTTTAAAAAAAAAAAACTACACTGAGGGGGCATCTGGGTGGCTAAGTGTCTGCTTTTGGCTCGGGTTGTGGTCTCAGGGTCCTGGAATCGAGCCCCACATCGGCGGGTTCCCTGCTCAGAGGGGAGCCTGCTTCTTCCTCTCCCCCTGCTTGTTGTGTGCTCACTCTCTCAAGTGAGTAAAATCTTAAAAATATTACGTAAATTAAAAAAAAACCCAAACCTGTGCTGACAAGCCACGGTTGTCTTGAAGATGGTGCCCTGGGAAGCAGGTGGAGCTGCTGGTGCCAAGTGGGACAGAACGAGGTTGGTGTCTAATGAGGTGTGGGAGTAGGGTCCTGTGTCCTGGCAGGTGCTGCAGGAGTGACATTGCTTTCAAGCTCCTCTCTTTGTGTTGTATCCAGAGGAGCCGTCAGGTACACGGTGGCCCCCCAGGAGCAGGTCAAAGGCATTCTAGAAGCTCAGACAAAGGCTGCCGGGGTTGTGGAAATGAGCGCTGTCGTCAGTACTATCTACATTTGCCCCCAAGAACTCTGAGGGTGCTGGCACGGCATGCCCCCATTCACAGTGCTCCTGAGCTCCAACATAAAGATTATTTAAAAAGAAAATCTTCAAAAAAAGTGTCATTTAAGGAAGAAAAGACTATTTTGTTTATCACTACTATATAACAGCTGGTAGAGTATTGTTTTATCTTGGGATACTTGAATGGCTTAGTCAGTTAAGCGTCTGCTTTGGGCTCAGGTCATGATCCCAGTGTCCTGGAATCGAGCCCTGCACAGGCTCCCTACCCAGGGGGGAGTCTTCTCCCTCTGTCTGCCATTCCCCCTGCTTGTGCTCTTCTCATTCTCTCTCACTCTTTTGGCCACTAAGTAAATTAAAAAAAAAAAAAAAATAGTCTTATCTAGTATAACACAATCATCTTTATTTCCCATAATAGGTATAGAAAAAGCTGTTAGGCGTTTCTTTTCATTTATTTATTTGAGAGAGAGAGCACCAAAGGGGGAGATACAGAGGGAGAGAGAGAAGCAGACTACCTGCCGAATAGAGAGCTCAATGTGGGGCTTGATTCCAGGACCCCAAGATCATGACCTGAGCCGAAGTCAGTCAGACGCTTAACTGACTGAGCCACCCAGGCACCCCAGGCATTTCTTTCAGAATGTGAAATCTCGAGTACCAGTGCCAGCCATTAAACATTCAAGTTTCTAGCTAACTTTCCAAAATCATTTCATACTACTTAAAAACCATATACATCTGATACACTGGTAAGATCACCTTTTTAAAATAAATAACCACTCTTTCCAGCAGTAGTCAGCTGTCCAGATAGACCATTCCTGTGATGGTGTTACACTGCTGGCAGAGGGCTGTCCTGTTGTCTTCCTCCAGTGGCCTTTGGTCACTCTTCTGGTGGTGCCTGCTGCTGGTGCAAGGCAGAACTGTACGGAGTGTGTGCTGAGTGTTCACTCTGACTGCTTAGTTCTAGTCTGAGAGCAGATACAGTATGCTTTTCTCTGTGCCTTCTACTTAAATGGCTTTTCCTGTCTCTTTGAGTATTTCCCTTTAATTCTACAATATTTCACACTTTGCTATCCTAAGTATATTCTCCCTCCAAAAAACTTAGGGTACCTGGTGGTTTAGCTGGCTAAGTGACTGCCTTAGGTTCAGGTCATGATCCTGGAGTTCCGGGATCGAGTCCCACATCAGGCTCTCAGCTCCATGAGTCTGCTTCTCCCTCTGACTGTCTCCCCTCTCATGCTCTCTCTCTCTCTCACTTTCTCCCTCAGATAAATAAATAAAATCTTAAAAAAAAAAATAGTTATAGGGGTGCCTGGTTGGTTCAGTCGTTAAGTGTCTGCCTTCAGCTCAGGTCATGATCCCAGGGGCCTGGGGTCAAGCCCCGCATCAAGCTCCTTGCTCTGTGGAAAGCCTGTTTCTCCCTCTCCCACTCCCCCTGCTTGTGTTTCCTCTCTAGCTGTCTCCTCTCTCTGTCAAATAAGTAAAATCTTAAAAAAAAAAAAAACCAAACTTCGCTGTAAGCTAGTTTGTCTATTAAAATGGTATTTTGTTTAATGTAAACTTCTTTGTAAAGTATATTCTAGGTTGTCAGTCAAAGTCTATGTTTAGTATATTTAATAATATTTAATAAGATTTTTATATATTTAATAATTAGAATTTTTCTTACTGAGTGCCCAAAAATGTTGGATGTTGGATGTTTAACCTTCATTTATATTTATATAAAGTAAAAGCCATCCTTACTGAATTCTGGCGGAGTATTAAGGATTTTGAACATGGTGACTAGTCAGGGGGCACTTTGGGCTAATACTCTAGGTTTTCTGGCTTTTTTCTGTAGCACATTTGGTGCCGTCATCGAGAAAACAAGAGTTGCAGAAGATGACTTTTTAACACAGTAACAGCTGGCACCGTGACAGGCATGTTGTATGTATGTGCAGGTGGTGTTCGAGGGGTCGCGTGAGGGGCTCTAGCAGGACTAATGCTTACTCGCTTCTGCACACTGTATAACTGGGAGCACACGAAAGGCTCCTTGCTCTAACAGTCACTCTGAAGATTTTGACAACTTATGAATGGAGGACACTTCAGTAGCCACCCAGATTATTTATACGTCAGCCTGAGTTATTCTTTCTTCCTACAATTAGTTTGAAAAATTGGAGATTCCAGTTTGCTGTGATAAAGCCAACTGGGGGTGCCTGGCTGGCTGGCTCAGTCAGTAGAACGTGTGACTGTTGATCTCAGGGTCATGAGTTTCTGCCTCATGTTGAACATAGAGCTACTTTAAAAAAAAAAAAAAGATTCATGGATGGTTGACCAGGACTGGCACTCCTTCCAGCCATTGAGTTAAAGCCCAAACCCTCTGGTAGCTGAGTAATGTGGTTCTCCCCTACCCTACCCTCAAAACTGGAAAACCACTTACTCTCAGTATTCAGGTCAGTATTTTTTTCTTACTCTATCACCACATTTGTTTATTTAATGCACTGAAACTGTAATGTTGCTTTGTATTCCCAGTAAAATAGAAAAAAAATTAAAAATTAAAAAATTTAGATTAACTGTTCAATAATTTATACATAAACAACTTACATTTATATAACTTAAGTTTTTAAAAGGACTGTTAGATTTATCTTACTTATTTGTCCTATGAGGAAAGAATACTGATTTATTTATATATTTTTAAAGGGAGGTAGGGTGGGAGAGGCAGAAGGAGAGACAGAATCCCAAGCCGATTGTACGCCCAGCCTAGAGCCCAACATGGGACTCAGTCTTACAACCCTGAGATCATGACCTGAGCTGAAAGTAAGAGCGAGACATTTAGCCAACCCAGGCACCCGAGGAATACTATTGTAATTCTTTTACTTCATAGGGGCGCACTAAAACTGAGATTACTTGACCATTTTTTTAAAGGCAGTAACCCAGATCTTCTAAACTCTAAATTCTGTAGTCAGATGGATTAAATTTAGAATACGTAATGATTTTTTTCTTTTTTTTTTTTTTTAAGATTTTATTTATTTGACAGGGACATGGCAAGAGAGGGAACACAAGCAGGGGGAGTGGGAGAGGGGGAAGCAGGCTCCCCACAGAGCAGGGAGCCCCATTGGGGCTCTATCCCAAGACCCTGGGATCCTAACCTGAGCAGAAGGCAGATGCTTAATGACTGAGCCACTCAGGCGTCCCTAGGATTTGTAATGATTTTTTTCACATACAGAATCTTCTATTTGAATATATCCTTTGTAACTCTGTGGGCACTATTAGCTTATTTATTTATTTATTTATTTATTTGTTTTTAAAGTAAGCTCCGCACCCAGCTTGGGGCTTAAACTCATGACCCTGAGATCAAGAGTGGTATGCTCTACCAACTAAGCCAGCCAGGCGCCCCTGGGTACTATTATCCTAGGTCAGATTTTTGGTTTTCTCGTTCATCATTTATGATGAAAATCACTGGTTACCCCTTTTGAGTAAATTAGAAATTTTGAAGACAAGTCAAATAAGCTTACTATTTTTTTTAATCTTTTCTTTAAAGATTTTATTTATTTATTTGACAGATGGAGATTTACAAGTAGGCAGAGAGGCAGGCAGAGAGAGAGGGGGAAGCAGACTCCCTGCTGAGCAGAGAGCCTGATGCGGGGGCTCGATCCCAGGACCCTGAGATCATGACCTGAGCTGAAGGCAGAGTCTTTAACCCATTGAGCCACCCAGGCGCCCCAAGCTTACTATTTTTTTTTTTAAAGGTTTTATTTATTTATTTGACAGAGAGAATCACAAGTAGGCAGGGAGTCAGGCAGAGAGAGAGGGGAAGCAGACTCCCTGCGGAGCAGAGAGCCTGATGCGGGGCTCGATACCAGGACCTTGAGATCATGACCTGAGCCGAAGGCAGAGGATTAACCCACTGAGCCACCCAGGTTCCCCAAGTTTACTATTTTTTGATACGGAACACAGTGCTGCTGGTTACCAGCTGCTTAAAATAAAACTCAAAAATCCAGTGTAATGATTGGAACAATTAACAATTGTTTCCTTGATAGGCTGAGGAAGAGTTCAACATTGAGAAAGGTCGTCTTGTGCAAACCCAAAGACTGAAGATTATGGAATACTACGAGAAGAAAGAAAAGCAGATTGAGCAGCAGAAGAAAATGTAAGTAGATCCTGGTCACAGTATTAGGTAAGGAAGCTTTAAAAAGTCAGTGGGACAAGAGGACAGAGCAGGTGCTTTGGAGTCAGGCAGGTATGGGCTCAAGTCTTTTTTTTAAAAATATATTTATTTATTTGACAGCGGGAGGGATTACAGTTAGGAAGAGAGGCAGACAGAGATAGGGGGAAAGCAGGCTCCCCGCTGGGCAGGGAACCCGATATGGGGCTCAATCCCAGGACCCTGAGATCATGACCTGAGCTGAAGGCAGAGGCTTAGCCCACTGAGCCACCCAGGTGCCCTGGGCTCAGGTCTTAATTGGACCACTTAACATCTTGTATGACCTTGAGGCAAGTTGAGTAATTTCTTTTTCTTAATTTATGAAAATGGAAAGCATCGCAGGATTATTGAAAGAAAGTTGCAATAACTGATATGAAAGTGCTTACCACTTGGTAAGCTCTCAATAAGTATTTCGAAAATAAGTTGATAGAATCTACTACATGTATTTCAGGGGGGTTCTCTAGGGTATATACAAAGAGAAGTATTTGTACATACAAAGGAAGCTGTATATTTCTTTCTCTGCAGTTTTTTTTTTCTTATGCTCTACTGATAACTATTTTTCCATACCTTTTGCAGTCAGATGTCTAATTTGATGAATCAAGCAAGGCTCAAAGTCCTCAGAGCAAGAGATGACCTTATTACAGTGAGTAATTTGCCCCATTATAAGATTATAAAATGTTTATTCACTTACTTATTACAGAGAATTCACTAGTTAGCATGAGCTAATTAAGGAGTTGAATGATTTTTAGAGAGGAAAACATTTGGTCGGCCAAATCATTATACTAGGTATGGTAATAAATACAAAGTGAAGGGCATCTGGGTGGCTCAGTCGTTTGAGCGTCCAACTCTTGATTTTGGCTCAGTCCATGGTTTTCAGGGTCATGAGATTGAGTCCTAAGTTGGGCTCTGCCCTTAGCAAGAAGTCTTGGAATTCTCTGTCTCTCCCTCTGCCCTACCACCATGCACATGAGCACGAGTGCTCTCTTGCTCTCTTTTTCTCTCTAATAAGTAATCTTTGTTCAGAAGGTTAAAAAAAAAAAAGGCTCCTGGGTGCTCAGTCATTAAGCGTCTGCCTTCGGCTCAGGTCCCGATCCCGGAGTCCTGGGATCGAGCCCCACATAGGCTCCCTGCTTGGCAGGAAGCCTGCTTCTTCCTCTCCCACTCCCCTTGCTGTGTTCCCTCTTTTGCTGTGTCTGCCTCTGTCAAATAAATAAATAAAATCTTAAAAAAAATGAAAACGGGGCGCCTGGGTGGGCTCAGTGGGTTAAAGCCCCTGCCTTCAGCTCAGGTCATGATCCCGGGGTCCTGGGATCGAGCCCCACATCGGGCTCTCTGCTCAGCAGGGAGCCTGCTTCCCTTCCTCTCTCTCTGCCTGCCTCTCTCCCTACTTGTGATCTCTGTCTGTCAAATAAATAAATAAAAATCTTAAAAAAAAAAAAACCCAAAAACAAAAAAAACAAAAAACAAAGTGAATAAGATATTGCCATGTCTTCAAGGACCCTCTGATCCAACAGAGCATAGACTCTTCTAAGTCAAACAGCAAATGGTGGGTGGACAATATAGTATTGTGAGGGTTATAGGGACTAATAAAATTAGAAAGGTAGGATGGAATTAAGATAGGGCCATGAGTGCAAGGCTAAAGAGCTTCACTTGTTTTCAGTAAAAACTATTGAAGTTTTTATTTTATAAGAATTACCATAAATAGGGTTCATGGTATGAGTATGTAGGCTGAATTTAAGAGGGAAGAGGTTAGACACAGAAGAACCATTTGGGAAGTGTTGTCTTCTAAGGAAGAAGACAGAAACCTACAGAAACATACCATTTAGTTGAGAAAGTTTGAAGGTATTCACTTTAGCCTGGCTGGCTTAGTGGATAGAACATAAAGGCATTTGAATTATATTTTAGGAACCAACCAGGATGCCTGCTGTTTTCACCATTCTTCATTGTTACAGTGGAGGCCCTAGATTCCTTTAAGATGGAGAAATAAGAATTATATGCAAATTGCAAAGGAATAAAGAATTATTTTTTGATTTTTTGCAGATACGATTTCCCACACATAAGAACCAACATCTGAAAAACAGAACTAGTAATTAGTTCAAAATGGTGACTGGTGGTATGCTTGCGTGGCTCAGTTGGTTAAATATCTGCCTTTGGCTCAGATCATGATCCCAGGATCCTGGGATTGAGCTCCACATTGGACTCCTTGCTCAGTGGGAAGCCTACTTCTCCCTTTCCCTCTGCCTGCTGCTCCCCCTGCTTGTGCGCGCGCTCTCTCTCTCTCTCTCTCTCTGTCAAATACATAAATAAAATCTTTGAAAAAAAACCCCAAAATGGTGACTGGCAACAAAGAGACTATACAGAAATTAAATTTTTCTGGATACCAATAATAACCAAATAGCATGTAAAATTAAAAATAGATCTTTTAGGGCGCCTGGGTGGCTCAGTGGGTTAAGCCGCTGCCTTCGGCTCAGGTCATGATCTCAGGGTCCTGGGATCGAGTTCCGCATCGGGTTCTCTGCTCTGCAGGGAGCCTGCTTCCTCCTCTCTCTCTCTCTGCCTGCCTCTCTGCCTACTTGTGATCTCTCTGTGTCAAATGAATAAATAAAATCTTTAAAAAAAAAAATAGATCTTTTATAATGGTTACAAAAGTGATTAAATTATTATGAATAAATATTTGTAAATAAGACCTATATGAAAAAGCTGTAAAATTAGAAGTATAAAACTAATAAATGAGAAGCATACCATTTCCTTAGAAGATTAAAGAAACACTAGTATTATAAGCTGTCAATTCTTTTTTTTTTTTTTTTTTTTTAAGATTTTATTTATTTACTTGACACAGGCAAGAGATCACAAGCAGGCAGAGAGGCAGGCAGAGACAGAAAGGAGGAAGGAAGCAGGCTCTCCATGGAGCAGAAAGTCCGACGTGGGGCTCGATCCCAGGACCTCGGGATCATGACCTGAGCCGAAGGCAGAGGCTTTAACCCACTGAGCTACCCAGGCGCCCCTAAGCTGTCAATTCTTAAGAGATGAATCTGGCGTGGCAGCAGTGAGAATGAACTTGGTATGTCAGTGTTGACACATTTTGCAGGGAGACTTTCCACACATTGACTAATGATTGACTTCTCCTCTTCCAAGTCCAGTGCTAAATACTGAATTTTGGACCTGACTAACTAGGAGAATGGTGGTTCTGTTAATAAAATGGGAAGTTAGGAGGACAGACTCCTAACTTGGACATCCTTTAAGAGGCCTACAGTTGTAAATGTCTGTCAGGATGGAGAGTAAAGGCCTGAAATTCAGGACAACAGAGATCACTGCTTATCATAATTCATAATACTTCATATTGGAATGCTTTGATCTCAGGATCCTGGAATCCAGCCCTGTTAGGTTCCTTGCTCAGTGGTGAGATTGTCTCTCTCTCTACCCACGCCCCCCCAGTTTATGCATGCAGAGTCTCTCAAATAAAAATCTTTTTTTTTTTTTTTAAAGATATTATTTATTTATTTGTCAGAGAGAGAGAGAGAGAGAGCTCACACAAGCAGGGGGAGCGGCAGGCAGAGGGAGAAGCAGACTCCCTGCTTAACAGGGAGCCCAGTACGGGACTTGATCCCAGGACCCAGAGATCATGACCTGAGCAGAAGGCAGACGCTCAACCAACTGAGCCATCCAGGCGTCCTATAAATAAAAATCTTCAAAAAAAGAAAGTTAAAAATATAAATTCTGGGCGCCTGGGTGGCTCAGTGGGTTAAGCCGCTGCCTTCGGCTCAGGTCATGATCTCAGGGTCCTGGGATCGAGTCCCGCATCGGGCTCTCTGCCTGCCTCTCTGCCTACTTGTGATCTCTGTCAAATAAATAAAATCTTTAAAAAAAATATATATATATATATAAATTCTAGCAATGTGGGAAAATAAGAAATCTGTTGCTAAGTTATCTTCCCACGTCGGAATGAGTAGTTCATCCTTTATAAAATACAAAAGGAGGACTGGACAGCTTTTTGTGGAAATGTTGACTACAAAATATCTCAGGACTGTTACCTAGGTCTTCCTAAAATGTTGAGTTTCAGTAATCAGTGGTTGATTTCCTTCCACGGGATTCAGATTTCTTTAGCAACCTGATTGATTGACATAGTTTATAAGTTGCGCTTAGAATAATAACCACCTTTCTGGTAGAAGAACTTGGGCTTAAGAGTGTTTCAGCTTTGGGGTGCCTGGGTGGCTCAGTCAGTTAAGCATCTGACTCTTAACTTCAGGTCAGGTCATGATCTCAGGATCATGAAATTAAGCCCTGTGTGGGGCTCTGCACTGGGCATGGAACCTGCTTGGGATTCTCTCTTCCTTTTCCTTTGCCCCTTCCCCCTCCCTCTCGGGGAGGGGCGCGGTAATCTTTCAGCTTTGCCATGTTAGTTTGAGTAAATTATTGTTTCTGACCCTCAGTTTCCTCTTTAGTATGTATTCATTATGATACTTGGTTCAGAGGGCTGGGTTTTTTGTTTCTTTTTTTTATAGTGTTATAATTATTTAAAAATCAAATTTATTTTTGGGCTTCATGCTGGGCATGGAGCCTACTTAAAAAAAAAATTATTTTTACACAAGTATTATACGCACAGTTTTAAGAATCAGATCCTTAAAGGTTTATGCCAACAAATGTCAGTTTCTTGGCCTAATTGAAACACAGCTCTTATGAGGATTGAATGCGAGAACGCATTTAATTCCTCTAGCTTAACACTGGCATATGGTGTTTATTTAAGAAGTGTTACTTCCTTTCCCCACCTCATCTCCTCCAGGTGGTAACCCTTCTTTTAATAGGTCTCGATAGTTGAAATACTCTCCTGGCCTCTTGGTGCCTTTGCTCAGAAAGTCCCTGGACCATAAGTTGCTACTGCATTTTTGATAAATGCCCAGAGTCAAAAATGACAACTGTGACAACTACTGGGTAGATGTTTGTACAATTCAAGAGTTTAGAGACCTATAACTTAAACATCTCAGCATTTCTCAAGATAAACCCCACCGGTTACAGTACATATTGTTTAATGTTATCATTTGACCAGTTAATAGGTTTTGCATTTGCTTTATCTATTTTTATGCTGCCTTTTTTTTTTTTTAAAGATTTTATTTATTTATTTGACAGAGAGAGATCACAAGTAGTCAGAGAGAGAGAGGAGGAAGCAGGCTCCCTGCTGAGCAGAGAGCCTGATATGGGACTCGATCCCAGGACCCTGAGATCATGACCCGAGCTGAAGGCAGCGGCTTAACCTACTGAGCCACCCAGGCGCCCCTATGCTGCCTTTTTTGAAGATTAGTGATTATTAAAAGTGGAAAAGATCTTGAGAAATGTCATCTCTAATGTACTATAGAAATGCTTTTGATATTACATTCTCTAATGGTATACTTGTCTCAGATGGCAAAAGGTTTTGTTTTTTTAAAGATTTTCTTTATTTGAGAGAGTGAGAGAGAGCATGAGAGGGGAGAAGGTCAGAGGGAGAAGCAGACTCCCCATGGAGCTGGGAGGAGGATGTGGGACTTGATCCCGGTCTGGGTGGGACTCAGACTTATAACCCTGAGATCGAGTTGCATGCTCTACCAGCTGAGCCATTCAGGTGCCCTTGACCTGATTTTTTCACCTACATAGTTATATTTCATTTTATTATATTTTACTATTATTATTTTAAAAGATTTTATTTAAGAAAGCATGCATGCACAAGCAGAGGGGAGGGGCAGAGAGAGAAGCAGGCTCCCTGTGGAGCAGGGAGCCCAAGCAGGAATCCCAATGTGGGACTCGATCCCAAGCCCCTGGGATCATGACCTGTGCAGATGCTTAACCAACTGACTCATCCAGGCGCCCCTATATTTTATATTTTTCTAACTTTTTTTAAAGTAAGATTTATGCCCAATGTGGAACTTGAACTTTAGACACCAAGATTAAGAGTCACATACTCATACTGGCTGAGCCTGTCAGGCGCCCTATTTTATTATAGCTCTTAAAAAATTTAATTTAGGGGTGCCTTGGTGGCTCAGTGGGTTAAAGCCTCTGCCTTCGGCTCAGGTCATGATCTCGGGGTCCTGGGATCGAGTCCCACATCGGGCTCTCTGCTCAACGGGAAGCCTGCTTCCCCCCCCTCTCTCTCTCTGCCTGCCTCTCCATTTACTTGTGATCTCTCTCTGTCAAATAAATAAATAAAATCTTTAAAAAAAAATTTAATTTAAAATTTTTATTGGGGTGATCTGTGTGGCTAGTCAGTTAAGCATCTGCCTTCAGTTCAGGTCATAATCCCGGGATCTGGGATCTAGCCCTGCATGGGGCTCCCTGCTTAGCAGGGAGTTTGCTTCTCCCTCTCCTTTGCCCATCCCCCAGCTTGTGCACACCCACACATGCACTCTCTCTCAAATAAATAAATAAAATCTTTTAAAAAAAAAACACAGGGCGCCTGGGTGGCTCAGTGGGTTAAGCCGCTGCCTTCGGCTCAGGTCATGATCTCAGGGTCCTGGGATCGAGTCCCGCATCGGGCTCTCTGCTCAGCAGGGAGCCTGCTTCCCTTCCTCTCTCTCTCTGCCTGCCTCTCTGTCTACTTGTGATTTCTCTCTGTCAAATAAATAAATAAAATCTTTAAAAAAAAAATCACAAATTTTTGTTAAATGTACTCTTGTAAGCTGCTTTATGTCCCTTTTAAAAAAAAAAAATTTTTTATTTGACAGAGATCACAAGTAGGCAGAAAGGCAGACAGAGAGAGAGGATGGGAAGTAGGCGCCCCGCTGAGCAGAGAGCCCGATGCGGGGCTCGATCCCAGGACCCTGGGATCATGACCTGAGCTGAAGGCAGAGGCTTTAACCCACTGAGCCACCCAGGCACCCCTGCTTTATATCCTTTTAAAAATCCTTTTTTTGGGATTCCTGGGTGGCTCAGTGGGTTAAGCATCTGCCTTCAGCTCAGGTCATGATCCCAGGGCCCTGGGATAGAGTCCCACATCGGGCTCCCTGCTTAAGAGGGAGCCTGCTTTTCCCTCTGCCTGAAGCTCTCCCTGCTTATGGGCATGCACACTCTCTCTCTCTCTTTGAAAAATAAATAAAAATCTTTTTAAAATATATAAAAAATAAAAAATTTTTTTTTTTAAGATACTTGACAGATCACAAGTAGGCAGAGAGGCAGGCAGAGAGAGACAGGAGGAGGAGGCAGGCTCCCTGCTGAGCAGAGAGCCCGATGCGGGGCTCGATCCCAGGACCCTGAGATCATGACCTGAGCTGAAGGCAGAGGCTTTAACCACTGAGCCACCCAGGCGCCCCTAAAATTTTTTTATTTTATAAAAATTTTACTTTTCAAAGATTTTATTTATATAATTTTGCAAGGGAGATAGAGGGAGGGAGAAAACACAAGAGCAGGGATGGGGGAGGAAGGCAGAGGGAGAAGCAGACTCCCTACAGACCAGGGAGCCACGTAAGGAGCTTGATCGAAGGACCCTGGGATCATGACCGAGCTGAAGGCAGATGCTTAACTGGCTGAGCCACTCAGGTGCCCTAAATCCTTTTAAATATAAAGAACTACAAGTTTGGCTTTTATTTTTTTATTTTTTTATTTTTTTAATTTTTAAAATATTTTATTTATTTATTTGACAGACAGAGATCACAAGTAGGCAGAGAGGCAGGCAGAGAGAGAGAGAGAGAGAGAGTGAGAGAGAGAGAGAGAGAGAGAGAGGAGGAAGCAGGCTCCCTGCCGAACAGAGAGCCTGATGCGGGGCTCAATCCCAGAACCCTGGGACCATGACCCGAGCCGAAGGCAGAGGCTTTAACCCACTGAGCCACCCAGGCGCCCCTACAAGTTTGGCTTTTAGAAGGAAATTTTAGGTGTCATGAATAGGAAACTTAATATCTAAAATTTAGATCAGTTATTTACTTAATGGCAAGCATGATTCTAATTACTAGAGATACAATAAAATGGAGTCCTTGCCTTTGTGAAACTTAATATCCTAGTAGGCTAAGTATGAGTTCTGGTTAAAAAAACAAAAATTTGGGTGTTTATTTTGTTTTTTTTTTTCTACTTCTCTGTATTTTCTACTTTTCAGTACTCGTTCTTCCTAACTTTTTTCACCCTCTAGATAGAATATTCACATGATTATTTTATACTTGAATAACCTCTTATCATACACAGTGATTTTCAAATTTTGAGCGAGAGGATATAGAGAAAAAGCACAGTTGTATGGAATGAACACATTTTGTAATTGGAAACGATCCAACTTCAAATCATTTTTCAAAATATAGTTATAATACCAGGGGGTACCAGGATGGCTCAGTCAGCTAAGTGTCTCACTCTTCATTTCAGCTCAGGTCATGATCTCGGGATTGTGAGGTTGAGCCCCATGTTGGGCTCCCTCTCCTTCTCTCCCTCCCCACCCCCCTCCCCCTCTCAAAAAAAAAACCCCAAACCCAAAACACAGTTATCCACTGTTTTCTTTAAGAGATGAGCTAGGGGAAGAGGTTTACATTTTATAACTTTGAAACACAAAGCAGCAGTTTCAGGTCATATGCATATATTCCCCAAATTTTGTAGACCCTTCAGTAGCCAGAGAGTTTGTCTGCCTATTTCTGAAATTGTCACAAAATTCTGTTTCAGTACTAGCATCATCTTTTAGTTTTCACTGTTCTGTTTTCATTTTATAATTTTATAATTTATAATTTTACAATTTTATAATTTAGCTGGGTTGCCTTCATAAGTTTTTGCACTTCAAATACACTTACACTTGGCTTATATCCTGCTGGGCTCCATAGTGGTTAACTGGATGGAGATAAGAGGATGTATCTGTGCTATAGCTTCTTTTTTTTTTTTTTTTTAAAGTTTTTTTTTTTTAATTTGACAGCACAAGTAGGTAGAGAGGCAGGCAGAGAGAGAAGGAAGCAGGCTCCCTGCTGAGCAGAGAGCCCAATGAGGGGCTCGAGCCCAGGACCCTGGAATCATGACCTGAGCTGAAGGCAGAGGCTTTAACACAATGAGCCACCCAGGTGCCCCTGTGCTATAGCTTCTTGAGCGTGAACTTAAAAAAAAGAATATGGAACTTACCCTTTGGCCGGCTCTGTAATTGTAATGAGCATAAAAATTACCTGGAAGACCTTGTTAAAATGGGGATTCCCAACCCTGTTTCCAGAGAATTTTACGTTCCAGTCAGGAATCAGCTTATATACGCAACTCAGAGTAACTTTGATTTAGTGGTCTGAGAGCCACACTAAGAAATACTGCTTTAGGCTTAGATTTGTGTTAACAGAAGATGAACTGGTGACATCAGGCTTTTGCTCAGCAGGGAGCCTCTACCTGCTGTTCCCCCGCTTGTGCTCGCTCTCTCTCACACACAAATAGATGAATAATCTTTAAAAAAATTTATTTTTAAGTAATCTCTACATCCAGTCTGGCATTCAAATGCATAACCTTGAGATCAGGAGTCACACGCTCCACCCGCTGAGCCAGTCAAATGCCCCAGAAAGGTTGGAACTTCTTACATGGACAGCACACAGGTCACAGGTAGAGCTGTGGGTATGGCTGAGATCACCAAGGTTGTGGATTTCACATTACAGGGCCAAGTAAACAAACTGAGAAGCATGTATGTCTCTATGTGTACACACACATACATAGGTATTTCTTTTAAATTAAGTATGCTTAATTTAAATTTAATTTAATTAAATTAAATTTAAATTAAGTAAGCCTGGGGCTTGAACTCCCAACCCCACGATCAAGAGTTGCATGCTCAAAAAAAAAAAAAAAAAAAAGAGTTGCATGCTCTACCAGTGAAGCCAGCCAGGTGTTCCGAGAATGCAGTATATTTAATAGACAGGAAACAAGAAATTGCTAAGGAAACATGAGGGAAAAGTAGTCATGTCAGAGGAGAAGCAGTAGCTAAGGAAACAGAAAACTTAAAATGATAATCTAAAATAGCATCTAAAGCTTCTAAGAATCAACATAGGAAGAGCAAAGAGATTCGGCAATTGGGGTGTCATTTCTGACTTTGCCAGAGCACTTTCATTGGATTAATGAAGGCAGATACCCAGATTTTAAGGGCCTGAAAGATGAGAAATGTGGTGTGAGGAACCGAAGGCAGGGTGCGTGGCCTCTTAAGCAGTGGAGCCATTGGCATTCTGATCTCTTTCTGGAACGCATGTGAGGTCCCAAGTCTTCTGGAGCATGCAGCTTGAGTTCAGTGTACAGCTGAGCTTTTATTTTTTATTTTATTTTATTTTAAAGATCTTATTTATTTATTTGACAGAGATCACAAGTAGGCAGAGAGGCAGGCAGAGAGAGAGGGGGGGAAGCAGGCTCCCTGCCGAGCAGAGAGCGCGACATGGGGCTCGATCCCAGGACCCTGAGATCATGACCCGAGCCGAAGGCAGAGGCCTAACCCACTGAGCCACCCAGGTGCCCCGAGCTTTTATTTTTTTAATTTATAATGAGAATTGTGTGAAAATAAACATTGTGTGATCTCAGCATCATCAAGATGCTTATTTCCTTAGGCCTTTGCCAAGTTTAACTCCTTGCCATCAAGTACTTTACAGCGGAACAGATACAGTAAGAGGTCCGGAGGGGTGAGGAAGCAGACTGACACAGCAGACAGGGTTATGTATACATCAGGGCCACACACATACTTTAAAGGGTTTTGCTATTTTAAACCATTTTATTTCTAGTTTTATCCACAGAGTAGGAAATTATGTTAGGGAAGTTGTCAAGCAGTTGGATAGAAAGGGATATTGACAAACGATAGAAGGAAGGGGAAAAAAGAAAACCAGGGTAAAAATGAAATTGGCCGGCTATTTTACTACCAAATTTAGTTCCTTTTTTCTGCTATTCATCTTTTTGCCTTGCCTTCCCTGATGTTTTCTAGGTTTAAGAGCACAAGCTTTGGAATCCCTGTGAAATTTGAATTTCTGTTTCCTGGTATGAGCTGTTTGGGGGGCAGATTTTTTTTTAGCCCCTTCTAACCTTCTGTTTCCTATAAAATGGAAAAAACATAACCTGAAGCTTATACAGAATTAGATAATCTAGGTAAAGTGACTAGTATAATGCCTAACACAGAACAGATCTTTATTAACACTTCCCAAACTTCACAATTTATTTAAAAGTTACTAGAAGAAATAATATACTAACATTTAAATTCTGATTCATCGATCCTGAAGTAGAGTTCTGATGTTGTGGCTAAAGAGAGATGAAATATTTGTCTTCGAGGGAGGCCAGCTGACTCTTCAAATTAGGCAGGACTACGGAGACAGGGTTTTGATGTTGACATCTTTTTTTTGTTTTTGTTTTTGTTTTTTAGTTTTATTTAATGCATTTCTGCTTTATTTATTTATTTATTTATTTATTTATTTTTAAAGATTTTATTTATTTATTTGACAGAGAGATTACAAGTAGGCAGAGAGAGAGAGGAGGAAGCAGGCTCCCTGCCGAGCAGAGAGCCCGATGCGGGACTTGATCCCAGGACCCTGAGATCATGACCTGAGCCGAAGGCAGCGGCTTAACCCACTGAGCCACCCAGGCGCCCCAAGTTTTATTTATTTTTTTGACAGAGAGAGACACAGTGAGAGAGGGAACACAAGCAGGGCGAGTGGGAGAGGGACAAGCAGGGAGTTGATCCCAGTTGATCCCAGGACTCTGGGATCATGACCTGAGCGGAAGGCAGACACTTAATGACTGAGCCACCCGGGTGCTCGATGTGGACATCTTAATCAGGTTTCGGTTTACTACTTTCCAGGACCAGAATCCTAATATTTTCAGAATCCTTAGAGGCAGTTAGGTTGAGGTGGGCAGATAGGCCCTTCCAAAACCTGATACTGATAGGTGAGCTGACCCGAGAACTGCAGTAATACACGCATCTCTCCCTGGGAACGCAGCATGGGGAGCTGGATGGTAATCAGAGAGGTCGAACTTAGAATCTAAGATATTAGTGGTTTGTGACATTGTTGATTGTAATTTACCTTTTTTGCCTATGATGACTTACTAAGGGGATGGGAATACTTAAGGGACAGTACAATTTGTATCAGTTTTCAGCCTTCTTAGCTGGAGTTTGGTATATTTCGACTTCCCTACATCCTTGATTGGAGTTGTAGGTGGTGGTAAAACTCCTCCTTTACCAGTTTCCAGATTTTGACAATGGGTTACTTTTACAGATGGCTAGTAATGCTCTTTACAAGTTGACTTTCTTTAGTTTCATTCTTTTAGAGCAGACCAGCCCCCGTAGTCCATTCCTCTTTGCTTAACCATTGTTTTGATTAGTCCATTCCGCCGCCACCAAGAGAAAAATGCTGAGGGATTCCTTGGTGGGGAGGGGCTGAGATTTCTTTCAGCTAAATGTCTCATGCAGTATATGCTTTAATTCTTTGTGCCCATAAACTTCCCAGATTATAAAGCCTTAAATGACTTCTTAACCAGGCTGTTAGGATTTAATTAATAACACTTCTAAGGGTTAGGTTGTTCTGATAGACACCTAAAATCAGAGGTTGATTTTTGAGCATCTTTTTTTTTTTTAAGATTTATTTTTAGAGACAGTGTGTGTGTGTGCAAGTGGGGGATTGGCAGAGGGTGAGGGAGAGAGAATTTGCAGCAGACTTCTGCTGAGTGGGGAGCCCAAGGGCTCAATTCCACGACCCTGGGCTCTCCACCCCAGCTGAAGTCAAGAGTTGGGTGCTGAATCAGCTGAACCACCCAAGCAACCCTAATTGGCTTTTAATTGTTTGCTGTGTCCATACAGAAATTTAATTTTTTTTATTCTTTATTTTTTATTTTTTTAAGATTTTATCTATTTATTTGACAGAGATCACAAGTAGGCAGAGAGGCAGGCAGAGAGAGAGAGAGAGAGAGAGAGGGAAGCAGGCTCCCTGCGGAGCAGAGAGCCCGATGCGGGGCTCGATCCCAGGACCCTGAGATCATGACCCGAGCCGAAGGCAGCAGCCCAACCCACTGAGCCACCCAGGCGCCCCTATTCTTTATTTTTTTAAAGATGTTTTTATTTGAGAGAGAAAGCATGAGTGAGGAGGGGATAGAGGGAGAAACAGACTCCCCGCTGAGCAGGGAGCCAGATTCAGGACTCCATCCTAGGACTCTGGGATCATGACCTGAACTGAAGACGCTTAACCAGTTGAGCCACCCAGGCGCCCCCATAAATTTTCTCCTTTCCTTCCATTCTTCTCTCCTTCCTTCCTCCCTTCCTCTCTCTCTCCTTTTCTTTTCTTTTTTCTTTTCTTAACCCACTCTTTCTTTCTTTCAGATTTTATTAATTTATTTAACAGAGAGAGATACAGCGAGAGTGGGGGAATGGGAGAGGGAGAAGCAGGCTCCCCACTGAGCAGGGAGCTCCGTACGGGGCTTGATCCCAGGACCTGAACTGAAGGCAGTCGCTTAACAACTGAGCCACCCAGGCACCCCCAGAAATTTTATTTCTAAAAATGCTCTGTTGGGGCCCCAGTGTGGCTCAGTCTTTTAAGCGTCGGACTCTTGGTTTCAGGTCAGGTCATGATCTCACAGTCCTGAGATCTAGCCCCACCTTGGGCTCCATGTGCAGCATGGAACCTGTTTGAGATTCTCTCTCCCCCCTCCCTCTTCTCTACCCACCCCCTTGCTCACACTCTGTCTAAATAAATAAATAAATCTCTCACGGCATCATGTTCTTTTCTTTTTCTTTTTTTTTTTTTTTAAAGATTTTATTTATTTATTTGACAGACAGAGATCACAAGTAGGCAGAAAGGCAGGCAGAGAGAGAGAGGAGGAAGCAGGCTCCCTGCTGAGCAGAGAGCCTGATGCGGGGCTCGATCTCAGGACCCTGGAATCATGACCTGAGCCGAAGGCAGAGGCTTTAACCCACTGAGTCACCCAGGTGCCCCACCCTACAGTTTCTTTAGCAGATTCCTTTTTTAGGGGTTATCATAGGAATGCCTCTGTCAGGGCGCCTGGGTGGCTCAGTGGGTTAAGCCGCTGCCTACGGCTCAGGTCATGATCTCAGGGTCCTGGGATCGAGTCCCGCATTGGGCTCTCTGCTCGGCAGGGAGCCTGTTTCCCTTCCTCTCTGCCTGCCTCTCTGCCTGCTTGTGGTCTGTCAAATAAATAAATACTTAAAAAAAAAAATAAATCTTGGTCTAATTGCACTTAGTAGACATCAAATGAAATAAATGTTTGCTTGCCATTAGATGCGTGAGTGAGAGTCCGGATGCCTTCACCTCTGCACAAATTGTGAAGTGAGAGCTCACTTCAGGTGTCTTGCAGGGCAGTGGGTTTCAGAGGGGCTGGGGATCAAGGGTAATTCTCAGAACCAAGTAAAGGGCTTTTCAGCATAGAAAACTACTTACTCCTCGCACCTTCTCTCCCCAAACTCTGACCTCTAGGTGAGCATGTGTCCCTCTTTCCTCTTTAAAGTATCAAGAAACAGCTTTCAGAGATCATAATAAGTAGAATAGACCATGTAGAATAATTTGAGGCATTTTCTTCACCTTTTTAAAGACTTGACTTCTCTTTTCACGGGTAAGCCAATAAGTGCTTATTACTTAATGTGTAATTTCCACTGTGTTCTCTCAATCATAAGTGATTTGTTTCCTGTAATCCCTTTAAATTTTTATTTTAGTTTTATTTTCTTTTAAAGATTTTATTTATTTGACAGACAGAGGTCACAAGTAGGCAGAGAGGCCGGCAGAAAGAGAGAGGGAAACAGGCTCCCTGCTGAGTGGAGAGCCTGATGTGGGGCTCGATCCCAGGACCCTGGATCATGACCTGAGCCGAAGGCAGAGGCTTTAACCCACTGAGCCACCCAGGAGCCCCTAGTTATTTTTATTATAGAAGGTCAATGTTTATTTATTTATTTTTTAAAGATTTTATTTATTTATTTGACAGAGAGAGATCACAAGTAGGCACAGAGGCAGGCAGAGAGAGAGAGGGAAGCAGGCTCCCTGCTGAGCAGAAAGCCCGATGAGGGACTCGATTCCAGGACCCTGAGATCATGACCTGAGCCGAAGGCAGCGGATTAACTCACTGAGCCACCTAGGCGCCCGGTCAATGTTTATTATAGAAAAATTGGAAACTACAAACTAGCATAAAGAAAATTGAAATCAGGGGCACCAGGGTGGCTCAGTCAGTTAAGCATCTGCCTTCCTCTCTCTCTACCTGCCTCTCTGCCTACTTGTGATCTCTGTCTGTCAAATAAATTAAAAAAAAAAGAAAGTTGAAATCATTGATGGGTGGGGGGATGGGGTAAATAGGTTAAGGAGTGCGCTTGTGATGAGCACTGATGTATGGAAGCGTTGAGTTACCACATTGTGTGCCCAAAACTAATATATGTTAACTAACTGGAATTTAAAGAAAAATTTTAGGGGTACTTGGGTAGCTCAGTCAGTTAAGCATCTGATTCTTGTTTTCAGCTCAGGTCATGACTCAGGGATGTGGGCTTGAGCCCCATGTCAAGTTCACGCTCAGCAAGGAGGCTACAGATCCGTCTCCCTCTTCTACTCCCCCTGCTCTCTCTCTCGAATAGTAAATAAATAGAATCTTTTTAAAAAAACTTAAAAGAGGGGCACCTGGGTGGCTCAGTGGGTTGAAGCCTCTGCCTTCGGCTCAGGTCATGATCCCGGTGTCCTGGGATCGAGCCCCACATCGGGCTCTCTGCTCTGTGGGGGGCCTGCTTCCTCCTCTCTTTGCCTGCCTCCCTGCCTGCTTGTGATCTCTCTCTCTCTCTCTCTGTCAAATAAATAAATAAATAAATAAAACTTAAAAGGAAAATTGAAATCATTGATAATCTCGCCTTGTATCTAGAACATACAACCAGGTACCAAGTGCTGCTGGATTTTTTTTACATACTTTGCTCTCTATCCAGATACTGTTTTTTTCCTAATAAAAAAATGGAATCAACTTGCACAAGTCTTTGTTTTTAAATATTTTATCTATTTGAAAGAGAAATAATGAGTGAGGGGAGGGGCAGAGGAGCATGGAGCTAGACGTGGGGCTTGATCCCAGGACACAGATTGATGTGAGCTAAGGCAGACGCTTAACCAGCTGAGCCATCCAGGTGTCTCTGCACAATAGTCTTAATATTAATAGCTTGCTTATTAATTAATTAATTAAATCTGTATCATGTAGCTTTTTCCATGTTAGTCAGTTTTGTAGTTTTCTGAACTGATTGATAATCTGGGCTACTCTCGTTGAGCATGAACTTCCTGGGAGCTGGCTTCCTGCTTCCTTGTAAGAGGGTATAGTGAGTAACACAGCATCTGGTTTTTCATTTATCTTGGAATGTGTGTTGAATGAAAACAGTAATATAATGTGAAGCAAATGGGCATGGGCCAGGACCATCCTCACGGTGAGTTCTGAGCTGACTTCCCTGACTACCTGTGGATAACTTTTTTCTTTTCTACTCTTTGTAGGACCTACTAAATGAAGCAAAACAGAGACTCAGCAAAGTGGTAAAAGATACAACCAGGTACCAAGTGCTGCTGGATGGACTGGTCCTCCAGGTAATTTATAGGTTCGACCTACCACTAGTAGCCAGAGTTCTTACAAAATTGACAAGATGTATTAGAAACCAGCTCTGGTTTTTTGTTATTGTTGTTGTTTTGTTTTGTTTTCCTATTTTTGTCATCTTAGCTTTCTTTCTTGCTCTCTTCTCATGCATGAGGGGACAGTAATACTGGTTGGATCAGATTTTTCCAACTTTCCTGCCCTTTTATATAGTCTTATAAGTCCTTTAGAACTCAGTGGTCAAATTTCCTTGCAACCTCCAGCTTTAAACTTCCCTGATTTGGGGTGCCTACGAGGTTAAGTCATTAAGCATTTGCCTTTATCAAGCAGTGTGCATCAGGCTCTCTGCTCAGAGGGAAGCCTGCTTCTCCCTCTCCTACTCTGCCTGCTTGATTTCCCTCTCTCACTGTATCTCTCTCTGTCAAATAAATAAATAAAATCTTAAAAAAAAATAAAAAAAAAAAAACTTCCCTAATTTGAGGGGTGCCTGAGTGACTCAGTTGGTTAAGTGTCCAACTTTTGATTTTTGGCTCAGGTCATGATCTCAGGGTAGTGAGATCGAGGCCCACATCAGTTTCTGCACTGGGCATGGAACCTACTTAAGATTCTGTGTCTCACTGTGTTCCTCTTTAAGAACAAAACCTCCCTCATTTGATTTCACCTTTAAAATACTTGCTTTAGATTTGGGGTTCAGACCAAAGACGATATACATTTTAAATGTTTGCAGCTTGCTTGTGAATTCTTATTTTACTTAAGTTAATTACAATAACATTTGGCTTCCACCTAGTTGATGTGAGAGAAGATTCCCATATCAATTTTGTTATTTTGTAGCATTGGGTGTGTTTATCTGGTTTGTGATATTGAAATCTTCTTTCCATGTTCTCATACTGAATATTCTGTCTATTTACAAACTACATGAAAGAATTATAAAAATATTTTATTTTGCTTCGGATTTTATAAATTGCATTTCTTGACCGTTGCATCTGATTGTCTTACAGGGTTTGTACCAATTGTTGGAGCCCCGAATGATTGTTCGTTGCAGGAAGCAGGATTTCCCTCTGGTAAAGGTAAAGAGCTTAAAGAAGAAGCCCATTTTTTTAAAAAAATCAAAATGTTAGGGATGAAATGCATGCTTTAATATAGGATAGCTCAGCCACAGAAATTAGAGGTATCTTAACACATTATAGATAGTAACTTAAGTGTACCTAAGCCCTGATTTCTTTTCGTAAAGAAGATCAAGTTGCCCCTTCTGAGTTAGTACCCTCCGCCTTTCTGGGAGCTTTGTAACACCATAATCTTCTGAATACTGAAGACAGCACACAGTATTGGAGCAAAGTTAGGCCATGCCATTTGAAAGTGACAGACTGCTCCCAGAGTATGTATTCCTATAGTTGGGAGAAGAGTAGGGATACAAGACAAAAGGGCTGCAGCCGTGAAAACACAGCTGCAGTCCCAGAGGCAAATGCCGAGGTGGTCCTTCATGTCCTGGCTAAGGGAGAAGCTGCCCCCCTTCTGGGGAACAGCCGTTGGCTCCCTGGAGAGTCCAGACAGGCTGTAAAATTAGACAGGTGCTCTAGAATGAAAGACCCAGGAATCTGAATGAACTCCCTGGCTCTGATTCTGTGTCATCCAGTCGCTCTTCAGGTTAAAATTCTTCCTTGCAGGGTGCCTGACTGGCTCAGTCAGGAGAGCATGCGACTCTTAATCGTGGGGTTGTGAGTTTGAGCTCCATGTTGGCTGTAGAGAATACTTAAATAAAAAACTTTAAAAAAATATGGAGCACCTGGGTGGCTCAGTGGGTTAAGCCTCTTCTTTTGGCTCAGGTCATGTTCTCAGGGTCCTGGGATCGAGCCCCACATCGGGCTCTCTGCTCAGCGGGGAGTCTGCTTCCCCCTCTCTCTCTGCCTGCCTCTCTGCCTACTTGTGATCTCTCTCTCTCTCTGTAAAACAAACAAACAAAAAATAACTTTAAAAAAATAATAATGAAATAAAATTCTTCCATGCAGCTTGCTTTCGGAGAAGGATTGGGTGCTTAGTCCCTTAGCAATTACATTTCTTACTATAAATTAATATACTTAGAATACATAATGTATTCGTACTCTTATATAATTTTTCTCCCAAGTAACTTGTCATCTAGGAAAGAAAACATGCCAGCTGGGAAATACAAATGCTCATTCCCTTCACCTTGCACTGGAAATTAATAAATTGTGATACTCGTTTATGAACCATTTCAGTAACCTGGATCCATGTGTGTGCTGATAGCCTCATTTATGAACTTGTGAAACAGAGAGCTAGACATACTTGAGGTTCCCCAAGGTGATGAGCATTCTGTGGAGGCGGGTCTGAGTTGCCAACTAAAGTTCCTTCAAGAAAATGTTATTTACATGTGTACTTATGCAGAGTATTATTTAGATAGGATTTTCCACTAATTATATCTTATCACACTGATTATAGTATAGCATTTTTTTTTTCTAGTGTGCTCATTTGTTTTTAAAATTGTAAACTGTATATAGTACAGAGTACAAACTTGACCATTTTAGGTGTAGAGTGGCATTAAGTAGATGCACATTGTGCAGTTGTGACCCCATCCCTCTCCAGAATATGTTCACTTTCCTGGACTGAAATTCTGTCCCCATTAAACACTAACTCCCCATTCCCTCGACCCCTGGCAGCCACCACCCTACCTCCTCTCCCTTTGAATTTGCCTGCACTGGGTACCTCGTACTGCTGGAATCCTACAACATCTGTCCTTCTGTGACCGGCTTCTTTCACCTCGCTTGATGTCTTCAAGGTTCCTCATGTGTAGGTGTAGCAGTGGTCCGAATTTCCTCCTTTTTAAGGCTGAATTGTATGCATATGAATTGTGTGCATATTTTTGCTTATCTGTTAGACACTTGGGTTGTTTCTACCTGCTTTTTGGCTGTTGTGAATGATGCTGCCGTGAACATGGTTGTCCTATTAGCCATTCAAGTCTCTGGTTTCACTTTTGGGCATATATCCAGAGGTAGAATTCTACCTGGATTGCTGGATCATATAGTAATTCAGTGTTTAATTTTTTTTGAGGAACTGCCATACCACTTCCGCAATAACTGTACCATTTTACATTTCCATCAACAATGCATCTATTCTTTTACTTGATAAATAGATAGGAATATGCCTTGCTTGTATAGTTGGCCAATTTTTTGTATACTTTCTCCATAGTTTTCTGCTAAAACCTTGCACCGTTTTGTTTTTTTTTTCCAGGCTGCAGTGCAGAAAGCGATTCCAATGTATAAAATTGCCGCCAAAAAAGATGTTGATGTCCAAATTGATCAGGAGGCCTACCTGCCTGAGGAAATGTAAGGAGTGTTCCTGCCCTTAACGTCTAAGCTGCTTTCACTGTGAAAATGGCCTTTGTGCTGGGTCTTGTTCAAAGTGTTCTCTGAGGCACCCTTTACCACAAGAGTAAAGGTGTGGCCATGTGCCACTTGTGAGTCTTGCTGTTTTTTTCTTTCAGTACTTTGTTGTTCTCTCTTATTGACTGACTAGACTTGCTCTAAAAATCTAAAAGGAACTAACTTCCTGTGGTCACTTAGTTTATTCTGCAGAGAGGAAGCACTAATTCTCTGCCCAGGACTGAAAGCTGGGTCCAGATCTCCGTGTTAGATGCTGAGGATGATAATTGCTACCTCTAAGTTTCTAAGAAATAAGACAGGTCGTCATGTAGGATAGTGACTGCTATATAGACAGATAGAACCCGATAGGTTCCTCAGGTACAGAATTGCAAATACCAATCGTACTTGTGCTGTGTGGCAATGACAGGACATTTCTTCAGCATCCCTGATAAGCTTGGTGCAGCTGGGCCAGGCTGTAGGAGCTCCTGATGAGGTCAGAGCCAATGTCCTTTCCTTGATTGTGCTTGTGGGTCTAATGCCACATAGGCACACATTGACTAACATTGCAGAAAGTCCTTGGGACATGCAAACCTAGTTGAAAAAGCACCAGACCTGGGTTTGAGTCCCAGGTTGGCCTTTTGTGAGCTATGTGATCTGGAGGCTGAATTCCATCATTAGTTAAATGGAAATGGTACTTTTTTGTTTCATGAAGTGAGGAAAAGAGAGGAGATTGTACATGTTAAAATGTTTTATAGGAGGCCGGGGTGGGTCAGTCTTTAAGCAGCTCCCATCGGCTCAGGTCATGGTTCCAGGGTCCTGGGATTGAGCCAGGCATCTTGCTCCCTGCTCAGCGGGAAGCCTGCTTCTCTCTCTCCCACTCCCCTTGCTTGTGTTCCCTCTCTCGCTGTGTCTCTCTGTCAAATAAATAAAATCTTAAAAAAAAATGCTTTGTAAACTGAGAAGTTACATAAGTTAGTGTAGAAAGCTTCAGTGTTAAATCTCACAGAACCTTGATTTCCGGGCCTCTAAATTGGGATAATAGCACCTGCCTCACAGAATTCTTGGAAGCTTAAATGAGGTCTTGTCTATACAGCATTTAAAATGGTGGCTGGTACCCGCAGTATACGTCTTTATTGAGCTGTCAGATAATCATTGTTGTGATGATCAGGCAGATGGGACAGAAAGCACTTAGTTCAGGGTCTGTCTGGTAACGAATGCGTTTCAGTCCTGAAATCTTTGGGGCCAGATGTTTTGAATCCCAGTGTTTAGAAAAGCAATAAAGAACATACACCACATGTGACATCATATCCCCAGCAAGGTCTGAGGCGTCATCCCCCACACACCCTGTGATCAAATATACTAATATTTCTAAATGGAAACACTCACACCGCAAGGGGTAAGTACCTAAAGATTTGCTAGTCATTTGCTGCCAGATGACTAGAGGTCATCTAGCTTTTGGAGACACACAAATTAGACTTTAGTTCTGCTAGCTTATTGAATTTCAGAATTGTAGAGAAGGAATGGTGGGCTGATTCCAGTGCTCATTTAAAGTAGAATTTTAAATATTGTTTTATTCAATTAACTCGTTTTATTCAGTCTAAACGTGTTTTCTTTGTCAAATAGCAAGGATACCGACCAAGACTCATAGGGTTACTGGGAAGATAGAAGTCATGGGCAGCCCTGGGCTTTACACTCAGTGAGTGCCTGGCCCTCAGGCAACATTCTCCCACAGTGGTGGTCTTTTCTGCCCTCACTCCCTCCATGAAAACAAAGAATTGTGGCACGAACAGTGGGGTCAGGATTTCAGCAGAGCCAACAACGTCCTTATGAAGGATATAGTCTGTTTAGAGAAATGGAAGACAGATGAAACAAAGAAATGCCAGGGGGAGGGAGTAGAGAGTAAGAAGATAGTATTAACTTCATTGTCCATTAAAGTTTTCCAAAGACAATTTGCCAAACCTTTTCCCAGTCTTTGTCACATAACCTGCTTATTTCAAGAAATATCTGGGGACACCTAGGTGGCATAGTCATTTGAACATCTGCCTTCCTCTCAGAAAGGAACCTGCTTCTCCATCTCCCCTGCTTGTGCTCTTTCTGTCAAATAAAATCTTAAAAAAAAAGAAAGAAAAGAAAAAGATTTTATTTACTCAGTTGCTAGAGAGAGAGTACAAACAGGGGGAGTGGCAGGCAGAGGGAGAAGCAGGCTCCCCACTGAGTAGGGAGCCTGATGTGGGGCTGGATCCCAGGACTCTAGGATCATGACCTGAGCCAAAGGCAGCGGGTTAACTGACTGAGCCACCCAGGACCCTAAATAAAATCTTTATTAAAAAAACAACGCCAAAGACAAAAAACAAAAAAAAACCTCCATGTCTAAAAAAAAAAAAAAAAGGAAGAAGAAGAAAAATATTTGACAAAAATCTAATGTATGAAAGAATTTCATTCCCCGGGGACTCCTTGTAATAGAATTTGACTTATCTGCCTTAAGCCTCTAAGTGCTAGAAACTTTGGAGAAAGGAACAACAGAAGTGAGGTTTGGCTAGAGGCAGGACTCCCTAAGAGCCAGTTCGGCACAAGATTACAGTGGTACCTTTCATCTGATACACAGTACAGTTAGAATATGGCCTTACCAGTACCCCTGGTAATTAGCAGGATTGGGTCTTAGGAAATATTCAGATGAGGATGCGATTGATTTGCAAGCTGAGACAAAATCCTTCCCCATTTCATTTTGTTGGGGAGGGCTGTTAGAATTAACTTAGGTGGCTAGAACATAGAATCAGATTGGCACATAGCAGTCACTTGGTAAATGACCATTATTATCCACCTCCATACCCTAAATCCTCAGAAGCTTTCTGAATTAATTTTAAGCTCTTTGCATATGTCTTTTGGCCCCTTATAGTATTTAGACACACTCCATGCAACAAAACACCTTTGTTCTCAGGAAAGCAAGTAAATGTACCATGTGTCTGTTTTCCTCAAATCTATAAAAATTGTTACTTCCTGTGTTCTTTGTAGAGCTGGTGGAGTTGAGATCTATAATGGGGATCGTAAAATAAAAGTTTCCAATACTCTAGAAAGCCGGCTGGATCTCATAGCCCAGCAGGTGAGTGTGGGAATACATCTTATTAGTTGGTCTGTTGTTACTTTGAAGTGATGCAGAGAACATATGTGCGTTCACTGGTATTTGGGGTTTTTCATTCTTTCTACATTTTGTGGCATTTTCTTGAGTGGGCAGTAGGCAGGCGACGTTTACTGAGGTGACACCATTTACATGAGAGTGGATTTGGGATTGAATGAGGGTTTTGTTTATTTAGGATTCTGATGTACACAATTTTACTGCTGCCTGGGGTCCTTTCTCCAGTAAGAATGGCAGGAACTAAAGTAAATGTTGTTTAAAGGACTTTGCCAGAGGGCTGCTGGCTCTTCAGGTGTTTCCGGGTTGGTACAGATAATCTCTAGGGAGCAAGAATTCAGGTGTCTCAGAACGCTGGGCCTCTTTTTTCAGTAGCGGTAGTCTGCTGCTGTGGCTGCTAGCTCATCTTAGGGGAGAGCGCTTTGACCTTGAGTATCATCTTCTGATAACTTAAACCCTAAAGCTGTATTCACCATTAGAATAGCTGCTATCCACACATGAATGAAGTAAAATTAAGTAAAATTAAAAACTGAGTCTCATGGTTGCACTGGGCAAAATTCAGACGCATAGTAGCCACACGTGGCTAGTGGTCTCTCTTTGGACAGCATAGCCTGTGAAGTTTGAGATTAAATCCTAAGGATTTTTCAGTTGCTATAATGAATGAGTGCCTCAGCACAAACTTGAATTATGTGTTTTCTGCCTGGCACATACTAGGCAGTCAGTGACTGTTCGCTGAAAGAAAGAAAGTAGATGATCCAGAATATTATGAGGTAATACTGTTAAGGGATCATCTCTTCCCCCTGCAGCACAGCTAACAGAAGCCTTAAACAATGATGCCTTTAGTTTTTTTTCTTTGTCCCTTAAGCAGTCAGTCAGTCATAACCACAAATTTGTGACCGGGTAAGTTTCCCACCAAGGGTTCTGAAGGAAAGGTACAGACTTGCTGCTTAGCTTTGTGGTCTCCTTCCCAGCCACGTAGGGGTCGCTGACCTGCCACTTGCAGTTAAGATGTGCCTCTCTGGGGCACCTGGGTGGCTCAGTGGGTTAAGTGTCTGACTCGTGATCTCAGGGTGGTGGGATTCAGCTGCGCAGTGGGGAGTTTGCTTGAGATTCTCTCTCCTCTCTCTGCCCCTCCCCCCACCCACATACACACACTCTCTCAAAACTAAGTAAAATCCTTAAAAAAAAAAAAAAAAAAGTGCTGTGCTTTCCAAATTTTCCAGTTGACAGCACCACTAAAGATCTTCTTTCTTCACAGATGATGCCAGAAGTACGGGGCGCCTTATTTGGTGCAAATGCCAACAGGAAGTTTTTGGACTAAACCTTCGGGCAAGGTGGAGTTCATGCACTGCTTTCCTGTCATGTGGAAGTTTCTGATATTTGAAGAAACAAGATATCTGTGTGGCTTCCTCTTCACTCTTCTAATATTATGTATTTATCAGTGGATCCTCTCTGTAGCTAATGCCCTTGGCCTAATTGTTAATATGAGAGAAAGTTTCACTTACTATGATCAGGAAACCTCCTCCTTAGCTTATCTAAAAGCATGACTTATATTTGCTTTTGTAGCATGAAGGTGAGGGTATCAGATGGTGGTTACTGGAGCTTCACCGGGTCTCTGCTCTTCTCTCGTCTTCTGCTATCAGTTCTCGAGCCTAGAGGGTGAAGTGTGTGGTGTTCTTTGACATTCAGTCTCTGCTCTTTAAGCTGCAGATGCGTGGGGAGCATGCATTCCTACCTGCAATAGTAGCTTCACTGTAAACCTGTTTGGGCCTAGAAGTGCTCCTCATCTGTAAATGTGATTTAAAATCTAAGCCGTGAGTAGGTCTTATTTATTAAAACAAAATATTTACATGGATTTCATTGTGACTCATTATGCAAGGTGCTACAAGTTTTATGATTTGTGGGGAAAAGTTCTTCCCAAAGTATCTGGAAAGGAAGCATTCTCCTAATCCCTATAGTCGCTGGTTGATAGCTGTCACTACTTGAAACCATTAACCCTCTCTGTCCTCTGGCACTTCCTGCTCATTTTTACCAGGCTCTTATCCAGAAGCGTTCCTTCCAGCCATTTAAAATCTTTCAGACGTACCACACACACAGGTGTTCACTATTACCTGTCCTCTGGAGGGTTTGACAGCTTTATTGAGGAAATCGTTTTATTAGCTTTGGCAGAGTCGGAAAAGCATCTGTGGGCTTACTGGGGGAGAAGGGTTACTCTGTGTCAGTCTTAAATTCTTTCACAAAGGTCCTTTTCTTTCTCTCCTCCTCTGGTTTCCCCCAGTGACCACTAAGAACTGCCCGGGGCCTTGCAATGGGGTAAAGGTGGGGGTCTAACTGGGCTCTGTCTTTGCAGTCCGCACTCACACATAGTCCTCCCAGTAGAGAACTCGGCTACTGAGCCTGATCGTTTTTCATTAATGTCAGTGACTTTTGAGATGAGGTGGGGACTAATGTAAGTGCCAACTCCTGGCACAACTCCTGCCAACTCCTGGCATTGTTTACTGAGGACCTGAAGCCCCCCTGTTACTGGCATCTCTGCAGCAGCCCTCTGGGGAAAGAAGGCACATGGGGACTGTCACAGCGAACCCGTTCCGCAAGGCGATGCAGTTATGCAGTGATGGAATCAAGACCGAAAACCCAGTGTGACGCAGCTGCTATCCCCCAGCCTCCGAAGCAGTCATCTGAAGAGCCCGTGGAGGGACTGCTGTAGTACTCACTGGGATGTAGCCCGCTTCTGAAATGGACAGGGACAATAGAGGGCAAGCCGTTCACTGCAGCCCGTCTGCTTCTCCCACTACTGACAAGTTGAGATCTGAATCCATTTTATTTAAAACCATGTTCCATGGACAGGGTGGGAGAGCTGTGCCCTAGAGGGAGGACCTGCCAGGGTGGGGGTGAGGGTGGGGCAGCTGCCCTGCCTTGGCCCCTGTGGCTTGGTTAGTCAGCCTAATCCTGCAGCCATCACGATTTGAAAAGATCTGCTTGGTTTCCAACTCTGTGCTGACTTTGAGGGCTTTCATGGTCCCATTGAACTTCTGATCCTCCCCTTGCCCAAAATCAGTGCTAGAACTAACCATAAGTTATTTAATTCAGAATTAACTCTAAATCCTCAAACTCACTCAAGTGTATGGAGTTTGAGTGTGAATTAGAAAAGGAAAATGTAGAAAGGACCCTCCTATCTTTATTATGTGTTAAGGGTCTGCAGTTAATCCAACCCACACGAGTCCTGTTTCTCTTGTTGAAAAGTAGGTGGTTAGGGGCTGCTGGAGCTCGCTGGTAGTTGTAGCCCCAAAGAAAACGCGGCAGATGTGAAGGGAGAAAGGGACTGTACCCAGCTTGCTTATTAGAATAAGAGTGTTTCTTCAGAGATTGAGGTAGCACTACAAGTTAGAGGACAAAATACAACCTGGATGGGCCATCTTGCTCATCCTCATCTAGCTGAAGTCTAGCAGGGCACTTGGGCTCCAGCTATCTCTACTCGAAACACTTTAAGATCCGTTCCCCAATACCAATGAAGTAGACCCCTTGGGCAATCCCAAAGAGAGGGGCTATGACAAGGGCCCGGCAGCCTGCTCCCTTCATGAGGGCAGATGGTCCCTCCTGAATCCAGAGTTTCCTGCAGAGAGAGAAGAGCCCCATGAGCTGATGGGCAGGTGTGCACTGCGAATGGTCCCCCTCTGATGTTTGTACATCTCCTGGAGAGTAGGTGTCATTTTCCACAGCGGGTTCCCCTGGGTGTAGCAGCCTGGTCCCAGCCACCATGTGAGCACAGTTCGGTTACAAAGCAGCTGGGTCCGGGCCATGGGAAATCAGCTCAGTCTGACTAGACTCTGGGAGAAATGTAGTACAAAGGAGAAAGCTCCCAGTACATTCTATTTTGTTGAGAGGTGAAGGGAAGGAACACGTATCAAAGCCAGAGCTCAGCCTAGTCCAGTGATGAAATTGTCCTCTAGGTGAGGTGTAGGTAGACTGCAAGGCGGGTGTGTGTGTGGGGGGGGAACATTCCCAGCCCCAGCCTCTGCAGGGCTGCAGGCTTCTCACCTGGCGCAGTCAGTGATCCCGCTGTAGCTGTCCTCGCCCAGGCCTTTTCTGAGGGTTTGGATTCGCGTTTTCAAAACTAAAAGTGAAAATAAGTAGTGAACATTTGGCTCTTGGCCCCCTCCTGCCAACATGAAGCGGTTTCCCATTTATAAGTGAGCCAGCATACACAATACTGAATCCTACGGCCAGTACTGCCATTCTGTTACCTGTAGTAGAAGATCCTCTGCTCTTTGGGCCTCATGAAATAAAATAATTAGAATGACACGATCCTTCAGGTTACTCATACTATAGAAAGGTCCACCTGTGTGGTAGAGCAGCCGGGAGTAGCCCTGAAGATAGGAGAAGTGTGTTCTGACACCGTTAAACTCCTGTCTTTAGCCTCCGCTTTGAAAACTCGACTGGGGGATGAAAAGCTGATGAAATCAGCACCTAGAGGATGAGTGCATTTGTCAGGGATAAGAAGGGAGTGAAGGTCTCCTTGGCTCCACTTTATCTCGGGAGACCCTTGCTGAGTTTCTGCTGGCGGCCATAGGTTGTGATCCAAGAGTTCTCAGGTTGAAGCTGTTTATATACGAAAAGTAGCTGACTACTTATCCTCTAGACGAATGTGCGGCTAACTTGTAAAGTGGGGCAGCCCTTGAAGACCCCCATCTCCAACACACTTACCGTCCAGAGGTGTTACTGTGACGGCGGCTACAGAACCTGCAACACAGCCTGACACGAAGGAATGCGCAAAGGAAGCCTTCCCCGTGCTCTCGTTGAACCCGAGGTTGTTAAGGTTGGCGAACAGTGGAAAGTAGATGATGGAGAAGGGGATGTCTCTGCCGGAGAGCAAGAGCAGTGAGCTGCCTGCTGCTCAGGCAGAAGCCTTTCCCTAAGCCCAGGGCCTGGCCGACGGTCAGAAACCAGCCCGCAGTTACCTCTTCCTTCCCTGACCGCCGTGATGATGTGGAGCGATGGCGGGTGGAAGGGGAACGAAGGGTCACCCTGCCTGCCCCACCCTCCCAGCACCTGCAGGGCTCCGCGAGGACCGGGCCGCAGATGCAGGGACCGGGAGCACGCTCTGGGAGAATGCGTGGACAGGCTGAGGTAAGCGTGAGCTGAGAGAGTGGTTGGTGAGGAGCTCTGTAAGCTACGTGTTAAGGGGGTGGGGTGGGCAAGAAGGTGAAGTTCATATATCTGTTGCCCAGTGGTAGAAAACTAGCCCTTTTCCTGGCACACTTCTGATCAACTCTAAGGATTTTGGTCAACCAGCAAGGTAAAATGAGGGGTCTCCGTCCATTTACTTATTAACGATCCGAAGTCCTTTGTCCATAGGACATTCTTAGGTGCCTGTGGGCCACAGAACATCTCATACTCATGCGGTCTGGTTACTGGAGAAGGGGCCTCAAACTGAGAACTGAGCAGAATTCCAAATAGGAAGCCTGGAGGTAGTTTGCTCTCTGGGCTTTGAATTTCCAAGAAGAATGCAGCAACAGATTGGGGCTGCGGTCCCACTGGCCTTCCGTGCCCTCTCCCTCCTCCCTGGGTCCCTTCTGGGTCCCAAGTTCAGGAAGAAAGCCTCACCTGAGGAGAGTGGCACCCAGACCCTTGTAGAGACCAGCCAGGCCCTGGGTGCGGAGTAGCTCCCAGGCGATAAGGGTGGCGGACGGGCGCTTGTGGGTGGAAGCCGAACCCGTACTGTAGGATCTGGAGGAGGAAGGTGCTGAGGCCGAGCCCTGACGATGAGCTGCTGAAAGGGAGAGGACAGACCCCATCACAAGCCAGGCCCCAGCAGGGAGTGTGCCTCCTGCCTCCTCACCCTGGGACAGCTCAGAGGTGAGGCTCACTTCCCTACTGGAGTTTTGAGGATAGTCCGAATTTTATTTTAAGATTTTATTTTTAATGAAAATATCTACATCTAACGTGAGGCTCGAGCTCATGACCCCGAGGTCGAGAGTCACACACTCCACCACCAAGACAGTCAAGTGCCCTGGATTACCTTCATTTTAGAACATTCATTTTTTGGCTCCAAGGAAATCTTTCTAAGATCGGTGTCATCTCATGTGTCGTCCTTGCTGCACAGGGCACTTCCCAAGAGCCAGGGCCCGCCCAGCCTTCTCCGTAGGGAATTAGAGCAGCACCTGCTCCAGCCCCAATTCTTTATCCTCCTGCCAAAGCTGTGCTTTAGATCTGGCTTCCATTTCTAAACCATCTCTGAGCCTATTTACATAGTATCATCCTGCTGGCGCTTTGGGACCTAAGAGTCCCACTTCCTTCTGCCTCATGTATAAAGCAGCAAATTCTTTTTGTCCAAAATCTATCTCCCTCAGGCCTCCAGAGGTGCCTCCCACCTCGAGTACTCCAAGATCAGGTGAACACGGCCTGTACACCCTTCGCCATTTTATAAAATTTGATTCTTCGTTTTAGTTGAATAATTCAGAGCCCATAACTGGATGAGCTCAACATCTAAGAAATAGAAGGGAAATGGTTTTCTCCTGAGCATTGCAAGTACAGCATTTCAGCCGTGGGTGAGTCCCACCCGTGACCACAAGGATTCAATGCGCTGAAATTGTGTGACCGTTTGTTTTCTTAATTCTACCGTTGGAGCAGCTTTGTCTAGACTCTGCGCCCTTGCTCCAAGGAATCGGTTTCCGGCCCTAGTTTCATCTAACAGCCAGCAGGTGACACCTCACACTGAGGCACCACTCTCAGCTCCCGGGGCAGGGAGCCGGGTGCAGGCTCAGACAAGGAGCCTGAAGGAGGAGGTTCATTGGTGAGCCTGATGTTCCGTGTTGTCCGTTCACTCCTAGCCTGTCCTTCCCTTCTCTTGAAGTGGTTTGGGAAACTGACACTCTCATCCAAGTTGAAAACTGAGAGTTTCAGAGCTTTTACTCTTTGTAGATCAAAACATGGGCTTTCCAGCACCCAAACTTTATTCTTGCTGCAGTTTCATGAGCTTCAGGCTAGTCTGCTCCAACCTAGAAAGCTGGTTGGATCCAGCACAGCATGTGTGCACAGTGGGTTTGAGGAGGGGAAGGGCACCCACATTTATTGAGGGCCTTACCAGGTGCTAGGCTGTGCAGCTCACATGCCCCCTTCTTTAATCCAGGCACGGGGGTTCACCCCGAGGAGAAGCCCTCCATCCTGCCCCACTGTGCTTGGCCTTTCCTCCGCTGGACAGCGAACCCTGGTTCTTAATCTATGCTATGGTACTTACTTACACCACTTGGTATTTTTGAGGGGACCAGGATCTTGGAAAGGGAGAAAATTCACTTCCAAGAAAATGAAAGAATAGGAATGGTTCTCTTGTTCCTTCTGATGCCTTCCCACCAAAGAGCAGCTTCTATAGCATAATATAATAGAGCAAAACATGAGGACTGCTGACTGAAGTGTTTGTGATCAGGTTGTTGATCCTTCTTAAAATCTTTAGGAAGTCAAGCCTAAAGGTCATGGTGATCTGATAAGAGGTATTATGTTACCTTCTGAACCAAGTTTCTCAGTTCTAGTGTTTGTTTTAGAATTAGAAGTGTTGAGGGGCGCCTGGGTGGCTTAGTGGGTTAAGCATCTGCCTTCTGCTCAGGTCATGATCTCAGGGTCCTGGGATCGAGTCCCGCATTGGGCTCTCTGCTCAGCAGGGAGCCTGCTTTCCCCTCTCTCTGCCTCTCTGCCTACTTGTGGTCTCTGTCAGATAAATAAATAAAATCCTTAGAATTAGAAGTGTTGAAATCTAGAATGGTAGCCATTAACTAAAGACTTCTAGGGGCACCTGGGCAGGTCAGTTAGTAGAGCACGCAACTCTTGATGATCTCAGTGTTATGAGTTTGAGCTCCACGTTAGTTAAAAAAATTTTTAAATCTTAAAAAAAAAAAAAAAAAAAAAAAAAAGACTTCTACTGACCTGGAAAGCTGATTGAATCACACAGTCTAGCCAGTGAGTGCAGAATGTGGGGAAATCTATTCTGATCACAGCCCTTTGCTAATCCCACGTGGAATCGGGATAGGCCTCACCCAAGCGCCCGGCATCCTGTAGCTGAATCTTGAGCATTTCCATGGGACAGGTAACCACCACCTGGCATATTCCAGCTCCGCATCCAGCTAGCATCTCCATCTTCAGATTCCGCTGCATCCTGTGGGACCATGAGTCAGGCTCCTTCAGTGACAGGCCAGCCCGGCCACCCATCCTGGCCCATCTGCCCGAGACCCTCGGTAGATGAGATTTTCTGTGCGTGGTACTCAGCCTTGTTCTGATCAGCTGCCACTCACCCAGCTGGGTAAATCATCACCTGGCCCTTGAAGACAGTCTCCTTAAAACATGAAACTAAATTTAAAACGGGCTGCCAGGGAGGTAGCACCTGCACAGAGGTTGAAATGAGTGCACTGAAACTACCCATTGCATGGATGTGATTGTCCCCAGTCCCTGAAACAATATCACCAGGGTAGTGGTGATAGTACTAGAAAGTACTAGATAGTACTAGAAAGTGTTTAGGGGTTCATTTTTTAAAAAAATTTTTTTTAAAAAGATTTTATTTATTTATTTGACAGACAGAGATCACAAGTAGGCAGAGAGGCAGGCAGAGAGAGAGGAGGAAGCAGGCTCCCTGCTGAGCAGAGAGCCCGATGTGGGGCTCTATCCCAGGACCCCGGGATCATGACCTGAGCCAAAGGCAGAGGCTTTAACCCACTGAGCCACTCAGGTGCCCCTGGGGGTTCATTTTTAAAGATTTTTAAAACATTTTTTAAAAAATGTATTCATTTGACGGACAGAGATCACAAGCAGGCTGAGAGGCAGGCAGAGAGAGAGAGAGGAGGAAGCAGGCTCCCAGCTGAGCAGAGAACCCGACGCAGGGCTCGATCCCAAGACCCCAGGACCATGACCTGAGCTGAGGGCAGAGACTTTAACCCACTGAGCCACCCAAGCCCCGGGGGTTCATTTTTAAAAATTCATCAGCATAATAACAGACACATAGATCAATGGAACGGAACTGAAAACCAGGGGCGCCTGGGTGGCTTAGTGGGTTTAAAGCCTCTTCCTTCGGCTCAGGTCATGATCCCAGGGTTCTGGGAACGAGCCCTGCATCAGGCTCTCTGTTCGTCAGGGAGCCTGCTTCCTCCTCTCTCTTTGCCTGCTTCTCTGCCTACTTGTGATCTCCGTCTGTCAAATGAATAAATTAAATTAAAAAAAGAACTGAAAACCCAGAAATACAGTCTTGCATATCCAGTGGCCAAGGGAGCCAAGACTACTCCGGTGAGAAATGACATTCTCAATAGATTGTGTTGACAAAAGTCAGATACTCTCACGTAAAAGAATGAAACTGGACCTCTCTCTTACACCACTCACCAAAATTAACTCAAAATGAATTAAAGGCTTAATGTAAGACCTGAAATCATAAAACTCCTAGAAGAAAACACAGGGGAAAGCTCATTAATGTGGGTCACCTAAAGCACAAGAACATGAACAAAAACAGACTAGCGCAGCCACTTCGACCCTTGGAAGCTCACGCAGAGTGAAGGAAACCATCAACAAAATGAAAAGACAGCCTATGGAATGGGAAAAAAATACTTGTACATCACATATCGGACAGGGGGATAATACCCAAATATATAAAGAACTCATGCAACTCGATAATAAAAAAATAAAAATAAATAATCGTTAAAAAAATAGAAAAATATTCAAATGTTCAACAGGTATATAAAAAGATGCTCAACATCACCAATGGTCAGGGAAATGCACATCAAAACCACAATGAGGTATCACCTCACACCTGTTAGAATAGCTAACATCAAAAAGACATATGATAAGGGGCACCTGGGTAGCGCAGTTTTTGAAGTACCTGATTCTTGATTTTGGCTCAGTTCATGATCTCAAGGTCACTTGGGAGTCTGCTGAAGAGTATCTCTTTCCCTCTCTGTCTCTCCCCTACACACTGCTGTGTCTCTCTCTCTCAAATAAACAAACACATCTTTAAAAAAAAAGGGGGGGGGGCGCCTGGGTGCCTGTGTGATCTTTCGCTTTCACTCTCTCAAATAAAATCTTAAAAAAAATAAATGTCTGGTAGAATTCCCCTGGGAAGCCATCTGGCCCAGGAATTTTTTTTTTTAAAAGGTTTTTATTCATTTGAGAGAGAGAGTGTGCACAAGCCAGGGGAAAGGGCAGAGGGAAGCATGGATGCCCAGCAGGAAGCATGATGACTTGGGGCTCAATCCCAGAACCTGGGAGTCATGACCTGAGCTGGAGGCAGACACTTAGCTGAAACACCCAGGTACCCTGGGAGGGCCAGGACTGACTGACTGATTTAATTGGTTAATTAATTTTAAGATTTTATTTATTCATTTGAGAGGGAGACAGAGACAGAGATAGAAAGCCCAAGCAGTGGAAGAGGCAGAGGGAGAGGGAAAAGCAGACTCTCTGCTGAGCAGGGAGGGAGCCCGATGCAGGGCTCGATCCCAGGATCTGGAGATCATGACCCGAGGGAAAGGCAGATGCTTAACCATCTGAGCCACCCAGGCGCCCCGCTGCCTTTTTTTAAAATACCGGACCAGGGCTTAAAAAAAAAAAAAAAAAAAGATAACTGCTGGCAAGGATATGGCATAGGGGAAGCCTGTGCACTGTCAGTGGGAATGCAAGCTGGTAGAGCCACTATGGGAAACAGTATGGTGGTTCCTCAAAAAATTACAAACAGAATCGCTCAGTGATTCCATTTCTGGGTATACATCTGGCAGGTAGATGTATCACTATGAATCACTGCATTGGCGAGCTAGCAGCACTCCCACGTCCGCTGCACTACCGTTCACAACAGCCAAGATTCGGAAAAAACCTGTGTGTTTGTGGACAGATGGATACAGAAAATGCAGTGTATATACAATACAGTATTACTGTATTACTATATTGTATTGTATATACTCTATTGTATATACAATTACTGTATATACAATACAGTATTAAAAGGCAAAGCTGCCATTTGAGACATGGATGGACTTCAAGGACATTATGCTAAATGAAATAAGTCAGACACAGAAAAACAAATACTGAGTGGTCTCTCTGATGTGTGGAATCTAAAAAAAAGTTGGTTGAGCCTCTGACTTTGGTTCGGGTCATGTCTTCAGGGTCCTGGGATCAAGCCCCACATTGGGCTCCCCATTCAGCAGGGAGGCTGCTTGTCCTCCCTCTGTCCCTCTCCCCACTTGTTCTCTCTCTCTCTTTCAAATAAATAAATACATTTTTTAAAATTCAAACTCAGAAAAAAAAGAGATCCGATTTGTGGCTATCAGAGGACAGGAAGGTGAAGGCGCGCCATAGGCACAAACTTCCAGTTACGAGCTAAGAAGTACAGGGATGTGACGCAGCAAGACGACCTGTAGTTAACCAGCCCTATGGTGTGCTTGACAGTGGCTAAGGGACACATCCTAAAAGTTCTCATCTTAAGGGAAAAAACCAACTTTTTTGGGTAACTATAGGAAGTAATGGATGGTAAAACCAAACTTACTGTAGTCAACATTTCACAGTATATGTCTATCAAAGCATTATACGGTGTATTTAATGTATACACATTATAATGTAGTGTATGATTATACAGTGTATGGGGTGCAAACTTACAGAGTTGTACTGCAGTTATAGCTCAATAAAAAAGGAAAAAATGTTCATCAACTAGCTGATGAATATATGTATAGTCTATAATGGTCTATCATCTAGAACTTTCGAATTACACTAGTTCATTTTCTCCTTTCACTTTCCTTTTTTTTTTTTTTTAAGATTTTATTTATTTACTTGACAGAGAGAGAGAGAGAGAGAGAGAGAGAGAGAGAAAGAGAACGCACACAGGGGGAACAGCAGGCAGAAGCAGAGGAATTATGGAGCAGGGAGTCCAATGTGGGGCTTGATCCCAGGACCCTGGGATCATGACCTGAGCTGAAGGCAGACACTTCAGCTAACTGAACTGAGTGAACCACCCAGGCAAGCCCTCCTTTAATTTTCCCACTTGCCAAAACATACACTAAATTTCCGCCATTTGTGTGCACGTACTCGCATCAAGCAAACAGATAACTGATATGTGCCTTTCCGTTACCGTCCCCCCAAACTATAAACATGCAGTGAAGGATTTCCACCCCACAGCCCCCAACCTGGCCATACCCATCCTCCATTAGCAGCTGCCGGAAGAAGTCATTGGCAGCCAGCTTGATGGCCTTCTCTGGAGTGACCAAGGTTAAGTTCACTGCAGCTCCTGGAAGTAAAAATAAGGACAAGCTAAGGCCATCTCCAAGGGAAGACTTCTTGGGGTGCCTGGCTGGCGCAGTCAGTGGAGCATGTGATGCTTGGTCTCAGGGTTGTGAGTTCGAGACCCATGTTGGGTGTAGAGATTACTTAAAAATAAATTACTTAAAAAAAAAAAAAGTCATAATCCTCTGAGTCTGTCGCTCATATAGACAACCTACATCACACCTAGCCAGGCAGGTTTCTGGGAACAATTGGGGTTTTGTTGGGGAGGATGTTGAAGAGGGCTCCTCTATTTTATAGACACATGAAAATTTTTTTCATCTCCTGACTTTGACCCTCTTCCCTCCACATTTCCCTTTTGGATACATGTGTTTCCTTTATGGGCTCATCTGTGCAGTTATTAGGAAGTTGTTTTCATCCTTGAGAGTGCTGCCCATTTCGATGATAAATGAACAGCTCCCCAAATCAAGCCCCAGTAATAAGGTTCTAGGGAACAGGGGTCACTTTCCATAAAGTGTGCTTTACTAGCCCAGTCCCACTGGCAGTTTTGTTGAGTCACATCAGTTTTTATTTTATTTCTTAGGGGTACTACAATATCAGCGCCTTCTTAACACCAAATCTGCATCCATTTTCCAAGCCCTAATCATGGTGATGCGGCCCTAGGTAGGGTCGCTGCAGCGGACAGGGACAGCAAGGGCTTTTATCAGGGAAAAGGTACCCAGTAACACCCTATTAGGAACTCAAAATCCTTTCCATCTCTTCCCCATCAGCCTTTTCCCCTTCTGCTTTCAGTAGCTGATGCCCTGACAGCCCTGAATGGAGGCGGAGGGGTCGGGGAGACCACTTGCTTCCAGCATCACACAGTGAGACAGCAGTGGTGCCTGGACAGAAACCGGGGCTCCTAGGCTCCTCAGTGTGCTCACTGGTACCCCCCTACCCCCGCCCCAAACCTTACCATAACTGCCTCTGTCTCCACCAAGGAACATTTGTGAAAAGCAAATGTGGCTTAGGATCACCTGGTAGCCCAGGCCACCCCTACCCCCACCCTGCCACCCTCCAGAGCTCGCTGGGCAGAAATGTTCTCTAAAGCCACAGGGTCTGGGGCCCTGGGCTGTGCACTCTGTTCTCATTTGGCCCAAGCCAGGCCTCCCCCAGGGGTGCATGATAAGCCCACCTCGGTACATCCCCAAGAAGCCGTCAGCCCTGGCAGTTTTCATCAGGCAGTCTATCCTAGAAGCAGAAGCCAGAAAAGGAAGTCAGTGGGGAGCTAGAAGCTGCTCTGTCAGCCCCCTTCCCCTAATAAGGTGCCCTAATCCGGCTGGGCATACCCCCACTCCACTCCACTCCACCCCACAATGCACGGAACTCCCTAAATAAAGAGACTGGAAGGAATGAGTCCCCATATCACTCCCCAGAAGGCCCCCTTTCCCTACTCACTCCATTCCCCTCACCAATACCTACATTCCTTTGTAGATGTCTTTTCCATGCTGGTTCTGCAGCCGAGTCTTGGCCAAGTCGATGGGGAACACACATGTGACCCCAACAAGCCCTGCCACACCTCCATTGATGAGTTTTGCTGTGACACTAGGCCGTGAGGAGGAGGGAGACACAGAACTACTGGAGGAGGCAGAGAGACACAGGAGCTCAGAGGGTGGCACACAACCAGAACAGGTGGGGGTGGGGGACAAGAAGGGGAGGACGGGAGACAGCAGCTCCTCTGGGATCCTCAGCTCCACACCAGAGACCCTTCTCAGCCTCCCACCCAACAGCAGCACCTCTCACAGCCAACCTGGGGCTCCCCCCCGGCCCAGGTCCAGTTACAGAGACAGGTGAGGGCCCAGGGGCCAGGAGGTCTGGCCGCCCCCTCCAGGGGCACTCACCAGGGCTGAGGCATCTTGTCCTAACTCCACCCAGGGAAATGCTCCTCTAACTAGGATGCTGCAAAGGCTTTTGGGAAGGAGGCCCAGAGTGCCAACTCTGCCCCCTAGGGCCCCACCAGGGTACAGGAAGTCCTCAGCTCCTCTCAGAGCCAGCTCTCAGAGCTTCCACCAAGAGTCTGTTTTCCTTCTGGTCCCCACCTTTAGAGCCACATGTGGAGAAGTTTTCCAACAGACTGCAATTTTATTTCAGGCTTAACAGTCAGTCAGGACAGCATTTGAATCCTCGCTATGCTGTTTACTTAAATAAGTTACCTCTCTTCTCTGATTCTTTGTTTTTCCCTCTGTAAAACTGGCCTCAAGGGATTTTGTGAGGATTAAGTAAATTAATGCACCTGGTAAATGACAGCTATTATTTATAATAAGAGAAAACACGTTTTTGACAATGAGGGCTTCTAGTCAGCACAAGATCACCAGGGCTGAAGTATTGAGACTATATGATTCTAGTCAAAAGTCAAGTCACACTTTACATAACGTGAGCCCCTCATCCTGGAATTTTGTAAGACTGAAGATTGAAAATAAAGCTTCCTCAGTCTCCTTGAAACCTAGTAATATTTTCTTATTTTTCAGGCCGGGGGTGGACTGTGAGCAAAATGTTTGCAGGTAGATTATCTGGAAGCAGTAAGAAAAGATAACAGATTCTCTCACACCTGAACCCTGATAAGCAAACAAAAAACTTTGTGAAAACAAATAGAATTGTGACTGAAATTTTACAATCTGAGAAGATGCAGTTCAAACAATTACAAATTTTACATACATATTTTGTATACTGTGGGAAAATGAGTCTCACTTGTTCCTCCCCTGGACTCAGGCATTGGGAAGAGAAGCTGAATGATGTGTTGTTACCACAGAAACCCAGCCCAGAGAGTCGGCTGGCTTGTCCAGTTTACCTCAAATCCTTTGTGGACATTCTGCTGGGGGCCAAGGACTGCTGGTAGGTCCCGGGACACAGGCAGTCGGCTCCTCACGGGAGATGGCTGGCTGAAGCAGATGTGGGGTCTGTACCCTTGATTCTGGCCCACCGCAGCAGAATGGATAGAACACACGTGTCAGTGGAGACCGGCCTGCGCCACCTTCCTGGCAAGCCTCGGTGGGCTGGCTTCCTCTTCTACAAGGTGGTCAGAACAACATTCGCCTCACGTATATATGTCCCACATAAGTGCTGGGATAGAACGTTATTGATATACTGATGCTGCCAACTTGCTCTGTTCCTTTTCCTTCCCAGACCTTTTAGACTTTGGGGATCGAGATCAGAAGAAAGGTGATGAGAGAGAAGGGCAGCCAGCCCAAACTAAGGGAGAGGAGTTCTGGGGCCTCCAAAAGAAGCCTGTGGGAGTGGTGGTGAGGGAAGGATTTTTTAAAAATTAAATTTAAAATTTTTTTAGATTTTATTTATTTATTTGACAGACAGAGATCACAAGTAGGCAGAGAGGCAGGCGGGAGTGGGGGGGGAGGAGGGGAAGCAGGCTCCCTGGTGAGCTGAGAGCCTGATGCGGGGCTCGATCCCAGGACCCTGAGATCATGACCTGAGCTGAAGGCAGAGGCTTTAACCCACTGAGCCACCCAGGCACCCCCCAAAGAGGATTTTTTTTTTTAAGATTTTATTTATTTATTTGAGAGAGAATGAGCGAGAGAGAGCATGAGAGAGGAGAAGGTCAGAGGGAGAAGCAGACTCCCCAAGGAGCTGGGAGCCCGATGCGGGACTCGATCCTGAAGTCCGGGATCATGACCTGAGCCGAAGGCAGTCGCTCAACCAACTGAGCCACCCAGGCACCCCCAAAGAGGATTTTAAGAAGAGTTGCTGTGGACTACGAATCTCTCTCATGGTGTCCACGAACTATAATAAAACACTTGAAATGTTCTGAAGTTACATTTGGCTCTTTAAATGTGTTTTCTAAACTTAATATGATCCTGTTGAAAGACTAAGTAAGCTGCTTTAAGTCTCTGAACTTATTTGTAATTGATACACATGGAAAGCACCAGGGAAGATGTCATAAAGTCGAAGCTATAATCATCATAATAATGACAGCTTCTGGGGAGGGTCCTGCTTGACCCCAAGGGGACAGGGTCAGGAAGAGTACTCCTGAGGCTCCAATGGAGCCAGGCTTGAGCTCTGAGATGCTTCTTACGTCCAGGCTCCCTTCAAGCTGCTGTAGGGTTCCCTTCTTCTTCCAGGCTCCTCATAAATCCCTGAGGCTGCCAGCAATTTTCTGTTGTCTCCAAGTATTTTGTTTTAAGGAAGAAAAGAGAGAGAGATCATTCTTTCTCTTGGTGTATATTGATCCAATTTGAAAAAAATTATTGAGTGCCAGGCACTGACTGTTCTAGGTCTGAGGATGTAGTAGTGAACCAAAGGTCACAATCCTAGTTCTCAGGGTCTCTCTCTCTCTCTCTTTTTTTTTTTTTTAAAGATTTTTATTTTATTTATTTAACAGAGATCACAAGTAGGCAGAGAAGCAGGCAGAGAGAGGAGGAAGCAGGCTCCCTGCTGAGCAGAAAGCCCGATGTGGGGCTCAATCCCAGGACCCTGGGATCATGACCTGAGCCAAAGGCAGAGGCTTTAACCCACTGAGCCACTCAGGCGCCCCTCTTTTTTTAATTTTTTTTTTTAAAGATTTTTATTTATTCATTTGAGAGAGAGAGAGAGAGCACAGGCAGAGGGGAGGGTCAGAGGGAGAAGCAGATTCCCCATTGAGCAAGGGGGGAGCGGAACTTGATCCCAGGACTCAGAGATCATGACCAGAGTTGAAGGCAGATGCTTAACTGACTGAGCCACCCAGGTGTCCCTCAGGGGCTTATATTTTAAAGGAGGAAAGAGACAATAAATGAAATAAGAATAAATAAATCCTAAGAAAACCAGATGGTTTTTTTTCTGGAGGAAAAAAAATTTAGAAGGGAAGGAAGATAGGAAATGTCAGTGGGGTGGGAGTTTGATGGTTTGACCAAAAAAGGATTCAGTGACTTGAAGATTCAAAGGAAGTGAGAGAATGAGCCATGCAGGTATCTGGGAAAGAACACTCAGAGCAGAGCAAGTGCAAAGGCCCTGAAATCCAGAGGGAGGCTGGTGAAGGGAAGGAACAGCAGGGTGGCCAGTGAAGTGTGAATAAGGCCAGTGAAGTATGAATAAGGCGTGGGTAATGAAGACAAAGAAGCATGACCCTGGAAGGCCTCAGAAGGTCTTTGGCTTTATTCTAAATGAAAAGAAAAACAACTGAAGAGTTGTTATTGTTGTTTTAAGATTTTATTTATTTATTTGACAAAAAGAGATCACAAGTAGGCAGAGAGGCAGGCAGAGAGAGGGTGGTGGGGAGGGGAGGGGGAAGCAGGCTCCCTGCCCGATGTTGGCTGTGGGGCTCGATTCCAGGACCCTGGGATCAAGACTGGAACCCACTGAGCCACCCAGACGCCTGCAACTGGGGAGTTTTGAGCAGAGAAATTACATGCTCTTGACAGGACCATTTGGCGGGGGTGTTGAGAATCGAGAGCAGAGGGTCCAAGATAAAAGCGGAAAGACTAATTAAATTACTACAGGAATCTAGGCAAGAGGTCACAGCTGCTGGTCGGGGGTGGGGTGGGTGGGAGAGTGGTTTAATTATCGTTTTATATTGGGGCACCTGGGTAGCTCAGTCAGTTAAGTGGCTGCCTTAGGCTTAGGTCATGTCCCAGGGTCCTGGGATCAAGTCCTGCGTTGGGTTCCCTGCTTGGCAGGGGGTGGGAGGTGTGGGGGCCTGCTTCTCCCTCTCCCTCTGCCCCTGCTCATTCTCACTATCTTTCTCAAACAAATAATGGATGTGTGCTGAAGGCCAGGCCCCCAGGATTGCCTGATGAACCAGTTGTGAGACACAAAAATAGTTAAGTTGTTGGTCTGAGAAACTTGGAGAATGGTTTTATAACACAGTGTGTGGACCTAGAATAGGTAAAACTTGGATCTGTTTGAGAAATAGGAAGCTGATCTGCAGAGAAAGAAACAGAAAAGTGAAGCAAGCACATCTGGAAGAGAAAGAGAAGACGGAGATCATCCTAATGTCGTTTCAAATCCCAGTTTCCAGGGGCACCTGGGTGGCTCAGTGGGTTAAAGCCTCTGCCTTCGGCTCCAGTCATGATCCCAGGCATCAGGCTCTCTGCTCAGCAGGGAGCCTGCTTCCCGCGGCCCCCCCCACCCGCCTCCGTCTGCCTCTCTGCCTACTTGTGATCTCTCTCTGTCAAATAGATAATAAAAAAAAAATCTTAAAAAGAAAAAAAAAGTTTTCAAATCTCAAGTTCCAGTTCACCCCTGAAATGTTGGTCACATGCCCATCTTTGAATTCTGTGACACACTCAACTGTCCTGTCAATCAATTAGGTCATTATTGCTTAACTTGCTAGAATGTGTATCTTATACACCCACCCAAAAGAGACTTAATTATCCCCAAAACTAGCAAAGAGAGGGAAGATTTGCAAATTACAGACTCTAAAGCATGGGCTCAGCTGAGAGAAAGCAGGGCCCAGGACTGAGGGGGCTGGCGGGCCTGGGGAGGAGCCCCCCCTTCATCTCTGGAGGCTCCAACCATGTCCTCCGAGAGCTGGAGCTTTGGGGTACTTAGGGGAAAATGTCAGGAAATTCACATGTACTCACTGGTCTTTGAGACACTTAGTAAGTCGTTAGGAGAGAAAGAGATGTTATAATTCTAGGTAGCCACCTTAAAAATGAACAGGAAACAACAGGACAAGTATGAAACCCTGTCAGTCTGAAACCAGAGACTGAAATAATTGAGAATCTTGCAGCCAAATTCCCTGCCTTTTTTAGAACTAAATTATTAGTTTATAAATTGTGGTTTGCTGGCTTTTGGAGCAGGGGTATCTAAGAGAAGCCAGAGAAATTAGGGACACCCCAATCACGGGGCCACTTGCTTTTCCATGCGGCAGGCGGGATAATGGGATGTGATAATGTCTCCAACCTTCACTCCTATTGGTATGTGACGAGCGTGTGAGTAGTGGGGACCAGCCTCGCCCACCCAGCCTGACAATGGGCCAGGCCACTGGAAATCCCAGGCCCACAGTTCCTTAGAACAGACTTAGTATTCAAAGGCTAGGCCTTGACAAGATTTCTGGCACCAGTAAATGCATTAGCAAACCAAGTCAACAAAGAGGAAACTGACAGCCAGCAAAGGTTTTAAAGGAGTCCTCACCACAAAAACCCCACGCTTGGCAACAGGGTCCATGTTTGCTCAATCCCTAAGGCAATCCATAGGCCCAAGTATTAGTCATTTTACAAATACGTGTGAAGGGCCCACTGTGTGCCAGTCACAGTTCTAGGCAGCAGGGATATAGTTGAGAACAGTAACAAGATTCCTGCTTCCTCCGAGTTTGGGGTTCTCCTGGTTCCAGCCCTGATGGGAATAGACTTGCGGAGTGATACAGTGCACCCTCACACCGGCGCCCTCCTTGGCACTGTTCTCTTCATATGGGACCTGAAGGATCCTTGGATTGGCAAGGGAAATTCTTCCTGCAAGCCAGACCCTGAAGCAGCCATGATCAAGGAGCTCCCTACATTGCCGAAGAATTTAGCAAACAAATGGATATTCATTAAATTATCTAGCTTTTTAAAAAGAATTTATTTATTTTTTAGTAATCTCTCACCCAATGTGGGGCTCAAACTTGGCACCCCAAGGTCAAGAGTCACGGGCTCCTCTGAGCCAGCCGGTGTCCCTAAACTAGTCTTATCACTTAAGGAGTGCTTTCAACATATAGTATTTCTCCTTTTTTTTTTTTTTTTTTGAAGATTCTATTCATTTATTTGTCAGAGAGCGAGTAAGCAGAGGGACCAGCAGGCAGAGGGACCAGCAGGCTTCCCCTGAGCAGGGAGCCCAAGGTGGCACTCGACCTTAGGACCCTGGGATCATGACCTGAGCTGAAGGCAGCCGGTTAACTGCCTGAGCCACTCAGGTGTCCCTCTTCTCTTTTAAAAATAGAGTTTAGAAAAGTAGAGTATTTGGGGAGTGTTGGGGAAGAAATACTAATTATTTAAGCACTGGGACACAAAATTATAAGGATCTACATCTGTAACTCTCTGCGACCAGGGTGGGAAATGACTGTTTTTAAAAAAAAATAAAAGGAAAAAAAAAAAGCAGGGGGGCGCCTGGGTGGCTCAGTGGGTTAAGCCGCTGCCTTCAGCTCAGGTCATGATCTCAGGGTTCTGGGATCGAGTCCCGCATCGTGCTCTCTGCTCGGCAGGGAGCCTGCTTCCTCCTCTCTCTCTCTCTGCCTGCCTCTCTGCCTACTTGTGATCTCTCTGTCAAATAAATAAATAAAATCTTTAAAAAAAAAAAAAAAAAAGCCGGGGGGTGGTGGTGGTGGTGCCTGGGTGGCTCAGTGGGTTGGGCCTCTGCCTTTGGCTCCAGTCCTGATCCCAGAGTCCTGGGATTGAGCCCTGCCTGGGGCTCTCTGCTCGGCAGGGAGCCTGTTTTCCTGTCTATCTCTGCCTGTCTCTCTGTCTACTTGTGATTTCTCTTTCTGTGTCAAATAAATAAATAAATAAATAAATAAATAAAATCTTTTTTAAAAAAGTCTTTAACTGGGTAACAGAGGCACCCTGTGGTTGCTTCTGGATGTAGTACTTGGTCATGACTTTGAGTTATCACATTGGGAAGATAAGTGCATTTATAATTTGACACATGATTATTGAACCTTATTAGAAGTAGGAAATTTAGGGGGGCCTGGCTGACTCAGTTCGTAGAGCATGTGACTCTTGATCTTGGAGTTATGAGTTCAAGCCCCAAGTTGGGGATAGAGATTACATAAAAAAATAAAATCTTAAGAAAAAAAATCAGAAAATCTGGATAGATGGGAAAAGATATGTGTTTGCATGTCCTTAGGCATCAGAGGATAGAATGTAGTGATACACATGTTGGATGTCTCCATTATCCCATTTCCAGGAATCCCCCTTCTCAGACCTCACCAGTCACCTGGTGGGGACTGCCATAATTCTAAAATGTGACAATATCCTCCTGGGAAATGTTGATTATCTGAGGATGGGCCCCTAAGTAAAGCTAGGTCATTCAGTCTCCTCCACAGGTATTTTAGGAAAGAGAGAGATTGTATAGCCTCTTTCAAGTTTTTGTCTGTAACATACAACCCTTGGGACCTATTGGCAGTCATGTTTACTACTGTCATGTGGTTTGGGAAACAGGGAGATAATTTTGTAGCAAGAGGTGAATAAAGCAGAACCACAGGAGAGCAGGGGGTTCTGGTGGGTCTGAAACCCTGATGATTAGTGACCCATTTCCTTCCTGACCTTAGGAACTGAAGGGGTATTCCATTATACCTCTAATGAACTGTTGAACTTGTCTTTCTGTTGTTGTTTCAGGGATTTATTGTTTGTTATGAATTGACTTATTGTCTTAGGCAAATTAGAATTTGTTTTTGTAATTGGGTAGCCAAAGAGTTCTCAGTAAATGAAACTTTTAAAGAACTCTCAAATTCCATTTCACTGCAATTGAGCTGCTTAGACAGTGAATACTGTAAGCATTCAGAGATGCACAAGGTCATTTTGGGCTGGCTTAGAGAAGAATCTAAAGGATCTTAGAGAAGGATTAAAAAAAAAAAACAAAACAGGGCAAGTTTGTAAGAAGAGGAAGAGGAGGTGCCCTGGATGGGAACACTGTGTGAGCACAGGGGGCCAAGCAAAGGGCTGAGGGACAGTGACTGCCCTGGCTCGCTCACCAGAACAGCAGAAAAGGGCTGCAAAAGTAGGTTAGGCCAGTTGTGGAGAGCCCTGTGCTTCCCTCATAGCTTGTGTCTCCCAAGTAAGTATCTTTTCACATATCTGATCCTATAAGCAGTAAGTAAACACTGAATGCTTTTAAGGGGGAAACTACCATGTCGAATGTTGTATGAGGAGAGTAATTCAGGAAGAGGGGGTTGAGAAAAGGAAGCTTCCTGTGAGACCATTTAGGTGGCATCATGGCAAAGCAATGAAGTAGAGAGAAAAGGATTAGGGAGGTGGAGGGTGCAGAGGACAAGGGATAGTTGGGAGAGGAATTTTTTTTAATTTTTTTTTTTAAAAGATTATTTATTTATTTATTTATTTATTTGACAGAGAGAGATCACAAGTAGGCAGAGAGGCAGGCAGAGAGAGAGAGGAGGAAGCAGGCTCCCTGCCAAGCAGAGAGCCAGATGCGGGACTCGATCCCAGGACCCTGAGACCATGACCTGAGCCGAAGGCAGCGGCTTAACCCACTGAGCCACCCAGGCGCCCCAAGATTTTATTTATTTATTTGACATAGAGCGAGGGAGAGAGCAGGAGCAGGGGAGCAGAAGGAGAGGGAGAAGCAGACTCCCCGCTGAGCAGGGAGCCCAATTCTGGGCTCGATCCTAGGACCCCAGGATCATGACCTGAGCAGAAGGCAGAGGCTTGACTGAGCCACCCAGGCATCCCTGGGAGAAAACTTTTCTTTTTTAAGATTTATTTATTTATTTGACAGAGATCGCAAGTAGGCAGAGAGGCAGGTAGAGAGAGAGGAGGAAGCAGGCTCCCTGGGATCATGACCTGAGCTGAAGGCAGAGGCTTTAACCCATTGAGCCACCCAGGTGCCCCTGAGATAAATTTTTTAAAGAAAAAAGGGCCTAAGATGGGGCAACTGTCTAGGGCTGAAGAACCATGGAGCTGGGGGAAGTCTGAGACCTGAGGCACTGAGGAACTGAAAGACAGGCCAGGAGAGGAAGCGGCCGGGAGGGAGGGAGAGGCATTTGGAGAGAAGCCAAGACTCTGGGAACTCTGTCCTCCTGCTCTGTGGGAAGTTGGTGAGAAGGCGCCCCTCACTTGGCAGGCAGACACCATTCTGCTAGTGAGTGGCACCACACTAGTCTTTGACCTTAGATGCCCAATTCTGGGAGCATCTCTGCTCTGTGTGTGTGTGTGTGTGTGTGTGTACACACAATGAGATGGTTTGTCCCTTCCCCACCCCACGGCAGGCTCTGTTTTGCAAATAAGAAGCTAGCTAAGGATGGTCCTAGGCAACAGGTCCCGTTGGGGCTGGGAGGGAGTCCACGTGGCAGAGCCCAGCCCACCTATCTTACCCTGTCTCATTTAGGGATCCTGCGCCTAACAGCATGACTGGGACCCATCCTGGTGTGCTTCCCTAGGAGATAGCTAATTAACAGATGCTTATGCGGTGATCAGTACTTTTTTTGTTGTTGTTAATAATGAACCATTATTCTATTTTTTTAAAAAGATTTTATTTATTTATCTGACAGAGATCACAAGTAGGCAGAGAGGCAGGCAGAGAGAGAGGAGGAAGCAGGCTCTTTGCGGAGCAGAGAGCCAGATGTGGGACTCGATCCCAGGACCCTGGGATCATGACCCGAGCTGAAGGCAGAGGCTTTAACCCACTGAGCCACCCAGGTGCCTCCATTATTCTATTTCTTAAAGAATTTAAAGTACTAGAAAAGAATTAGAAAATTTGGAAAGCACAGAAAACTGTAAGGTAATTCTTCTTCTTTTTTTTTTTTTAAAGTAAGCTCTACACCCTGAATTTGAACTCAAGACCCTGAGATCAAGAATTTGCATGCTCTACCGACTGAGCCAGCCAAGCACCCCGAAAGTAATTATTAAATTGTTTCCCAGGATCATGTTTTGAATGAGGCTGTCCAGAGACACAACTATTCAGAGGGATGATTCTAGGTGGTTATCTGCAGGGAACAGAGCAGGCCAGGGTTCTCTGAGCTCCTGATTACACCGCTTTCCATTCTTCCCACATTAAAACATTCTATTACCTTGACTTCTGTGGACTCCTTGTTTCCCTCCAGTGGCTCCCCAGCCTCCCATGACCAGTGTCCTTCCTCACTGATGCCCAGAGTCCTGCCAATGTTCTCAACTCCTTCCATTCCACAAAGCTTTCCTCAAAGTCCATCTCCTCCTAGGCTTTGGTCATTGTCTACTTGCCCATGACTAATGGACTTGCAGCTCAGGCTCTCTGCCCCTCGGCCCTCGCCATCATCACAATCAGCTCCTGGGCCATCCCCGTCTCATGCAGAATGGTAACACCTCTTTTGACTCATGTCTACCCATCTAAGTCTGCTGTGCCTCCTCCTGGTTCCCTAGCTCTGAAGGCTGCACTGTCAGCCATTCAGTTATTCAGGCCAAGAACAAGTGCCATCTTTGATTCATCCCTTCCCTCAGTCACCATGTTGCGGCAGTTTTTCCTCCTAAATTCGATGCTACTCAAGGTGTTGATTCAGTGCTGGTCTGAGACAAGTACAGAAATTGAGAGTAAAGGCTTAGAAATTTTATGGTATCTTAAGGAACTCCATATTTTAGAATTTACTAAGAAATATGTGAGCTTATATTTTATCATTTTTAAAAATTCTATTTTTCTAGCAATTCATTTTTATTGCATTTTACAAAATTATTTGTCCATAATGGATGGGGTAAACAGGCCCTTAATCATGGGTAGAAAAAAACTGTCCTAAGTCTCTTGTGGGCCCACCAGCTACTGCTTGATCACATGGGTGTCACCCACTGCCTGGAGCACCTCTCCATTTTGCCCCTGGCCTTCAGGGGCAAGTAAGCCAAGTAAGTGATGCCTGGGGGGCTCAGTCCGTTGGGCGTCTGCCTTCAGCTCGGGTCATGATCCCAAGGTCCTGGGATAGAGCTCCACATGGGGCTCCCTGCTCAGCGGGGAGCCTGCTTCTCCCTCTCCCTCTACCTGACACTCCCCCTGGTTGTGCTCTCTCTCTTCCTCTGTCAAATAAATATAATGTTAAAAACAATGACAACAACAAAACACGGCCAAGTGAGCAAGCAAAAGTTCAAGTCTGGTCCCAATTGCCAGTCTGCCTTTTAAGCACTTCCCCGCCTAAAGGGCACTGCTAACTTCCCGCTGCTCTTAGGATAGTTTCCCTACCCCTTTCCTTGACCTGGTCCCTACTTTCATACTTTGACTGTGTCTTCCAACCCCCCACCCCAACCCCAATCTACTCTCCCTGCCAGCCATTGGGAACTCTCGCTTCTCAGAACACGTCACGGTCTCTTGCATCTGAGCTTTGCACGTATTGTCCTGGTGACTAGGACACTCTTTCCCCATCTCTACCTGGTGAATTACAAATTGTTTTGGGGCTTCAGCTTCTCACACAAGCCCCTCTTAAGTCCCTCAAATCTTGGCTAGGAGTCCTCTGCTATGATCCCATTTAATACCCAGTTATGGCATGTACTGCACTGCAGTATAGTGGTTTGTCTGCTGAACTCCACCTCTCATCAGAGTAGTAAGTTACTGGGAGAGGCAAGGCAGGCTTAGGGTTTTTCTTAAGCAGAGGCATTCAACAGAGAGGCTGGAATCAATGAACCATGACAGGGACTACTGCCTTTAACTCTGCAGTCAGTCTCGTCACAAAACAGTCAGTTCTGCTTTTCAGCTGCCCTCATTTTGTCACGCTGTGAGGAGACACTCAAGCAAGTGGACCATTTTCTCTCTATCTCCTCTCAGCAGGGCAAGTGAGAGTTCTTCAGGGCTGAGCCCCTTAAACTAGCGGTGCCAAGGAAATGACTTGCCTCCGAAATTAGATGTTGCCTGGGCTGACCTATTGTCAGAGGGTGGCCACTTCCTTTTGCCCACCTCCTTCCTACTCTGTGCAGCAAATGAAACAAGACCCTTTCCCACTGGCTGCTCTGACCTGTTTCCCAACTATTTGCTTGAAGTGGATCTTTCCCTACCAACTCTAAGCTTGATACAGATAAGACAAACACTTACCTTTCAGTGAGGAAACTTCTCCTTTTTCTGGATGCCAAGAAACAGGCCCGATCACTGGTGAGCTGCAGGAAGGGCTGGTTTACAATTCTCTTTTGTTAGTGCCTTGCCCTCCTCATGCCCACACAGCCCTTTCACTCGGGCAGGAGGGGAAGGCAGGTGGTCACAAAGCCATCCTCCTCTACTCCAGTCCCCAGCCCCCTCCCTCCTCCCACACCTGCAGACTGGGTTTGAATGGAACCCCAAAGAGGCCACTATGCAGCCTAGCCAAGCCCAGTCCTACCTTCCCAGGTGGCAAGCAGGTGGCTGTTTACTTGGTTGTAGAATGACTGGGACAAAACTTCAGGCTGGAAAGGGTGTAGTCAGGCAGTCTGGGAGTGGGGGTGAGGGGACATTCCACCCACTCAGAGACCTGGACGTCCGGGAGGAGCACAAATAATGGAAAATCGATGCAATGCAAACACTTCTGCCAGACTTTTGGGGCCAGAAGCTAACCTCTGCATCTGACTCCCCCACTTTTGCAGTTGCAGGTGATGGCCTGCTCCAGTGCTTCTGTGTTTTCGGTGGTCTACTGGGCGCTCCGCTGGGGGCACTGCAGTGTGGATGGGGCACACTCCCCGCCCTCACGTCTGTCACAGCTGAGCTGGGAGCTCAGGACTGCAGCTGAGGAGTGCTTCCAGCTTAGAGTGCTGGAAGGGCTTCCGGAAGTAGGCACTGGTTAAAACTGAAACCCAGCTGCTCTTTAATGGCAAGTTGTCTAATCTGGGGCAAGGGAGGATGAGACAGTTGCAGGGAAAATAAAGCTGGTAACATGTTGGGTCCCAAAGGTAGAGGACCTTGTTGTCTGGACAAGGATTTGGGAGAGATAAAGAATCGCATGGGACAGACTTTGATGTCACAGACCCAGGTTCAAATTCCAGCTTCCAAGTTAATAACTACCTCACTTTAGGCAAATTATTTAACTTAGTGCCTTTCTTCATCAAAGGGGAATTGAGACAGCCACTTCATAGGACTGCTATGAGGCAGTAGAGCATCGTGGTTAAGAACCGGCTTTGGAATAAGACTACCTTTGGACTGGTTTGAATTCCAGTCTACTACTTACTCGCTGTGTGACCTTTAACAAATTACTTCTCTGTGCCAGCATCCTCATCTGTGAAATGAGACTCAGATGTGGAGCAGTTAGTACATTTAGCACTTAACATCTGACACATAAAGGGTGTTCACTAGGGGCGCCTGGGTGGCTCAGTGGGTTAAACCTCTGCCTTTGGCTCAGGTCATGATCCTAGGGTCCTGGGATCGAGCTCTGCATTGGGCTCTCTGCTCAGCAGGGAGCCTGCTTCTCCCTCTCTCTCTGCCTACTTGTGATCTCTGTCAAATAAATACATAAAATCTTAAAAAAAAAAAAAAAGTGTTCACTTAACGCTAACTTTTTTCCCTCCTTTTTCCTGGCGGACAATGGAAAGCTATCTAGGACGTGGAGGAGGGGCCCACTGGGGACGGTTCAGGCTTATGGCAGCGCCAAGGAATTTGGACCGGCCAGATTACAATAATCCAGGCAAGAAATAAAACAAGAATCTGCCTGCAGGAAGGAAGAGATGTGAGTGATTCTTGTGAAGAATTGAAAGGGTCTGGCAGTGGATTAAACATGCCAGGGACAAAGAGTGTTTGAAACATGGATCAGCAGGAAAAGATATATATTGCCCCCACTAGGAACATCTGGAGTGGGTAGGTAAGAAGAGAGTGTAGAAGAAAAGTTTGGCTGGCTGTTGAGTTTAAAGTGGCAGCCACAAAGCAGGGGATGGCAATGTGTACAAAAAAGAGTGCTACCACCTTCACACCTCCTAGGATGGGACTATCCAAACAGAGAAAACATGGGGGCAAGGATATGGAGAAATTCGAACTCTTGAGTGCTGTTGATGAGAATGTAAAATGGAACAGCAACTGCAGAAATTGGTAAGGCAGTTTCTCAGAGTTAAAAATAGAATTACACCCAGAATTGAAAGCAGTGTTTCCAACACATATCTGCACACTCAAGTCCGTTGCAACATTGTTTGCAATAGCCAAAAGGTAAACAACCCAAATGTCCTCTGATGGATGAATGGATAAACAAAATGTGGTCTATAGACACACAACAGAATGCTCTTTAGCCTCAAAAAGGAATAAAATTCTGCTACATGCTGCAACATGGATGAACCCTGAAAATATGCTAAGTGAAATAAGCCAGATAAAGAAGGACAAATACTGTGTCTTTCCACTTATCGGTACCTAAAATAGTTAAAATTCCTAGACACAGAAAGAAAAGTGGTTCCTAGGAGTTTGGAGAGAAGGGAGATGGGGAGTTAGTTTAATGGGAAAAAACCTTCACTATGGGATAAAAAAAGTTCTGGAGATGGACAGTAGTAATGGTTGTATAACGAGTGATGTACTTAATGCAACTGAAGTGTACACTAAAAAATGGTTAAAATAGTCTATGTGTACTTTGTCACAATTAAAAGGAAAAGAGAGAGATGAACCATGAAGCCAGGATATTATACTTAAACATAAATGGATGACATTGGAGGGATAGGGAAAAATGTTAGTTTTAATGTTTATTATAATAAAATGGTTAAGAAAGGATGTTAAAAATAAGCAGAGTATAGGAAATGAAACTGCCAGTCATTTGGGTAAAAAAAATTTATAACAGTGGCAAATAAAAATCCCGGAACAATGGCAGCAGGGACACATGGTGTCCATGTGCAACAGGAACTTGGAAAGGGCAGCCAGAGCATGGCAAAAAATCTGACTCGAAGTTGGAAGTTGACTGCAGAGAGGGACAACTGTAGTTGCAGGTGATGATAGTAATCATCCAGAGGAAGGCGCAGGAAGAGGAGGAGAACGGAGGCAAGTCTTAGGAAGAAGACACCTACACGAAGGGAAAAAAGGGAACGGGAGGGCAGGCTGTGGAAACATGGGTGAACATGGGTCATGGCACCTGTGAGAACCAATTCCAGAGGGGCTGAAGCCATGCAGAGGATGTAAGGGCAGCAAAGGGAATCTGGCGGGGGTTCCATGACTAAGTCAGTAGTTCTTGAAAGGTGGGGAGGAAGCCACATTGCCATAGAGACAAAAATGTCAGGTTCTATTGGTAAAGAGTTTGGATGAAGGTATGGGGCGCCTGGCTGGCTCAGTCAGACCAGCATGCAACTCTTGATCTTGGGGTCCTTAGTTTGAGCCCAACTTCGGGTGCAGAGGTTACTGAAAAAATAAAGAGAAGTCTGGATGAAGGCAAAGAGAAATAAATAGCTGATATTTAAATAGAGGAAACTGGAACATTTATAGGGAGGGAAGAGAGGAGGAGAGACTGATGGCATGCGGATGTAGGCAGGAGAGGTTGGACTGCAAAGCACAAGGGAAAGTCAGCTTTGGTGAGAGGACATGACTGGCAGTAAAGAAAAAAAGTGAAGATCTGGAAAAGAACAAAGTTAGAGGACCACGTGAGGTGGTCTCTCTAAGTAACAAGGTTAGTCAGGAGTGTTGGAAGCCAAGGATGGGTTTGAGGCCTTACTGCTCTCAAACAGCGGTGGGCTTGTTAAACATGCAGAATTGTGGGACCCAGCCCAGGGTCAGTAGCCAGAATCTGATCTTAACAAGATTCTCCATGTGTTAAAGTCTGCAAGCCACTGCTTTTGTAGAGTGCTTTGCAATGCTGGATTTAAAATATGTTTCTTTTAAAAAAAGATTTTATGTATTTATTTGAGGTAGAGAGAGAGTCAGCGAGCAAGCACGTGCAGGGGTAGGAGCTGGACAGAGGAAGAAGCAGGTTCCCCAGTGAGCAGGAAGCCCAATGTGGGACTTGATCGTAGCACTCTGGGATCAAGACCTGAGCGGAAGGTAGATGCTTAACAGACTGAGCCACTCAGGAGCGCTGAGAATGACTTACAATGTTGACTATACCACAGAATTACCAGGAAAGCTTTGAAAAATTCTGATCCCCAGACCAATGAAAACTCTGAGGTAGTGTTCAAGCATCTGATTTTTTTTTTTTTTTTACACCCATGTGTTTTATTTTGTCTCGTTTTTTGAAAGATTTTAAGTAATCTCTATACCAAACATAGGACTTGAACTCACAACTTGGAGATCAAGAGTTGCATGCTCCACCAACTGAGCCAGCAGGGACCCGAAGGGCCCAGGATTTTAAATTCCTAAATGGGCAGCCTATATTGGCGACCATTGGTTAAGAGCATTGCAAAGCCAAACATAAACTCACTAAAATTTGTTAAGTAAGTCAAAACAGCAGCTGTGGGAGAGGTCGCAGGGAGTACACAGGAGACTGTTTAACAGCAGGGAGGGTCTTGACATGAGTACAGTGGTTGGATAGGTTTGGAGCGCCCCCAACCACCCAACACTGCAGATGAGCCAGAGGATGCGGACTGGGAGTGAGGTTTGATGGGGAACAGAAGCCAGGGGTCATAGAGGGCAGGGCCAGGGTGGGGGAAGGGGAAACCATGAGGGAATTTCTCCAGTTTGCAGCCATTCTTGTTCTGTAGTCCTTCCCCAGGGTCGGATTGGAGGAACATCCATAACCTTTATCCCAGTTCACCAGCAGGGTGTGGGATGAATGCGACAGCCTGCTGGGATGAGGTGTGGCTAAGGATGGAAGTGTAAACCCCAGGGCAGTTCCCATAGGTCAGTGTTATTAAACTTCAGTTTGCATCACACCCGCCAGAGGGCGGATTACAACAGACAGCCCAGAAGCACCCTCAGTCAGCAGAAGCCAGAACTTGCATTTCTAACAAATTCCCAGGTGAGGCTGGCGGTCCAGAGTCTAGCCTCAGAACCAGCACAATAGATTACATGCCCACAGGAAGATAGCGGAGGCTCACTAAGGAAGGCTGAGGTAGTGGGGCCAGCACCAAGCTTGCTCATTTCAGCAGACCTATGTGGTCTGTAGGGAACGTTCTCTTAGAACTACACCAGAGAGCAGGACTGGGGGTAGTCTGCCCTGTCTTCATCAGTGAAGCGTAGCCTAGTGGCAGCAGAACCAAGGCGAGAGGAAAGAGAGGAATTCAAGCTGCAGCAAAGATTCAGAGAAGACCATGGAGAGAGACTGCTGAATGGAAGGCCCCTGGCCTGTGCCGCTAGGCCTGCCAAAATTATGGCTGACAGCACCCAGCCCTCCTTGCAAAAAGGGAAGAAAAATATCTTTCTACTACTTTAAGCAGTATGTTCTTTTTAACCCTCTACTGTAGTCCAATTCTTCTGAATGGCTTTTCTCCTTTTACTATGAACTCAGCAGCAGCAGCTATTTTTTCCTCTTTTCCACTATTAGTAATTAGGCAAGGTAACTAGGCACACAGCTGGTATTTAATACTTACTGAGAACTTGCGAACGAGTCAGTCAATCTTCATTAGTTCCTGGGGCACACACAGACCAGGCTTCACTTGAAAGTCTCTGCTTTCCTACTGCAGACTCAATCCCTCCCCAGAGCGAAAACCTTGAATCCAATCCAAGGAACTGACTCCACTGCTACAAAAAATTCTATCTAGTGTTTAACTGGGTAGAATAGAGCTACTCCTTCCTTGTCATTCGCTGTCCAGAATGAGGTTCAAATCCAAGATTCTAGGAGCAGGTAGTGCTTTTCCAAACCTGCAGACTTCTCAAAGGGATCTGAATTTATATGCAGGTCATGGAATCAGAAGGGGGTTGGGATTTCGGGGCACAACTGCCAAATCTGGGGATTTTCCAGCTGCCTTGTTGGTGGGTAGTTCACACTGAAGGTTTTTGCTATAACTGCCCAAGGAATTAGAGGAGTGAGCATTGGTAGCAGAAAGGGAACTAAAACAGACGTGCAGACATTCTCCTTTAAAAAACCCAAGGGAAAACCATGAGGCCAGGGAAACAGATCTGCAGGGCCCATCTACAGAAAACCCAAACCTCATTCCCAGTTGGCCTAGAATCCAGACCCCCAGAAGAAAAGGTCCAATAACATTTCTTCCAAAGGCAAGCCTTGCATAACATTTAATGACACAGGCCATTCACCTCGCCAGGAAGATTACAGGGTGAAGGTCGACCTCCAGGAGTCCAACCCTGGGTTATTCTCTCAGTTCTTTTAATACCACTCTCACAGGATGTAGATAATGGCAAAACTGAACCCCCAGAGGGGCTACTTGTTTATAAAATCAAGATCCCTTTCCTTCCTCAATGACAGGAATTGGTTTAGAGACAGAAGACATTAACGTTCAAGAAAAGAAGCGCTATGGATGTTTCCAAATGTCAAAAAGGAAAGTTCCACAGTTTTGAGACTAATCCTTGTTGACAATCTGTGACTTCCTTCCTTTTCCCTAAATCTTGCCCTGCCAGCTTTCTTTTCATGTAGCAATTTGAAGCAAGTGGCTCACTGAGTAGGGGGATTGTTGTGTGAGCTGTTACCTGTGAGGCCTAACAAATGTTCACGTCAAATGGTTCCAAAAAAAGAGCTAGGTTAACAGCGCCCACCGTACCAAGTTTTGAAACAGAATCCATCTATGAAAGATACTTTGTTTTAGTCCCAAGGAGATAAGTCTGGGAATACCCTTAGCCTCAGCTAAGACCCAAGTTCCTACTACAAAATAAATCAAACCCTATCATTAGCTCCAACAGTCCCCAAATGCCAGCCTTTGTTTAGTGCGGAATTCATGTCACAGCACGAGTGGTTGCAGCTGGGAATCCAGAAGTCAGGAATCAATCTCTTCATGCATTTTAAGGATGTGATACTAATACGCACAGTGGGCAGAGCTTATGCTGAACAGGCCGATGTCACAACTGGCCCTGCGGCCCAGGGCCTACCAGTGCAGAAGGAGGCACTGAAACACCATTTCACCAGCAGCCAATCAAATCTGGGGTTTACTAATGATTTTCACTTGGAGTTGATTTTTTAATAAATATATTAGTCAATAATAATATATCAACAGGACACTTCAGGGGCAACTGGGTGGCTCAGTCACTGAAGCATCTGACTCTGACTTCGGCTCAGGTCATGATCTCATGGGTTGTGAGAGTGAGCTCTGTGCTCAGTGGGGAGTCTGCTTGAGATTCTTTCTCTCCCTTTCCCTCTGCCCTGTTCCCTACTAGCCAGCTCTCCCTCTCAAATAAATAAATCTTTAAAAAAAAATAGGGACCAAAAAAAAAAAAAAAAAAAAAAAAAAAAAAAAAGGGACAATCTAGTATCTCTAATACCACACAACTGGAGGCCAAGAGGGATCTGTCACATTCCCAGAAAGTGATAAACCTGCGTGAACAGAGATTTGGAAATTGGTACTATTTGTGGTAGAATTTTTACAGAAGGGGATTATTTTCATAAGGCCAATTAAGCATAAAAAGGCCAGAAATTTTGGTGTCGTAGAACTAAAACCAACTGACAGTAAGATAGCTACTTTCTTCTTTTTTTCTTTTTTTTTAAATTTTTTCTTTATTTATCTGACAGAGATCACAAGTAGGCAGAGAGGCAGGCAGAGAGAGAGGAGGAAGCAGGCTCCCTGCCGAGCAGAGAGCCCGATGCGGGGCTCGATCCCAGGACCCTGGGATCATGACCTGAGCTGAATGCAGAGGCTTAACCCACTGAGCCACCCAGGTGCCCCATTTCTTCTTTTTTTCAAGTAAGCCCTACCACCTTAAGTGGGGCTCAAACCCACCACCCCAAGATCAAGAGTCACATGTTCCATGACTGAGCCAGTCAGGTGCCCCAAGATGGCCACTTTATCCATTCTCTTTCTCCCCTGTAACAAAAACCTTCCTAGGAAAAGGAAATAAAAACTAAATAAATGGGGCAGGTATAAAGCAGCTGCTTACGTAGCCGTGTAGCTCCCACTTCTGGCCACATGTAATTCACACAAGACCCCAGGCTCCAGCTGCCTGGTGTCCCCTTATGATAAGCTGAATTTTTTACCTCCTGGACCCTAGTCCATCTGAGATTTTGGAAGGAGAGCAGAAGTAGTGTACGCAGTGTGTAAAGGTGTGTAACCAAGTGCTAGGGATGTGTGGGTGGTGCTGGGACGGGGCCAGCTGGGGAGTACCTCATCCTAAACATTTGTGGAACTGCCACCCGGTTTTAGTACTGCTCTGAGGTTCCCTGCAGAGCACAGCCCAGCCTCACCTGCACAGGGCCCACCCCCACTGCCTGCCCCTACACTGCCCACCTGCCCTGAGGGGAAACGGGCTGGCCATGTTTTAGGTGGTGGTGCTGGGGTCTAGTTCAAACCTTTGTCCCCAAGATAAAAGTGACACATGGACACACACAACTCACACATATCAGAGCCTTGCTATTTTAAGAATGTACTTTATACAAAATAACCAGTTCATATGGAAATAAATCTACAGACCTCTGAGGATCAAAAAGCTTTTTAAAAAGTTCTTTTAAAAAATTATCCAAACACACAATATTGAACTAACTATTGAGGTAAGTGTCGCTCTCAGTGAAACAGGGAAACAGCAGACCACGACAAAATATACACAATATAAAAATAAATAGCATTCCCCTTTCCAGTACTGGCCAGGAAAGTTCACACGGCTTTTGCAGCAGGAGCAAAGAATCCCTGACACTGTGTGCCGCAGGCTGGTGGAGACTGGCCTGGGCTCCCAGGAGCTGTGTGCAAGGCAGGAGAGTGAGGTACCTGAGTCTCAGCTAGGGAAAAAGGGTCACACAAAGGATACCGAACGGGGTTCAGCATTTCAATAACTTAACTCAACATCCACACCCCCTGTTCCCAACCCCATCCCACCCTTTCCAAAAACACACGCAGGACAATTAGTTGGCTATCAGGCATTTCTACTTAAAAGTTCAGTCAGTCCCCTGGTACGCAGTGAGAGATAAAGACAGCTGGGGAGACAGCCCCTCTGAATTTCTGGTTAGCAAAGACCTACAAAGCAGAGACAGGTAAACACCCAACCTGGAGACAAAGCTTGTGTCACAGCTTCATATAAGAGATGACATGCAGAAATGTTCACTCAAGTTCTGTTTTCCCAAATGAAAAGCAGGGCAAGTCTTGGTGTCCTAAGGCTCCATATTACAGAGAGTCCAACCCACTAAAAAAGGAAAAAGGATTTCTCATCATGCAGCAAATCTCAATCACATTCTTAGTTCCTAGACAGTTATGTGAGCTCAGGAATAAAAGCCTCTACCTGCTCAACCCAAATTCCCAGTATTCTCACTAGAGTGTTGAACAGAAAGCTATTAGCCGGGACTGCATTCCAGAAACCCCCGAGGTGGAACAATCATTAAACTCAGACACACATGGAGCTGACTTCCTCACTGGAGGTCCATGCAGAAGCTAGCAGGGGTGAGCGGACTGACAGTCACAAGGTGGGGGCGGTAGCAATAATGCTCGAAAACTCTAAGCCTTCATTTCTTTGAAAGTATGTCAGCATTCTGACACTCTGTAACTGTCCTTGTCTTGGGACTGCTCAGGTAAGACTTGCTGTGAAATTTCAGATTAGGTAGGTCTTAAGAGCAGTATATTATTTATAGATTTGAATTTTCATTAAAGGAAAAAGGGGGAAGGAAAATCCAACCAAGTGGTATGGATCGAGAGCTTGTTTCTGACATCGGTGATGACCACAACACTGAGATTTCGCATGTTTTGGACAGCACTTTGCATCCTCTTTGACTCCAGGAGTTGCCATAAATGATAATATAAGAGACACATGCCATGGGGTAATGATACCTATTAGTAATGAGAAGCATTTCCAAGGTCTGAGCGCTAGGCCCCGGTGAATCGACACTGAAAGCTGCGGTCTGAGTGAACAAAGGTGCACACACCCCCTACAGATCTTCAGGTATTCAATGAACATAAACATGAAGAGGAGCATAACAGAGTTTTGTCTTCTGAGAGCTTGGGCTCAGCAGGAATAAAAGAATTGTGACTAAGAAGCTCATGTGCACTGACTGAACCAAACCAGTGTGAAAAAGGAGAGGAAGAGTGGCTTTAATTTTATTTTTAGAAGGTAGGACGAAAAAGTTATATGAACAAGAATCTTCACATTTTGCCCTTACTCTTCACATGCATCTACCATAATAAATTTCAGCCAACAACTACTTTTTAAAAGAACAGACTCTGAGGGAAAAACAAACAAGAAACCCAAACCAGAAACCTTTCAAAAAGCTTTACTTTTCTTTCTGGGGTGTTTATTCCTCCTGGGTCTTAGGGGAAAAGATCCTAACTTATTAACAATGCTAATAAAGGCTAGCCAGGACTGTTCAATCAGACAGGTGTGCGAGTTTCCTCATTTCCCGTGGAGCCCAGCTCCCTGCTCCTGGGGACTCCTGAGAGCTGACCCGAGGACACCATGTGAGAGTCCTAGCCCGACAGCGGACCATTTTTAGGAACTCCTCACACACTACTTTCCAGTTATAACATATCACACACCACCACCCCGTCATGGAGAAGAGGGCAAATGGATCTGCACCTGTTTAAGACACTTGGGAAGAGAAGTGCCAGAGGAGAAAGATAAGAGAGAATAATAGGTCCTGCTTGGGGGAGGAGTGCTCAGCAGGTCCCAGCAGCTCCATGGTCACATGTGCTCCTGCAGTCTTGCAACTCCTGACTGCTGGTACCTGTAATGAAGGACCCAGCTCCCACATGGGGCACAACCAGGTTGGCAAGTCTGCTGTTGCCCTTGCTCCCAGTGTTATGATACAGTAGTTCAGTTCTTGATATTGTTCTTCCTTAACATTTTCTCACCTCTCTATATACGAAAGAAGGCAGGCTCAGGATAAAAGAATTGACTGATTTCTTCCTATATTGTTCACAGCTTTTCTCTAGGAACAGGTAACGGGGTAATGGGCTGGGAGAGGAGAAAAGGTTACCTCGAATGGGGGCTGGGGCGGGGGGTGGGGGCGGGGAGGAAAATGGGCACAGATCAGCCCAACTATTGCTTATGGTCCACTCCTCCCCACACCCCAGGGTCCTTTAGCACAAAGCAATGCCTCCAACCTCAGCACCAGAGGAACAGGTCCTGTGGCTACTTATGTCAGGCAGCAGCCAAAGGCCTCTCTCTCTCACACCAATGTTCATGTGAGAAGATGAAGGCTGTCGGCGGCAGAAAGCTCCGGGTCTAGACCGACTCTAACTAGACCTGAGCCAGCTATCAAGACCAGTTGGTCTTTCTCTCCTCCCTGCTTCTACACAGACACAAAAAGAGGAGGAGTAATGCATCGGCCATGTGAACTTATCCTAGGCTCAAGAGCTGAACCATGTTCTTCCTACAGGGACAGCACTGACCTCTTCATGCTTTCAAACCAGATCATGCCAGTGACAGCTTTCTAACCAGAATTAGGACCAAATGAGAACACAGCCTCAAAACTCATTCCACTTAAACGCACATCAAATTTAAAACTGGAGTCTATTACAGAAAAAAATCTGTGTTTTTGCACATCACATCTTAAAGGCTCCTGTGTTCCCTACGCAACTCTCAATCCTGCTTGAGCCATAAGCCACAGTGCCAGCTCAATAATCTTTCCCTTATTTGTATGAGTTTCCTTTACACCGGAGCTGGTGTCTTGGGTTCCATCTCCATAACATGGATGTTTGCAATTTGTTTCTTTTCCTAAATAGCATAGCATAGCAAACTTTAAACATGATAGTTCCACGTTTCATCAAGGATGCTGGAATTGGAGGGAAAGATTCTAAAGGCCCCTCACAAGGCTGAATTTGTAAGAAACTAGGGCAGATTAATATTATATGGAAGCTTTTCTACTATCCCAAAGGCATGCTTAAAAATATGCTATTCTTTACAAAAACCTGTTAATTTCAGGGCATTTTTCCTTAGTTCCCCCCTCCCCCTTTGTGGTATATTCGAAGTTTAAAACATAGGAGTCCTAACTTTGGTGGCATCTCCAGCTAAAATCAAATACAGAATGCTAAACAAGAACAATCCAGTGTAATTCACTCTAAAACCATAACAAAGTAATTTAATACTGTAGAATTGTTTCCTATCACAGATATGACGAATGATTTCCAAGAACTTGTTCCTGAAAGCTATTTTAAATCACCATGACTTATTTTACTATGATTCACTTAACATGAATTAAAACTATATATACTGAGATATTCTAAATTCAAACTGTAAATCTATAGAATACATTTTTCCTATTCAAAACTGTGCAATTTCTTTATTGATACTAACATAAACAAACCTGAGTAGTCACTTCCACAAAATGTGATTCGTGCCAGAAAGCTTGTGTGATGTCTACCAGATCACAGGCCCAGTAGGTCTGTGAAGAGGACGATTCATTTTATATTCTAATAAGCAAAACACTCTAGTGATCCCAATTCCTGATACTGGTTTACAGCTATCCGGTAGGGCTGGTGGCAAATCAGGAAGGGCACTGCTCTCTGAAATCCAGGCTCCGGGCCACTGGATGAGAGGCAGACTGTCTTCTAGGCTGACGTTTCTGGGAGGCCGTGCAGGAGCACTCCATCTCCAAACCGAGACACTCAACAGTCAGGGGGCAGTGCAACGGTACCCTCGGGCTGATTGGAAAGAAGTCCTTTAACGAACAAAGGACAGCTAGTCACTGAAAAAACAGTGACAATTTATAAGCGTAAACTTTTCCTACCCTCTTCTCCAGCTCCCAAGAAGTATTCAGTGTGACATGATTGTAAACAGATAAGGATCACTCTAGTGCTGCGTGCCCACCACAGTTAGGACTTCCATTTCTTCCACATCCCCACCCACCCTTCCCACTTATGTACAATACATTCACCACCAACAACAAAAATTATTTTTAAAAGGCAACATGAAAATTCTGTAAACTGGACCCAGCTCCAAACACATGAATACTAAGAGAAGTCCCTTCCCCAAATATATACCTGAGTTTAGCTGCTCATGAAAGTTCAGAAGCACCACTCCATTCTTAAGTGTGACCCCCTCCCCCAAGTTTAAGATGATTTTCCCTGAACGAGAGTCTCAGGACTTAGAACAGCCATGACTAATTTCAGTTCATTTGTTCTTGACCATCAGCCAAACGAGAGATCCCCAACCAAGGACCTTTACAAGCTGGTGTTAGTCTAAGGAGTATGCTTCTAAGGCTCCAGGAAAGGCTCCAGCTCTTGGACGGCGAGATGGGATGCCCTATGAAGGGGTGTGGCAGGGTAACAGGAATAGAGATGGGCAGGGATCGTTTCCCTAAATTCTCCATGTTCCAGTCTTCATGTGCAGCTTTCTGTTTCCTTGGGGTTTATTTCCTCCTTGGACTAGCTCTGAGAGACAATTAAAGACAATTAAGCAAAATTAACAATTGTGTTGTTTAAAGTAATTCAATAAGCCGAAGAGCTGTACATGTTCCTCTCCATCAGGGAAAGTGGCTTGGTCTTGTTTTAGCCATCACAGTTTACTTCCAGAGGGTGGGCTATCAGGCTCCAGACCTCTGCACACAGACCCCCAACCTCAGCTCTCAGGAGCAGTAGGCCTCCCTGCACACTAGGGGATGAAATTGATGTTGCTGATGACAATTACTTCACAGTGGTCAAGGAAGAGAGGGAAGTGAGAGAGTGTGTGGAGAGAGCCGGAACGCAGTGATTAGCACACAAGAAGCACCTGAAGGGAGCTCCTTTAAAAAACCCGAGTGCATCGTCTCTCTCAGATGAAATAGGTGGAAAGAGATAAAAAATACGAAGCTATCATATCAAAATAAATGCTAGTGGCCTATTTGGAAAAATGAAGCTTGAACAATCCCCAAACAGCTGGTTACCACAAGAAGAGAAACACATGGAAAACAAAACAGAAGCTACTTCCGAGGTCATCTTCTCATTTTTTCCCCACTGTGGAATCCATTGGGAGCACTGGGCCCGAGTGGCCCTTTCTCCTAGGCTGGTAGTAGGACACGAAGCACTTTCCAGTTCAAGGTCCTCTATTAACAGGACACCTTAAAAGATTTTCTGAGAGTCACGATAAACTCACAATGAACATTTCTTGCTCCCTGGAATCACAACAGAAGTTCTAAGTTTTGATAATTTTTACCTGATCGAGAGGAAGTGTGGGGGGCTTATGTGGTGGAAGCTCTTCCTGGGATGCTGCTGGTGCTGGGGTCTTTGGGAACGAGGACTGTGACTGGCCTGGATGCATTTGCATTCTACAGCCACAAGAAAAGAGCAGTTAAGAATGAATGAAGACATACTAATTAGAAAGGAAAGAGATACTTCAGTTAAAATCTCAGGCAGATACTGCCTTAATTATCTAGGAATCAATCATGGAATCGATATGAGAAGAAAGCAACATTTTGTGCCTCCAGGTGTGATGCAGTCAGTACATGATACCACCTAGGAGGGCTCTTGACATGGGTTTAACTGGACTCCAAACAGGAGGGAACAATGAGAAGAATCCAAAATCTGGGACATCACACGTGAGAACTTGCCTCAAATCTTTGGAAAACAAAATGGAACTAAACAAAGATAGAATCCACGTTGTAAATTAAGAGACTAAACAGAGCAACCAAATGTAAATACGTTAACCTTACATGGATCTTGGCTGGCGGAGGGGAGATAAAACAAACACAGCTGTAAAAGACATTTTGGGGACAACTGGAGAAATTAAATAAGGACTCTACATTAAACCACTATCACTGCTATTTTCTGCGGGTGGAGTAACAGTTTGATATTGTGCTCCAGGAGAATGTCATTATCCCTAGCAGATGCATGCAGTCATGAAGTCTGCAACTTCCTTCCCAATGGTTTAAAAGAAAAGACAAGGAAACAAAACAAACATATTTAGTGAGGTATAAAATTAATATGGCAAAATGTTAAATGTGGAAGAGGTCTTGGAGGTAAGCTTAGGCTGGCACTAAAAGGGGCACATTAGTGTTTAAGTTGGATGGTACTGGTTTTGAGATTAGGCTTCATAACATTAATGTAAACAACTTCATTTAAACATCTTTTATATATTACAAATTTGAAAATCTCCTGGTTCACAGATCACCTCACTGAGTCTTAAAAACATCATTATTTGGAAAATTCTCAACGAGACTGTATTTGACTTGTTTTAATTCTGGATAAACCCGTTTCTTTATTCAGTGTTAGGGGGAGAAGTGAGAGGTAAGGGATAAAACCTGAACATTACAGATGACCTCCCTCAACCTCAAGGTTTGAGAGAGACCTATTTTACCTTGACCAGAGTATCTGAACTTAGCAGCAATGTGGACACCTCTGCTTATGGCTCTCCAACTGTGGTTCTGACGTTTCCCGTCTCAAAACTTAACTGAACAGTCATTTACATGCCAGTTCACTTTCATGAGGGAAAAAAATGCCAAAGATAAAATCGGACTCTAAGGCAGCAACATTTCTATTAAGTCTCCAGCAAGGATTCCCATGCTTTCCTTAGACCCAGACCATTAAAGATTATCACCTTCATTTCTAAGGCCATTTTTCTTTCTAAAACTAACATCTATTCTTTTCTCAGGAAAAAACCAAACCAAAACAACCCAACAAAAAAAAAAACCAAAAAAACCATTTAATGTAATCTTACCCTGATGGTCTGTACATTTCCTGGAAAGGTCCCCTTATTCCACTTCCAGTGCCAATTTGTTCCATCATTACAGCTTGAAAGTGACCCAGGCCCTCTTCTTGGCAGCGATAGATGGGGCCTTCCTGAGAGAGGCCGTTGGGCTGGGCAGCCACTGGATGGTGAGGCGGTTGAGCAGTCACGGGGGAAGAGTAAGCCCTGGGCTGGAAATGACTGGCGGGCCTCTGAGGTGTGTAAGGAGGCCCCGTCTGTAGCATCACGCCATGAGGCTGGAAAGTTGATGAACCAAATCCCATCCCTGAACTCAGAGGTGGAGGAGGAGTTCCATAAAGATACTCGCTTGCTGACAATGAGCTTTGCCGCTTGGTAGCTGCGTTATGGTTGTCCAGGTCTAAAAACTCTTTGGGACTCTCTGGCCTCTCCACAGATTCATCTAGCTTGTCTTCCTCTGGACCAGGATTCTGCCCATCAGTTGAGACTACTTTAGCAGCCACCGCATCCATTTGGGTTGGGGAAGTTAAGACAGCATTCAGTGTCTCACAGCCTTGCAGATTAGCCAAGGTGCTCTTATCTGAGAAGAGGGGCCTTGGTGGGGGGGCTGGATTAGGTGGTGGGAGCCCACTTGGACTTCCTGGGGGATGAAGATGTCTCTGCCAGTCAGAAAAGCCCTGTGGACACGGATAATAAGGAGTTCGCTGATAGTGATGGTAGGAAGGCTGAGGTGGTGACTGGTAGGAATACCTCATTGCTTGGTGGGGGCGATACCGGGGAAAGACTCCAGAATGAGGGTTGTTAGACTGAAAGCCCCTAGGGGGGAAATGCTGAGGATGGGACACTGAGGGTTTACTTCCCATCACAGGGCCCAAACCTTGCAGGCCTGGACTGATGTGGTAATGTGTAGCTGAATTTGGGTATTCCAGGCCAGGCAAGTACAAGGGGGAAAACTGGCTTACAGCGCCTCCCATGAGACTGGGGTCTGTGTTGGGAGGTGTGGCTGGGTTCTGCCTTGTACATGGGATGGTTTCTGGTAGCACTTTGCCTTTGGGGCAGAGTGGCTTTTCTGAACCACTACCACCAAGGCCTTTCCCTTCTGAGCCACAAGGGGATGCTTCAACAATCAGTCCGTTTTCGGGGAGAGCCACTCTCTCTGCCAGAGTGGAGAGGTCTCGCATACACCCCTGAGAGGCTGGACTGGTAGAGCCACTCTCTGTGGGCCATGTGTTCTTGCTCTTTGTTGCCTTCCAGTTGTCGCCAGATTCTGAGGAGTCGCTTTTGAGCTCTGGGCCCTCTGTTTCCCTTTCTTGTGGTGAGCTCTGCCTGGTACATTCAGTCTGTAAGGGAGGTGTAGGGTGAGGTAGCTGTTTGAGGTACACCCCCTCTGAAGCACCCATGTTTGGTGGTTTCTCCTCAAGCCCAGTCAAGGGATCTGCTGTAAGAAAAATGTAGAACAAAATAGTAATTCAGTAGCTGAAATGACAATACTGATGGGGATGGTAGTGAAAAGAACATGAAGGCAGTCAGGGACAGATGGGGCTGAGGCGGATATATGGCCAATTCAAGCATCAGCTAAAACTTTTGAGTCCCTGAAAGGATTCATGATGTTGAGGCCTTTGTAAACTCCTCCTTATAGACCAGGAAGTAAGACCTAGCACATCTATAGCTACTTATAAAGTCTGGCAAAGAATGGAGATGTCCCTGCCTCTCTCTTGCTGTGCTGTGTGAGCCTGAGGTAATTCAGGTATATGCATGTCCTGTATGGAGATCAGTAAGAACCAGAACATGATGGATCTATATCAAGAGGGCTGCCTCCTGACGTCTGCCCCATCAGAACGTATGTTCCACAGCAGCACGGACTTTGTTTCCTTCCCCATCAATCTTAGTACTTGTACACAACAGAAATTTACAACACACAAATAAATTAATTTACTAGACTCAAATGCTTAATTACAAACTCAGGATTCTTTACATTGTTATTGTGTCAGACCAGAAATATGGTCTTATTTTTTTAATAATTTTTTCAAGTAGAACAGAGTTGTTGCTCAGGTGTGATCTAAATACAATTCTAAAAACGGATGTAAAAACAGATCATAAAGACAAGATTAAAGATTCATACATTACAACTTTTAAAGACCCACTAAAATCTCAGTCAACTAATTAACTAGTGCTGGTTGAAAAATCAAAGGTAAAAGTTATACAACAAAATTTAAATCTACACTTCTCATTATTTTATCAACATAAAACATGGAAACTAACAAACAGACTTATTCACAGTTTCACCAGAGGGTGAATTCCAGACCCCATTTGAAATCAGTATTAGACTGATTAGCTAGACCTGGTGGTCACAAAACAGGCCTTCCCTCAGAATGACCACTTTCAAAAAGTAAGTCTAAGGGGCGCTGGGTGGCTCAGCTGGTGAAGCATCTGCCCTTGGCTCAGGTCCTGATCCCAGGGTCCTGGGATTGAGTCCCAAATCGGGTTCCCTGCTGTGGGGAGCCTGCTTCTCATTCTCTCTCTCAAATGAATAAATTAAAAAAAAAAGAAAAGAAAAAAAAAAGGAAGACTAGGTTGGGGAAGATGGCAGGGTAGGAGGATCCTAAGCTCATCTCCTCTCATGGATACAACCAGATAACTAGGTAACACCCATATCAGTATAAATAAGGAAAGGACTTGAAGACTGTCGAAACAGACTCTCCATAGCTAAATGTAGAGCAGAGGCCACATCACAGAGGGTGTGAAGGACAGAGATGTTGTCAGGAGCCAAGTGGATCCTTGGGATTGTCCTCTGTGCACCAGCACGGAGAAGAGGGCAGAGGAGATCCGAAGACAGGAACCCCAGGAATGGGGGAACTTAATGGGTAAAATCAATCTCTCTAACATTTGGCTTTGAAAACCAGAGGGGCCCAAGAATCTGGGGGCTTATTAACACCTTATTAAAACTCAGTGGCGGTGGGGGGGCCCGCCTGTGTGGCTCAGTGGGATAAAGCCTCTGCCTTCAGCTCAGGTCATGATCTCAGGGTCCTGGGATCAAACCCCATATCACCCCACATCGGGCTCTCTGCCTGGCAGGGAGCCTGTTTCCTCCTCTCTCTCTGCCTGCCTCTCTGCCTACTTGTGATCTTTGTCAAATAAATAAATAAAATCTTTAAAAAAAACAAACAAACACCAAAAAACCCAAAAAACTCAGGGGGCTCAGCTCTGTGAGAGCCAGGATGGTAGAGTCCCTGCCCTTAAAGAGACAGTACAACAGTGCCACGGAGATTGAGCATAGAAGCAGCAGTGTGAAAAATACCTGACATATGTGGAAAGGAGATTTATTTACTAATGAGTGTATATTGGAGGGGCAGGGATCTTTGGGAGACCTCTCTAAGAACAAAAGACCTGGTCAACACCATTTTCCTCCTCTGCTCCCAGCCTAGATAGAGGGACAACTGCAGGAACCAGTGTAGGGCCAACACTGGTTACATAGCAGAACAGTTTGCCCTCCCCAACGTTTGCCTACAGAAATATCCTCTCCATCCAAGCCTGGGCAACTGCAGTGCTCTTCTGCAGTGGACTGATGCAGAGCTTCCTGGCACTCCATGGGCCTGTTCCCGCATTTTCCCGTTGACCTGGCACCTCCAATATGCCCTTAGCTGGAGCCCACCCAAAGCGGTGCCGCAAGCCTGGGGAGGTGCAAGCAGCCAGGAAAAGGACCAGCACCCCACCCCTCCAGAGAGACTCCTTCCCTGGAGAAAAGGGAAGATAACCACACGTAATAGTGCCACTGAGGCCCCCCGCACTGGGCAGGGGGCAGACAGCTATTTTGACTGAAAGCCACCCTCACCAATGGAAGCTTCTCGGAGGACAACACAGGGAAAGCACCCAGCAGTCTGGTGCTACTTCACCTCTGGCAAATGTCTGGTCTGACTCAACTCAAGCCCAGGGTGGCACCAGATTGGCCCACTAACAACACAGGGATCAAACCCTGCCTACAAAAGGCAGAGCCACTGCACATGACTGGACTGAAGGCAAATGTGGTTCAGTCACAACAGCAGGATGCACACACTACACACAGGAGAAACCCCTGAAGCGCCAGGTTCTGAACAGGGGATTGCACTGCAGGGCACTATAGGACCTCTTCTTCACAAGGCCATTACTTCCAAGAGCAGAGGACACAGCTGATTTTCCTAACACACAGAAACAGACACAGAGAGTCAGATAAAATGAAGAGATGAGGAGTATGTCTCAAAGGAAAGATCAGGACAAAAATCACACCAAGAGAACGAAATGAAATGGAAGTAAGTAATATGCCTGATAGAGAATTTAAAGTAATGGTCACAGAGATCTTCACTGGACCTGAGAAAGGAGTGGGGGACCTCAAAGAGACCCTCAAGAAAGATAGAAAACAAAAAAGAACAAATCAGAGATAAAGAACACAATAACTGAAATTAAAAATACACTACAATGGATTAATAGTACACTAGAGGAAGAAGAAAGAATCAGAAACTTGCAAGACAGAATGCGATTAAACTGAATAGGTGAAAAAAAAAAAAGAAAACAGACTTAGAGAACTCAGTAACAACCATCACATATAATAGTAATAACATTATATGGATCCCAGGAGAAAAGGGGGAAATAAAATCATTTTGAAGAAATAATAGCTGAAAACTTCCTGAATCTGGGAAGGAAACAGAAATCCAGATCCAGGAGGCACAGAGATGCCCCAACAAAATCAACTCAAGGAGGTCAACATGAAAACACACAGGAATTAAAAAGACAAAAATGTAGTGAGAAGAATTTTTAAAGTAAGAAAGACAAAAAGAAAATAGTTATATAAAAGAGAAACCCTCTAAGACTATAAGCTCATTTTTCCACAGAAACTTTACAGGCTAGAAGGGAATGTGAGGATAGTGCTCAAAGTGCTGAAAGAAAAAAAACACCAGCAGCAAAGAATTCTTTATCCAGCAAGGGTACCATCCAGACTAGGAGAGTTTCCCCGACAAACAAAAGTTTGTCACCACTACACCACTACACCAAACCTATCAGAAATGTTAAAGGGAACTCTGAGTGGGAAGGAAAGACCATAAGCAGGAATAAGAAAAGTAGGAAGCACAAAAGCAGTAAAATGATCTAGAAAAATCAGTCAAGTGATTCATAAAATAAAAGGATATGAAGTATGACTCCAGATGCCTAAAACCTGGGGGAGTTGTGGAGGCATGGTGGCAATAAAGAACAGGTTCAAACTTAAGTGACCATCAGCTTAATACAGACTGCTATATGCAGAAGATGGTATATATATATCTAATAGTAACCACAGATCAAAAACCAGTAACTGATATGCAAAAAATACAGAGAAAGGAATCCAAGTATACTTGGATTCACTATAAAACACCAGCAAACCATGACAGAAGATAGCAAGAGAAGAAAGGAACAGAGAACTACAAATATATCCATTAAACAAGTAATAATATCAGCATGTACATACCTATCAATAACTACTCTGAATGTAAATGGACTAAATGTTACAATCAAAAGATATAGGGTGATGGAATGGATTAAAAAAAAGAACCTTCTATATGGTGCCTATGAGAGACTCATCTCAGAGTGAAAAACATAAGCAGACTGAAAGAAAAGGGATGGAGAATTTATCATGCAAATGGATGTCAAAAGAAATCTGAGATAGCAATATTTATAAATTTGATTTTATATTTTATATTTTTTTATATTTAGATAGATTTTATATTTTTAAAATATTTTTATTTATTTATTTGACAGAGAGACAGCAAGAGAGGGAATACAAGCAGGGGGAGAGGGAGAGGGAGAAGCAGGCTTCCCGCTGAGCAGGGAGTCTGATGTGGAGCTTGATCCCAGGACTTGATCATGACCTGAACCTAAGGCAGCTGCTTAATGACTGAGCCACCCAGGTACAAAAAAAAACTTTACACAAAGACTGTAAAAAGGAAAAAAAGAAGGACACTACAAAATCATAAAGGGAAGATTCAAGAAGATGTAGCAATAGTAAATACTTATGTACCAAACAGGGAGCATCCAAATACATAAAGTAGCTAATCGCAAACATATAGGAAGTAATTGATAGGAATATAGTAATAGCAGGGGAATTTCACACCTCACGTGTATCAATGGACAGATCATCCAAGCAGAAAATCAACAAGGAAGGAATAGCTTTTATTTTGTTTTTTAGAGTTGGGGAGAGGCAGAGGGACAAAGAATCTTGGGTGAGGTTTTTTTTTTTTTTTTTTTTTTTTAAAGATTTTATTTATTTGAGAGAGAGAAAACAGAAACAAGTGGGGACAGAGGCTGAAGGACAGGGAGAAGCAGACTCCTTGATGAGCACAGAGCCTGATGCTGGGCTTGATCACAGGAACCTGCAATCATAACATCAGTCAGAGGCTTAACTGACTGACCTACCAGGTGCTCCTTGACAGAGAGAATCTTAAGAAGGCTCCATACCCAGCAGTGAGCCTGACACCAGGCTCAATCTCATTACCTGAGCTGAAATCAAGAGTCAGATGCTTAACTGACTTAGTCACCCAGGTGTCCGGCCAGCGGCTTTTTGAATGACATACCACCTGGATCTAACAAAAACATTCTAAACATTCCATCCTAAAACATCAAAATACATACTCCTTTCAAGTGCATATGGAACATTCTCCAGAAAAGATCAAATGGTAGGTCACAAAACAAATCTCAACAAATTTGAAAAGACTGAAGTCATACCATGCATCTTTTCTGATCATAACGTTATCAAACTAGAAATCTACCACAAGAAGAAATCTGGAAAGAACAAAAGTACACGGAGGTTGGGACACCTGGGTGGCTCAGTTGGTTAAGGGTCTGCCTTCAGCTCGGGTCATGATCCCAGAAACCTGGGCTCCCTCCCACACTGGGCTCCCTGCTCAGCTGGAAGCCTGCCTCTCCTCCTGTCCCTCCCCCCACTCATCCTCTCTCTCTCTCTATCTCTCTCAAATAAACAAATAAAATCTTAAAACAAAAAACAAAAAACAGATATTGTTAAGATGTCCATGTCACCCAAAGCAATCTATAAATTCAATACAATCTCTATTAAAACACCAACAGCATTTTTCACAGAAATAGAATTAAAATTTGTATGGAACCACAAAAGACCCCAAATAGGCAAAGCAGTCAGGACAAAGAAAAACAAAGGTGGAGCTGTCCCAGTCCCAGATACCAAGCTACAGTACAAAGTGGTCATAACCAAAACGGAATCATAGTGGCACAAAAAAAGACACATAGATCAGGGGAACAAAATAGCCCAGAAATGAACCCACAATTATACGGTCAATTAATCCTTCACAAAGGAGGCAAGGATATGCAATGTGAAAAAGACAGTCTCTTCAACAAATGGTGCTCAGGGAACTGAACAACCACTTGCAAAAGAGGATAGACAGGTCTCCAGAGGCAATGGAAACAAAAGCAAAAATTAAGTACTGGGACTACCTGAAAATAGAAAGATTCTGCAGAGCAAAGAAAATAATCGATAAAACTAAAAGGAAATAGGTTAAGACATTTGCAAATGATGTATCTGATAAAGGGTTAGTATCCAAAATATAAAGAACTGGTAGAACTCAACAACCAAAACCCAAATAATCCAATTAAAAATGGCCAGAAGACATGAACATGCATTTCTTCAAATAAGACATTTAGATAGCCAAAGGACACATGAAAAGATGCTCAACATCACTTATCATAAAGGAAATGCAAATCGAAACCACAATGAGATATCACTTCACACCCACCAGAATGGCTAAAATAAAAAAAACCATAAGAAAATAAAAATGTTGGTGAGGATGTAGAGAAAAATGAACCCTCGGACACTGTTGGTGGGAATGCAAACTGGTGCAGCCACTCTGGAAAATAGTATGGATGTAACTCAAAAAAATAAAAACAGAATTAGCACTAATTCCACTACTGGGTATTTATCCAAAGAACATGAAACGCATCCCTATGTTTACTGTAGCACTATCTACAATAGTCAAGATACGGAAGCCTGTGTCTACTGAAAGATGGATGGATAAAGAGGTGGTATGTATACACAATGGACTATTACTCAGCCACAAAAATAATGAATATTGCTATTTGCATCAATGTGGATGAAGGGTGTAGTGCTAAGTGAAATAAATCAAAGAAAGACAAATACCATATGATTTCATTCATGTGTGAAATTTAAAAAACAAAACAAATGAACAAAGAAAAAGACAAACCAAAAACCAAACTCTTAACTACAGAGAACAAACTGATGGTTAACAGAGGGGAGGCAGTGGAAAGATGGGTGAAATAGGTGATGGAGATTAAGAGCACACTTATCACAAGGAGTACTGAGTAATGTATTAAAGTGCTGAATCACAGTAACTCTGTATGTTAACTATAGTGGAATTATAGTTTTAAAAAAAAGTATTAGTACGTAGCTAAACAAATAAAAATAAAAACTAATTCTGAGTTCTAGGCCTACCATCAATTTTAGATGGACTATTCATATCTGATCAGTCTTCCTTTTTAAAAATGATTTTATTTACTGAGAGAGAGTATGAGTGCAAACGGGGGAGGGGCAGATGGAGAGATTCTAAAGCAGAGTCCATGCTGGGCACAGAGCCTGATGCAGGGCTTGACCCCATAACCCTGAGATCATGACCTGACCCTAAATCACGAGTCAGATGCTTAAGTGACTGAGCCACCCACATGCCCCTCTCCATTCATATATTGAAAAAAATAATATACATGGTGGACATCTATCCTACAAACAAGCACTAATTACAAATAGTATTCATCTTCTTCTTCTATTTTTTTTTTAAAGATTTATTTATTTATTTATTTGACAGCGAGAAATCACAAGTAGATGGAGAGGCAGGCAGAGAGAGAGAGAGAGAGAGAGGGAAGCAGGCTCCCCACCGAGCAGAGAGCCCGATGCGGGACTCGATCCCAGGACCCTGAGATCATGACCTGAGCCAAAGGCAGCGGCTTAACCCACTGAGCCACCCAGGCGCCCCAGTATTCATCTTCTCAATATTCAGGTTAATCTCTCACCCTTTTTAAAGATTTTATTTGCTTATTTGAGAGACAACAAGAGAGTGAGAGAGAGCGAGCGAGAGCCACAAGCAGCGGGGAGGAGCAAAGGGAGAAGCAGACTCCCAATGAGCAGGGAGTACAACATGGGGCTCAATCCCAGGACCTGGGGATCATGACCTGAGCCTAAGATATTTCTAAGAACTCCTTTCAAGCTTTGCTTCTTAGTAGCTATAAACATGTGTTCCAGGAATAGAAGAATGGGAATAATTAGACTTTAAGTACTGAAAACTTATCCTATAATGATAATTTTTAAGAAGGTTATTTTTTAATTTTTTAAATAAACATATAATGTATTTTTATCCCCAGGGGTACAGGTCTGTGAATCGCCAGGTTTACACATTTCACAGCACTCACCATAGCACATACCCTCCCCAATATCCATAACCCCACCACCACCCTCTCCTGACCCCCCATCCCAAGAGGGTCATTTTTAATGGCACTTTGATGATGTAGTGGTTGAGAGCATGGATGGTGGATCAAGTGGGTATGGATACAAATCTCAGCTCCATCACTTACTAGCGAGTTGAAGGCAAATAGCTTTGTGTCTCGGATTTTCCATCTGTGTAAACAAGTGTAATATAACAGCAGCAAGGGGTGCCTGGGTGGCTCAGTGGGTTAAGCCTCTGCCTTCGGCTCGGGTCATGTTCTCAGGGTCTTTGGATCAAGCCCCACATTGGGGTCTGCTCAACGGGGAGCCTGCCTCCCCCCCTTCTGTCTGCCTCTCTGCCTACTTGCAATCTCTGTTAAAAAAAAAAAATGCTGCAAACTCAAAGCGCGTTCTGAGAACTGATTTACTCTATCTACAAGTCTCAAGAAGACTGCACAGTACAGTAAGGACTACATCACTACCAGAAATCCTTTCAGATCTCTGGACCAATACTATGATTCACTCAACCCTGAATCAGTAGTTCAAGAAGCTAGAAAGAAGTTTGACAGTCTTGGTAAAAAAGATTTCTCATGAATTAATGGTTTAAATGTTAGACATCAGACAAAAATGATGGTGTAAATTACCTCGGTCATTCTCAGGCTCTTGTGTTTCACTGCTATCCTGTGTCCTGCCAGGGTTCCCCAAGGTAGGCTTGGGGGCTGACACACTTACTGATGTCGAGTGAGCTACCTGTGAAAAAGGGCCAGATAAATGGGGGGGTGTAGGCTGTTGGGGGTGGTAAGGCACACCTGGTGGGCAAACTCGGGAAGAGAGCTGCTGCATGGCAATCATCTCTGGGCTGTCCATCATGGAGTCCCCTCCTTGCACCCCCCGCAGAGCATGGGAAGGTGCTCCAAAAAGAGAACTTGGTGTTGGGGCTGGAGGTGGCTGTAACCGATGTCCACCAGATTTACAGGGTGGTCGCATATACCCTGAAGAAGCAACTCCATGAGGTAGAAAACTTGATTGTTCAGTCCACTGGTTTGGGGTAAGAGCAGGTCTCATCACTCGGGAATCCATCATATGACCAAGAGCTCGAGGCTGGTGAGAGGGTCCTGGCCCCATGGGGGGCTTCTCATCTGTGCCCAAGGGTCCTGTGTTTGTAGCACCATGGTTTCCATTCCAGACAGCGGTGTGTACTCGATTCAGGTACTTGTATGATCGGTACATGTGACTGGGAGGAATTTCTGAGCTTTCAGGAAAGTCTGGGGGTCGGGCTGGAGCCCCACCATGCCTGGGAGGAATAAATCCTGACTGGAATTGAGTCGGGGGATAAATATTTCCATCCTGACTAGTGCCACCCATCTGTCTAAGCTGCAAGGATCCAGAATGTGATCCCACATTACTGAGGTGTGTCAGCCCCCCACACACTTGCTTCTCCTCTGGAGTGCCTAGCCTGGGTCCTCGGTGGTTGTTAATTCCAACAGGAGGCTGGCAACAAGAAAACAGAAGGAAGCAGAGATTAGTAGATCCACAGAATAAAGTGCTTAATGTACAATAACAGACTCTAAATAATGGAAGATAATGAATTAAATTTAACCTGGTAAGAGACTGTACTTTTGAAGTGTATCTGTGAAGCCCTGTGCATTTGTGTATTCTGAGTAGGCTGCTTACCTGCACGGCAAAAGGCTGATGCTGCTGCATAGGTTCTCCAGGGTGTGGTTCTGGGACCCTAGAGGAGACATATAAATTGGCAGGATCTGATCCTCGAAGAGGGCCAAATGTTCCTGGTACTGCTGGCCTCTGGAGAGCGTTGAGTAAAGGCAGGAGGAAAGGGAAAAAAAGAGGAAGCAGAGAAGATATTAGGTAGAAAACAAGGCCGTTCCTGCAGAATGCGAGCATATAAGCTCACCCAGATTGGGGCTAGTTCTGGGGTCCAAAGCTATCTCTCACTGCAGGACAGAAAAAAACCTGGTGTTTCTTTTTTTTTCTTTCTTTTTTTTTTTTATTTGACAGAGAGAGATTACAAGTAGGCAGAGAGGCAGGCAGAGAGAGAGAGGAGGAAGCAGACTCCCTGCTGAGCAGAGAGCCCGATGCGGGACTCGATCCCAGGACCCTGAGATCATGACCTGAGCCGAAGGCAGCGGCTTAACCCACTGAGCCACCCAGGCGCCAATCTCTTTTTCCTTAGTTCCTCTTCCCCAAGAGCCTTGTAAGCCAATTTTTCGCCAATTGCCCTTCCACATGAAATTTTAATTGCATAGATATGCTGTATATTTTATGTACTATGTGTAGTTCTGTGCTTTGTACAAGAAAAGAGTTTTTAAAATTCCCACTTCTACCTACCTTGAGAGTACATCAGACTGACTAAAAGAAGATTTAAAATAAGAGGAAGAATGAATAAAGAAAGGACAGGTGAGGAGAAACAAAATCATCCATATATGGAAAAATTACTTTGGAAAAGAAACTAATTAACAAGGCTTCACTTCTGTTTGAATTCACGAACTAGGGGAAACTACTGTTGAATTTTAAGCTATTCCTTACCATCTGGTTTAAAAGGGGTGCCTGGTTAGGCATCCCACCATAATGTAGGGGACGAGAAAAGCCTCGGCCATTTGAGGTGCCCACCTCCCGAGGGAGTTGTGTGGAACTGATACTTTGATTATCCCCAGAAGAGGAAGTTCTGCGGGCAGGCGGCAAGGACTTTCCTCCATTCTCCACAGGCTGCTGTTTCTTGCTGGGCCCTTCAGAGTCCCTGGAGCGGGTCCAAACATGGCTTCCACCGCTTCGTCCAGCCCGGCTCCGCCTTTTCTCTCGCTTTTCATCCTCTCTGATCCAAAATTCTTCATCTGTGTCTCCATCTTCACCAGGAAAATGCTTCATCATTGCCCGATGGAAACATCTCTCTAAATTATCAGACATCTTGGTATATTCTATGGGAAGATACAAGGATTGACTTCCAGATAGAGCTTTTATGGGACATAAAAGACAATTCTCTTACCAACAAACAATAAAAGATGCCTTTTGGGTAAACTCTGGAGCTTAATTCAACTCAAGTGATATTAGGTTGTGCAGCTAAGGACACAAGAAGATACTGTTTTTGCCCTAATAGGCTCTAGACTGTACGGCTGGTATCATTTTTTTTTTTTTTAAAGATTTTATTTGCTTATTTGACAGAGAGATATCACAAATAGGCAGAGAGGCAGGCAGAGAGAGTAAGAGGGAAGCAGGCTCCCTGCTGAGCAGAGAGCCCGATGCAGGACTTGATCCCAGGACCTTGAGATCATGACCTGAGCCAAAGGCAGAGGCTTAATCCACTGAGCCACCCAGGAAACCTCGTGACCCCTTAGATGATAACCCTAACCCTGACCCAGAATCAAAAGTCAGGTCCTTGGGGCGCCTGGGTGGCTCAGTGGGTTAAAGCCTCTGCCTTCGGCTCAGGTCATGGTCCCAGGGTCCTGGGATCGAGCCCCGCATCGGGCTCTCTGCTCGGCAGGGAGCCTGCTTTCCCCCTCTCTCTCTGTCTGCCTCTCTGCCTACTTGTGCTCTCTGTCTGTCAAATAAATAAAAAAATCTTAAAAAAAAAAAAAAAAAAGTCAGGTCCTTAACTGACAGAGACACCCATGTGTCCCAAAGCTGCTTAGTTTTTAAGCTAAAGCATTTGAGCTACTGTATAAATGAGTACACGTTTCTACACTTGGAGCCATACATTCTTTGTAATTGGAGATCTACTCTGTGGACTTCTCAAGATGATTTAAGAATCTAGGGTCAATCTGGTCAGTAGTTAGCAGTCTCTGTTTAAGGAAGTGCAGTACGATCTAAATCCAGCCTGGTCTCTACAATAATGAAAAATAACCTAAGCCCAGTTAGCCACTAGATACATTCTTTTGTCACATAGGATAGACGTGGTTTTGGCACATGTTGTGTAAGTAGTCAGAGTGGCCAATCCCATGGCTTTAAATGTACATTTTGTTTACAGTCTCAGTGAAAGGTCTAAATCCTTTCTAAAAGAGATGCACTTCTGTTTTTGTGTATTTCTAAAAAAGAAGGTATTCTGTTCTTGGTTGATATAGATAGTAAGTGTATCCATAGCAAACTCCTTCCCTACTTACCACTACTTTCCCCATTATATTTTCGACAATTCCTGAACATAGTCTTCATGTCATTTACAAATTCCTCCTTGGTACAGTATAAACCTCCGTTCAGTTTCTTCTCCATGCTTGAAATATCCATGGGGACCTAAAATAAGACACACTAAATTACAACATGTTGGAGAAAAAAACACCTCCTAGTCCTTATGAGGCAAGGAAATCATACCACTATGAGATGCTCAGGAGCCCAGCATATACTACCCAGCAACCCTGATTCTCAAGGAATAAACAGGTGAACTTTAAACAAAACCAGCAACAAAATTCAAGAAAGAAACAAACACCATGGTAAGTATAACTGCATAGGTAGCCTCTACCTTAATAATCTGGTAATAGTTTGGGGCATATGATTCATCCACAGGTTCTAAAAAGGGCCAGGAATCCTTGTGAGCCTTTACCACATCTAGAACTGAAAGACAAAGAAGAGAACTTAATTAACGCACTCACAAAGGAGTACTTCTATCAGAGATAATAAAGGCTGAGAATGGGAACTGACCTTTATACATGGCAGTGAAATCATCATCCAACTCAAAGCTGTGAATCACAAAATAAGAAATAATAACTTTGACCACCTTCTCCTTAGTTCTCTTAATTCAATCACAGACACAGAGCTGATTATACCAAGGTTTGGAACAGTTTCAATAAACTGTCTTTAACGTAAGTCTGTAACACTGATAATCTCTAGAAAATAATTATGAAGATGAAGGTTAGCAAGCCTAAGGGGAGAAGCATTTTCATCATCTGTAAAATGATGGAGCTGCCTTAGATGATCCACAACTTAATTTATGATTCTATGATGTTGTTTATTTAGGAGCACATTATTTCCAGGATTTTAATTTACCCTAATGAATATTTTTGTAATCTAAAGAATAATAATACATCTATATTTTAAAAAATAATAATATAGGCATAGAGAATAATAATAAAGGCATAGAGAAGAGCAAGAAGCTCATGAACACTGAATATTACCTGCCACACAGGACTGTTTTAAAAATTAAATGAGAGAAGTGCTTAGCACAATGCCACAGTGCTTCACCAATGTTCCTGGTTACTACTGTTAGTATCATTAAATACTCACAGGTCTTTAGTCTTTTTTTCTTCTCTCATGGGGGAACTAGGGTCCAGATGGGAAAGTTCGGGGGGGAGCTCCTTCCCTTGGGCCAGCAGCCATGCCCTTTCTTCCCTGAGCTTTCTCCTCTTTGCTCGATCTACAATGAACAAAGGGCATTACGGTATAAGTGAGGTTAAGCACTCTTTAGATGATAACATGTTTGTTAACCATTTTAGAGAAGAAAGAAATAAAGATCACCTGTATCATAAGATTATTTTTGCTTCTTTTGCCATCTCTTGGTATTAAGGATGATTCTATAGATGGAATACATTATGAAAAAATATAAATTTGTGGGGAGCCTGGGTGGCTCAGTCATTAAGAGTCTGCCTGCAGTTCAGGTCATGATTCCAGGGTCCTGGGATCGAGCCCCACATCATGCTCCCTGCTCAGCGGGAAGCCTGTGTCTCCCTCTCTCATTCCCCCTGCCTCTCTCTGTTAAATAAATTAAATCTTAAAAAAAAAAAAAAATATATATATATATATATATATATATATATATATATATACACACACACACACACACACACATATATATATAAACTTGTGGAGCCCATTTCCTTTATGCATTTCCTTTAGCTCAAGGGCTGGAAGGGATGAGGGTGGTCTGGGATGGAGAGGGAGGAAAGAGCAAGTCTGAAGAAAAATAGAATTAGAAGAAAAAGGGGGAAAAAAGTAAGACTGAATGAAGATATCCTTCTCTGAATACCTGAGGCCTTTCCAATCTTTCTCTCACAAAAATAACATCTACTTTTTTAAGGACCAGACTCTCAATCCTAACATACACGGGATTTTATATGCATATCTAAGCTCGCAAATTTGGTATTTACAAAGGCATCCTTGCACACCAATTGTCTTTGCTCTTTAATCCACCCCTACCACTGGCAGCTGGCCCTTACCAAGCAAGGGGTAGTCATAAATTTGGCTGGGAACAAGGGAAAGATGCCAGCTGGAATTGGCAAGGAGCTGGAAGACAGGGATGATTTTTTTCTGGCTCACAGCCATAGCCATGAGAAACACACTTGGCATTCTACTAGCCTGATGGGACACTCAGTGCCAGCAGGGAACCGGAAGGTCAGGAGTAAAGAAAAGAGGCAGGGAGATAAAGAGCACTGTCAGACAGAAAGACATAAAAATGGAAGGGAGAAGCCAGGACACCTCTTCTATTTTCTTCCCTGAGGGACAGGCTCCACATATGTCCCCTGCTAGGAGCATGACATGACCCTGCTAACTATTCTCTGTCTAGTTCTGTTTGACTTGTGTTTTGGTTTTTACATTATTCACTTATAAACTTAAATCTATATCTACTTTAATTAGTCAAATGCTATCAATGACTTACAATATTGTTTTTTAAAAAAATGATTTCAGGATTAAAAAAAAGTGTAACTAAATTAATGAATATCCATGAACCTAACAAACCGGCAGATTTTAACATTTTTTGCTTTATTAACTTTAGTACAGTAGTTCTGTCTAGTTGGTTGCAATTTTTTGCATTATTTTTTGTATTATAGTACAATTCTTTTGACATGCGTTCTAGTGCACATGTGTGAGTTCTCTGGGATGCACACCCAGCAGTGGAACTGCCACAGTGCTTTCCAAAGGGGTACAGCTATTCTTTCACTAGTGGTGTGAGTTACACTCGCTTGGTATGATAAAACTAGCAATTCTGCCAAACTGGGAAATACTGATGAAGAATTTTGATGCTTTCATTTGCATTTTCCTGACTGGAGTGATACTAAACATATTTCCATGTTTACTGACCATTTAGCATCCTCTTGTGTGAATTTCATGCTTATATACTTTGCCCTTTTCCTTTGGATTGTTCCATTTCTAATGGATTTAGAGAAGTGCTTTAAGAATCTGGAGAATATGTCTTTGTTGGTTATGTGTTAAAATTATCTTCCACATTGACTTGTCTTTCCACTTTGATTACGGTGTTTATGTTATATGTAAGTTTTAAACAATTCATGTACTCAAACATATCAATCTCCATCCCTTTGTAGCTTGTGCCTTTTGTACTTAATACACTCTCAGCGCAGAGTATGCTCAAATTTCTATCTTCCTCTCCCTTTGCTCCTCCCACCCAATAAATACAAATCCTAGGGGGAAAAAAATCCATTACTGCTTCTGCCTTTTTTACTTAGCTTCCAAGAATTCAGGAAAAATTTATTGCTGTAACTATTTTACAGTCTGTAAAAACTCTATGTTTTCCCCATGAGAACTCATTCGTGAGCTTGCTGTGTGCTAGAGACTACCTGTTTTTATTTTAACCCTTCTAACAAGGTCTGCATAGTCCTAAGTGATCTGACCCCTGGCTACCTCTATGAACTCATTTCCTGCCCATTTTCCCCTTACTTTGTTTACTTTGGTCCATACTGGCCTCCCCCTGCATATTCCTTCCTCAGGTCCTGTGCACCTGCTATTTCCTCTCCATTCCCCCATCAGATGTTCATATGGCACCTTCATCCACTTCATTATGAAATGTCACATATTCAGAAAGGGCTTTCTTGACAAGCTTATCTAAATGCCACCCACATCACATCACTCTTGATCTCTAAACCTATTTTTCTTTACATCTTTCACCACCAGCTATGATTCTACAGTATTTGTTTCTTCTGTCTTCCCACCACTAGAATTTAAGCCCCACGAAAGGATTGGTTTCTTTTGTTTAATATTTATATTCCTAGAGCAAAGCCCGGCATGGAATGGGTGCTTAAAAAAATATTTGTTGACTTAAAGAACAATCTATAACACAGGCATTATTAATCTTCAGGTAGAGAAACTAAACCATAAAAATAAGTTTTGAATCTGTCTGTATAAAAGTCAAATGAGAACAGTGCAGCAAATAAAAACCAGACTGAGAATACAGAATCCCCTTAAAAACTACAAAAATTAAAGCCATTGTTACTGTCCTGAGAATTTAAATCTAGCACTGGAAATGAAAGCCATGAAACACTTTACAAGTAGGATATACTACATATTGTCACACAGGCTAAATTTGTAGATTAAATGCACTAAGGGTTTTATAATGAAGAAGTGATCACAGTAGGAATGGGTTACCCTATGAAGAAACAGAAGGCATCACTTAGGAATGGGAGGCAAAAAAGCACTTAATAAGGCTGAATCCTTTAAGTTTTACAGCCAAAATTTATTTAAATTTTGCACTGAGACACTGCATTAAAAAGTCAAATCTAGGTTATGTGGTTTTATTCAAAAATTTAAAACTTCAGTAAATTTGCTTAAATAAATACTAGTCAGTATTCAACTAAGCAGATGATCTGTTACCATATGATTTATCAGGTTTAGCTTATAAACACAACTGCTATCTGACACATCTAGGGACAGTTATTATCCTTTGTATTAACTGCAAAGAAAAGAAAAATCTCATTATACCAAGACCAAAACCTAGACCCAAGTCTGAGAAAAATGATTTGCTCTAATAAAATTAATGGAAGTACTCTTGATATGTATAGTGCCATACTTAAAAATTTTTTTAAAGATTTTTCTTTAGGGGTGCCTGGGCGGCTCAGTGGGTTAAAGCCTCTGGCTTCGGCTCAGGCCATGATCCCAGGGTCCTGGGATGGAGCCCTGCATCAGGCTCTCTGCTCAGCAGGGAGCCTGCTTCCTCTTCTTTCTCTCCCTGCCTCTCTGCCTACTTGTGATCTCTGTCAAATAAATAAATAAAATTAAAAAAAAAAAAAAAAAAAAGATTTTTCTTTAGCACATTTCAATTGTGGTTAAAATTATTTCTATGAAACATGTCATTAATACCTCAATATTTTTTTTCCATTTCACATGCAGTATGTACAGAGATGAGGGCAATAAGTATTAAGACTGACAGTAACACCAAGAATAACAAATAAAAGTGCTGTAGAAGGACTGCATATACAATGAGATTGGATCCAGCAGAATACACAAGAAAGAGTGCAATTAACAAGTTATTTAAATAGAAATTGCCAATAGCAGCTTAGATGTCGGAGAGAACCTAGTTTGATTTGGCTTTGGCCAGAGGAGGGCTATTCTCATACCACTGCTCAGAGAGCCCACATACCTTCTACAGCCTTGACCTTTTCCTCCAGCTCTCGTTTTCTCTCTTCCTTTAACATCTGCTCCTGCTCCTTCTTCTGCACTGCGAGAAGAATTTGACGTTCTTCTTCCTCCTCTTTGCGCTTCTGTTTTTCTATTCTGGTAAGCACAGGGGTCTCCTATAAAAAGCCAATTAAGTGTATAGAGTCAATACACAATAATGTAAGATCAGTTTTTTGCTGTAAGAGCCAATTTTTACTGAATTCAATCTATTCAACAAATAGTATTGGATAGGTAGGGAATTTATATCATAACCTCAAGTCGATTTTATCATCTACAGAATAAACGTATGGGAATACATAACTAACATTAAAACAATGGCAATTTGAAATAAGCTAAAAAGTTTTGGTCCTTATGATTTACATAATTTGTGGTCTTTGGGAGGTAATCCTATGAATATGTTGGACCAGAGAAGAGAAACTGAGGAAGTTGAGACACCACTATTATAGATTTAATATTTAATAAAAGTGACATCTTAAAAAGTACTCTCATCTCAATAAACTTTAAAAATGATACAAGAACACAGGGTCACAATTTCAATGTGCAAGACTTTGAAACCTTAACATTTATACTTTAGAAATAAAACAATGAATAAAACTGGGTGTTTGGTGGGAGGGGCCACCGTTTTGCCTTAAGATACAGAAAAGAAAAAGGCAACTGCATAGAAATTTGTAAAAATTACTCAAGACTGGCTAGCACTTTCCCTTATTTTTCCACACAAATGACATTAACATAAAGATTTCAGTTGGTCACTGGGGAAGTGATTGCCTAAGAAATCTAACCAAAGATAAAGGACAATAGGACCATTACTATCATAACCTATTATTTTACTCTGCATACTTTCCAATATAACTGGTTCTGAGCCATTCTGTAAACCAGAATTGTGAAGCTAGGGCTGAAATTACTTATTTTCATTTCTTCCCTTGACTTTTGTGCTGATGTGAAAGCCACCTGACCTTTCAAATTCTATGAGCCTGAGTTTAAAAGTTTGTTACTACAAGGTAAAAACCTGAAATGAGTTAGAAATGAGATGAAAATGAAAAACAAACAAAAAACACAAACCCCAAATACCCAAATAAACCAAAAGACAAAAAACCATTATCACACATGTAACGCTGTGAAACTAAAGAAAGTTCCCGAAAATCTTTATCTATAAGCAGGGCAGGCAGTTTAGATATGCTAGATACTGTTTCTGAAATGGGGAGGCTACTGACATTAAGGAAAATTCTTCTAAAGAATTATCTCTAGATTTGCCTCCTAAATACTACTCAAGTACACAAGTACCCCCCAACCCACAAATCCTTCATTATTCCAACTTCTTGGCAACATCTTTACTTAGCTCACAAGTTATGATGGAACTATGCAATAAACCAAAACAAATTGCCTTTGCCCCTTTCAGTTGTACAGTGACTCCCAGCAGGGTACTGGGAGGAGACAGAGGAAAGGTAGGCCTGGTCAAAGGTATTACTTCATCTGAATAAAATCGGAGTGCTTTCTACATATATGTCAGATGCAATCAAAAAAGAGAGAAAAAAACAGGTGTACAGGCCATAAGTCATTTACACATACACAGTAAGATAATGTATGTATATTTTGCCCCTCCCTCCAAAGGACAGCAGGTAAGAACATGTGAAATAGTCTTCTTTCAACTAGTACAAGGGGATATTAAATAGAGTCAACATTTTAATAAAGACTAAAGAAATTCAAGCTAATAACTTATAAATGGAAGTATTAAGTCACCAGAGTCATCTGTAAATAAACATGGGAGGTGTTTCATGTTTGAAGTCAATGGAAGGGGGGAAAGGAAAAAAAAAGATAAATAAATCTTAAGAATATCTATATAATTATTATTGCAACAAATATGACAATTTATTATTCTTTTTCTTTTTTGAAGATTTTATTTATTTATTTGACACAAAGAGAGAGATCACAAGTAGGTAGAGAGGCAGTCAGAGGCAGAGGGGGAAGCAGGCTAGCCTGATGCAGGGCTCCATCCTAGGACCCTGAGACCATGACCAGAGCCAAAGGCAGAGGCTTAACCAACTGAGCCACTCAGGCGCCTGGACGATTTATTATTCTTAATATGTAAAGATACCTTACAAATCAATTAACAATAGGGGCCCTGTGTGGCTCAGTCAGTTAAGTATCAGCTTAGGTCTTGATCTCAGGTTGATCAGGGTTGTGCTCCTGTGTTGGCTTCCCTGCTGGGCGTGAAGCCTGCGTATGATGCTCCCTTACCTTCTGTTCCCACCCGCCCATTTATACATGCTCACTCTCTCAAAACAAACAAACAAAACCAAAAAACAAAACAACAAAAACCAAAACCAACACAAATCAGTTAACAATAGCCACCCACAAAAGACTGAATGTGAATACAAAATTCACAGAAGATAAAAACCACTCTTAATGAAACAGATAGGATCGGGAGGGAGACAAACCATAACAGACTCTTAATCTCATAAAACAAACTGAAGGTTGTGGGGGGGTGGGGGGGCAGCTAGGGAGAGGGGGGTGGGGTATGGACATTGGGGAAGGTATTTGCTATGGTGAGTGCTGTGAAGTGTGTAACCCTGGCGATTCAGACTTGTACCCCTGGGGCTAATAAAACATTATATGTTTATAAAAATATTAAAACAAAACCAAAACCCACTGTTTATGATCAAAAACAAAAGTAAAATACCCTTTTCACTTACAAACTAGAGAAAGATATGAAGCAATACATTTGTAAAGATGTGGTAAAATGAATGCTATCAATTGGTTGCAGCACAGGTCCCCTGGAGGACAGAGAGAGAGAGAGAGACAGAGTGAGAGCGAGAGCAAGAGAGAGAGTGTGTGTATAATATATATATAACCCTAAACAGAGTAATTACACTTTTATGATTTTATTATAAAAATGGAATAGAAAGGCAAAGATTCTCTAAATAGGTTCGAGTCAACATGATTTAAAATGGTGAAAATTTACAAATACACTAAATGTTTAATAAAAGGTAAAATTATATAGTTATCATTATAAAACCAATAGGAGTCATTTTTAAAAAAAAGATTTACTTATTTTAGAAATACGGGGTGGGGGGGGAGAGCGTGAGTGTGCATGCAAGTAGGAGGCACAGATGGAGAGGGTGACAGAATCTCAGACCCCCGCTGAGCATGGAGCCTGACCACAAAGAGATGGTGACCTGAGCCAAAACCAAGACCTGGATGCTCAACCAAATGATCCACCCAGGGGCCCCAACAGAAGTTGCAGTTATGAGGAATTTTAATGAAATATGAAAATGCTCACAATGTTAAATGAAAAACACAGATGAAAAAATAATATTCAAGGGCGCCTGGGTGGCTCAGTGGGTTAAAGCCTTTGTTTTCAGCTCAGGTCATGGTCCCGGGATCCTGGGATCGAGTCCCACGTCGGGCTCTCTGCTTGGTGGGGAGCCTGCTTCCCTTCCTCTCTCTCTGCCTTCCTCTCTGCCTGTTTGTGATCTCTGTCAAATAAATAAATAAAATCTTGAAAAAAAAATATTCAGTAAGATGCCAGTTTTGTAATAAATGCATAGAGAGAGGGCCTGAAGCAAATAGGTAAAAATGTAGGAGTAATGATTTGTAAGTTGGGAGATTACTTTGTCTTCCACTGTATTCTAATATAGTCCCCCAAGTTTTCTATAAGAGCACATAAATTCTTTGGAACTTAGAACAGTTTCTTCCCAAGTTAAACTGGAGAAATGAGCCAATATGGCATATTCTATAATGATCTAGTTTTTTTTCTTTTTAAAGATTTTATTTATTTATTTGACAGACAGAGATCACAAGTAGGCAGAGGGGCGGGCAGAGAGAGAGGGAGGAAGCAGGCTCCCTGCTGAGCCGAGAGGCCTATGTGGAGCTCATCGCAGGACTCTGAGATCACTACCTGAGCAGAATGCAGAGGACTTAATCCAGTGAGCCACCCAGGTGCCCCTAAAATGATGTAGTTTTTATTAACTTTTTACACCTCTGCTGTATGTTCCCTGTTAAAAGTCTAAAATTAAAATATGATGTTTGAGCCTGTTGGTGGGTATTAAGGAGGGCACAAACTGCATGGAGCACTGGGTGTGGTACATAAACAACGAATCTTGGAACACTGAAAAAATAAAATAAAATAAAATAAAAAAAGAAATGTTAAAGTACCCAAAGGTTAGAACCTGTTGATTTTTAGGATGAAGTACTAAAAATTGATTACGAATAGTTTATTTTAGTAACAATGAAGCAGGAATCTTAAAGTTTAAGATAACTATAGATATAAAAATTGCTGTAAAATCAGAGGCCCTATATCATTAAAAAATATGTAAAACTTATTCATATAGTTTTTTGTTAAAACTTCACGTGAGATTCAAATAAAATTAACAACTTTGAAGTGTATAACTCAGTGGCATTTAGTACATTCACAGTGTTGTGTAATCACCACCTAGGTTGCAAAACAATTTTAGCATCCCAAAAGAAACTGCTGAACCCATAACCAGCCAGTCCTTACTCCCCACTCCTCTAGCTCCTGGCAGCCACCAATCTCCTCTCTGTGTGGACTTACTTGCTCTGGATACTTCACATAAATGGAGTCATATAATATCTACTTAGTTGCTTTTTTCTCCCCCCAATACATTAATATTAACATTAAGATACAGTAATTGACTAACTTAAATTTACAGCATCTTAAAAAAAACTAATCAATAGCAAAAAACCAGTCTGGTTTAAAAAAAAAAAAAAATAGGCAGAGGACCAGAATAGACATTTTTCCAAAGACACACAGATGGTCAACAGGTACATGAAACGGTGTTCCACATTTCTAATCATCAGAGAAATGTAAACCAAAACCAGTGAGATGATATTGCTTCACACCAGTTAGATTGGGTATCATTAAAAAGACAAGAAATAACAAGTGTTGGCAAGGATGTGGACAAAAGGAAATTTTCATGCACTGTTGGTGGGAATGTAAATTGGTGTGTGGTTCTCTTTCATCATGTGGTATAATTTCAGCTGATTTTATCTGATGTGAATTCTCTAAATTGCATCAGATACATCTGGGGAAAAAAAAAAAAAAAGTCCACGTAGTGCATCAAGAGAGTTTTTCAAGTTACTATTTTCATTTCCAGCAGTACAACACCTTAGGTAAAGCCATTGTCAAAGAACATATCATAAAAGACAGGATTCACTGCCTGAGACACTTTTGGTGGTGTGTTAAACTTTAATAGTTTAAAGAACAAGTACAACCAAATGAACAAAAACAAAACAAAAAACTGAACAGATAAAAAAAAATTCTTACACTGTTTGGCACTGCAGTTTTTTTTTTTCTTGTTGTAAAACGGGTGACATCTAAATCTTTTATAGATTAAGAAAGAGACCTGCTAGAATCAAGGAGGGATTTTAATCAGAAGCTAATTAGAAACACTACTTCAGAAATCCTCTAAAGTATTATAAATATAATCTGGTTGAAGCGGTGCCTAGGACTCCTCTTCCATGCTCCCTCCTCACCCAGGGCAGGTTACCAGACACCCTGGCACCCCTGCCAATGTTAGTAGCACACTTGAGACTATACAACCACAAAGAGCTCCCTAGCAACAGTAATGTCCAGAGTCTCCTGACAAAAATAGCCAATGCAGCCCTAATCCTGAGGTTCAAAAAGACTACCTCCCTTCCCTCGTATTTTCCCCAGGAGTCACAATTAAAAGACTTTTTGAGGCAAAAAGGTTGGACACCTGGGTGACCAATATAGGTCAGGCACCCTGCCTATAAGGCTTTAATGGCCTGAAGATTTTCTGCTGCTTAAACAAATGCACAAAGCTTGTGCTGCATCTAAATTTTCTCTGGGATAACTGGGTATTGGAGCAGATACTCAGGATCTCTGCAATACCATGGTTAGTTCTATCTAAAACTAAAAACAGAAAAAAAAAAAAAAAGAGAAACGCTGCTAAGAATAATGAAAGAAGAAATTCTGGTGACTGCAGCTAAGCTCTGCTTATAGCCACGAAGAACCTTTTGGTCTGTATTCAGATTACTATGCAGCTGAAATGTACACTAGGGCATTAACGAGTCAGTCCAGGGGAATGAACAGAAAATAGGAAAGGGAACTTTAAAGGCGGTATTAACTGTCAAGGTACTGAAGAAAAGTGGAGAGGACACAACCAAACAAAAGGAACTAGAAAACCATTTGAGAACTATGGCTGGATACCAATTACCAATAACTGTTACAGGAAACAAGAGACTGGGGAGACTGAAGCGAGTCATTACAGAATGGTCAATCCAAAGGTAATTAAGTGTTAGGCAAATTTATCTACCGGTAAGAACACACCTATTGGCTTAAAAAGAGAAATAAAGGATAAATGCAAATGTAGTTAAGTAAATAAAAACCTATAAACTAATTTTTTCTTTTCTTCAGGCTCAAGGTAGAATACACTGAACAATAAGATCCTTGTAATAAAGGGCCATACTGTCACTTCAATTTTAGAGTCATGAAAACATCACTCCGAGGCACTAAGAAGGCACTATACTTCCTAAAATCACTAAACTATGTAATAGTCAATGAAACATGAGGCTAAAAGGATTAAAAGGTTGACAAGTATAGAGAATATGAGAACTGGCCAGCACGGAGTCTGGACTTGAGAGGGAGATAAGCAGCAACAAATAAAACCTCTGGCAAAGGACGAGTCAGGAAATGGAGGTCTTCAAGGTCTGAGGGCCCTGAGCATGAGGTGCATTCTAGAATCTTCACAGAATGGGATGAGGGATCTGGAGAGATCGCTACTGAGGCACTTCCACTGTCACCACCTCTCGCTTCTTCCTGGCTCCTTCCTTCAGTTCCCTCTCCTATCTGACTTCCAGCATCCAATATGGCACCACCTGCAATCCAGTTACATAGGCCTCATTCCATTACAATCTTGCCAATTTTTCAATCTCAGTAAATATAAGTATCAATTCTGCCCCTTCCTCCAAGTGTGTTGCTAAAGTCATTTAACTACTCTAAACTAGTTACAAAATGAAAACACCCAAAATGAAAATATAAAATGAAAATGCTGGAAAACCCATTTTATAATACATTAGTTGTTGACCCAAATATCGTGTCTTCATTAGATCTCCACTCCCACCTGATGCCCTATTTACCTTAAGAGGACACAGGAACATCCCACATTAACACCTAGTATTTTCCTGTCCCATCAAAAGTTTGTGTCTTTAACCTTGGAGATATGGGAGCAACTCCACTCCTTAGCAAGGCCCTGCCTCTTAGGCACATCATCTTACCAGACTCAGCTACATGCATTCCCTTTCTCATTCATGGACACTGCTCATGTCTATGTTACATCTCCAACTATAAAAAAAGGAACTGCCACAAGCTCTCCTCGATCCTGCTTCCTCTTTACTTTTTCATGATTTGCTTTCTTTCATTGTCATATTTCTCAAAACCACAACAGGATAATCCATGAGAACTTTTATTCACTACTCATCCTCCTGCAACCTGACCCTCACACCAACCATTCTCTAATGACCGCTCCTGCCACATCCCTGCCCCATCCTCTTCCATTTTAGACCCACATTTCCAACAGCAGGGACTCTACTGCTCTTTCCTGCTGCAAGTATACTGTTCACTAACTGACTTCTTACTTTCCAGTTTTTCCTTAAAAATCATTTATCATCGTATAACCAGAGAGGTACCTTCCTAAAACAAAGATCAAATGACATAAACTCACCCCCTACTGCCAGTTTATTGAAAATAAGCTTGATAGTCAGGGAACTCCAAAATTGGATTATTTCAGCATCTTATTCCACTATATATTACAACATATCTTATATACCAGACACAAATCCAAATATACACTATTCTTTGACCACATGATATATTAACCTGCCTCTGTGCTTTGTTTATATTTCTTGTATATTACTCTTCCACCACCAAAATCTTAGCCATCCTGCAAGATTCGGGAGAAATATAGCTCTGCTTGCACCAACTCCCCTTTCTTTGCAAACCACTAATATCTTTGCACTCATGAAGGCTTACTACCTATACATCTATTATAGTATTTATCTTTCTCATTTATACTAGATTTAACATGGATATGCTTATATTCCCAGGAGATTAACTGTAAGATCCAAAAGAGCAAAACTTCATGTCATACTTTTTAATCCTTTCCCTTTCTAAAAATGCATCTTACATATAAGAATGCTCCATAAAGGTTTGGGATTTTAAAATAGAGGCAGAGTTAAATTAAAAAGTAGGAATAAAAGGAATACCTGAAATAAAATGGAGCATCCTTTTGAACAATGAAAATTCCTCTCTACACTCACACACACTCACCTCTCTCTTGATAGATTTGACGGACAGGTGGTGAGACATCCACCTAGGTTGCAACTCTGCCTTTGTGCGCTGTGGACGCTTTCCCTATAGTTAGAAGTGAGGAAAAGAAAGGAAAAGACAGATTAGGGTGTTCTCAGCTACTGCTGCTGCTGCTGCTGCTGCTGCTGCCAGGAGAAGAGTAGCCTTTAAGGCACACAGGTAATGGCTTTACCAAAGATGAGAGCCAAAGGCATTGTTTGGACAGTCAGTAAAAATGACTATTCCACTCCACAAGGCAACAAGCCAGTTTATCCTCTTAAAAAAAAAAAAAATAAAACAAAAACCCCCTGATAGACACGAAGGGTCTCCTCTGTCAATCTTTAACACTGGCAGGACACTCCCTTAACTGTTTAAACATTTAAAAAAAAAAAAATGTTTTGTTTCAAATTATTAAGGGAAAGCCATGTTTTACCACCTTCTGCTGAAGGGAAGGGCTCTAAGAGGGCATTATGAGCAGCTGGAGGTAGAACTCCCCTTTAAAAGGCAGTTCAGTGGCAGTAGTGAGAAGTGAGAGGAGCTGCCCAGGCTGAGAACCAAATAGCAAGATGGAAATGGGGAGAAAGACTCAGTGACTAGAAATCATAGTTTGCCTGAGAAAAGAGAGCCTTGAGAAAATTTAAGAGCTTGAAGGCAATCGCTATAGGACATTTCAAGAAAGGGTTTTTTTGTTTGTTTTGTTTTTCCAAGAAAGGAGTTTTGCATATTATCCAAGAGCAATTATTTAAGGTCAGTTTAAGTTTTAGAATTTTTGTGGAATAAGCCCTACAGCTTCATCACTGTGACCTGTATGGAGGTGGTCAGCAAAGCCTTTGCAGTTGAGTAATTCTGGGCCTTCAGTACCAGTATCAGCAATACCTAGGCTTGGTTTTGGCACCACTCAATCCAAAGTCTTGAGACTTGAAGAATCAGTGAGGTAAAGGCACAAAGTACAGAACAACAACAACAACAACAAAAAAGGCAACAACAAAATGGTGTCATTTATACAACATAAAAACAGTGCAAATCAACTGTGGTAGATTTAAAGAGAAGCTTTAGAAAGCACTCATGTTAGATTGACTAGGCCTCTGTACAAATGCAAGCAATCCAACTGTCACAGTCTTTTTCACAAAAGCTACCACAGTAATTTCCTCAAATACGCCTATAAGCAAACTCCTTTATGAGCTTCAAGACCCCAAGAGGAAGAACTCTTCAATTTTAAACGAATCTGAAAATTTACCACGGACTCTCCAAAGTATTGTGGCAATTTACCATACGAGCAGTGACAAAGGCCAATACCAACTTGACCCCAAACTTGACCAAATCAGACAAAAGTTACTAATGTGCAAAGTGGTATTCTTGCTATAGAAGGTGCATTTGTCTCTCTGCAACTTTACTAAATACTCCTGTGCGAATTATCCATACTCTTAGTCAATTCATTTGTTGAAGATCTAGTATTTGTAAGCCATCTAAAAAGTACAGCTTATAACATTAGCAACAAATACTTTTACTAGCTTACATCCTCTTTTGAACCTTACCACGAAAGCTTATTTTTTATATGGTCAGAGCAGGCTTTCTGATTCTTTTATTATTTCAACATTTAGGGGACTATTGCTATCTCTCAAGACTTATTTTATCTGTTTTAACTTTCTTTGGACTTGCATTTACTTTGGTGAGAAATATGGATGTAGTTTTCTACTGAGCTTATCAATTATCTACAGCCATAACAGTGTGAAGGACCAAGTACCTATTGGTAACTAAGTCCTGTGCCAGGTACACTGACGTGGTTTCTTTTGTTTAATGCCCATAAAAATTTCTGTGAAGTTAGAGCTTTCGTTTTACTAATAAAAAGAAATTCAGAAAGGCACCTGGGTGACTCAGTCCGTTGAGTGTCCGACTCCTGATTTCAGCGCAGGTCATGATCTCAGAGTTGGGAGACTGAGTCCCCAGTCCGGCTCCCTGCTCAGCGAGTCTGCTTGTGCCTCTCCTTCTGCCCCTCCCCCAACACACTCTCTTTCTCTAAACAAGTCTTTCTTTCTATTTTTTTTTTTTTAAAGATTTTATTTATTTATTTGACAGAGAACACAAGTAGGCAGAGAGGCAGGCAGAGAGAGAGGAGGAAGCAGGCTCCCTGCTGAGCAGAGAGCCCGATGCGGGACTCGATCCCAGGACCCTGAGATCATGACCCGAGCCGAAGGCAGCGGCTTAACCCACTGAGCCACCCAGGCGCCCCTTTCTTTCTCTTTTTAAAGAAATATTTATGCTCATATTTTACTGGTTTCAAAATATTTAATTCTGTAATTACGGTAACAAGTAAAACAGACACAAACAGGTTTGTAAAAACATTACAACTTACTATTGCTGAACATGTGCCTTAAATGTTCTATGCCAAGTTCAGTAAAGACTGTGAAGAGCTAATACGTTTGTACTGCCTTAACCACATCATTTATGAAAAGCTGGTCTATTAAAATGAAGGTCCTGTCAGAATGCTTCCAATATACTGACTTAAGAAATAATACACAGAGCTAGTCCTCCAACTGCTCCTACCACTTCTACCTTACAATACTTATAATAATACCTGTAATTTTGGAGGGAAAATTTTATTATCTTGGGATTTGGCTACAGTTCAAATAAATCTCAATTTATCCTGGTGAGTACTGATATCTAAACTTACTCTTTCCTTGAAGGAACAGAGAGATCTTAACATATTTACATGACATATAAAAATACGTATCTACTAAAAGTTTTTTGACATATAAAAATACGTATCTACTAAAAGTTTTTTGCTATTTCTTTCTTAACTACTCTGCAAAACTCAAGTTAGTTTTATAGAATGGAGAATTTGTTTTGTTATTACTATAAATGGGATTATTTTCGGTGATCTTTAAATGTCAGTATGCAGAAGAATCACCTGAAGAGTTTCAGCAACCACATATTAACAGGTAAGACTTCTAACAATTCTGACAGAGTTTGGGAGTGGTACACTGGCAAGAATCTGAGCTTTTAAAGTAAGCGTGCAAAGTGATTCTGAAGTAGGCAGTCTAGTTACACAGCACTATTATTGACTTCTAAGCAGATTCATCATATTCTTCCAGGTAAAATATCAGAGTATTTGACGTATTAGAAAATATTCTATTATCTTGCCTCTTACTCTTTTTGGCTGCATCTTGACATTGGATAAAACTTCCAAGACAACGTTATCAGTAGTATGAGCTTAGGTTTAACTGTGATGGGTTATGAATTATTCTTTTGGCTTTTACTTGTTAGCATTAAGGATTTGACATTTACTTTACCAAATGAAGAAGGTTTGTTTGTTCATGTGAGAACAGGAAGCTAAGATATCTGTATCTGTATCTGAATGAGAAAGGGGAGCTACCTGTTTCGTTCTTCATTTTAGATACTTTTGGAAGTTCTCTCTTCTTAAAGGATTAGAAAATTTACCTACAAATAAATCCAAATGATTCTGAAGCTCTTGATGGGATCCTTTTGTGACAACTCTTTCCCCCTAATTACTGGTCTGTGAAGATTTCTACTGCACAATTTAGATTATCTTCTTTTGTAATCAATACCTCATTTCAATGAGGTCTGCAAATTTAGAGCACTATACACCTTTGAAAATACCAAATCCGGGGCATCTGGGTGGCTCAGGTGGTGCCTTTGGCTCAGGTCATGGTCCTAGGGTCTCAGGGATCAAGCCCCATGTTGGGCTCCCTCCTCATCAGGGAGTAGGAAAGCTGTGGCTGCTTCTCTCACTCCTTCTGCCCCTGCTCTTGTGCATACTTTCTCTCTCTCACTTTCAAATAAATAAATAACATTAAAAACACACACACAAAATACCAAATTTTTTATAATTATTATTATTCGGCTTGTAATTTCATTTTCTTCAGCATTATGCTTAAGGTATACCTTATTTTTAAATTTATTCTCTTGCAAAGAATCAACCCCTGAATTTTTTTTTGCATCAAAACTATCAGTTTTATGCTAATAAGTACCCCCCGTCCTAGTTCACCTATTCAAAAAAACCTTAGGTTAAATACCACAGTAAAAAAGTAGGGTCACATGGGTAGCTCAGCTGGTTAAGCGTCAAACTCTTGATTTCAGCTCAGGTCATGATCTCAGTGTCCTGGGATGGAGCCCTACATCAGGCTCTGTACTCAGTGGGGAGCCTGCTTGGGACTTTTTCTCCCTGTCCCTTTGCCCTCCTCCCCACACTTGGGCAGTCTCTCTCTAAGCAGATTGGGCATATGTCTTATAGATGATTTAATGTACCATATTAGTTGTATCAATAAAGTCATATACCATGTTATGCAAGTTAATTATAAAAACCGTCTCTATAAAATAGTTACTTTAAGAAAAATCAGATTATGTGCTTTGATTCCTGGAAAAACTGACATGGTGGGTTGTAGATCACAAAAACGTAAGTATAATTATAGTATATGGAATTACATCTGTTAATGGGGAAATGCAGATTTTTTTTTGCTCAGCTATGAAAATGTAATTCTTGAAGCACTATTTATAAGAGCCTACTATTAGAGCACGGTGACTTTCTACAATTTGTCCTTTCAAAGCATCAACCTACTTAAAAGTTGTAAGTATCACTGGATTCACAACAAATCAATAAAGCTCTTATTTTGTTTTTCCCTGGAGGTACTACAGCAATTAATTGATACTTTCTCTATAGATCTTATTGACAGGTGGTCAAATTTTTCTGTTTCTACTAACACGTACATCAGAAGTATTAGAATTATTGAAATGAAATAAGCAAGTGAATGAACATTGAGCCTCCACCACAGAAAAGACATTATATCAGGTGTTGTGGGGTTTCAAATGGTCAGACATGGTTCCTAATCCAAAAAGGCTTAAACAACTCAAAATGGAATTAAGTAATGAGAAAACATGTTAAGGAAGAAAATCTTAAAATTGGGAGAAACGGGATAGCTTATGGAGAGCAGTATTCAAATGGGTAAGGAAGTAGAGGGGGAAAGATGCTCAAAGAAGGCATGCACAAGTGTGTATACAGGTGAAAATACAGAACATGTGGTTTATGAAACTATCACGAGCTGAAGCTGGAGAAAGCAGCACACAGAGCTCACATGTGGAGCTGGCACTGGGACTAGAGAGACAAATAGTCTTCAGAGCTTGCTGCTTAGTGTGAGAGAGGACATCTCCCCCCACCGCCCCACTCCCAAAGGCTGCATATATAGAAGTATGCCAGGCTGACAGGAGACATACCTGGGGGGTCCTGGACCATTTCCTGGGGAATGCTATGGGAGAAGGAAGGCTGGTTCCAGACTATGAAAAGCCATTTTAAGTGCTAGGGAGTGGGGGAGACAGAAGATTTCATGGGTAAGGAGAATATCCACAGTGAAGGAGAGTACGTAGCATGAGGTCCCATTTTAACACTCCAGATGAGAGTGAAGGCTTGTACCACTTCCAGGAGACAGCAGAAATACACTCAAAAACTCTAATGAATCATCCTTAAATAAAGCAGAGGAGAGGGATCAACTGTTTGCATACCTTCTGGGCAATCATATTGCAGATCTCAGGCAGGAAGTCCTCACTGAGGAGCTTATAGAGCTGCCGTTCCCGAAGGGAGGTCCTCTCCCGAAAACTCTCAGTGACCTGTCTCCATTCTTCTTCTGTTTGGCACAGGAGCCACCAAGTGCCTTGACCTGGCCCTTGGGACCCTAGCAATGAAAAGGATGGGTTCATTAGATAAATCTCACTAGGACCTGTCTTCTTACTTACTGTCAATTTCATTTCTACCCTGGGTCATGGTGAAAGTGAAGGAATCCAAAAAAAGGATTTTAAGGTTCATAATATATAATTTTGATTTTCCTGTTACTAACTCCATTTACACCTAAAAATTAAGAATGCCTAATAGCAATACAACTATAACTACTGTAACCTTTGTAATTACAGATTTTAAAATCCTAGAAATGCTTAAATACACTTACTTTTCAAATGGTTTTGATTTGCACTTATGTGGAGTCTTCCTTCTCTCATTTCTGTTGACATACTGTAATGTGATACCACCTCCCTCCCAGTTTTATGCAATCTGGATTATAAAACTGAAATCTAGGTTAGGAAACCAATACACTCCCTTGTACAGCACTTTACATTAGAAAGATAACTCTTTGAGAAGCTGCTCATTCATCCAAAGGTTTGGTGCCCATTCCACTGTGCCAAGGTCAGAGGGCACAAGGGAAGATCTCCAGTTATCAATGAGACGGAGAGAGGGGCACAGGTGAAGTGTGACCAAGAAAGAACTGAACAAGGCTAACAAGAAGGCAATACTGCATTCATCTTAACTGCTTTGCAGGACTCTGGAAAGTGTACTGCCATCATGATATAAATCAATCATGTTTACTTAATCTTTTCTGGACTCTAATGAAAATCATTACCATTTCTTGTCTGTGGTTCAGATGTCAAGGAGTTTTCTTCCTGCTTTTCACTGAAACACAGGAAAAGGAGGTACCAATTAAAACAAAGACATGTTCAAAATTGTTCTGTGCTCTCCCCGCCAACCAAGTTAGACCCAATTAATGTAATACATGAAGGGTGTTTGTTTTAAGGGGATGATGTTTGGAGGAGGAATGACTCTACTGAGTAAAGCAAAATCAGGAGATAGTTGTGTTGGTATAGAGAAGGAACCCAATTAAATGCTAACATCCTATGTAACAGGAAAATATTAGGTTTCATAACAGCTTTTTGGAAATCAAATAGAGGAGTTAAGTATTAACAGTTAAATACCCCCACTTCCCCTCAAACTATGGGATTCTAATATCCTCCTCCCTGATAAGGGCTACAATAAATTTAAGCCATTCTTAATTTAACCTCCTATAAGGTAGCAGCTAAGAACACAGACTCTAATGTCAGACTGCCCCTATTGAGACCTGCCTCTTACCATGTGACCTCGGAAAGTTAATTAACTTCCCTGTAAATGGGTTATAAATAATGCCTACCTACAGGGATGTTGAAGATTAAATTATTAAATACAAAAGTGTTCAGCACACTAGTGTTAAGCATCACTGCTGTTTGTATCACTGAATCATGTAGGTGATCTGGACTTCTGTTTGTTTTCAATGATCTATAGCAGTACTGTTCCACAGAATGTTCTGTGAGAATGAAAATGTCCTGACTGTCGCTGTTCAACATCTCAGCTATGAACCACAGGTAGCTACTAAGTACTTGAAATGTGGTTGGTATGGCTGAGGAACTGAATGTTAAGTTTTATTTAATTAAAAAATATATAAATACTGTACCGGATACAGAGCTCTACAGAATAAAATCACCAGTAGAGGGTAGTACAAGTCCACATATGCTGAAAATGAGTCTATATTCCAACGCTAAGGTACCTTAATTGTTAGCACTTAACAGGGAAGTGGAAATGGGTCTAAAAGAACAGCTTTCCAATAACAAAATCCTGCAATAGATGTCATGTGTACAGAACATGATTATAAGACACTTCTCACAAAATGGATAGGAGGAAAGCCATACTCTGTAGTCAAATTTCTGGAAAGTTAGGTGAACACTAATTCTTAGATTTAAAAGAAGAAAAAAAAAAAATTAAATCCTGACTCATGTATTTATAATCCAATTCCTAGAAACCAATACTTCTTAGTAGTTAATAAGCAACAATAAGAAATCTGGCTTACTTCAAGCATTTAGATTTAGCAGTTCTACAATTTAGAGGGAAGAAGTGGTTTGTGCTCTGTTACTAGAAATTTTAACAATATGACCTAACTTCCAGGAAGTATATTTATACACTAAAGGCCAGATCTTAAAAAAAAAAAAAAAATTTAAAGATTTTAGAGGGAACACAAGCGAGGGGGTGGGGGGGGAGATGCAGGCTTCCCGCTAAGCAGGAAGCCCAATGCGGGGCTCCATCCCAGGACCCTGGGACTATGACCTAAGACAAAGGCAGACGCTTAACAACCCAGGCGCCCCTCAGAATTCTTGTATTAAGATTCATGTAGTGGAATTTCCTAAAAGATAATGCATAATGTATAAAATAAAATTTCCCATATGTAACAGAATCTTTTTCCTTGCTAAAGTTAAATATAAAGAGTATAAAATGTTAGAGAATGTTAAAGAGTATTACCTATTCTTTACCGTAGGAAATTTTATTCTAAATTCTAAATACAATAAAGCAAATGTGCTACTAAGTTCTGCTCAAAGGGAAAGAATTAACTCTTAAACTTATATGTGATATATAATCCTATTAAAATGCTAATTATTATAGTGAGGGTTAATCAGAATTAACTTGCTCTGTACTCCTATGAAAAAAATGTTTGATACAACCAATTTTGAAAGTTAATACATATTGAGCACTTTCTGTGGGTCATCACAGTTTTCAGTCTGTTACACTGACACATTCATTATCCTGTTCCATCTAATCCTTATTATTAGTAGTATCCCTATTGTCCCATAAAAGAATAGGCTTAGAGAGAGTAGGTCATGCAGATAGGGCTTCCTGAGTACACATTTAGTAATTTCATGAGGATTCAGACCCCGGTCTCTCTCATCTAAGTCCCATATCCTTCCCATGGCTCAAGGGAAAAACAGGGATGAAAGAACAAGTGAAATTAAGGTGCCTTGTAAGCACGCAGGTTTATGAGTGGCACAGAACAACATGAATGTCTTACTTCACTAAAATTTCCTCCTGTAGTTTCTTCCGTTTTGGAGGTCTTCCTCTTCTTTTTCCTGTTTTCCCAGGAACAGCAGAGACATTTTTTTGTCCTTCACTTTCCCTAAGAAATAGTATATTAAATCAAAATGTTTTGTAATAGAATTTATGCATTACATATGCTTTTTAAACTAATAACTACAGTTTTTCTGGCCATGAGCTCATTATAAAGGATTAAACGCAGTGGTTACAGGGAAAGAGCAGAAGGACTTCCTGTCTTCTCTTATTAGCATAAGAAAAACCAACATTTTACAATATTAAAATCTGAGTATAAACTAACACACTTCCCTAATAGTTAATGGTGCTCCCAGAAATAATGAAGCCAAAATAAAATAAGACAGCAGCATCATCCTGGGACACTGTGGAAACACGTGTCCTCCTCAGTTAGGAAGGCTCACATTTCAGGCATTCTTTAAGGGCCTTCTAGTCCTATACTGATGCAGCAGATCATTAATTCTAGTAGAAAAAAAGGAGTCCTCAAGAACTGATTACAAAAGGACAACTGCCACTGTGAGTGACTACACAGCTGGTGACTTAATGTAGATAGTGGTCCGTGCTAAGGGCAAAAAGGACTCCTCAGGTACCTCAAATCAAGCACCTAATTTCCAAACAACAGGATATTTCACTACTCTGATAGCAGAGGCTGCGTTATGAATTCTTTTTTATTTCTGTATGAAATAACTCTTTGCCAACTCTTGACAGGCATGCTGTTATATCTAATTCCTTCGTAAGAAAAAAAATTTGTGCTGCAAAATTCTGATATATTTTTATACAGTAGCTATCGCAACCCTGACCTCAAAGATTGTACCTGCTCAATGAGAGTTCTCCATTGGATTTTCCTTGCACCGGGTCCTCCTTATACATTCGTGTTCCATAGAAATACCAATAGAGTGCCCCTGAATTGTCTTCGCCCAATGGTTCCACACGGAGACTGTCTGCATCCAAACCCTTGGTAGAAGAATAGGGAAAAGAGGTTTGGGGAAATAGGAAACAAAACAAAACGGGAGAAAACTAAAATGAGGATTCAAAATTTATAGTCACATGTACCTCATATTTTAAAATGCCTAAGCATCTTAGGCAGCGTTCAATCAGGGCACAGAGAAAATGGGAAGATGATACCTTCCTTGAAGAGCAGGATAGGAAATATTTCAAATACTTCCCATCCCCATCATTGCCCGCATTTCACCAACAAAACAAAACAAGAAACAAAAAGGAGTTTTGAGGAACATATTGTATATTTGGTTTGGACTTACGTGTGCATCAACAAAAGGAAAGACGATTACAACGGAACAGAATCCAATGTTGTAAAAGCTTTGCCCCATGTGAATCTCTATTATAGCACCATCGTAACCTACAGTAACCTCTTATTCTAGCTGAGATCCAGCAATACAGCTCCCAAATTTACTTCAGGGTCTGACCTATTTTGGCCTTCCCACTGCTATTCAAGAACTTGAATTCTCAGCAAAGACTGTGCTTAAATTGCACAATGATTTTATACCGTGTCCATGAGAGGGCTGAACTAAGAAGTTGTCAACATATTTCATCATTTCTGACTGAACAGGATTAGACACTGACATCCCTATGAGTAAAAAGCAATAGTCCACATCCTCCCTCTGAGACAGACTTCTAAAAGAACACAGACTTTTAAAAAGAGACAACAGTAGAATCAGAGGGAATCAGAGGGAAGACATCTACATCTTCCTTCTCCAACACATATTTTGTAATGCATTACAACTAGAAATTGAACCAAGATAACACACAATCATCTATCTAATAGTATGGCTAGGAATCCTCTGGCTACAGTGGTCATTGTATACATTTTTATTGTCAATGAATTCTCGCTTTTCTTATTATCTTCAGATTTTATATCCTGATTGCGGGCCTTTTGTTTGCTCTAGGAAAAGGGCTTATTAGTTAAGCACCTTGAGAAGATCGAAGACATCATCTGCATCTAGCCGATAATCACAGAGGCGGTGCAGGATTTCCACACGAGTACGAAGGGGCAGGTCTTGGAAACTGGCTTCTCTCAAAGGGTTAGGCTTCCCTTCTTCAAGCTCCCAGCGGTAGTTGATGATGTCCTCTAGGTAGCTGTGGAATGTCTGAGGCCTAAACAAATGGCCCCAAACACAAAAATACATTAATATAAAACACAGGGGATGAGTGGGAAAAGTGGAGAGAACTGGTAGTTTAACAGCTGACAAATCTTAAACAGAAAGCAGGAAATAAAAAAGCAATAACAGAAAGGGTCTGAAGGCCCTGATTGAAGTTCAATGCTATTGTACTATCTACTTGGACCAAATGCTGTCAAATTCCAAAGATGATAAATATGTTAAGAGGGTTTCTCACAGAATAGATCGCTTTACTTTATCACAAACAGCATATTCTGGTCAATATATAAAAGTTTTAATAACCAATGGTATAGATTGTGAAACTAAGGCAAGTCTTACCTTTGCTCATGCAATTAAAGAGACTATACAGTTTGAATGGATAGCAGTTCAAAACTAGGTCCACAACATTTGCCCAGCCTAATTAATTATATTTCAGGTTAAGAATTAAAGGTCAAAAAAAGTCTAGATTACAAGCAGCTACTTCAATATGCAACTATAATCTTACATTCTGTTACATAATCTTTAAGATTTGTTAAAAAAATACTGTATTCTTGGGGCGCCTGGGTGGCTCAGTGGGTTAAGCCTCTGCCTTTGGCTCAGGTCATGGTCTCAGGGTCTTGGGATCGAGCCCCGAGTCGCGCTCTCTGCTCAGTGCACTTTCTGCCTGACTCTCTGCCTATTTGTGCTCTCTCTGTCAAAAACAAAACAAAACAAAACAAAAACTGTATTCTAAATTTTGAAGATTTTTTTTCTACAGGGAACATTTAAGACAGTTTGACGGCAACCTAAATTTTTCCTGATTAGTTTGACAGGCAATTTTATAACGTCATTTTGAATAGTACCCAAATGTGCCTTGTATACAATATAATAAAGAGCTGTTTAGTTGTTAGATGATTATTCTCTCTCAACTTTTTTTTTTTTGGAAGTTTTTATTTATTTATTTGAGAGGGTGAGCAACTGAGAGAGAGAGCACGAGCAGGGGAGGAGCAGAGGGAGAGGGAGCAACAGACTCCCCACTGAGCAGGAAGCCCAATGTGGGGTCTTGATCCCTGGACTCCAGAAACATGACCTGAGCCAAAGGCAGACAGTTAACTGACTGAGCCACTCAGGAGCCCACCCCCTAAAATTAATGAATCTGGGTATAATCTCACCTATTTGTGACTTAAAATTTTTTTCCTCACTAAGCAAGGAGCTCTAAAGAAGCTACATGTTAATGTAATTTTAAAAAGAGGCATGTACCATGCTGAACGACAATCTGTGGTAGTTATATTTGCAGAAGAAGTCAAAGGAAATAATCATGGAAAAAAAAATCAAAGAGCCTTATGCAAACAATAAATTAAACATTTTGATTTTCAAAGAGAGAAGAAACTACTTCCTTACTACTGGTCTTTCAACTGGCGGAAATGTGAACATGCTAGTTTACCAAGACATAATGTCTCTAACATCAAGGCTCTCAGGCACCTGATTTGACGGCAGTACCTACATTCAAAGTCTGAGCACCGGCATGTGAATACCTGGTTTGAACCTTACTGGGTATGCACCGGCTTCCTCTCTCTACTGCCTATGAAGCTGGGAAGCTGGTGCTGCCCCTTCAGGAGGGAGGAGCTGGGGAAAGAACACGTCAAACTGGGAGTCAAAAGCAGTGTGACAATGGTGAATTTGAAAATAAAATGGGGTGTATTTTTCAAATTGCTTTTTAGTAGCAAGGAGTATGAAGACAATAACTCTTTGGTAATATATCCCTTTACCACATGCATGCTACACTCTGCTGCACTTTCTAAAGCACACCAAATACCCCAAGTAACAAGGCATGTTTTTCCTGCAGTAAAATAAAATACGGAATCTATGATATTGAGACAATTTTCAGAATGGCAGCTTCGCTGGGGTATGTGGCAGGAGGCAGGCTGGGTCAGGCTAGGGATAGGGAAAGTTCTAATTCTAGTGTGAGGCAAAGGAAGCACCAGCATACCAGTCCTGCAACACTGAATGTGTATAAACAGTGTTGTTCTTTGTGCCTACAATCTGTCTGAAAGCCTCTACTTGTCTCAAAGAAGTGCATGTTTGAGATTCCTTTCCAATAGCCCTATTAGCCTACTCGGTTTCAATTACATGGCTTTTGCTAAAGGTTTTCTTAAGACATCTCCATACTATCTTACCAAGAGATACTTGAGAGCTTAGAATTCAAGATAATTCAATTTCCTTGTATAAAGATAAAACTCCTCATATAAATCTACATCCCTTTCTTTAAACTTCAGAAATTCAAAGAGGGGAAAAAACTTCTAAGAGCATCTGAAACAAAAAGGCTGCAGGAAGCCAAAAATCAGGCTAAAACTTTCTACTTGGTGGTTCTTAATCTTCTATATGACATAAAACTCTTGGAATATTATGCCTCCATCAGAAAGGATGAATACCCAACTTTTCTATCAATATGAAGGAAACTGGAGGAGATTATGCTGAATGAAATAAGTGGAACAGGGAGAGTCAATTATCATATGGTTTCACTTACTTGTGGAGCATAAGGAATAGCACGCAGGACATTAGGAGTAGGAAAGGAAAGTGAATGGGGGAAATCGGAGTGGGGGAAGAACCATGAGAGACTGGACTCTAAGAAACAAACTGAAGGTTTTGGAGGGGAGGGGTGCAGGGGGTTAGCTGAGCCTGGTGGTGGATATTAAGGAAGGCACATACTACATGGAGCACTGGGTATGGTACACAGTGAATCTTAGAACATTGGGAAAAAAAAAAAATCTGATGAGGACCATATACTCTCTCACTCCCAAAAATGAGCACACACACAGTTCTGTATGCACTTTCAGATTTTGCTACTCAAAGGAAACAAAGGGCACTATGCTGCTGAAGACTGCTGGAACATTCCTGACTTACTCATCTATATGGCTCAGTACAATTCTCTCTTAATGACTAAAATACCTCTCATCTTTCTGAAATTATTCTGAATTATAATAAAATGTCTCAATAGAATATAGTTAACAGAAAGATTAAGCTAACCAAAGGTTATGAACACATCCAGGTGCATTTTGTTTCTTGTCTGAAAAAGTTCCAAAGGCTTTAAAATTTAAAATTAAATGATATTTTCCTTATCTTGTGTGGGAGAGAGAATATGTGATTATCACCTTCCAAACTCCCAAAGTTAGCTATTTCTTAGAACTCAAGCACTATGCTTCTTAGAGTACATGCTTCTGCAGGTGGGATGAATGTTGACAAGGGTGGCAGGACCTCAGTAAAGTATGTAAACAAGTCTCAGCTGGCTGGAGCTGGCAGAACTCTTGACGACATAACTTGTATTAACTGATCTCCAACCTATACTAAATCATCACAGATGAAAACAGGACTCTTGGGGCACCTGGGTGGCTCAGTTATTAATGGTCTGCCTTGGGCTCAAGTCATGATCCCAGAGTCCTGGGATGGAGTCCTATGTTGGTCTCCCTGCTTGGCAGGAAACCTGCTTCTCCCTCTCCCACTCTTCCTGCTTGTGTTTCTTCTCTGTCTCTCTCTGTAAAATAAATAAATAAAATCTCTTTTAAAAATTCTTTAAAAAAAAAAAAAAGATTTGAAAATCATTTTAAAAAAGATTTTATTTGACAGAGAGAGAGAGAGAGAGCACAAGTAGGTAGAGCGGCGGGCAGAGGGAGAGGGAGAAGCAGGCTCCCCACTCGGCAGGGAGCCAGATGAGGGACTTGATCCCAGGACCCGGAGATCATGACCTGAGCTGAAGGCAGCCGCTTAACTGACTGAGCCACCCAGGCAACCAAGAAATAAAATCTTAGAAAGGAGAAAAAATAATAATAATAAGAAAGAAAGAAAAGAAAAAGAAGAAAGAAAAGGAGGACTCGAGTTCTTTGAGGCATGTATTGATTCTTTGAGACATGAAAGGCTATCTGTAGTCTACATGCAGGGGAACAATTTAGACAGTCATCATGGGTAGCACAAGGGAGACTTAAATGAAAAAAGAAAAAAATTCCTTCCACTGCCTACAACTCTCTGTGAAGTAGATAAAATATGTGTGAACAGTTAAGCTACATGAGTACATGAGCACTGGAGTGAGAGAAAGATTTTGGTTCCGAGTGAAGCAAGAGCTAAAAGGCTTTATAAGAGCATCTGATAAAGTGTTTATTCTTAAAGATCATAGAAAGACCCAGAACAAAAAAATTTAAACAACTACTCTTCTCTAGGGCCATGTAATAGCTGCTGTACTCAACATATCCTAACATCATATTGAAAGCTGCGATCAGTTAAAAATCAGGGTGGTATTAAATTAAAGGAAAATAGGACTAAAATACAAAATATATCTCTTAGAAGAGACACACATATATAATACAGATTTTATAAGATGTTTACGAATGCTTATTTTGGGTAACAGGAAAGCACTAAAAGGCAACCTGAAATCAAAAATGTAACCATCCTTTAAAAAGATGAAATACGTTTTTTTTTTTTTAACAAAATTTTTTTTTTAAGATTTTATTTATTTTATTTGACAGAGAGAGAGAGATCACAAGTAGGCAGAGAGGCAGGCAGAGACAGAGGCGGAAGCAGGCTCCCTGCTGAGCAGAGAGCCCGATACTGGGCTCGATCCCAGGACACTGAGATCATGACCTGAGCCGAAGGCAGTGGCTTAATCCACTGAGCCACCCAGGTGCCCCGAAATACGTTTTTGAATGGAAGCCACATGGGAACCTAAATACTACAGATATTAATTGGGAAAACTGAAGTGTCACGTGTTAAGTTGTGAAAGGGTACAAGAAGAATTCTGCATAGCTGGGGCACCTGAATGGCTTTATTAGTTGAGCAGCCAACTCCTGATTTCAGCTCAGGGCATGAGCTCAAGGTTGTGAGATAGAGACCTATGTCAGGGCTCAGTGCTCAGCAGGGATCTGTTGGGAGAGTCTCTCCCTTTCCCTCTGATCCTACCGGGCTAGTGCGCACATGTTCTCTCCCTTTCAAATAAATATATCTTTAAAAAAATCTGAATAGCTTCTGATAATTTAAGGATTAAAATCTGTTAGCTCTAGAGCCACTAAAATATGCACAAACACAAAACCAAAAGAGGAAATAAAGGAAAGTACTAACAAAAATAATCAAAAAAGAAAGCATCTAAGGGCCAAAAGAGGAACAAAAATCAGAATAAGATGCTCATCATCAGTTCATCAGCTCATCAAAAATCAGAACAAGACTGACATCATCAGTCACTTGAAAATACAAACCAAACCCACAATGAGATATCACCTCACACCCACAATGACAGCAAAAATTAAAAGACAAATGATAATAATAAGCCTATGATGTGGAGAAACTGGAACCCTCATACACTGTTGGTGGGAAAGGGAAATGCTGTAGCTACCTTAGAAAAGTATGAGGAGCTACTCAAAAAATTAACAGAACTACTATATGACTCAACTATTCCACTTCTAGGTATACACTTAAGAGAAATGAAAACAGACATCCATGCAAAAATATGTACACAAATGTGCATATACAGCAGCATAATTTACATGAGCCAAAAAGCTGAAACAATATAAATGTCTATAAAATGATGGATAAAATATTTTTCAGCCATAAAAAGGAACGAAGTAGTTGATTCATGATACAACACAGATGGCCCTGAAAACATTATGCTAAGTCAAAGCCAGATACAAAAAAGCAAATAGTGTATGACTACCCTTATAACAGATACCTAAAACGGGAAAAAATCTGCCTAGTATTAGAGGTTGGAGGAGATGGGGAGTGACAACCAACAGATATTAGGCATCTTTTGGGAGTGTTAAAAATGCTCTGGAACTAGTGGTGATGATTACAGAGTTTTGTGAATATACTAAAAACCAATAAATTGTACACTTAAAAAAAAAAAAAAGCCCAGAAGAGTAAGTTAGAAACCAATTATACCAACTGCATTAACTATAAATGGATGAAACGTCCCAACTAAGTCAGAAATTCTCAGACTGAGTGAAAAAAAGCAAGACCAACTACAGGATATCATCTGTAAGATACTATTTAACCATAAAAATACAAACAATAGAAGGAGAGAAAATTAGGCAGAATGATAGGTATTAGGGAGAATGAACATTAATAACAAAGTAGTTTGAAGAAGACAAAAGGCCAATTCACCACAAATACATAATAAGGCTACATATATGTATCTTACAACAGTACCTCAAAATTCACGGAACAAAAAATGACAGAAGGAAAGGGAGAACAGACAAATCCACAAGTATAGGCAAATATTTTTTAACATCTTTCTAATTAATATGCCAAGTAGACAAAAGAACCATTGAGGACGGAGATCTCAAAAATACTACAACATGACCTGACATTTACAGAATACTATACATAAAAACTGCAATATATTCTTCTCAAGTGCATATGAAATGCTCACTATGATAAACCAGATGCTGGGACATACAATAAGTTTTAATAATCTTAAGCGATTGAAATCTCATAGAGTAGATTATCAGAACACATGTAAATTAGGAATAAAAACACTAAGATATCCAGAAATTAGACAACACACTCTTTTATAACCCAAGGATCATGGAAGAAATATAAAAATAAAGTAGAACATGTTTCAAATGATAATGAAACTACAGTATATCAAAGCAGCCAAGCACTGCTTAGAAGGAAAGTTACAGCTTTTAATACCTGAACTGAAAGGGTAAAAAGTCTCAAAAATAGTACTCTGACTAAAAAAAAAAAGAAGAGCAAACTATAAAGTAAACAGAAGAAAATAATAAAAATGAGAAATCAATAAAGTAGAAAACAAGTGAACAGTAGGTCAAGTAAAAAGTTGATTCCTTAACAAATGTTTGAAAAGTTGATAGACCTGCAGAAAGAATAAAGAGGGAGAAACAACAAATTATATATCAGGAATCAGAAGTGGAGCTATCACTGCAAATCTCACACATTAAAAGGAGAAGAGAACATTATGAACAGCATTATGAGAAAAATTTTACAACTTAGAGTAGACAAATTCCTTGAAAAACGCCAAATAACTTACAAAAAAGGACTTAAGAAATAGAATACCTGGACAGACTTCATCTATTCAAGAAAATGAATCAATAATAATCAAAAGCTGGCACAAAGAAAACTACAAACTCAAAGGTTTTCAGTGATCAATTCTTCCAAATATTTGAAGAAACATTTTTATTTTAATTTTACTTGTCAGAGAGAGAGTGAGCACAAACAGGGGGCATGGCAGGTAGAGAAAGAAGCGGGCAGGGAGTCTGATGCAGGACTGGATCCCAGAACCCTGAGAACAGGATATGAGCTGAAGGCAGATGTTTGACTGAGCCACCCAAGTGTCCCTCAAGGAAGTATTTGAAAGAAATCACAAAAACTGTTTCTGAAAACAGGAGAGAACACATCTCAATCCTTGCACCAAAATCGGAGAGATACAGAACATAAAACTAGACAATTATTCCTCATGAACACACATGCAAAAATCCTCAACAAACTATTAAGCAAATAACATTCAGCAATATACAAAAGAAACAACACTTCTTATTTAATGGTGGAAGACTGAACACTTTCTCCCTATAATTAAAAGAATATATATTGAGGGACACACGGTGGCTCAGTTAGTTAGGCATCTGCCTTTGGCTCAAGTCATGATCCCATGGCCCTGGACTGAGCCCCATCTCTGGCTCCCTGCTCAGCATGGGGCGAAGTTGCTTCTTTCTCTCCCTCTGCTTCTCCCTCAGCTTGTGTTCTCTCTCTCTCTCGGTTTCAAGTAAACAAATAAAATAAAAAAAAAAAAATTTTTTTTTACTTATTTATTTGAGAGAGAGGGCACAAGAGTGGGGTGAGGGCCAGAGGGAGAAGGAGACTACCTGCTCAGCAGGGAGCCTGAAGCTGGGCTTGATCCTGACATTCCAGGATCATGACCTGAGCCAAAGGCAGACACTTAACCAGCTGAGCCACTCAGATGCCCCAGTAATGAAAATCTTGGGGGGTGTGGGGGAGAAGAATATATACTGAGTCTTTGCTGTAGAGTAAGACAAATATAAGGGACATAGAATGGAGTGGAGGAAGCAAAGCTGTTTTAAACTGCAGACTACATAAAAATCATCAGAAAGCTACAACAAAACCAGTAAAACTAAACAGTGAATTCAGGAAAATTGTAAAAACATGGCTGGGGCACCTGGGTGGTGAGTGGGTTAGATGTCCAACCCTTGGTTTCCGCACAGGTCATTATATCATGGGTGATGATGGGTACCTGGGTGGCTCTGTGGGTTAACCATCTGCCTCTGGCTCAGGTCGTGATGCTGGGGTCCTGAGATAAAGCCCCACGTCAGGCTCTCTGCTCAGCAGGAGTCTGCCTCTGCCTCTCCCTCTCCCGCGGCTCCCTGCTCATGTTCTCTGTCTCAAATAAATAAGTAAAATAATCTTTAAAGGTATTTTATTTATTTATTTGACAGACAGAGATCACAAGTAGGCAGAGAGGCAAGCAGAGAGAGAAGTGGGGAAGCAGGCTCCCCGCTGAACAGAGAGCCTGACGTGGGGCTTGATCCCAGGACCCTGAGCCGAAAGCAGAGGCTTCAACCCACGAGCCACCCAGGCACCCCATCAAATACATAAATAAAATCTTAAAAAACAAAAACAAAAACAAATAAACAAAAAAACTCATGGGTGGGGAGATCAAGCCCTGCAGTAGGCTCCCTGTTTAGCAGAGAGTCTGCCCGAGATTCTCTCTCTGCCTCTCTACCCAGTCTCTTTCTAATATAAGTAAATCTTATAAAAACATGGTCAATACACAAAAATCAACAGCATTTTATGCATTGTAGAAAAAAATAGAAAATAAAAATTTGGGGGGCACGGGATGGCTTAGTTGGTTAAGTGACCAACTATTTGTTTTGACTCAGGTCATGATCTCATGGGTGGAGACATGAGCGCCACATTGGGCTCTGCACTGAATGCAAAGTATGCTTTAAGTTTCTCTTCCTCTGCCCCTTCCAACTCGGGTACCATGCACACGTGTGCCCAGGTGCTCTTGTTCTCAATAAATAAATGCACACCAAAGATAAAAATTTTAATGTAATTCCACTTATAGTATCATCAAAAATATCAACTACTTAGAAACAAATGGAAAGCTGCTTCAAAGTTTTCACTGTGAAAACTAAAAAAATTATTGAAATTAAAGAAAATAAACAAATAATGAAACATATATATCATGGTTAAGGACAGGGAAATTCAATGTTGCTCAAAATGTTTACTGTCCTAGCAGGATGCTTCCTCCCCTCTCCGCCACCAAAATGTTGTTTTAAAATTTATATGGAAATGCACACAAACTTAGAATAGTAAAAACAACGAAAAAAAAATTTCTGCCCAAAGTTGGAAAACTTATTAATACCAGACAATCTGGTATTTGTATAAATATAAGACATACAGATCAATGGAATAGGGGAGAGTCCAGAAAGGTACCGAATATATACGATATCCATATGGGAAAAAAAAAGAACACTGACCTTCTACTTCACACCCAGTATAAACATTAATTCAAAATGCATCATAAGGCCAACTGCTAAAACTGAAACAACACCTAGAAGAAAACTTTCTTGACATTATGGAAGGTCCTGATGTTGTTAGTAGGAATATAAATGACTCACAACTACTTAGAAAATAGTCTGGCAGTTTCTTTACTCTTAAAATTCCCAAGAAAAGTGAAAACATATGCCCACAAAAACATCTGTACGCAAATGTTCATAGTTGCTTTACATATGACAGAAGCAAAATTTAAGTCCATCAACTAGTGGACAGATAAATTGTGACATATTTCTCCAGTGGAATACAATTTAGATTTCCTCTCCCCATAACAGAACAAACTACTGTTACAAATAGCAGTATCAATGACTATCACACATTATGCTGACTGAAAGAAACAGGACACCAGAGTACATACTGTATGATCCCACCCATATAAAATTCCCAAATAAGGCAAAACTTACAGTGATAAAATTCAGATCACTGACTGCCCGGGGTACAATGTGGAGGGGTTATATTGCCATTAATGGTATATTTAATGGCAAAGTGCACCTTCTGCAGAGATGAAAATATCCTATTATCTTGAATAGGATGGTAACAAAATGGTGTACTCTGTGTCCAAAAAAACCCCTGTACCCTGGAATTGTGCAAGCTTTATTGTATCTATATCTAAATTGCATCTTAATAAAGATGAGTTTACATGGACTCATTTCAAAGAAGTATTGTAATTTTCAAAAAGATAAATAATATTTCTACAGAAGGCAGATGGGACCCCCAAGTACTAAATGGTTAAAGTCTTTAGAGAATCTATTACAGAATCTAAGGTATATAATTAATGCTGAGAAGTAAAGTTTATGATTGTTATGAGTTTCTATTTTGAATATTTTATTTACTTATTTGACAGAGATCACAAGTAGGCAGAGGGAGAGGAGGAAGCAGGGTCCCTGCTGAGCAGAGAGCCTGATGTGGGGCTCGATCCCAGGATGCTGGGATCATGACCTGAGCTGAAGGCAGAGGCTTTAACCCACTGAGCCATCCAGGCACCCCATGAGTTTCTATGTTGAGTGGGAGCCACAAGACAGTGAAACAAAGACCACAGTGAAGCACAGGTTAGTCTAGGTAATCAAAAGAGCACTCTAGGAAAAGTGATAATAGGGAAAAAAAGATCTTTTGGTGTCAACTATCATCATAATGAGCATTTAATGGAGGATATTTTTATAGGGCTTAAACCATTGCTTAAGACATTGTTTGATGCAATCCTATCTTTACTTTGACAGCTAAGAGCAAACCAGACGTTCCTGATTTCCAGTCCCAGGCTTAATTAGGTTAGGGTACTTCTCAATGAAGAAAAAGAAATGCTACAGAGAGCAACCAGCTGATGAATCCCATTTAACTGCCTACAGGATTTTTATTGATACAGGTCCATAAAACCAACTCCTAGAATTGTAATTCCTGGGAGAATGACAGGAGGAGAAGTACGGAGTGTTTCAACAGCAATAAAAAGTATGTTACCAACACAAAGTCTGTTACTCTCCTTTTTTTTTTTTTAAGATTTCATTTATTTATTTGACATACAGAGATCACAAGCAGGCAGAGAGACAGTGACAAAGAGAAGAGGAAGCAGGCTCCCTGCTGAGCAGAGATGCCAATGTGGGGGGATCGATGTGGGGCTTGATCCCAGGACCCTGGGATCATGACCTGAGTCGAAGGCAGAGGCTTTAACCCACTGAGCCGCCCAGGCGTCCCTGTTACTCTCCTTTTAAGTTTATATACTGAGTGGGGTAAATCAGCAAAGACAAAACAAAATAAACAAGAACCCACGTGTCTGCCATCAAGCTTAAAAACAAAAAATTAGTCATTCCCTAGGTTAGTGGAACTTTAAGGATGGTACTGGACCAGTACATCAGCATCATCTAGAACCTATAAAGAATACAAATTCTCAGCTCCATCTCAACCTATGGAATTAGATAGAATTACACAGCAGTAGGACCAACAATCTGTCTTTAAACAAGCCGTCTGGTTGATTCTGATATCCCCTAAGGTTTGAGAATCACTACCTTAGATGTTATTATCATTTACACTTATCCCTAAATATAGTAGTCTCCCTTCCTACCAGGTAGAATTACTTTCTTGAACTGTGGTAATCAGTGTCTTGATTTTCTTTCTTTCTTTCTTTTTTTTAAATGAGAGAGAACGTGCTAGCACAAGTTGGGGGGAAGGAGGAGCACAGTGAGGGAGAAGCAGACTCCCTTTTGAGCAAAGAGCTTGACACAGGGCTGGATCTCAGGACTCTGAGATCATGGGCTGAGCCAAAACCAAGAGTTGGCTCCTTAACCCACTGAGCCACCCGGGCACCCTCCCCTTGATTTTCTTTATAAATTTCCCACATATATTTATACTCATTTAATTTCCTTGTTTTACATTTATAGAAACATATCTCTGGTCCATATGCTTCTGTGAATTGCTTTATCTGCTCAACAATTTTTTCTGGCCTGATTTATCCATGGTTATGTAGATAGCTGTGATATGGCTGACCCTTAGCTCCTAGAGGCCACTGCAGTCCCCAGCCAAGGGAGCTTTCCCAACATGGTTGCTTACTTCATCAAAGCAATTCTACAGCATCTAAAAATGAGACGGAGTCCTATACAGTATAAAAGAATCAAGGGAGTGATACCCCATCAGTGTTCCCAAATTCTACTGGTTAGGAGCAGATCCTACCCACACTTAAGGGGAAGGGATCACACAAAGGCACAGAGGATCCCACAGATTTCTGGGGACCCTCCCCAGAGCCCAACTGCTACACTTAGCCCCCACTCAGATGCAGCAGTCCTGTCCTTATTTGTGGTTTCATATCCCACAGTTTCAGTTAGCACAGGTCTGAGTAGAAGGCCCCCTTCTGACTTAACAACAGTAGCCCAGTGCTACATCACTCACCTCATTTCCTCAAGTAGGCATCTCATCATCTCACATCATCCTAAGAGAGGTGCATACGGTACAGTGAGACATTCTGCATCGTGTTGTGTGTGCATATGCATGTTAACTTTAATCACAGCAGACTGTTACAACTGCTCTATTTTACTGTTACTGGGTTCAGTCTTTTACTGTGCTTATTTAAGTATTTATTTAAATTTCAGTTTTTACTGTGCCTAATTTATAAATTAAACTTTGTCATATACATGGTTCAATAGGTTCAATGCTATCAACAGTTTCAGGCATCCACTGGGGGTCTGGGAACATATCCTCTGCAGATGAGGAAGGGTGATATGACCACTCTTCCTTGGTAATAAAACGAACAAATTCCTGAAAAACTTGAACTGCTATTTTATTCTAAACATCTCCCAGGCCAGAACAAATTCCTAAACAATATAAATAATACGAAGCCAAACCAAAGATTTGCACTGAATCCCACCGTGCTACCCGGAGACTGTTTAGACATATGTGAGAGCAAATATCACAACAGCATACAATGGGACATGTGTGGAAAAGAGGCTCCCATGACTTAAATACAGTTTTGCTGCTTAAGTTTCCTTGCAAGTTAAAAAAAAAAAAAACAAATTGTACAAATGATAAAGTTCCTTTTACTTCAAAGATATTGATTCTGCATTGCAGATTAGTTTGAGATTTGAGCCCACAGATGTAAGTCAGGTGGTTGTGAACCTGGCTGAGAAAATATTAACTTTTAACTAGCCTCTACCTGAAATTTTACATTCTGTTCAATTATGAAGGTAGGGGGAAAACAGCAGCATATGTATTTTTGTGTGTGTGTATGTGTGTGTGTGTGAAAAGAAAATATTTTCATATCACATGACAGGTACCATAAATATCTCAAGATAACCATTTAGAATCACGAATACTTAAAAGATTAAGATTTTTTTTTTAAAGGATTTTGTTTATTTAATTGACAGAGAGAGAGAGAGAGATCACAAGTAGGTAGACAGGCAGGCAGAGAGAGGGGGGGAAGCAGGATGCGGGGCTCGATCCCAGGACCCTGAGACCATGACCATGACCTGAGCCGAAGGCAGAGGCTTAACTCACTGAGCCTCCCAGGCACCCCAAGATTAAGATACTGTTAAGAAATAAAGTCTGTTGCTAAAGCATATTAATGAATTAATAAAAAACACATTACTTTATCAAAAATTTGTTTTATTAAAAATTTACTAACCATATTTCAGTATAATTGGTCAAGCTGTAATCCTATGTATTTTGTGGTTTCAAGTCATATTCTGAGATGAGGTCAGGTCCACAGACTTTATTAGAATGCCAAAGAAGCATACAGCTCAAAAATAGTTAAAACTCCTTATTTTAGATGAAAACCTCTTTCTTCAACATTTTTCTTTTAAATCATTTATAGCATAGGGCTGTGGGTAAGAGCTGGAGATCTAGGATTACACCGCTAGGGACAAATCTGTGCTATAACAATTACCATCTGTGTAACCTTAGACAAGTTATTTAACCTCTCTGTGCCTCAAATTCCTCATCCTTATTAGATGGATGAGAAAGGAATTTATATTAGACATTATAAGGATTAAATAAGAGTTACTGAAAAACATTTACAGCAGTGCCTAGGATATTAAGGATAAGCAGACAAGTATTCTTTCCTATATATAAGGGGACAAAAACCTCAGTTTGGAGGGCAAAATTAAGAACAAAGTGGGAGGGGAGTGGTTTGCGGTGGGCCTGGTTGGCTCAGTTGGTTAAGCATCTGCCTTTGGCTCTGGTCTTGATCTCAGGATCCTGGGATCCAGCCCCACATTGGGCTCCCTGTTCAGCAGGGAGCTTGCTTCTCCCTCTCCCTCTGCCTGCCACTCCCTCCGCTAGTACACTCTCTGTCAAATAAATAACTAAAATCTTTTGAAAAAGAACAAATGGGGTTTTATGTGCCATTTAAAGGTTAGAATGAGTTACTGCAAACTAGAATATTACTCTTTTTAAAAAAGTGTTCTAAAAACAGGGCTGGCAAACTGAACTGTGGCCCTGAATGCCTTTTTTGTTGTTTTTTTAAACAGCCTGTAAACTAAAAATGTAAAAAAATTTCTTTTTTCTTTAAATGACTGGGGGGGGGGGGGGAGTCCAAACAACACTATTTTATTACATGTGAAAATGTTATTAAATACAAATTTCAACGTACATAAAGTTCTAAAAAATAATCCACAGCCATGATCAGCCATCGAAGTATTTATTGCTTTTGCACTAAGATGATGGAGTAGTTCTAACAGATCATATCATTTACACAAAGCCTAAAATACTTATTCTCTATGATTTTATAAAAAAAAGTTTGCTGACCCAGTTTCAAAATGTGCAGACCAAAGTAGGTAAGAGATGGAAAGCTGCTTGAATCAAAGTCTACCTTCCACCCAGCATATTCAGAAACTATGAGAATGTTTTTACATACACTGATATAATAAATTGATACTTATTAGTGGCTCCAGACTATTTTAAGGCTTCTCATAGATTATTTCATTTACTCTTCATGATAACTTTAGTGGGTACTTTTATCATCCTGAGAGAAATAACTGTCTTAGCTCTCTACAATAGGTAAATCTCAGAACCAGAAAGGGCAAGCATTCATTGGTCCAAATTTCTCTCTTTTTATAGGATGAGATGATTCAGAAAGCATGCATCCACTTTAGCTCCAAGTGGACACCGCTTGTGGGACAAAATGACTACCACCTTGGACAATTCCTTTCAATGGAAAAAGTAAAATCCATTATAGTGGTCTTTCTTGTCTGGGTGCTCATTATACAGATGTGTTCAGAAGGGGACTATTCAGTGAGCTGTATAAGTAGAGAACATAAAATTTTCTGTGTGTCTATTGTATACCAATAACAACAAGCTTTCTTAAAATTTATTTATTGGATAGAGAGAGAAAGAGAGAGCATAAACAGGTGGGAAGAACAGAGGGAAGGGAAGAGGCAGACTCCTCATTGAGCAGAGAGCCTGATGCAGAGCTCCATTCCAGACCCTGGGATCATGTCCTGAGCAGAAGGCAGACACCCAACTGACTGAGCTACCCATGCACCTCAATAATAACAAGTTTTTAAAAGGCTGAAGTCAGAGCGACACTCCAGAACAATTAATTCTGAATCTCGGGGCTGCCAGTTCCCAAATTTATTTGGTCATCCAGAAATATTTTTATTTCACCTGTATTTTAAAAACAAACAAACAAACAAACAAACAAACAAAAAATTACTGATTATGTTTTCCACAGTACTCCACCATCTTAAGGTAAGTTTAGCAGAATGTGGTTTGAAAAATGCTGGAAAACTGCTTGCCTCACTGCCCCAGTGCACAATAGCAGGTTCTGCTTTTTACGGAAGAACTCATCATCACTACTGGTAGGACCTGTACTGCCACACCCCGTACCAAAGTGTGAACACTAAGCTCCCTGGGCTCTTCTTCCTTCTATCCGTCTGAGACTCTTTTTCATATTTTCCTTCAATAGCAGAAAAGTCAAAGAAGTTGCTGCTGGCAATAGGGAAGGGGAAAAACTGCTTTCTTGCTCATTACAACAAGTACTTGAAATTTTATGCTATTCAAAAAGGGTCTATTTTTTTAAAAAAAGAAATTAATCCCTCACTTCAAAATAAATCAGGTAGGAGTAACCGACACAATGTTGTGATAAGGAGGAGATGTATTTATAAAAGCTGCTGTAATTCAGCACTGTGGAAGGGAAGCATGCAATGCTTGCACTTGTCCCAAATACTGACCTCTGTGCAGTCTACAAAGGTCGAAATTGTGGACAGGACGCAGAAGGAACAGATGACAGAAGGAAATTGGACACTTGCATGTGACTGCTGAGCCAACACAACTTTGATGAGAAAAATACTTCTGAAATACATACATGCTATTTTAACTTCTAGGTATACTTATGTGGAAAATAAGACTTAGTCGGTACAGCTCAGCCTGTATGCCATCTCTCAGAAGGGGGTGGGGATGACCAATCTATACTGTATTTTATCACTTAACAATACCAACAATCTGTATTTTTGAAACTTTATTAAGTTTTTAATTTTAATTCCAGTATAGTTAACATATAGTATAATAGTTTCACATGTACAATACAGAAACTCAACAATTCTATACATGACTGAGGACTCATCAATACAAATGTACTCCCAACACCCTTTACCTATTTCACCCACTCCTAACCTACCTCCCGGCTCTAGAAACCATCAGTTTGTTCTCTATAGTTAAGTGTGCTTCTTGATTTATTTCTAAATTTTCTGTTTATTTATTTTGTTGCTTAAATTCCACAGATAAGTGAGATCAAATGGTATCTGTCCTTCTCTGACAGACTTACTTAACATTATACTCTGGATTCAGCCATGTCATTGCAAATGGCAAGACTTCATTCTTTTCTCCCCCCACTGAGGCATTTTACTTGCACGTTTGTTATTACATCCCTAGAAAAAGAACACCAGGATTTTCCCTCTTGTGTGTTTTCATCTTGCTTCTGCATGGTCCATGATGGCAGCTGAGGTTGTCAGTACAGTGAAACCAAACTGGGGTGGAGGGGTGGGGGAAGGTGGGAACAGGTTATTCTGCTGTTTTTCTAGGGCTTGCAGCTGTACGTTAAATCTGGGGCTGATCACTCCACACGTGTTTAACCTGCCTGTGAAGTTCACAACAATTTCCCCAACTCCGTGACCATCAATGATTTCAAATTCACCAACATAACATGCTTCATCATCATCGTGAGAAACTGGATGATGACTTTGGAGCATGGACTCTTTTCAGCATTGTTAAGGCTCTTGAGAGCATCTGCCAGGACATTCATGTGCACCATTATGGTGGCATAGGAAGATGGTGGAAAGTGGGGGGGGGGGGTGTCATTCCTTTTTAAAGGCTGAGTAATATTCCATTGCAGGTATATACACATCTCCATTATTCATTCACCGACTGATGAACACTTGGGCTGCTTCTGACATTTGGCTATTGTAGTGTATATATCCTTTCCCACTAGTGTTTTTGTATTCTTTGGGTAAATACCCACTAGTGTGATTATTACATCATATGATAGTTCTAATCTAATTTTTTGAGGAACCTCCATACTGTTTTCCAGAGAGGCTGCATCAGTCCTCATTCCCACCAACAGTGCATGAAGGTTCTTTTCCCCTACATCCTCACTAACACTTGATTATTGAAAAAATCCTTTTTATACTGTAAAAATTCCATAATTTTATATTAAGAAGAAAAAACACAAAAGGGTCTGGGTTACAGGCCTAAAATTCAGATTCTAATACTCAATCTCCTGCTCCTTCGATTCTTTGTACTTAATCTTGCTCATGTGGGAATTTTTCACCTTCTAACTAGCTACTTGACCTTGTAAGTAAATTGGTACGTTTCCTTCCCTATAAAATGGGACCTTATTAATCTAGAAGATGACCTCATACCATCTCTTCTTTACCTCACAATAAAAATAACATGAAATGAACACAAGTGAAAATATAATGAATGATGGGAAAAGTTGGCATCTATTTTAAAATATTCTGCAGAATATGCATTCTATTCATACTAATTACTTTTATAGGAAACATTATCAAAGTACATACTTTTTCAGTAATTTATGGTTGAAATGAATGGTAAATATGAGAGAAGTAAAATTAAATAAGGAACAAGTTGGTTATAGACATTTACCCCCATTTACAATGGGGAAAATCAAAACCTCATTCATAATATATGACTCTTATATTTTTATATAATTCAAATATATATCATTCAAATACACACATATACTTATAGGATCTATTAAGACCAAATTATGATTATCCAAAAATGAATTAATTCTTCTGGTCCACAAGAAAAAAACCTATCAAAAATACCTATACAATTTATGAAATATTAATAATTAAGGAAATGTTAATAAATACAAGCATAACTCTTACCATTATTCTTTAGTTCTGTTCTGGGAGACACAGTCAATACAATAAAAGCATGTACAGCAGGCAGTCTTTAGAAAGCCCAACATGATTTCTGCCTCCTGGTATTCATACTATTGTACAATCCCCTCCTTTAAGTATGACAGATGGTCTATACCTTGCTTTTGATCAACAGAATATGGCAAAGGATCTCATTCCCATGATTATATCATATAAGATCCTATCCTGGCAGACAAGAGCTATTTTCCTGCTGGCCTTGAAGACACAAACAGCTAAGCAATAAGAGGCCATGTGGCTGGCGAAGGAACTGTGGGTGACCTGGAGGAGAAGAGAGCAGCTCCCAGTCAACAGCCAGAAAGAAAATTAGGACCTCAGTCCTACAACCACATAGAGATGACTCTGCTATCAACCTGAATGAATTTGGGCTGCTCCCCAGTTAAGCCTCCAGATTAGAACACAGCCTAGACGACAGCCTGATTACAGACCTGCAAGAAACTGAGCAGAGGATCCAGATGAGCCACATGTATACTCCTGACCTATAAAACTGTGAGATAATAAATGGATTTTTTAAGCTACTAAGTTTGGAGAAATTTGTTATGCATCAACAGAAAACAAATGAATGGATACTTGCCCCAGTCAAGCTTGAGAGGACTGTAGTCCTTAGTCAAGGTCCTGGGTACCCTGATTGCAGTCTCTAAGTAAAAACTGTTAGACGCACCAGCTTAAGCTGTAGCCAGATTCTTTTTCATTAAAGGTTTTACTTATTATTTGTCTGGGGGTGGGGGGGTGTGCACAAGCAGAGGGCAGCAGCAGGCAGAGGGAGAAGCAGGCTTCCTGTTGAGCAAGGAGTCTGATGCAGAACTCGATCCCAGGGCCCCAGGATCATGACCTGAGCTGAAGGCCCACACTTAACCAACTGAGCCACCCAGGTACCCCGCTGAAGCCAGATTCTTTAAAAAAATAAAATAAAATAAAATAAATTTACAGACAGAGATCATAAGTAGGCAGAGAGGCAGGCAGTGGAGTGTGGGGGGGAGGCAGGAGCAGGCTCCCCGCTGAGCAGAGAGCCCGATATGGGGCTCATGGGGCTTGATCCCAAGACCCTGAGATCATGACCTGAGCCGAAGGCAGAGGCTTTAACCCACTGAGCCACCCAGGCGCCCCTGATGCCAGATTCTTAACAGAAATTATAATATAATAATTTTTTGTTGTCTTAAGTTGTTAAGTTTTAGAGTATTGTTACATAGCTGTGGATAACTAGTACAGCATGAAACAGACAAGAATACAAATACCAAAAGGAATGAATATAAAATTAAAAATAATCAAGATCAATAAACTGTGTAGACACAAGATCTACACAATCCATACAGAAGAATATATTTCCAAAGTACTTATGAGTGGGATTCAACTCTTAATAGTGAAAAATATTAAAATAGCCAAGAATGTATCTGACCTAAATTAATCAAACTACACATTTTTATTGAGTAATAAAAAGAGCTTGAATAAAAAAACAATCTCAATATTATGAAGAGGTCAACTCTGCCTAAAATTATCCATAGGTTCATTTGACTCTAATCAAAATAAGGGAGTATCTTATCCATGTGATGTGGTAACATAATTATTTTCTAGAAGAATGAGGAAGGAAGATTAAGACAAATTTTAAATAGAAGGATTAATGAGCAGGACTATCCTTAAAACCTTCAAATACAGTATAAAGAAATAATCACTCAAATATTATTAGTTGTTGTGTTCCAGACAATATCCCTACTGTTACGTATACACAATGTTACTTCAACCTTATGATAATCCAACAAGTACAGATACCAACAATAAACATGTTTTATAGATGAAAAACCTCAGGCACAGTGTCACAAAGCTAATGAATGTATTAGGGAGACATAGTGCAGTATCAGAGCCAAAAGAGACTGACAGGTACAATCTGAACCAAGTAGTTTCCAGCATAAGTAAAAAATTAGGAAAAGAGCATAAAGATATATCACATGCAAACAGGAATGGGAAGATTTATTCCATAAATGATACAACTTTAGCTATTTAAATCTTCGACCACAGACTGTCCCCTCTATCTCCACTGACACACACTGAAGACTGTAGATCCACAAGAGACAGGAGACTGTTTTATCCTACCAACACCCAGGGGCTGGCACGTTATAGGCAATGTTCAGTGCTGACAAAGGTAAAGGAGCACTCCTGTGTAAGAGTGAAAGAGAAGAACCTGGAGGAAGTCAGCCTTACAAATTTTATTTTATTTTATTTTTTTTTTAAAGATTTTATTTATTTATTTGACAGAGAGAAATCACAAGTAGGCGGAGAGTCAGGCAGAGAGAGAGAGAGAAGCAGGCTCCCGCTGAGCAAAGAGCCCGATGCGGGGCTCGATCCCAGGACACTGAGATCATGACCTGAGCCGAAGGCAGTGGCTTAATCCACTGAGCCACCCAGGCGCCCCAGCCTTACAAATTTTAAATGGACATTTCTTTCCCTGATCTTCAACATACCAGTAAAATGATCCAAGCATATTAACAAGAAGGTCACATATACAAAAATTACCAATGTGCCCAATAAACCTAAGATACTGAACATGTGAAGAACGATCAATGAAATTGCAAGTTAAAACAACTTTATACCTTCAGACTGGTCAAGATTAGAGACACCATGTCCCGTTACTTGCACCATCATAATAGTCCTTCACTCTGTCTACACCTCTCCTTTCTCCCCTGATTAATTTATTAGCCCCTGGTTTGTCTTCCTACTTTCCCTCTTGCCCAGGATGTTTACTTAAATATACAATCTGAGGACTCCCCTCCTCTCCTGGCTTTTATGTTGATACCCCCCAATTCTTACCTCAGCCGACAAACCTTATTAGGCTCCCAAGTCCTACTGTGTTTACTGAATTCCTTGAACTGAAATGTGTGCCGGAGACAGGTTTAAAAAAAAAAGACAAGGAAGGTAGGCTATGTGAACATAACGATGATGAGTGACAATCAGTCTCTGCAAGGGAGAGTAATCAGGAATGCTAAGTACTGAGGGAGACCAGACCCTACATGCCCTCCAGCCAATGGTTGTCTTCGTGGGTAGTAGCACACCAGTGGATATTTTCTAAAAGCTATAGATTGGGATTTGAAATGTGAAATCTCATTTTAGGTGTTGGCAACAAATCAAAATCTAACCTAGAGGGACCAAGACTGTGCCATTCAGACAGATCATGTTTCTGAACAACATGGGACCTTCTACTCTAGGCTCAGCTCTAAGGTTATCACTCCTTATACCTGCAAGTCTTTGGTGGTTTCCCTTATTCATTCATTCATTCACTCACTTATTTATTGTGCTTTATAAAATATAAGCACTGGCCCAAGGAAGCCCAAATATGAATGCTCAGTTCACTTTTTCTCATCTAAGGTTATATGCTCTGTTGACACTCTATATTCTTACTTTAGAACACTTATCACAGTAAGTGGTAAGTAATATCATATTAAAGTGATAAGATATATAATTCTTAGTGGGCCTTCCTGTAAATGCCATGAAGGTCTTGAGAGTGTCTGACTGTTCCACCAGCACCTGCTACCCAGCAGATAGTGGGCAATGTCTGAAAGTTCAGGAAGATACCCTCATGCTGTGAAGATTCAGTGCTCAAATGAAGCAACCTCTGTGGTGGGGAGCCTGGTAAATCTATTTTAAAAATCTTAAATGGACATTTCTTCTAAGTGATCACCATTCCAGAAATTTAAACTAAGGAGATTATTCACTAGGTATACAAATCATTATGTCTAAGGAAATGCATTATGGCCTGTTTACAACAGTTAAAAGCTAGACACAAATGTCCAGCTACCAAATTGGATTCTTTGACAATTACATTTAAAGGAAAGATGGTTTAAGAAAAATAATGTAAGATATGAAAATATAAGTTTGTATCACAGTGTGACTCAAACTGTGCTTAAAAACCATATCCCAGTAAAAGAATGGAAGAACTTAATTATCATGCTCAAGCAGTAAAACAATAGATGGATTTTCCACCTTTCGTCAATTCTTTGTCTAGCATAACCATCCCGGTATCCTCGGATAAAAAGTCATTATATTAACAAAGTGAGTCCAGGAACAATACCGCTCCCCTAAGAGATTCAAACTTTTACCCCGAAGAAAATGGGGTCTCATCAATCTCTTACTCATCTTCTAAAGGTGAGTTTATTGCATATTTCTATTCGGCCTAGCTTCCCAGCCCTAACAGATACTAAGAGTAGATTTAACAGAGCAGAAGTATTTGGGATAGCATCTTTAACTGTATGAAAAATAAACCTTCACACCACAAACCCCTGCCCTGCTCGGCACTGGAGGGCTGAAAACTGGAAAACCATTTGTCTCAGCTTTTTAAGAGCTGGCTCTATATAGTTCCATCCTGCATAGAAATGTAGTAGCAAAGAAAATGTATTATCAAGTTAGGGTCAAAACAAGGAAGGAGGCCCTATCAGGAAGATCCTTTATTTGTCTACACAGATAAAATTGTGCTCCAAACGTCTATACATGTTGAATGTACCAGACAGCTGTTTAGTTGGCAGTTATGGTGTGAGTGAGCCTAGAAGCTGCATATTAAAAATTATGCTACTGCATATTAAAAATTATGCTACTGGTTATGTGAACAACAGAAGATACTCAAGTGGTAGAAATGCAGTAAAATCTAGCTATAATTTGTTAGGCAACATTTTACCAATACTGCAAGAGGCTGTAATTTCTGTAAAAAGCAGCAAGAAAGGTATATACTGAGAAGAAATTCTACACTGAATAATGTTAACTGGCGGCTCCAGGAGTAAGGGATATAGATTTGTCAGCGTGAAATAAGACTCAGGGATTATAATAAAATTAAAACTGAACTCCAGAATAAGCCAAACACAGAGCTGGGGAATCCATACGTAAATACCACTGGCAAATGATCAGTGATGGTTTGTTACAAGAGACAGGAAAACTCAGTGCACCTGGTTAATTAGTTCTTGCTACATGAAAAGCGTAGTAAAATCAGGATTACTCACGTGATATCCCTTCGTTGATAGCAGCCCTGAAGCAGGCAGGCAATCAGGTCACTGATAAACTCTACATCATCTCTGTGAAGAGCTGCTTCTAACTCCTACAGAGCAGGAAGAGGAGAGAGAGACTGAGATCAAACACAGATTTCTTAAAATCCACCTTTCCCAGCTTCCTATCACCCACACCATCAACATCACTCTCCAAGCCACCACGCGGTCAGTGTAGCCAAACTGCTTGCAATGGATAAACTCTGCCTTTCTAATCCCAGTTACTGCTAGAAGAGCAACTGGTTCAACTTCTTGTTTTTCTAAGAAAAACTCGTTTTCCCCACTGTTCTATTCCATTTTTCTGCACATCAGAAGAAACACACATGTATCTCTTTTTATAAGTCACTGCTAGCTACATAATTATCAAAGAGCTTAACTTATATAAATATGTTATAATGCCTTCTACTTTAATGGCAAGAGAATAAAGTAGCAAATAACAAGATTGATTAGAAAGTATTCTTCATTCTTCTACAGTTTTAATAGGTAACCCCCCTGCAACTGCTTTAAAGAACCACTCTATTTATTGAAAAAAGCACTAGTAGTGAGCAATAGCTAGCAATTCTTATTTTGAGGATGCTACACCTAAGTGACTAATGATAGGAGATTGCTAGAACTGAGATTAATCTTACATCATTTAGAGAGAAGTGAGGTAATGTCTATTGTAATGGTTTAATCCTAGGTGAGATGTATTTGCTTTCCTTGAGATTCAAGCAGACAATGCCAAAGATTTAGCTCGTATTTAGCACAGTATTCTAAAAAAAACCAAGCTGAGAAGGAGCTACTGGGACAAAAAGCGACAGTGGGAAATTTTAGGAGATCCTATTTCTTTTTTCAATCTCCCATTCTAAACCAGTATTTTCTAAGATGATGGAATCTTTTCCAAGTCATCAACTCTTGAGATACAAAATCTGCCCACACTGTTTCAACCAGGATGCTATCTTCTGCATGTAAGCCATTTTCCAAGGGTCTGCTCTGCTTATTATTTGAGTGGCTCATAACTGGATCTATAATCACAGAAAAACCAAACTCCGAAAGCTCATATAAATGGTTCTAAAAGCATGAGGTGTGCATAAGAAAAAATTTCTGACCTAAACACCAATGACACGGCAGTACATCCTTAACAGAGGAGCCTGCTGCTACTATAAAAATATTAAAGTTTTTCTAATGATAGTAAAAAACTAATTCTGTAAAATAATTTTGTAATAATTTTATTTTAAAGCTTTTATTTATTTTATTTTATTTATTTATTTGACAGACAGAGATCACAAGTAGGCAGAGAGGCAGGCAGAGAGAGAGAGAGAGAGGAGGAACAGAGAGCCCGCTGCGGGGCTTGATTCCAGGACCCTGGGACCATACCTGAGCTGAAGGCAGAGGCTTTGACCCACTGAGCCACCCAGTGGCTTACAGGTGCCCCTGTAAGTTATTATTATTATTATTTTTTAAAAGATTTTATTTATTTGACAGAGAGAGATCACAAGTAGGCAGAGAGGCAGGCAGAGAGAGAGGGGGAAGCAGGCTCCCCGCTGAGCAGAGAGCCCGATGTGGGACTCGATCCCACGACTCCGAGATCATGACCCGAGCCGAAGGCAGAAGCTTAACTCACTGAGCCACCCAGGTGCCCCCCCTGTAAGTTATTTTATGGTTCCATGTGTTATTTTATTTTTTAAAACTCCAGAGGTGGTAAGCACTCACTCTAAAAACCTGTTCAAAAAATAGAGACGCCTTGGCGGCGTGATCGGTGAGGTGTAAGACTCTTGGTTTGGACTCTGATAGGGATCTCAAGGTCCTGAGATGGCGGTGTGGCAGTGGGCTTTGTGTTCAGCAGGCAGTCTGCTTGTATTTCTCTCTGTCCGCTCCCCACACCCTGCCTGCCCGACCTTGCACACTCTCTCTCTAAAATAAATAAATCTTAGGGGTGCCTGGGTGGCTCAGTCGTTAAGCGTCTTGCCTTTGGCTGAGAGCCCTGCACTGGGCTCCCTACTCAGCAGGAAGCCTGCTTCTCCCTCTCCCACTCCTCCTTGCTTGTGTTCCCTCTTCACTGTGTCTCTGTCAAATAAATAAATGAAATCTTAAAATCAATCAATCTTAAAAGAATAATAAAACCTTCATAGGACAAAATACTGCTAAGCATACTAACTGACACAAATGAGCAAAATACAAATTACCCTCAGGTAGTTCACCTGAAAAGGTTCATACTGCCTTAAAAGCCCAGGTGAATGAAGCTCAAAATCCAAAGGGTAGGTAGGCTAAGGCTTGCAAACATTCTGCCTTCCTTAACTACAAACCTGAGAATTAGAACACATCTTAGCAATGGTTCTTATTCTTCTGTTAGTTTATTAATTCCTTTTGGCAGACTTCTTTTCTACATTTTAGTTAGTAATTACCCAGAAAAACAAGAAACTCTACCAACCAGAGATAACAAGAACCTGAACTATAATTAGCCAGAATTCATTCATTCATCCAATATTTACTGGGTACCCACCCTACCTAAGATAATATAGTAGTTCCTAAGGGCTGAGGAGCTTAGTTTAGTTTGGAGAGATAAGAGTACAAAAAAAGATAGCCAAACCAACTAATTAGCACTGTTAGGTACAGAAAAGGTGCTATGGGGCAACAGGGATTGAGAAAAGGACTCCTCCTGGCTGTGGAAAGCCTAAGAGACTGCGTGAAGACTGTGGCACCCGAGATGGGAAAACTGCGGCAATGGGCAGAGAACCAGGGCATAACAAGGTACAGGGAACAATGGGAGCAAGTGCACAGAGAGGATAGGAGCTTCAGTTTAACTCTTCTATGTATACTATGAGGGGAGTAATGTGAGCTAAGATCGATAGCTGATATGAATACTGATAAAATGAGTTTGTCTCTGGAAGACAATGGAGATTCACTATAATTATTTTACTGAGGAGAGGCACAGTGGCACCAACCTAGCTGCTGTATATATAAGAGGAATTCTGGTGGTAGAGGGTGTGAAGTGGGGTTAAACGCAAGCAAGAGCTGGGGAGAAGGATTCTGAAGAAGGACTCACCAGAGGAGAGAAACAGCAGCAATTGGGAAACATGAATTCCAGATGGGACAGAAATAAATGTGATGCAAAGTAAGAGAAGATTTGAATGGTTCATATTTTAAGCTTGGTCAGTGAAAGACTCCAAATTAAACTCCAATTATAACAGAAGAAGAACCCTTAGCACAAAGTCCCAGACCATCTTGTTTAATGGAGGAGCCACACTTATTGAATGGTGGAACTGGAAGGTATATTACAGATCGCAGTATTTCAGCGCTCTCAATTTAAGGATAAATAAACTAAGCCCAGGAAGGTTAACTGACTTCTGTTGTACTCAGCCAAATAATGCCAGGACCAAGTGAAACTCAGACCACCTTGTCCACGGCCCTTCCCACAGAGTAAGCTGCTTCCTCCTGGCCCATGTATTCTAGGCTAGAAAGACTGATGGCTTTAACAGCTATAAAAACCCACCTTCATCACTCCCAACCAAGCCCTCCAATGTAAAATTCTCACTAAACATAAAGAAACTCCTTCCCTCCTTCCTTCTGCCAAGCCACATTGTAGGTCCTTTACATGAAAAACTTTCATCTATAACATCTTCCTAGCTGATGGCTAGGAAGCTGATACCCCCCTACCCCGCCCCCCCGGCTCCCACCCCACCCCGGGTGGCTTAGCCAGGTTAAGCATCTGCCTTTGGCTCAGGTCATGATCCCAGGGTTCTGGGATAGAGTCTCACATTGGGTTCCCTGCTCAGCATCTCCCTGCTTCTGCCCTCTCTCTGACAAATAAATAATAAAATCTTCAAAAAATAAAATAAAATCTTCCTGACTTCTATTTTGCTCGTTCCTCCAGCAACTCCTTCAACACTGTGTATGTCCACATTCTGTTACACACTCCTGCTGGGATTCCGTCCTCCTCATAAGTGTAAATTAAAGAGCACCATGTGACTCTTGATTAAAGGTACTAGAGCCAGATGCTTCCTAGTGTTTTTAAAGGACAGAAGTGCCAAATTAAACTACACAAAGTGAAGAGATAAGAACTGGGTAGGCTTTACCAAGGACAAAGAGAAGTTTACCACATATCTCTGTGGAGGTATGCCAGGATTCCTAGAAGCCCCATGACACATGTGGATCACTTTTATTCCGCAGTAATTAATTTAAAAACATTAATTTTATAAAACAGTCGTATTACAGAGCAAAGTGTAAAATCTGCATTAATTTTTACACTGAGACTCTCCCCACCAGCCAAAAAAAAGAAAAGTAAAAGAAAAAAAATGTCACTCACACAGGAAACAGTTAAAGCTCTACCATGAATACCCTTTCTTTTGCATCTCCTGATTCCCACCCACAGACATTCCCTTGTGGCTTAGGTGGAAATGCTTGAAACGAATGTCTCCCTTTCTATCAGGGTAACTTTCACTACAGTAAGGTTCTAGTTGTCCAGTTTAAACCTACAATCTTATCTTCTGAAGAGGCAACAATAAAATATAGCAATATTTAGCTGGCAGATGCACAGGCAGGCACAGCATGTGAAAGTTCATGGCATGTGTAGAGTACGGAGGCCTCTCCCCAAAACGGAGAGGGTGGTTAGAGAATCAAAGACTGGACAGGCCTGTTCCTTAAGGATCTTCACAAGAAAGACCATGGAATGATCAGATCTCCATCTCAGAAAAACAGTTCTGAGAGCGGAATGCAGAATGACTGGGAGGGGTAGCATAGGCAGTGTCAGCATCATCTAGAAGCTTGCACCTCAGGAACCAAGACAGATTTACAGACACCAGAATCTGCATTTTAACAAGAGCCCCATGATTCATATGCTTATACAGTCCTGGAAGATAAAAGGTCAGAGTCTGAGGTAAATAAAACAGCAGCTGTGGGAATAGAGAAAAGGAGGATTTGTAAACATGTGGAAGATGAATAAATGCTGGTTTAATGAATGAAAGAAATGTAACTACCAAATGAAATAAAGCCATACCTAAAATGCTCTAAAACATAGAAGAAACATCAAAAACGAATTTCTGACAGAAGGATGGAATTAAATCCTTATACTATAACCCCAAACACACTCAAATGATTTATCTCAAGAATAGCTAAAGCCCCTTGTTTACCTAAACATCCTAGCATTAATGAATCATCATAATCAAATCATGCAGATAAAGTGTGGTTATCAGTATCTATGGAATTTACAGTTCCTTCCTAAAGCTCTGAAACAAAAACTCTGAAGAATTAAATGTAGTTCAGATATCCAGGTAAGCCACTAAACAAACCTCTCTAAATACAGGATTAGTCTTCACTGGTGGGAAGAGTGGGTTATTTGGTTCTTAGAGAAAAATGTCATTTCTGGCAATAAATCTATTTAGAATGTGAGGACATAACATGAAATTTCTAGTTAAAGTGTTCTCCAAACAATATCAACTGCCGATATCCTTTTATTACTGCTCCCAGAGAGTCATGAAGTAGAATTATAAATTAGAGTAAAGCAAGATGTTCAAGGACCAAATAAAAACAGACCTACAAAAGTTAAGACTGATCTTATCAAAGATAAGATGTCCTTCAACCCACATTCTACTTACATTAGATTATGAGTTTTCAATTTTGAAATTACTAACATCTTGCTAACCAGTTGGCAGTTAGCAGAAATCCAAATTCGGAAGTCAACCTACAACTAGTAAATATAAGAACTGTTTGCCTTAAAATACATGCCCAATAGTTGAATTATTAACTTGTATAACAAATATATATTTTCTTCAGTAAGTCTAAGGTAAGTTTTTATTTCCTAACTGCATTTTAAAATTTCCCATAGGTGTTGGGAGGCAGAAGACTGGATGGGAGAGCGGTATCAATAAGATGTTCTAATTCTGATGGATGCTATTTCAGAGGTGGTACCACTTTTAAATGAATAAAGGGAAACATTCAGAGACCAATGATAAGAATGTGTCATGAACCAAAACCAATTATTATAAAATCTGTGACTCTGAAATTTAGAAAAGAAAAAGAAGAAAAGATAAAACTGTTTTCACTGTATTTTCTGCCTGCCTCAGTAACCTGGCTTCATTGGTGATTCAACCATAGTTTTCTTACCATTATCAGCAGAAACCAGGGAATTATCTTAATTTGAAAAAAAAAAATATTAAATGCTCTTGTTCAATACTCAAACTGTGATGGCCAGGCTAAAGAGGACTGGTATAAAACTTCTCCCCAGTGAACCCAAGTTGCTTTTCCTTGCACAATCATGATCTAATGAGTTAGCAACTGGGGAAGTGGTTACATAGAAAGGTACAATATCAGGGATATTGGATCAGCTCTTTCAAAGAGAACTGAGCAGGCTTGAATTGCTCCTCAAATGACACAAGTATTGAAAGGAACACTATTATTTCCAAATAAAATTCAACACCTTACGCTTGCCTACCATTGTACCCCTGGCATATAGCAAATTTGTACATCAGTAAGAAAATGGGCCTCAAAATATAAAACTGCTTTTCAAATGTATTTCTATGACATTATGCTTCATAAATCAGCGGCTATCTAGATAACCCACCAAAAAATAGGTAGGGCTATGGTAACTTGTAAATTGACAAAATTATCAGTTAACTTTTCCCCTCTAGCTCAGCAGAACTTAAAAATTTGGAATCAGTAAAGATTAGGATGAAGAATAGGTGATAAGCCCCCTGGAGAGCAAAGCTCTCCCGCCCTCATCCCTTTAGTTACTGCTAGTGGGTACCAGCTACAAACCAAGGCACATGAATACAGCCCTCAGTTTTCACCCCATGGTGAAATAAAGATTAAGAATGTTGTGGAAAGATAGCAAAGAGGAAAGATAAGAGGAAAGCAGTTTTAATCTTGCTGAAGAGAAGAACTGGCTTATCAGTTAAAGAATTTTCACTTTAATGGGTATAGTTTCACATTTGCAGGAAGAAAAAGTTCTGGAGCTCTGGTTAAAAATCGTTAAGATGATGAATTTTAGGTTTCTTACCACAGTTTAGGTAAAAATTGTCCCATGAAAAGTATCTACCACCAAGGATTTTTTAATGATTACATGAGGCAACACTTATAAAAGCCAGTGGAGCCTGGTGCACGGTCAATATTCTACAACATTCTAATTACAATTGTTTCATCATTCTAATTACAATTGTTTCATCTTCCTTACAATGAAAGTATGTGGAAAGTATGTGGAAAAAAGCAAAGACTGAAGAGATACAAAGTGGCCTTTTCAAAATTCAGAGGTTTCTGAACAATAGAAATTAAAATCCTTTTAATACATGGCCTACCATATTCATAAGCCAATAAAAGCTAACAGTTCTCCAAGGAACTATTTGGAAACCCAAGTTATTCAAAGCTTTACTACTTAGGCCTTCAAACCCAGAGCTTAAAGTAAGTCTTAGAAGTAAGGCAATAAGGAATACCCTTCTAAAATCCCCCCTCCCCACTCCACCCCTGCACTTTCTCTCCTTCCCTTTTGTATTTCCTTTTCACTGTGGGCACTGAGCTGTGAGCATAGAAATCTGAACTTTGCCAAGATGCTCTGGGACAGAAGAGGAAGAGGTGGGTGGGGTGGGGGTGGGGGAGGAGAACACTCGGCAAATCAGCATAGAGAAGGGAGACCCAGTCCTACAGCTCCTCTGTAGCTTCAGAGAGTAGCTGGAGGGAGTAACAGGATTTGTCCTCTTTGCAGCTGGCGTCACAGCTCGTTAGGGACAAGTCTGTTTAATATCCTTCCACCTTCTCCACTCTCAACAACAGGCAGTGGCTGTTCGGAAAAGAACTCAGGACCTAGCAAGGGGAACAGTTCCAAACTCTGACTGGCAATGAGGGAGACATGGGGCCATTAGCATACGTCATGGGAAAACATTTATTTACAATTCTTTACTTTACAAAGTCCCACCTCCCTCATAAACAAAGATAATTTCCAGACTGGAAACAGTCTACTGACACAGAAAGAATATTACTAATTCCTTTGTTGTGTAACAACACCTTTTCTTAAATAACACTGGCGGTAGCTTTTTATTGTTTGACATGCTTCTAATCTCCAGAAATTTTCTTTAATCTTTTGCTAAAGAAGGTGGTATAGAGAGACAAACTTTATTTTCTTCAACTTCCAAGTAAGGATCAAGATCACACATTTGTACTACTGCCATTCAGGCATAATAATTCCTTTGAGTTTATGTTAAGGAGGGGGGAAAAGGCCTCAGGATAAAAGAATCATATATGCTGCATTTAATTTTGGAAGGTTACAAATCTTCCTGATTTGCACAAGGACTAACTGCAATGCAGTGTCTCAGTAAAAGATCAGGGCTTCTGTATAGGACCCAGAACCTCGCTAGCACAAAAGAGATACAAAGCAGGCCTTCCTGAAGGACCATCCCAGCTGCTTTCCAAGAGAGAACGCCTGGAGTGTGAGCTTAGAATACATGAAGAAATAAGCACACCAGCCTCCAGAAGGCACCTCTGACTTTGGCAGCTGATGCTTTCTAACTTGGTATAAATTAATTTAATCCCAAAGGCCTGCCCCCATGCCAATTTAGACGGTAAAGTATAAATCAGCTCGAGTGGGTATAATGGTGAGGGACCTGAAACTGGCTTTTATAACAGTTTCAGTTGGCCAAGCGATTTATCCCAGGAGTCCCCAAAGGCCAGCAGGTCTGTATTGCTGCTTCGCTGCAACCACACCATTACTCTCAACCATCCAAGAAACAGCTGTGTCACTGGCGATGCCGCTGGGCAAGAGAAAGGAAATCAAAACAGCTTCTCCCCTCAAATGACTGCTACCTAAAATATTAGGCTAACTAAAAAATAACTAATTATACCAATAAATGTGTACCTCTAGAAGAACATATTTTCTGCAAACACATAAATTATCAAAACTGGCTCCAGCAGCTTAAAGAAAAGGCTCAGAAGTTTCACGGATATTCTCCCCCAACAAAATGCCTATTATTATATAAACAATTCCTGAGCACTGAAAAAGCTGAAAAGCTCGGTACAGTCTATGAGGCTGGAATACTGGACAAGCATAGCCATGCAGACAAGAAATCTGGAAAACGAGGTTCCTGACAGACCACACGGACAACCTAAGATATCAGGTCAAGTAGTCTAGACTTTATCACTTAGAACAAGGCTTTCCAACTAGGGTATGTGTGTTCCTGAGGCTCCACAGCACGTGGCCAGAATAGAGGAAACTATCAGTTTAAAAATGTCACAGCTTCTAGAAAGTCAGTTTTACTCTTATTTCTTTGTTTTCATTGTTTTACCTGTTATTGTGAAGATATTTTTAACATAAACATTTGCATGAATTTAAGATGGGACTTCATTGGAGAATTTATGCTTAGAGTAACTTATGACTATAGCCATGAAATTAAACAGTCCTCATTCTCTGTCATTAGAAGATCACTACTGGATTAGTTCAGAGTTATTTTAGGGGAGCCATTAAAGAACAGGGAATGCTTTTGTTGGGGGATGGAGGGTGGGGATCAAACTTGGAAGGTTATCTAGATGTGGTTTGTTAATAAGAGAGATTAGTGGGTGAAAAGCTTCCTGATCTAGTCCAGGGAAGAAGGTGGGGCCAACACTAGAAAGATGTACAGGAGAGGATTTCAGAAGCAGAGGGAGTAAGATTTTGCAACTAAATGTATGCAGCTAAAAAAAAGACACAGAAATTTTAGGTAACAAGTTCTAATACTCTCCAACCCCTGAAAAAACATTATGGTATTTTAAACTGGTAAACAGAATTAAGGACAATAAAGGCTGAAGAGTGACTCAAGAATGGAGCAGTGGGGAGAAACAGCAAAGACTTAATATTCAAAATTAAGGTCCTAGAAGCTTTAAAGTGGGCAATAACTCTGTAATGTCCTAAATCTTGTTGTTTGTATCTGATTGTATCCTAGTCTCCTATGTGAGACTGGCAAAAAAGTACATACACAGAAAAATTTATAACTTTAATGTGTGCAGGAAGTAGGGGTCCCTCTGAATTCAATCAGTTCAACATATTATGGACATAGGACAGTGGGATGTCACATACTAGAAAGGCATCCCTAGCATCTGAAGACATACTACATGCCAGGCTCTATGTTAAGTGCTGGGGATGCAAAGAGGAAAGTAGAACCCTACCTTCAAGTAGCATAAAATCTAGAAGCAACTTTGGTGGGGGTGGGGTGTGATGACTGGCAGAGCAGAGTGCTGTGGAGATAAGCAAGCAAAATGCTGCTGCAGAGATTAGCAAAGACTGAAAAGATGAGCAGGAAGCAGCCAGTGCACACGAGGGTAGGAGGAACAGTGAAGTTCTCTGTAAAATGCAGGTTACCTCTAAGAATGAAATGCTAAAAATGAAAACTTAGTAAAGACCTGTGCCCAAACCACTGGTACTGCCTAGTGCCTCCACAGAGTAAGCAGTCACAGAATGTTCACAGGGATAATGGAAAGAATTTAGTTACTGGGAGCAACTAGTCTAGAACATGAATGTGTGTGGGATGCCTGGATGGCTCAGTTGGTTAAGCATCTGCCTTCAGCTTAGGTCATGATCCCTTGCGGGGGGGGGGGGGGGGGTCCTTACTCAGCGGGAAGCCTGCTTCTGCCTCTGCCTGCTACACTCTCTCTCTGGCAAATACAGAAATAAAATCTAAAAAAAAAAAAAAAAAAAAAAAAAAAACGTGTGACTGAAGAGTTTCAGAAACACCTGAAAACCAATCAAGAAATCTGGAAAGGCAGGACAAAACTAGGAATGATGAGGGTGATTAAAACTAAGAAAATACAAACAATACATTATATGCTAATAAAAACAAAAACAAAAAAACCCTAAAAAAACTTGAAATCTTGTAGGGGGGGAAAAAAGGGATGTTACAACCAAAAGGGCTATATATAAAGGGTTGTATCTATAGGGGATCTATAGGGTTCCATCTATAATGGAAAAGATGTACCAAGGTAAAGAATTTGGCAGTGTTTATCCAGCCCAACCCTGAGGGACAGACACTGATGATACTTGTTTGTGGGGCAGGTCTATTTCATCAGGTGTCTAAGAAATTATCCCCTCAAGACTAACTCACTCTCAGGGGCACCTGGATGGCACAGTCATAAAGCATCTGCCTTCGGCTCAGGTCATGGTCCCAGCGTCCTGGGATCGAGCCCCTCATAGGCTCCCTACTCAGGGGGAGCCTGCTTCTCCCACTACCCCTTCTTGTATTGCCTCTCTTGCTGTGTCTCTGTCAAATAAATAAATAAAATCTTATAAAAAAAAAAAAAAGACTCATTCTCTTAATTCTCAGCTCCTTGATTAGCAATAGCAAGTGGGTCTTGGTATTAGGAAGGTGGTGTGTGTCCAATGGCAGGTGTAAATATAATGACCATGGTAGGAATTTTAAATAAAAATAAATAAATACATACAGAATTTTAAATAAACAAAATGCCATTCTGCAACTGGGGGCCTACTGAAATTGTTAAAATTTTGAACCTACAAAACTGAGGATCAGAACTGGTCATCTGAAAGCACTTACAATAGAGCAAGATATAGATTACATAGGAATGACTGCACAGAATTATGTTTAGAAAGGGAATACCACAGAAGTCAAGTTGGCTAACAGTATGATTTTGCTGGGACAAGGCAAAGACTTTTCAGCAAAATTATCTCAAAAAAAAAAAAAAAATTATCTTGAATGTAAATACTAACCAAGTTTCTTCTATTAAAAGACACTCATTTTATTTTTGGGTAATAGAAATTAGGGAAGAGACAGGAGCCTGAAACAACCTCAATCAATGGCAGTTTGGATACTTACAGAGGTCATCTGATTGAATGTATTTTATAAGGAGGCAGAAAACCTTTACAATAATTCAGTAATGCTCTGGGGGCATGCTCTCAATTGCAAGTGTTAAGTGTAATTATAAAAATCACTTTAAATAGAAATACACGTATTTATGTTATAATCATCATGAGCAACTACAGAGCAACTGAAAAACCAAACTTTCATACTATTAAGTGAGTACCTATTGTGACTTGGGATAAAATTTTCAGAAAACATATCAAAAGCTGATTCAGAAACATTAAGATAGAAGCAAGGCTAAATACTGTACTTTTGAGCTTTTTAGAATCGGTTCTTTCTTTTAAAGTTCTTATTATTTATTATCCCAGTGATCAGGGAGCCGACCTTGGGGATTGATCCCAGGACCCTGAGATCATGATCTGAGCAGACACAACCAATTGAGTCATCCAGGTGCCCCTCAAAAGTATTTCAAATAATGATGAAGTAATTATCTGGAAATAACAATGGAAAAGGCCATTATTTCTAAATTTAAAGATTCACATGTTTATATAAAATCCGTAAGATAAATTTTCCAAATAGAACTTTGGCTGTTTCACTGCTATTATTAAAAGTTTTATAAACAATATGATTATGATAAGTCAATACCCAAAGTTTCACTGAATCATCTCACTGGGAAATGGGGTACTGCTTAGGTTGAAACACCTATGGCAAATTATACATGTTAATACTACTATGAAAGTGACTGAACCAGAATCATTACTCATGCTCTTTCCATCCATCTGTACCAAAGGGAATCACATCTCTCATAAAGGAAGAGACCATGAAAGTCTAGAAAGGCGAACAGGCATGGAAAATAATATTTTACAATGACCTATTTTTTCTAAAACATTGCCTAACTGGTTCATTATATTACTTATTCAACTTCTAAATAGATAAGAATCACTACCTACACCCCACCCTATTAGCCACCTCCTAACCAATACCCTATTACAACCAAATATGAAAACATATCCTTCCAATTCATTGGGACCCAATCTAAAAGGCATCTTTGTAACTTCCAGATCTATCCTCCTCATCCTCCACAGAAGAACTGTTGTCTTGTAAGTGATCAAGCTGCATAGTAACAAACAATCCAATGTTTTCCAATTGGGTTTTATCAACGTCTGTAGTAGGAAATGTGAACTTTATGGCAGGAAGGAGTTGAAAGGTAACAAGAAAAAACTGGTAAGTGTCCATGAGTATTAGGTAGAAGAGTTTGGATTTCATTAAAGAATTTGATACAAACAATCTAGAGGATAGAGGAATAATACAGGTAGATTACGGATATAAAAAGGAAAAGACAAAACAAAAAAAAATAGGATTACCAAATGGTTCTAACAAGAATATTAAATATGGGGCCCCGGGGTGGCTCAGAGGGTTAAAGCCTCTGCCTTCGGCTCAGGTCATGAGCCCAGGGTCCTGGGATCGAGCCCCACATTGGGCTCTCTCTTTGGCGAGGAGCCTGCTTCCTCCTCTCTCTCTCTCTCTGCCTGCCTCTCTGCCTACTTGTGAGCTCTGTCAGAGAAGGAAAAAAAAAAAAGAATATTAAATACACTGCAGAATATTACAAATGCTGATGGCATTTATATGGACAAGAGACTGATAGGTCCAAGACAGACCAGGACATTAAAAAAACAGAGTAAGACAAAAAAAACTACTGGGAAGCACCGGTTCACACACTGACATAAGACTTTTATTCCTCAAAAGTGTAATGAGCCTAAAATACATGTGATTAATGCCAAAATTAACTAAAATTGGACCTCGGTGAAAAGGAGTCACAGAGTGAAGACAGTCTCCGTCAAAACTCTACTTTTTAAGTACATTGCAGCAGAGAGTTAACCAACTGCAGCATATTCACTTCTCTGACAACTTAAGACTTGGGAATTTTAAGGGAGGCCTGGGTGGCTCAGTCGGATAAGCATCCAACTCTTGATTTCAGCTCAGGTTGTGATCTCAGGGTTGTGAAATTGAGCCCCAAAAATCTCTCTGCAAAATATTATCACCAACATTTGTGGTGCAAACAAATCTTCATTCCCAACGTTCTACTGTTACCCAATCAAATCTAATGAATGGATTCTCAGCCCTCATTATACTGGATCTAAGAGCAGCATTTAAATTCGCTGATTATTTCCTCCATCTTATTAAAACTTTTTTCTTGTCTTCAAAACACTCACTTCACTGGTATTCTTCCTTTTCAACCTTCTTTGCTGATTTCCCTCTTTCTTGTCATACTCTAAATGTTGGTGACTCCATCTGGGGCTCGGCCTGTGAACCTCTTCTCTTCACTGTCATTTTGGCCTACATCCACTGCCTTCATGAGTTCATCCAGCCATGACTTTAAGTACCACCTATTATGTTAATCACTCTCATTTGTACTTCCATTCCGCTCCCCTCAGATCCCCAAATTGGCTTATCCAACTGGGTACCTGTACCTAACCTCACCACCGAGAAGCAAACAGCCATAAGGAACTTAACATAAAAACTGAATCTTTGTTTTACCTCCTTAAACCTGCTTCTACTGACATTCCCAACCTCAGTAAATGGAGTCGTCTTCTTAGTTGTTCCAGTTTTGGAAACTTAGTCATCCTTGACTCTTCTCTTTTCTCCCATTTCACATTCAATCCAATAACAAAATCTGTTGATTCTGCTTTCAACTCAGATTTAGAAACTGCCCTCTCTTAACTATATAACAGCCTACAAGCTCAACGACCAGCTTCTTCCTTATGTGTTCATACTAATAGCCAGTGAGTTCACTAAACTTGAGTTGGAACATGTCACTTTTGTGCAAAAGCCTTCCTCAGAATAAAATCCAAAGTTCATACTAAGGCCTTCACGTCGTTCCCTAGTAATACCTTCCTCCTGACCCTCTATCATTTCTTCCTGCTCTCATTCTTGCTCCCTCCCCTCAGCACACCAGCCTCTTAAGAGCTCCTCATAGATCCTCAGAATGCTCCTGCCTCAGGCCTTTGCACCTGGCTCCCACTCTGACTATACTACCGCTATGGCTAGTATCTACATGGCTTACCCTCTTCCTTCCTGCACATTCTCAGCATTCTCTAGACCATTTATTATGCTTTATTTTTCTAATTCACTTACCACCTATTATATGCATTTATTATCTTTTTTCCACTGCAACTATGTAAGTCCCTTGAGGAACTTTGAGCCCATTTCCCCAAAACTGTTACCAGCCCGTAATACTTAGAAATATTTTTTGGAAGACATTACCAGTATCTACAAGCCAAGATTCTAAACTTAAGGCTATAACCCAGTAAAAGAAGCCCTAAATTCTGGCTTTTATAAGGTATAATAACTTAAAGATATGAATATTGAGAAGCATGTTATGAAAATAAGACATCTGAGCATTTTACAATTACTCTGAAGTTTGATCTGAAGTCATTTAACAATTACCTAGCTCTGTCAAAACTATTACTCCAAAAATCAAATCTGTAAGTATTCACTAGTCTCCCTCTTTCAACACAGACTGATATACCATGCTACCATATTAAATTGCTCCAACTCAATTACCGTCATATCACTTGTTCAGAAGCCTCCCGACAACTCACCAAATTGAGCATGCACTCAAAGTCCGAAGCTTATCATTCAAAAAGATTCGGAAAGAATCTCAATAATACACATTTTCTTTTTTAAAAGATTTATTTATTTATTTATTTGAGAGCGAGCAAGCAAGCACAATGGGAGAGGGAGTGGGAGAAGCAGACCCACTGCCAAGCAGAGAGCTTGACACAGGGCTTGATGCTAGGACCCTGAGATCATGACCCAAGCCGAAAGCAGACGCTTACCTGACTTAGACACCCAGGTGCCCCAATATACCTTTCAATATTCTCCTATTAAGCTAGATAAGTTTTGGAGAACTAGTTAAGTGTTTCAGAACACTTCTAACTTACCAGATGTATCCAGAAGTTACTTGGATGGTATATTAAGTACAGTCTTATTTCAGGCAGTTAAGCACAAGGCCATTTACTTCTTTGTGCTAAATAAATACCTGTTATATTTCAGAAATGACAGGCACTTCCCAATCTTTACTCCTGTCGTTTTTTCTATGTTAGAGTAAATGTCCTTCCTTTGGGCCTACCCAATCCAGTCACAGGGGACAAACATGGCAAACATCTGGAAGGAAGTTTGCTTTTCTTTTTTTTTTTTTTTTAAAGATTTTATTTATTTATTTGACAGAGAGATCACAAGTAGGCAGAGAGGCAGGCAGAGAGAGAGAGCGGGAAGCAGGCTCCCTGCTTAGCAGAGAGCCCAATGCGGGACTCGATCCCAGGACCCTGAGATCATGACCTGAGCCGAAGGCAGCGGCTTAACCCACTGAGCCACCCAGGCGCCCCAGGAAGTTTGCTTTTCTGCAGACTCTAGTGCACAGAGGCTTGCCTGTGAGAAAGTCTGGCCTGTGTTACAAGTCTGCCCAAGTCCCTAACAGATTTCTGCCAATTGGAGATTGCTAATTGCTTTCACCTGGACAAACTGGTCTACTGATAAGGAAAGGCCCCAAACTCCTGTACAAAGGGGTTTCAAGATAGAGAGGCTATCTCTCTCAAAAATATAGTAAATTATAATGAGACTTGTGACCCAAAACAGAAAGTATGGAAGTATGGGAGAGGTGGAGTACAGAAGTATGCTATATTTATTTTTCTGCTATGACTGCTTAAAAAGGAAAGGGGACTGAAAAATACTATCTCAACACAGAATATTTAAAAGACGAGCAAGGAAATCATGTTTTTTCAAAAACTCAACATTGTTTTAGATTGGTGAGAATCAAAAGTAATGTCGGGAAGTTACCTGGCAAAATAAGTTGCTTTGGAAGAAAAGAATAAACTCTGAATCAACATAGAAAAGCTTCCCTCACTCATGCAGGATTAACTAAGACCTGCATGAACACAATTTTCTGCTTCTGCAGATAAGCTACAAAGGGTATAGCGCAGCAGCTCCATTACTGAAACCACTGGGGAAAGTCCATCATTGTTAATAGGTGTTTCTCTGATGTCGGGAATTAGGGAAGCAACAAACAGGTCTCCAGAATGTGGCAAAATTATTTAGAATGTGAAAAAATATTTAGCTAAGACTAAACCTAACCGGTTAACCAGATCTTGCTAGTTTTTGTAGAGATGAAAGAATGCTAACACCAGAAAAGACTTAAAAATGATGATATACTAGACAGGAATATTTGGTGCAAATGTGAGAGGCTTTTTCCCCAAAATGAAGTTATGGTTTCAGGGAGAGAAACATGGGATGTGAAATATAGGCGTAGCAATGCAGACAGTGTTTAAGATAGTAATTCAACTATCAGACCGTAGATTAAGATACTAGAAGTGGTGAGCATGAATAGAGAGCAAGAGATGCTCCATAAAATCTTAGACTATCTCTGTCCAGACTTGTCAACCTAAAGCTTTAAAGTTAAATGAAAGGGGGCAAAAACTCACTGGGGAAGAAACCTAAGCCCCAAAATCAAAACACCTGATTGGGGAATACATGAATCATGCATGAACAACCTGCACTCCCTCTCAAGGGTCCAAAATGAGGGAAGAAGAAACATCAGAGGAGACTCAATGTTACAAGTATAAACAGGTCAGTGTTATAAATGAGGGGCTACTGAGGACACTAGATTGCCTTCTGTGCTGGGGGAAGCGAGAGTGTCTAAAACATAAATGAGTCTATAAAATAAATGCATGCTGAACTAAGTGACTTTGGAAATGAGTGGGATTTGTAAGATTAAAAGGCAAAAGACACTGCATGAAAGCACTGTACTCTAGCTGATAAAGCGGTTTCCCATGAGGCTATGGGTTAACAATTCTTACACTGCTACGTATGTATACTGGAATTGAACAATTAAACAAATGAATGGCAAATGGTGGGAACTGGGTTTCTCATTGTCAGAGTGGGAATTTACAGGTAAGCAAAGGAAAGAAGCCAGAATAATCCCTGGAATAATGGCTTAGAGTTGGAGACTTCACTGTGAACTAATGTTTGGTCTTACTATACAGATGGCTACATACAGAAATATTTATACATATATGTATATGCACAGGTTAGTATACCCACATTGATCTCCTTGCTCTGTCAGCTGAGTGGGCCCAGAGCAAAAACAACCCAGTGGCAAAGAGCATATCTAATACTCAAATCTTGATTTCTTTTTTTTTAAATATATTTTTTAAAGATTTTATTTATTTATTTGACAGAGAGAGAGATCACAAGTAGGCAGAGAGGCAGGCAGAGAGCAGGGAGCTTGCTGAGCAGAGAGCCCGATTCGGGGCTCAACCCCAGGACCCTGAGATCATGACCTGAGCTGAAGGCAGAGCCTTAACCCACTGAGCCACCCAGGCGCCCCTCAAATCTTGATTTCTAATACCATTTTCCAACAAAAGAAATCAGAGTTCCCTGGATAAATGGTAGGTTTTAGAACTGGGGTAGGAAATATACACAATGAGCCTAAACCAAACCAAACCAAACCAAACCAAACCAAACCAAACCAAAACCACCTCCAGCCAACGGAAAGAGCTTCCATTGGCCATTGTCACAATTTGAACAGCAAATTAATGAATCATAGTAGTATAAAAATACATAAAATATATGAAAGTATAAAACAAAATATTTGGGGCTCAAACTGATAAAAATTTTAAAAAATAATAAATGAACCAAATAAAAACCTGTATTGCTAGGGTATAATCTGTGGTTTAATGGAGTATAACATAGAGGAGGAAAAGTTATTCCCTTCTCTCCCCATGTGAGTATATGAGAAGGCTGAACTTGAAAAGAGAAATGAGCAAGCAGAGTAATAGGGGTGGGGTGAGAACACAGCTTATAGAAAGAACATCTAAGGAGCAGTTCTTGGCAAGGCATGGGATACTGGGTATATAGTATGCAAACTATCCCGGTAGGCAAGAACATTCTGGGGCGAAAGAGGGACTGATTTACCGGTGAGGTGGTCCATGCACCTTCCTTATATTAAATACGAAAATTATAAAGACACCCTAGTGGCACAGGGTTTTCTTTCTTTGGGGGAAATCTCTTTCCTCATTGGTTTGTATTTGTGCCCCCAGATAAATACAGCCTGAGAAACAACTGAATAGCACACACTAAGTTGTTATTAGTGTAAATACAAGTGATCCTTCATAAAGGCAACTTCAACAAATGTACATGCTCTGCTTAATGAAAGTGTGAGATGCTTCTCAAGAATTCACTTCAAAAAAAGAGTTCATTAGGTTGCATGTTTGGAAAACCCATACCAGAAGTTAGGTTTCCTACACTGAAGACTGCAAAGTGCGGAGGGTGCACATAGGACTTTAGTCCTGAAGATTATTAAGAGACTGAAAAGTCACTCTCAAGAGGCAGCTAGCTATAGAACTCCCCTCTACTGCCACACTGGATGCTGCTTGATTAAGGAGTAGTTTAATTAAGACAATTAGATGTTAATAAAAAAGGGGGGTGGGGAGAGGCAGCTATCTTTTTTTTTTTTTTTTTTTTTTTTTTAAGTAGGCTCCATATCCACTGTGGAGCCCAACACAGGGCTCAAACTCATGACCCTGAGATCAAGACCTGGGCCTAGATCAAGGGTCGGACATTTGAACTATGCAGGCACTCCAGCAACTATAATTATTGTGACTGTATGCGGTTTCCTTTTTTCTTTTCCCTAACTCCTCCATTTTTTCCTGAATTTTTGGTAAGAAACTTCATTCTTGCTCTGAATCCTTTTTCTAAAATATAAGCTCTAGATTGACGATGACCCTGGTTTTTAGGGGTCAAAATCCACTCTAAGATCCACTCTGCTGGATCTTACCAATATTGGCAATATCCAACAGAAAAGTAAAATGAAAACTATACTTTTTAGAATCTGTGCTTAATTACTGTAAATTCTACCCTGTCATATGACAAGGTTTTTTTTATTTTATTTTATTATTTTATTTTTTAAAAGATTTTTATTTATTTGTTATAGAGAGAGAGAGAGATACAGAGCGCAAGCACAGGCAGACAGAGTGGCAGGCTAGAGGCAGAGGGAGAAGCAGGCTCCCTGCCGAGCAAGGAGCCCGATGTGGGACTCCATCCCAGGACGCTGAGCCACCCAGGCGTCCCGTATGACAAGGTTTAATGTAAAACCATCATCAGACCACACTCCTTAGTGTAGGGAAACAGGTTTCTTTTTTTTTTAAAGCAATAAGTAATTATATTTTAAATAAAGATTATACATTTATTTGACAGTGAGGGAGCGAGTACGCACGTGTGTGAGCCCACGCACATGAGCAGGGGGAGGGGCCGAGGGAGAAGCACATTCCCAGCTGAGCAGGGAGCTGTAGTGGGGTTTGATCCCAGCACCCTGGGCTCCTGACCTGAGCTGGAGACAGATGCTTAACTGAGTCACCCAAGGGCCCCAGGGAAACTTGTTTCTAAGACAGAAAAAAAAGGTTAAGTCTAGTTAGCAACCCTGGTCAGATGATTCATCTTGTATACTAGATAACAGAGAAGTAATCATGCGTACAGTGAGAGAGGGTTGTTCTCTTTCTACTTTTTTCATGTTTACATTGGTTTCTTTTAGGATTGATGGATGGTAATACATAATTTATGATATTTTCACAAAGCTCCAGGTCACTATTATTCAAATACACTAGCTTTATCCAAAATTAAGTTTCTGAGAAGTGAGATGTTTTGTTCCTTTAAAAGGTGTATTTAAACTAAGTACCAAAATTGGATTAGTCAGATAAAGAACAATATACCATAAACACAAGAAATGTGTTCCTTAAAAAAAGAACATATGCAAACTACTGTATCTTTTAAACGGAGCTTTCAATGAGTATCTGGTAATAATAACCCTGTAGCTTTAATTCTGTGCAGGATCAGAATGTGCCTAAGCACTAAGTAGGCTTTTCTGTTTTTTTCATAAGCTTCTTACTCTGAAATAATCATAGATCTATAGAAAGTTGCAAAAAAAAACTATACAGGGAGGTCCTGTGTATTCCTAACCCAGTTTCTACCAATGGTAACATCTTGCAATACTATGTAAAATCAATCCAAACCAGGAAATAGGCATTGGTACTTCAGGCACTACATTCAGTTATTCAGTTTTATATGCATTCATTTATATATACATGTCCACACATAGTTCATGCCTTTTTCTCACTGTACAGTATTCCACAATATTAGCTGACTTAACCCTTGACTGCTGAAGGACACTGGAATTACTTCCAGATGGAAGACTATAATAAAACTTCTCCATATATTCATGTACAAATTTTCTCTGAAATAAATGTCCAAGAGTGCAATAACTGGGTCACATGGCAAATACATGTTTTATATTCATTTTAAAGAAGTGTTTATTGAGCACTCATGTGCAAACCACTTTTCTAGCTGATGAGGACAGAGGGAACAAAATACCTGCCCTCATGGAACTTATGCTTCAGTGACTATGTCCTGGCCAAAAACAGGTTGCAGATTAAACACAAAAAAATTACAAAACTAAAGAATTTTACAAATGAAATGGGATTACAAATGAATTACCCAAATATCACATGTAAGGAAAGAAAACTGGGCTAGATTCCAAGACCCAACAAGTATAGAAAGGGCTGGACAAAGCAAACAAGATCAAACTAAAAAAAAATTTTTTTTAAGATTTTCTTTATTTTTGAGAGAGCGAGCGAGAGAGAGAGAGAAAGAGCGAGAGCACACGCACCTGAGCACAAGTAGGCAGGAGGGGCAGAGGGAGAAGCAGACTCCCCGCTGAGCAGGGAGCCCAATGCAGGGCTTGATCCCAACCTGAACAGAAAGCAGACACAAAACTGACTGTGCCACCCAGGTGCCCCAAGATCAAACCAAAAATCAGTAATTATAAATTCTAATTAAATAACTCAATCAGGGAGCAAATGGTATTACAATAAACACATAAACTTATATGAACTGTTATATTACTCTTATCCCAACATTATGTTAGAAAAATTCTTGCTTATTTGTTTTTTATGTGGAAAAGTAGCACTTAAAATCTGCTTTCCATATTGTGATAGCAGCATGGGTCTCAGATGTAGAAGAGTAACATGTTATCTGTATCACAGCAGTATTTTTCTTAGTATTTATTGTAAGAGAAGAATTTCATTCAGCTCAAATCCATATTGCTGTTACTAATAAATGGACTTCTACCCCACAGCTAAGACAGAACAAGCTAGTTATCATTAGCTGAAGATATTACTTTGGAAAGTTGTTATTTTGGTTTTAACATGGGACATTTCAAAAACTTTCCTAAGGAAAACAGGAATTTCTCTCTGTTTTTTGATGCACAAGTGCCGTATTTTCTGGAACTATAAAAGAGAAATTTGTAGTTTTCACTGGGAACAACTAATTATGAACACAACTGACTTGAAGGGCTCCTTGCAGATCAAAACTCAATCTGTACTACTTTACCTTAAGTTTTAAATATCAAAATATTAGGATATTGAAAAAACACTTTAAAAAATGCAAATTAATTCCAACGAATTTAATGTTCTATATTGCCATGGCTCGCCACTTAGGAGAATTTGAAAAAGAGAAGAGTAACTAGAATGGTCAGATAATACAGCATATTATAAAACCATAATAAAAGTGTGATTTTATTTTATTTTTTTAAAGATTTTATTTATTTATTTCACACACAGAGGAAGATCACAAGGCAGAGAGGCAGGAAGAGAGAGAGAGGAGGAAGCAGGCTCTTTGCTGAGCAGAGAGCCCAATGTGGGGCTCGATCCCAGAACCCTGGGATCATGACCTGAACCGAAGGCAGAGGCTTTAACCCACTGAGCCACCCAGGCACCCCTAAAAGTGTGATTTAAAAAAATATCACATTGGCATTAGATAAAGTGGAAGAGAATGGAAAATCTAAAAGCAAAGTCAGCTATACATATGAATTTAGAGTTAAAGTGGTATTTTTATCCATGCTAAACAGTAGACAACTCAATGCAGTGCAGTAACTGGTTAAAAATTTAGGGGGAAGGGTTTTGATTTCTACCATATATCATATACCATATATGGGGATTAAAGAGTTAAATACCTAAAATACCAACCATGAAAACTAGAAGAAAATATGGGTAATCACATGCATCATAAGGTAATGTAGGGAAATGCAATAAGACCGCTGAGCGATACTAACATCTCACCCAAATGTGGTTAAGTGCTAAGAAATTGAAGCAAGACCAGTTAAGTACGGGGATATATATATATATATATTTCAGTCACATTCAGTTTTTCAGCAAATCCAGACATATACAGAGTAAGAAGAGTTGGTTTTAACCAAGACTGGACAGAAGTGTCAGAGAAATAAACAAAAAAAACCTTGTGGCATGCTGATTCTAACATGCACCCATTCCTCCCAAATTACCCCTGCCTCCTGGTACTTCAAGCCCTGTATCACACTCTTCTTGAATGTGAACAGCACTTGTGAATTGCTCCTAATCAACAAAGCAATGGTCACAAAATGATACTTCTGTGACTATATTCACATTGTTCTGTCTGTCTTGTTGAGGGACTCTCTCTCTAGATGACCTGGATAAAGCAAGGAGCCATGCTAGAAGGTTCAAGAACTGAGGGGCAGCTTCTGACCAGCAAAAAACCGAGGCCTTCAGGGAGCTTGGCTGGCTCAGGTGGTAGAACGTCCAACTCTTGCTCTTGGGGTTGTAAGTTTGAGCCCCATGTTGGGCACAGAGTTAACCTAAAAGGGTGAAAAATCAGTGCACGTAAATCCTGGGGAGATGAAGGTAAGCTGGTAATGGTCAGAGTTGGAGATTTTACCATTGCTGGCAAATGACCAGGTCAAGGCTTTTTCTCACTGTGTCCTACTTAGAAGTACTAATACATACTTATTGTACAGCTTTCTCAGGGACTACAGACCTATTTTTTCCTGCTGACTCAGGCCTAGCCAGGTATGTGGTGCCGGAGGGTCCATTTCTCGGTCCAACCGTTCGTTCATGAGATCCCATATGATAAGCTCTGGCCTGGGGGATGAACATGTAAACGAATGGCTAAAGCAGAAAAAAGTTCAATGGAAGAATGGAGGGCTAGGAACGGAGAATCTAGAGTATTACTGGTAGTATGACATAACCAAGATTTAGATCAGGAGTATTAGAGCACGACCATGAACTAAAACTTGGAGTAACAAGCAGGTTTATAACAAGGAAGGTATATAGAGGACTGTGACAAGAAAAATAAGCAGTGATCATGAGGGGCACCTGGGTGGCTCAGTTGGTTAAGCGGCTGACTCATGTTTTTGGCTCAGGTCAACAATCTTAGGGTTGTAAGACTGAGCCCTGTGTCAGGCTCTGCACTGGGCATAGAGCCTACTTGGGACTCTCCCCCCACCCAACTCTTTCCCTCTCTTTAAAACAAACAAATAAACAAAAAAACCTTTGTTTAAAAAAAAAAAAAGCCAGTGATCATGGAATTAAAAACTTGGGGGGTTTTAAGGAGGAAGAAGGTAAAAAGGTCTGGAAGTAGCAATTGAAGAACATTCAAGTAGGATACCAACCCTAGTTCTAGGCCTAGGGGTAAGAGGGCTAGCTAGAGTAGTGATGAAAACAGCCACCACTTTGACCTGCAAGGAAGCAGTGTCCTCATGAGAGAACTAGTTTCAGAACTAAAAGTGTTGGAAACATTCGAAAGAAACTAATGATACAAGAAATTTTGCTTATGACTGATTATGAGCTATGGAGGGCACTATGGATGTTAAAGCACTCAGGAAGGATGTAAATCCTATTTCTTCACTGAAAAAGTTACTATGGAAAATAGCTGAACTAAAGTGTATACTTAGTGACATAGCTGGTTTATATTCCAGTACAAGCTCCTCATCTTTCTCTAGACAGGGACCATGCTTTGAACAGTATTAGCCTAGGAGATGAGGGATGGCCTAGGAGTCTTACAGTGACTGACACAAACATGAATAAAAGATCAAACAGACCAGTTCAAATAAGCCAACTGAACAGAGAGCAAGAGAGTTTTAATGAAAAGGGTGGAAGTAGGTCTTGCCCAGGAAGATGGTAGAATTCTGGGAACTCGCTCCTTTCTCCTCCCAGTGTAGTACAGAAGACAGGGAAAAAGAGGACTATTCAGCATCCTTGGCTCTCTAAATGTCAGTAGCACTCATCAGTTGTTAAAACCAAATCATGTTCCCCAAGGGATAGCAGTACCATATGCTTTTGAGAACCACTACCCTAGACCCCAAGGGTGTCGAGATCATCCTTCCTCTGCATTTAAGGATATACAGGTGAGTATAAAAATTTAAACATCAGTAGAAAAGATCACCTTTAGCATGGAGATATTATAGAACTATAAACGATGAGGGGAATGGATAATATTTTTATTAAAGATAAATCATTAACATAGAGCTACAGGTAACAACTTATTTTTTATTTTTTCAAAGATTTTATTTATATATATGAGAGAGGAAGAGAGAGAAAGAGATGAGCAGGCAAAGGGGGAGGGAGAAGCAGGCTCCCCACTGAGCAGGGAACCTGATGTGGGGCTCAATCTCAGGACATCTTGACCTGATATGACCCAGGACATCACGACCCTGACATCATGACCTGACCCAAAGACAGACACTTAACCGAATGAGCCACTCAGGCACCCCAGGTTACCACTTTTTAAAAATTTGATATTTTCGGGTCACCTGGGTGGCTAAGGTGGTTAAACACATAATGTCAACCCTGGGATCAAGCCCCATGTAGTTGGGTTACCTACTCAGTGGGTAATCTGCTTCTCTCTCTCCTTCTGCCCTTTAAGTCACTCATGTACTCTCTCAAATAAATAAAATCTTTTTTTTTTTAGATTTCATTCATTCATTTGAGACAGAGAGCGAGCATGAAAAGGGGAGAGAGGCAGAGGGGAAAGCAGACTCCCGCTGAGAAGGAAGCTGGATGCAGGACTCAATCCCAGGACCCTGGGATCATGACCTGAGCTGAAGGCAGGCACTTAACCATCTGAGCCACCCAGACGCCCCTCAAATAAATAAAATCCTTAAAAATTTTTCTGATATTTACCAAAATTTAAAAACGAATCATAAATCATTCTGGACCAGCTATCTATTGCAGTTTAACACATTACCATAAAACTTAGTAGCTTAATGTAACAAGAAACATAACTTGTCTCACACAGTTCTAAGGGATCAGGAATTTGGGGCAGTCTCGCATGGACTATTCTAGCTTAGCGTCCATTGTAAGTGTGTCATCAGCTGTTGGCTAGGGTTTCAGTCATCTGAAGGATTGACTGGGGCTGGGGAACCTGCATTTCCGAGGTGACTGGTAGATTGATGGCAGGTGCTGGCTACAGTTAGTTCATCTCCACAGGAGTCTCTCCACAAAGCTGCTTGAGCATCCTCAAACTACGTGATCATCACTCACACCACATGACCCCAGAAACCAAGGAATAAGTCATAATGTCCTTTATTTCCTAGCCTCAGAAGCCCTTTCCGCAGAATTTTATACATTAGATAGATGGTCTTGATTTGGAGTGGGAGGGGACAAGGATCATTGGGGAAAATCTTGGTGCCTGGCTATTATGTATTTTTCTAAACAGAAGCTATTAAAAGTCACTAACAGTAATTCTGTCTCTCAAATCCAGCAGCAACAATGAATTTTCTGCCTCCCTGCTGAAATCACAGCTTAGCTCTGCTCAGATGGCTTGCAAACAAACGGGAGGAAAGGGACAATTTTCAGAAATTTCATAAGTTGCAGGTGTCAACACTTTTCTTGTAGTTGATAAAAGTAGCCCTAGCCCCCCCACAAAAACTGTAAAAAAGAAAAATTATGCAAGTATATTATTATGCAAGTGTATTACCTGTAGACAATATTTTCAGCATTCTTATTCTTCAAACTAAAATGAAGCTAGGAATTCACTGAAATTTTTATTAACCTAGCAATAAGAAAACACAAAAGAATTTGGCCTTTTCTTACAGTATAAATTTAAGTATAAACTTCTTATTTTTTCCATTTAAAAAGTGCTTCACAGGGCGCCTGGGTGGCTCAGTGGGTTAAGCCGCTGCCTTCGGCTCAGGTCATGATCTCAGGGTCCTGGGATGGAGTCCCACATCAGGCTCTGTGCTCGGCGGGGAACCTGCTTCCCTCTCTCTCTCTCTGCCTGCCTCTCTCTCCGTCTACTTATGATCTCTCTCTGTCAGATAAATAAATAAAAATCTAAAAAAAAAAAAAGTGCTTCACATATTGGTACAAAATATCAAAAGTATAGTGTTTCAATTGATGACAGTATTAGCAAACTCATATTTGCTCTTACTACAGAACAAACACTGTGCTCAACTCTACATGCATTATCTCAACTTGTCCACTTCAGAAATAAGATAAAAGGAAAAAGAGATATCCTCCTGAGGTCACAGTGCTATTAAGTAGCAAAGTCAGAACTTAACAAGCCTGATGCCTGTACCTACATGGGTGTACATAATGCCAACCCCTTATTAGTTCAGATTAGAGAACACCAGATAGATTTCTTAGATAGGCTCAGCTTCCACAATTTTGAGGATATAAAATTTCATGTAGACCAAAAAAGTTATCAAAACTTAGATTCATATCAAGCAAATTTTTCTAAAACCAAAATACAGTTCTTATGCCAGTCATGTCATTATCCTTTCTAGGAAGGAGAATGTAGAGTTGATGTATCTGTTTTTTTGTTTTAATAATTTTTTTAAAGATTTTATTTATTTCTTTGACAGAGACAGATCACAAGTAGGCAGAGAGGCAGGCAGAGAGAGGAGGAAGCAGGCTGAGCAGAGAGCCTGATGTGGAACTCGATCCCAGGACCCTGAGATCATGACCTGAGCTGAAGGCAGAGGCTTTAACCCACTGAGCCATCCAGGAGCCCGATGTATGTTTTTTTATACAATAAACTATTCTAAATGAAAATCTGGATAATAGAGTACTTTTATGTAACAAGCATTCTCCCAAATAGTTACAACTCTTTTTAGATAAACTGGCAACATTTATTAAATTTTCATATGTACATATCACTTTCATAAGTATGTTCATACATATTTTATAATTTGCATGAAAAGACCTAAATATGCACCAAGAGCAAAATAATGGTATATCCATACAATGTATTATACAATGTATTGTATGGAGATATTGGAAAGAGTTCTATATTTAGTCTTTCAATAAACACTTGTGTCTACTCCATTTCATATATAGGAAACTGACATGGTGGCAAATGGGAGAGACTATACTCTGCTTTCATAAAACTAATGAACTGGAGTTTAAGACCAAAGATATAATTTTAGGAACCTTCAGAAAATAAGGTGTTTTTAAAGCTCTGAGAAAGGATGAGGGAGGTGAAACACAAAAGAGATCCCTCACCACACCCTTTTAAATTCTTTTAAAAACTTAAGACTTTATATTCAACTTCCTATACAATAACCAATGTCTAATAAACATCTCAAATTTTATGTTTCCCAAAACAATACAGATAGCATCTGTCCCACAAGTATTCCTCCTCGAGTCCTGCTCATCTCAGGAAGGGCTACTTTAACCTCATTCTCTCAGATGCTCAGGACAAAATCTTAAGTATCATCCTCAACCCTTCTCTCTCACATTCCACATCCAAACCACCAGGAATTTGTTGTCTTTACCTCTGAAAGATCAAACACCTCATCGATTCTCACTACCTCTATCTACACCACCTAGTTTTCTTCTTCCCCTCCCTCTTAGTCCTGAGATTTATACAAGGATCCTTATACCAGAGAGATATCCTGGTAAAGACTAACCTTAAACTGAACATGTCTCTCTGGTGTAAGGGATCCATTTAAATGACTGCCATCATGGTCAGAATAAAATTCAAACGTACGTCCAAAAGGATCTCAGAAGATGTGGCCCGCTCACAATTTCAGGTCTTAACTCCCAACTATTACACCCCTTGGCTTACATCAGGCCCACCGGACTCACCTTCTGTTCACTAACATTCCAAGCGTGCACCTGGCCTTACCGCCTTTGTGCTTGTTTCCTCATCCCCAAATCCTCCATTTTCTCCAGGTGTTTGCATTACCAACTCTCCCTCTTCCAGAACTATTCAAAAGAGAGGAATGGACTGCCACACTGTTATATACATGAAGGACAGGAGCTCTACTTTATTGCTGTATCCCTACTACGTATTTTTACAGAAATAAACAGGGCAACATGAGAATATCTGAAAAAGTAAGTCTCAATGAAATGACATTTAGTCTGAAACCTAAGGCATGTGAAGCAGTCGGCATTTAAAAAAAAGTATTACAAAGAGCTTTCCAGGCAAATGAAACCATAGCTGAAAAGCTCTAACTTTTAACAGTCTGAGGGAGTCCTGTGAGGAAGGAGTGAAGTCCAGTGAAATGCAGTTTGATGAAACAGGCAGGGGAGAGATCACGTAGTGCCTTATAAACTGAGACAGGAAGTCTCTTTCTTCTCTGACAAGAAATGGGAATTTTAAGCTGAAAAATGACAGGTTCTGAATGTGTTTTAAAACCACTCAGGCTGGGGGCGCCTGGGTGGCTCAGTGGGTTAAAGCCTCTGCCTTCGGCTCAGGTCAAGATCCCAGAGTCCAGGGATTGAGCCCTGCATCGGGCTGTCTGCTCTGCAGGGAGTCTGCTTCCTCCTCCTCTCTCTCTCTCTCTGCCTGCTTCTCTGCCTACTTGTGATCTCTGTCAAATAAATTTTTTAAAAATATTAAAAAAAAAGAAAAGAAAACACTCAGGCTGCTGGTGGTACATGGATTAGATGGCACAAAGAAAAGCAAGGAGATCTGTTAGAAGGAACTACAATAACCCAGTTATGGTTATGACGGTTTGGACTAAAGTCATAGCAGGGCAAGCAATGAACAGAAGTGGACAGATTCCAGATTTTTTTTTTTTTAAGATGTATTTATCTGAGAAAGAGAGCTCAAGCAAGGGGTGGAGAGGGGCAGAGGGAGAGGGAAAGAGAGACTCCCAAGCAGCCTGCATGATGAGCACGGAGCGTGATGCAGGGCTCAATCTCATGAGCCTGTAATCATGACCTGAGCCGAAACAATGAATCAGATGCTTAACTGACTGTGCCACCCAGGTGACCTCAGACTCCACAGATTTACACTGATAGCTAAATCAGAAGAACTACTGTTAGGTAGAAAGGTATGAAGCAAAGGAAAAGCAAGAATTGAAAAAGACTCAGGATTGTGGTGTGAGCAAAATTCCAGTGAATAATGATGCAATTTATTATAATAGGTTAAATTGAATTAGAGATTGGGGAAATCAAGCTGACATTAGGTAATTTACTAGAGAGAAGGAAATATGTGCATACAGATGATAGTTATATATACACTAGGTATTTTTGGAAAGATACATATGACCAGTGGTTTAATGAGGAAATTTCTCATTGTATAGGCTTTTGTACTGTTCAATGTTTTAAGATAGTCATTAATGTAATGCTTTATATTAAAAACTCACTTTTTCAGCTTTGAGGTAGAACTGACAGAACTCTAAGATATTTAAAGTATACAACGTGATGATTTAATACACATATACACTGTGAAAGGATTTCCCCCACTGAGTCAATGAACACACCCATTCCCGCATTTGGGGGTGAGAACATTTAAGTTCTACTCTTGACAAATTTCAATTATACAACATAGTGTTATCAACTATGGTCACTATGTTACACATCATATCCTCAGAACTTATTTATCTTATAACTAAACATGTATGCCCTTTTAACCCTCCTTTCTCACCATCTCTCAGCAACAGCTTTTTTTTTTTTTTTAACATTTTTAAAGATTTTTATTTATTTGACAGACAGAGAGCCAGGCAGAGAAAGAGAGGAGGAAGCAGGCTCCCCGCCAAGCAGAGAGCCCGATGCAGGGCTTGATCCCAGAACCCTGGCATCATGACCCAAGCTGAAGGCAGAGGCTTTAACCCACTGAGCCACCCAGGCGCCCCTCAGCTGCTGCTTTTTTATCGTGTTTTGGTGAGTTCAACTTTTTTTTTTTTTTTTAAAAGATTCCAAATATAAGTGATACCATGCAGTATTTGTCTTTCTCTGTCTGGCTTATTTCATAATGCCCTCCAGGTTCATTCACTTTGTTCCAAATGACAGGATTTTCTTTTTCTTAAAGGCTGAACTGTGTTACAGTGTGTGTGTGTGTGTGTGTGTGTGTGAGAGAGAGAGAGAGAGAGAGAGAGAGAGAGACAGAGAGAAAGAAATCCATTTTCTTGATCCATTCATCCACTGACAGATACTTGGGTTGTCTTCTACCTTGGCTATTGTAATAATGCAAGAAACATAGGAACACAGGCAACCTTTTGAGATAATGCTTTTGTTTCCTTCTAAATATATCTAGATACTCAGGAGTGGGACTACTGGATCACATGGTAGCTCTATTTTTAATTTCTTAAGGAATTTCTACAGTTTCTCATAGAGGCTGAATCACTTTACATTCCCATCAATAGTGCACCAGGGTTCTCTTTCTGCTACATCCTCCCCGGCACCTTGTTTCTTTGGTAACAGCCATCCTAACGGGGTTAGGTCACTCCTCACCGTGTTTTACATTTACCTGATGATTAGTGACACTGAGCATGTTTTCATGTATCAGGAAAATGGCCATTTAAAAAAAATTTTTTTTTTTAAGAAAGATTTTATTCATTTGAGAGTGAGAGCAAGAAAGAGGGAGCATAGAGGAGGAAGCAGACTCCCCAGTGAGCAGAGCGCTTGACCAGGGAACTTAATCCCAGGACCCTGAAAATCATGACCTGAGCTGAAGGCAAACATTTAACTGACTGAGCCACCCAAATGCCATCCACCTATTTTTAAAGACTTATTTATTTGAGAGGGAGAAAGAGTGTGCATGCCAGGGGTGGGGGAGGGGAGACAGACTCCAGCTCAATACAGAGCCCATGCTCACAAGAACCTTGATTCCATGACCTCGCGATCACGACCTGAGCCAAAACCAAGAGTCAGACACTTAACCAACTGAGCCACCTAAGCACCCCATTCATTTTTATGTCTTTGGAAAGAGTATCTATTCAGGTCTGTTGCCCATTTTTTAAATTACTTAGGATTTTTTGCTATTGAGTTGTACTAGTTCTTATATATTCTATACATTAACCCCTCATCAAATAATGAAGTTTATATTTTCTCCCATTCAATAGGCTACCTTTTCATTTTGTTAATGATTTCCTTTGCCGAGCAGAGCTTTTTAGTGTAATATAGTCCCACAAATATATATATATTTTAAAGATTTTATTTATTTAACAAACGGAGATCACAAGCAGGCAGAGAGGCAGGCAGAGAGAGAGGAGGAAGCAGGCTCCCTGTTAGCAGAGAGCCAGATGCGGGGCTCGATCCCAGGACTCTGAGACCATGACCTGAGCCGAAGGCAGCGGCTTAACCCACTGAGCCACCCAGGTGCCCCCCACATATATATTTTTGCTTTTGTTGTCTTTCCAAATCCAAAAGAACACTGCCAAGGCTGACATCAAGGAGACTGCCTCTTCCATTTTCTTTTTAGGACTTTTATAGCTTTAGGTCTTATGTTCAAGTGTTTAATCCATTTTTGGTTGATTTTTGTGTATGGTAAAAGAGTGGTGTCCAGTTTCATTCTTTTCTTACTTATGCCAATACAGTTTTCCCAAAATGATTTACTTAAGAAACTATCCTATCTCCTATGGTACATGCTAAGCTCCTTTGGTGAAAATAAATTAACCATATATGTACGGACTTATTTTGGGGCTCTATATTCTGTTCCATTGATCTATGTGTCTATTTTTATGCCAATTCCATACACTTTTGACTATCATAGCTTTATAATATAGTTTGAATTCAGTCAGTATGATGCCTTCGGCTTTATTCCTCTATCCCAAAATTGTTTTGGTTATTTTGTGGTTCCATACAACTTTTAGGACTGTTTGTTCAATTCCTGTGAAAAATGCCATTGGAATTTTGACAGGGATTATACTGAATTTTTATTTCCCTTTGGCTGGTATGGACATTTTAACAATATTAAATCCATGGGCATGGACTATCTTCCCATTTATTCCCATTTATTTGTGTCTTCTTCAGTTTCTTCTATCAGTGTCTTGTATTTTCAGTGTATACATCTTTCACTTCCTTGGTTAAATTTATTCTGATGTATCTTTTTTTTTTTTTTTTTTTTAATGCTACTGTAAGTGGGATTGTTTTTCCTAACTCTTCTTCCTGATCATTCACTGTTAATGTATAGAAATGCAGGGTACCTGAGTGGCTCAGTGGTTAAAAAGTCTGCCTTCAGCTCAGCCATGATCTCAGGATCCTGGGATCAAGCCCCTTGTCAGGCTCTCTTGCTTCTTCCTCTCATGCTTCCTCCCTCTGGCGAGCCCCCCACCCCTTCATGCTGTCTCTCCTTCTCTCTTAGATAAATGAATAAAATCTTTAAAAAAAAAAGAAAAGAAAAGAAAGAAAGAAATGCAACTGATTTTTGTACCCTGAACTTTACTCAATTCATTTATTAGTTCTAACAGTTTTTTTTGGAGGAGGCCTTGGGGTTTTCTATTATTTGGTATCATGTTGTCTGAATACAGAGATAATTACTTCTCCCTTTCCGATTTGGATAGCTTTCTTTTCTTGCCTAACTGCTCTGCTAGGACTTCTATTAGTATGTTGGATTTTTTTTTTTTTTTCAAAACTGAATTTAAATATATATACATATTTTAAGATTTTATTTACTTGAGAGAGAGCATGCACAAGTGAGGGTGGGGAGCACACTCATAGTGAGTCGGGAACCCCAGGTGGGGCTCCATCTCAGGGTCCCTGAGATGTGGACCTCAGCCAAAGGAAGCCTCTTAACCAACTGAGCTACCAGGTGCCCTTGAATATATTTTAAATTAAAAAAAACTTTATTTATTTATTAAAAAACCATTCCTTTCTACAAAGAATCTAAAATGCTTGTATATACATTTAACTTAACACTATACAAATTCCATGTGAGAAAACAATAGGAAATAGGACCACTAATACAGCAAGCTCAAAAAACCCTGCTTCCTTTGTGCTCATTTCTTAAAAGTGGATTAATGCTTCTCACACAAGTCCCAGCATTTGAAGGTAACCATCAATTTATTCATGTTCATTAACCCTGCATGGTACTGAAAATGCAGTGCTGAGACACGATCCTTGTCTTCAAGAAACCTTGTCTAATAGCAATGTGGCTGTGTACATGAAATTATGTACCACTGAGAGCACCGTGGTGACTGCTGTCACAGTTCAGTCACTAGAGTGACTGATCCTGCAGGGAAGGAAAACCTACCAAGACCACTGGCAACTGTCCAGGCAAAAGATGCTTACGTCCTGAACAAGGAAAAGATCAAATGTTAGAAAGTAAGAACGGGTTACTAACTAAATGTGGCTGACTGTGAAAAATGGAGAACTAAGGAAAATTCCTAACATTCTGTCTTAACTAGACAGATGGTGGTGTCAGTTCATTGCAGGGGAACAGGTAGAACAGTAGGTTTCAGAGTTTTAGGGAAAATGAATTCACTGGTTGAAGTCTGAAGTACCAGAGGAACTAGCAGGTAAGGAGTGTAGAGCGCAGGAGAGGAGTTTGTCTTCAAACAGTAGTCTTTTGTTAACAGTTTCAGAGATTTTACCTCCAAGAACAGGAAAGAGAAATGTATTAACATTTAAATGCTGAGTGAAAGAAAAGGAATTTGAAAGGGAGAAAAGGCAGGCCGAAGTGAAGTTAGTAGAGGAAGCCAGCCAGGATGATGGACTGAAAGTTTACATAGTTCAAAACCAGGAAAAGCAACTGATTTGGCATGAGGAGTCAAGAGTCTGAGGAAAGAGCTGACTCATGCTGCAGAAAGGAAGATAACAACGGATGCGGGCAAATCATCAACATTAGAATTACTTAGTTCTAAAGTATAAATTTAGTATTAATAACGCCACCCGTCCCTTACTGAAAACCTACTGTGTACAAGGCACTTGTTTGGACCTTTACACTATCTCATTTAATCCTCAGCAAGACTATGAGATAGGTAACCTTATTAACTATATTTTATAGTTGCAAAATAGACATTCATCAGGACAAACCAAATGTCACACAGCTAGCAAACAGAGAAACTGACCACTACCTTCCATTATACCACTGCCTTAAATGCATCATACACAATTATACTAATTTCATTTATAAAAATTTAATACGAATTAAAACAAAGTTGGATATTGCATTAACTAGTTATATAATCTAACTTGATTTTTCATACTAGTACACCTCAAGTGTTTACTCGCCAAAAGTAGTCATGTCTAACTAGTTTTCGTAGTCATGAATAGGTACTAGCTCGTCTTTTGACCTGATTACATAAAGCAAAAGTGTAATTATGAATTGATTTAATATGAAAAGTTTCAACCAAAATATAAATGTTTTCACATAACCTACTCATTGCCTAGTCTTTGAATGCCAGGAAATTTATAACAATAGTATAAATCAACTCCCTAAAATTAAAACTCTCAGAAAATAAGTTATCCAGAATGCCCTTAAAGTGTTAGGATTTAATTCTTCTTTTTCTTTTTTCTTTTTTTAAAAAGATTTTATTTATTTATTTATTTGAGAGAGAGACAGTGAGAGAGAACATGAGAGGAAAGAAGGTCAGAGGGAGAAGCAGACTCCCCATGGAGCTGGGAACCCGATGCGGGACTCGATCCCGGGACTCCAGGACCGTGAGTGACCTAAGCTGAAGGCAGTTGCTCAACCAACTGAGCCACCCCGGCGCCCAGGATTTAATTTTTCTGATAATGGATCTGTATCTGCTCTCTAGTTGCACACGTGACTAATTAATCACTTGAAATGTGGCTACTGGGACGGAGGCACTAATTTTAAAACTGTATTTGATTTTGGGGTGCCTGGGTGGCTCAGTGGTTTAAAGCCTCTGTCTTCAACTCAGGTCATGATCCCAGGGTCCCGGGATGGAGGCCCACATCGGGCTCTCTACTCAGCAGGGAGCCTGCTTCCCCCTCTCTCTGCTGCCTCTGCCTACTTGTGATCTCTGTCAAATAAATAAAATCTTAAAAAAAAAAACTGTATTTGATTTTAAGTAATGTAAATTTACACAGCCACACAAATTTATAGTAGCCACTAGTGGCTACTATACTGAACAGTATAGCTCTGGAACAATGGTTCTCAATCTTGCCTGCGCAATAAAACCACACAGGAGAACATTCTAAAATTGAATGCTTATCATTAGCCTATTTTTTCCTTAAGATCTCCAGAAATGAGATCCAAATAAAAATATTTTTTTAAACTTGGGTAATTTTTATTTCTTATTTATTTTTTTAAAGATTTTTCTATTTATTTATCTGACAGACAGATATCACAAGTAGGCAGAGAAGCAGGCAGAGACAGAGGAAGGGAAGAAGCAAGCTCCCTATTGAGCAGAGAGCCTGATACGGGGCTCTATCCCAGGACCCTGGGATCATGACCTGAGCCAAAGGCAGAGGCTTTAACCCACTAAGCCACCCAGGTGCATCATAGTTTTTAATTTATAACATATAATGTATTATTTGTCCCACGTGTACAGGTCTGTGAATCATCACAATTATACATTTCATAGCACTTACCATAGTAGTACATACCCACCCGAATGTCCATAACCCAGCCACCCTATCCCTAACCCCCCACCGCCAAGCAACCCTCAGTTTGTTTTGTGAGATTAAGAGTCCTTATAGTTTGTCTCCCTCCCAATCCCATCTTGTTTCATTTTTCCCTTCCCTACTCCCTTTAACCCCCTGTCCTGCCTCTCAAATTCCTCATATCAGAGAGATCATACGATTATTGTCTTTCTCTGATTGACTTATTTTGCTTAGGATAATATTCTAGTTCCATCCACGTTGTTGCAAATGGCAAATTTTATTTCTTTTGATGGCTGCATAGTATTCCATTGTATATATATATACCACATCTTTTTCCATTCATCTGTTGATGGACATCTAGGTTCTTTCGACAGTTTAGCTATTGCGAACATTGCTGCTATAAACATTTGGGTGTATGAGCCCCTTCAGATCACTACATTTGTACCTTTAGGATAAATACAAACTTGGGTAATTTTTAAATGTAGCCAAAGTAGGGCACCTAGGTCGCTCAGTTGTTAAGGCCTCTGCCTTCGGCTCGGCCATGATACCAGGGTCCTGGGATTGAGCTCAACATCCGGCTTCCTGTTCTGTGGGAAGCCCACTTTTCCCTCTCCCACTCCCCCTGCTTATGTTCCCTCTCTCACTGTGTCTCTCTGTCAAATAAATAAAATCTTTAAAAAAAAAAAAAAAAAAAACCACCAGCCAAAGTAGAAACCCACTGCTCTAGAAGTTCTTAAACCTGCGTGCCCACAGAAATTACTGGGAAACTTCTTAATATGCAGATTGTGCAGTATCTGGGTGGCTCAGTCAGTTAAGTGTGCCGTTTCTGATTTTGGCTCAGGTCGTGAGATCGAGCACCCCCCCCCCCCGACTTGGCTCCCCTGCTTGGGATTCTCTCTGCCCCTCCTCTCTCACTCTAAAATAAATAAATAAATTTTAAAAAATCATTTTTTCAACAAGAATCCTGACATAAACTTTTTCATTTTAGTAAGGATGATTAGGTATATTTACTGAATATTCTTTTAGTGTAGCTATCAGGTTACTGTCTGTATCACTTTCCTAGGAAGTACTGCTACTAACCTGACATTATTAATACAGTAAATTCAAGTGCCTTCTTACTTGAAGTTTTCACTAACTCTCTAATTTTGTGTAGAAGGATAAATTTCTCTTCCTAGTTATACTATTTCAGAGAGTAGTTCTAAGCAGAGTTTAGAGGACATTATTAGTATTTCTCATATTATATAGCTTCTCTGGGAAATCTTACGGTAGTGATGGTGGTAGTTCAAGCTATTTTTAGGTACTCCTTACCAGCCTGACAGAAGGCTTTTGTCTCGTGAAAGACAAGCCTGATAAGCCTGAAAGACTTGCATGTTTGTGTATCACCTGGTACTTTAGATGCCAGCTAAGAAATTAACACTATTTGTATTAGCCAACAACAATTTCACTGTCCGCAACCAACTATGGAAGTAAACTGAGGAGAAACCACCACTGGGGCCTGAAGGAGAGAATGGTAACACAGGAATGGACTGGACTAAGTTCCATGGGAGAGGATCTCTTCAGAGGCAGGGGTGGTGCACTGTCGGTCCTTACAAGAACACCAGGAAAGTGTGCGTATGTGTGCTTGTATATGCAAGCCAATGTTTTAGTAGATCTTAAGAGAAGCAGGTGAACCACCTTACCTTTAGTCATCAAATCTGATTCTTTACATTATGGCTTTTTGTTCTCTTGTATTCCACATGTCAAAATGCTTTTCTAGTCTGTATCTTTGTGCCTCAATGGACTTATGCATTTACTTCTGTAGTCAGCTTGTCAGCGAAGAGCCTCTTATTTTAGGGGTTTATGCACCTAAATGGCAACAGGGGATGAGCAGGAACCCTAAAAAGGTGAAGCAGGCTAAACTAGGAAGACAATGGGATAAATGGGAAGTCAAGCAGAATCTCTGAAGAGAACTCTCTACAGAGAACTGCTAGCTAGAGCTGTGGCCCTGGGCGAAGACCTCCTTCACTGGTAAGCTAAGAAATGAAGCTGCTGAAAAGTCACTTCACCTATGATTTTTCCCCTTCTCTTCTTCTGGGTCATAATTAGAAATACAAAACACCTGGGTTTTAATATGATCTTTCCTCCCCACTAGTGCCTCTCCACCATCTGGACTAAGGCTCTCAGGGAATCTTTGTAAGATTCCTGTTGGTTAAAGGGACTTTTCCCTTTCTTTCTTTCTGAATCTTCCAAGATTAATTTCAGAAATAATAAACCATTTAAAATAGGATTACAGGAACATCAGGATTGGTCAGTCAGTAAGCATTCAACTCTTGATCTCAGGGTTGTGAGTTTGAGCCCCACAGTGGGTGCAGAGACTACTTAAAAATAAAATCTTTTCAAATAAATAAATAGGATAACAACCGCTAACAAGTTACAGCCAAGAAGAAAATTTTTTAAAGATTTTATTTATTTCAGGTAGAGAGAGTGCTGGAGTGGGATGAAAGGCAGAGGGAGAAACAGGCTTCCCACTGAGCAGGGAGGCAGATGCAGAGCTCAATCCAGACAGCCTGGGATTCTGACCTGAGAGGAAGGCAGACACTTAAGGGACTGAGCCACCCAGTGCCCCAAGCAGAATTTTAAAAGGAAATTGTCCAGTGAAACACTAACAAATGGTAAAACTAAGCATGCAAAAACTAACCTAAAAGCATACCAGTTCTAACTTAATGTCCAACTTTCTACCTGCTCTTTTTTTCATGTATTACAGATACCAGGATTCATAGAATGGCTGGTGGGAGGCTCTGTTTTTTAAAAAAGCAAACTAGATTAGAGCTCAGAGGAAGAGAGTATTAAAAAAAAAAATACATAACACTAAGCAAGATTGGACAGCACTTAAATGGAGTTCAATTAAGGAATGCAAAAGAGGTTCTTTAATGAGAAAAAAGGAATTTCTCAAGTTAAAACACATGCACACACACACACACACACACACACACACACACACACATACCCCTAAAGAAAATATCAGCAAAATCCTATAAGCAACTATGATACATTATGTCATTAAGCAAAAATGTTAATGATTCTATGGAATCATGTAAATTGCTGTTATTAATATTTTAAACGCACTGTTTCTAACTTCTGTAAGCAAATTCATATATGAAAACGTGACTATCCTATGCAAAGACTAATATCAAGTAATTACCACATGATATTAAAATCTCTTATCTAAAGTTTTATATCAATATAGTACCAGCCCAAGAACAGACATAGATCAATGGAATTAATAGATATGTATGCACATCATGGTAGTATATCAAATCAGTAGAAAAAGATTAATAAGTGGTCTGGCACAATTGGTTAACTGTCTGGAAAATGTTAGGTTCCTATTTTATACCACATATCAGAACAAAATTCCCACGGATTGAAGAAATTAAATAAAATCATAAAAACTAGTAACGCTGAAATGAAAAAGGTCTTTTTCTAAGCTTTCCATCCAAAGAAATCTTGAAGGATTGAAATGACTGCTGCTAAATTGTAAGTCAAAAAACCACTAAGTAAAACATTACATGAGAGGACAAACAGTTGGTTATCTGATCTATATAAAGGAGCTCTTTAAACCCAATATGAAAAAAATCCCATACCCAAAAGAAAAATACCTAGGACAGTCATTAAAAAGGGTGTTATGGGGAGCACCTGGGTGGCTCAGATGGTTATGTGTCTGCCTGCGGCTTAGGTCAGGAACCCAGGGTCCTGGGATCAAGCCCTGGATTGGGCTCCCTGCTCAGAGGAGAGCCTGCTTCCCCCTCTCCCTCTTCTGCTACCCCTACTTGTGCTCTCACTCTATCAAATAAACAAATAAAATATCTAAGAAAAAAAGATGCTATGATAAATAATGTTGCTACTCATCATTACAAGTATGAATTTCAGACAAAAAGTCGTTGTTTTTCTTTATTAAATGTCAAGATAGCAGCTATTATTTAGTTTCTGAAATTTCTGAAATAAGAAAATGTTACTTTTATGAACAAAAATTATTAACATGAATACTGAGGTAGACTGCCTTAATATACTGAAAAGAAGACTGGAAGTATTATCAAAAAGTTTGGGTTTATCACCAAGTACTGTAGCAACCAGTGTTGTGACTTTATTAAGTCACTTTTTCCTTTCTCATATATGTTATCATTCAAAGTCACGTCACTTAATTATCACTCTTCTTTTTAGAATGCTCATGACACCCACAAAGACATCAATTAAACAATGTTTTAGAGAAATATATGTCAATTTGTGGCCTACGGACCTGATTCACCTTACATGGGGTGCTTATTAAAAATGCAAATTGAAAAATGCAATAAAGATAAAAGAGAAGAAATGCAAACTGAAAGTGTCCTATTGGATATCTCATGTGAGGCCCAGTGACAAGTACTTTTAACAAACTTCCCTCACCAGTGTTCATAAGAACAAAGAAGACAGCATTAAAGGGGGACCAAGTTCTGAAATTCTACATAGAACTCATTCAACTATAACATACTCTGAGGGGTTCTTTTTCCAACAGTATTCCCTCCTGTGTACAGTTTTAAAGAGATCAGAGGAGTTTGATTCTAGGTAGAAGATGCTGCCTGAAAGTAAGGCCAAAAGACCTGTCATTCTCTGTCTGCAGAAAAATAGGTTTAGAGCATCTAAAGTTTTCCCTTCCTTTTACTAGATAAAGCATAACATGTTTAATCACTACAGATGGTCTAGTGTAATATCCTTTTAGAACTTTTATTTTATACTTAAATATATTCTATAAAGTTCTTACCTGAAGGTGAAATGCCAGTCACACCTCTGTAGTTTTGTTTCCTAAACCACTGTAACCATTATCCAACAGCTATCCTCATCTTTTTTCCATGTACAATTAATTCAACCCAGAAACAGATCATCTAGTATGACTGAAAAATAACCCATTCACAGAGCAGGGACTGAGGAATCTATCTAGCTTATCCTTTGGCAACATCCTCAAAAACAAGAACATTCACTCATTCAGAAAAGAGGGGGCGGTCACAGACTAAGACATAGGGACACCTTTAACCCTGCGAGAATCTCCCCAGGCAAATCTCCAAAAGAAAGATTTCATCATGTTTCAAGAAATGATATATTTCTACTACAAATAGTGGTAATTGGTTTAAAATAACCATACCACAGCACAATCATTATTTAATGAATTAAAATAAAATTCAGTGGCTTTATGTAGCAGGATTATATCTAAGTACACTATTACACTTGTGCTTACCACCGCATTCCTCATTTTTTGCCAGCAGGAAATACCTAATTCATTGAGACTCCCAACAACAGCCAATACTTGCTCTCTCAATGCACACCACTTTCATGTTTTGACCTGATAACCTTCTGAATAACAATGGAAATAGAAGCAGAATTATCAACAGATGAGATATTAATTTCTTGGACACAGACTTGATGAATAAATATGTCAGAAAACAAAGGGAAACCCTACAATAATCATGTAATTATCATGTTGGGTGGGGTTATTTTTTCAAGGCTTATAGCAGAGCATGGCCAAAGACGACAAGAAATGCATGAAAACCTACCCACTAAATCTTCTAACTGCCAAAATTAATGTTTGAGGAATAAGAGAGGCTACAGCCACCCCTGGCTTCTTAATCCCAGACTCAGAGGGAAGTGGTATAGATGGTAAAGAGATGTTATTATTCCACTCCTATTAAATCTGTTGAGAGAGACACCTGAAATAAAACTTTTCTTATTTTTCTTACAAATCTGCTATATAACATTTCCTTTCACTGATCTTAAGTTACATTCTGTATAGGATCAGGTACCAAGTGAATAATCAACAAAGAAGGTCAAAGAAATCAGGAAAGATTATCAGCATGGTATATAATGCAAAGTATAAGGATAGATCTGGATTCAATTCAAATGTCAGCTCCATCAATTGCTAGCTGTATAACCTAGAGTCTTCATTTCTCTACAGCACTTTCAGTCTTTTACTTTTAGTTTTTGTACAATAAAAACAGGGGGGGAAAAGACTTCAACTTTTTTAGCCAAGAGAGCAAATAGGACAAGAAATCAAAGATGCAAAATAAGGAGAGAATACCTTACGACATCAAGTTTGGAAGCTAGCAAGACCACTGACAAACTGCTAGAGTTGTAAAGCCTGAATAACAGTGTCTGTTTTTCCTTTAAAAGCAAATGTTGTAGAGACACCTGGGTGGCTCAGTTGGTTAAGTGTCTGACTTTGGCTATGAACTCAGGGTCCTGCAATGAAGCCCCTTGGGGGGACTCTAGGCTGCTTCTCCCTTTCTTAAATAAAATCTTTTAAAAAATAAACTTAAAGATGCTGTAAATAAATATACCCATTTATAGACATAAAAACACAGTTTACAGAAATTCAAAAAGTAATCATACTATTCATTCTGGGAACTTTTTCCTTTTTTCTCTATCTTCTACATCAATAACTGATGTGTCCATGTTAACAATCAAGTACATATTCCTTTTTGTTTTTCTCAATGCACATATAATCACATACATGATTTATACATATGTATGGAGATATACACATAAATATGAGGATTAGTTTTATTTTAATAGATTGACATTACCCATATTTCTCTGCATATTGCTTTTTTCATTATCTTGTGAAAATCCTCCCAAGTCAAGTGATATCACTACAATTCATTCTTTTTTTAAATTCCCAATTCACTCTTTTAAAGGCTACCTAATAAAAAAAATAAATAAATAAAATTAAAAAATAAAGGCTACCTAATAGTCCATGGTGTGGAGATAACATATTCTATTCATCTACTCCCTGAGGGGCTTGTTTTGTATTCCATTTTTTGCCACTTAAAACCATGCAAACTGAGCTTCCATGTGCACAGGACCTTGGTGTTGTTTGCATTTATGACCTAAAATTCCAGGAGTGGAAAAGACAAAGTTTTCCTTTAAGATTAAGAACAAGGCAAGGATGTCTACTTTCACCACTTCTATTCAACACAGTACAGGAAGGTCTAGCCATAGCGATTAGACAAAAACAAACAAATAAAAGGCATTCATTCAGAATGTAAAGGAAGAAATAAATTATTTGTTTACAGATACATGAACTTCTAGGTAGAAAACTCTAAACACTGGGGTGCCTGGGTGGCTCAGTTGATCAGACATCTGCCTTGGGCTCATGATCCCAGGGTCCTGGGAAAGAGCCCCCTGGCTGGGCTCATGGCTTAGCATGTATGCATGTCCCTCTCCCTCCTCCCAACTTGGGTATGGTCTCTCTCTCTCAAATAAATACATAAATAAAAATAAATAAATCTTTTTAAAAATCCCCATTATGTTTTTCTGCTGAAAGAGGAAAACCCTAAGTTAACCCTAAAAATCTTAAAGTTCATATGGAATCTCACGGGATCCCAAAGAGACAAAACAATCTTGAAAAAGAACAAACCTGGAGGACTCGAACTTCCTTATATCAGAATTTACTACAAAGCTACAGTAATCAAAAACACTGTAGTACTAGTCTATAAAGAAAGACACTGTATGATTATCTGAATAGATGCAGAAAAAGCATTTGACAAACTACAACATCTATTTATGATTTAAAAACTCTCAACAATGTAGGATTAGAACTATCCCTCAAAAACATAATAAAAGCCATATATGAAAAACCCACAGCTAACATCATACCTTTGTGAAAAACAATTTTTCCTCTAAGATCAGGAACAGGACAAGGATACCCACCACTCTCACTACTTTTATTCACCATAGTACTAGAAGTCCTAGTCCCAGCAGTCCCAGCAGTCAGATGAGAAAGGCATCGGAATTGGTAAGGAAGAAGTAACATTTTCACTATTTGCAGAGTACATGATACTACCATACAGAAAACATGAGACTCCACCCCAAAATTGCCAAAACTAATTTATAGCTTCAGTAAAGTCTTAAAATACATAATTATATACAGAAATCTGTTTATTTCTATACACTAATAATGAAGCAGCAGAAAAAGAAATTAAGAAAAAAAATCCCGTCTACAATTACACAAAAATAATAAAGTACCTTGGAATAAATTTAACTAAGGAGGTGAAAGACCTATACCCTGAAAACTATAAAACATGTGATAAAAGAAAATGAGGATGATACAAACAAATAAAAAGATATCCCATGTTCACTAACTGGAGAACCAATAATGTTAACATTTACATACTGCCCAAAGCAATCTATAGATTTAATACAATTCCTATCAAAACACTAACATTTTTCACAGGACCAGAACAAATAATAACATTTGTATGGAAACACAAAAGATCCTGAATAGTCATGTGTCTTGACAATGAAGAACGAAACTGGAGGTATCACAATCTCGAATTTCGAGAAAGACTGCAAAGCTGTAGTAACCCAAACAGTATGGTACTGGCACAAAAGCAGACACATAGATCAATGGGACAAAAGAGAGAGCTCACAAATAAACCCACATTGACATGGTCAATTAATCTATGACAAATGGGCAAGAATACACAAGGGGAAAAAGGCAGTCTCTGCTGGGAAAACTAGATAGCTACATGCAAAAAAGAATGAACCTAGACCACTTCTGATACCTTACACAAAAATAAACTCAAAACAGACTGAAAATCTAAATATGAGCTCTGCAACCATAAACATCCTGGAAGAAAAACATAGGCAGTGTTTTCTTTAACATATGTCATAGAAATATTTTTCAAGGTAGGTCTCCTCAGACAAGGAAAACAAAAGAACAATTAAACTACTAGGACTATACCAAAATCAAAAGCTTTTGCAGAGCAAAGGAAACCATCAACAAAACCTTAAGTCAACCTCCTGAATGGGAGAAGATATTAGCAAATGACAACATCCGATAAGAGGTTAATATCCAAAATATATAAAAAGAGCTTATACAAATCAACACCAAAAAACAAATAATCCATTTGAAAAATGGGTAGGGGATCTGAGCAAACATTTTTCCAAAGACGACATCCAGACAGCCAACAGACACATGACAAGATGCTCAACATCACTTATCATCAGGGAAAAGCAAATCAAAACCACAGTGAGATATCACCTCACACCTGTCAGAATGGCTAAAATCAAAACCACAAGAAATAACAAGTGTTGGTGGAGATGCAAACTGGTACAGCAACCGTGGAAAACAGTAGGAAGGTTCCTCAAAAAATTATGAATAGAATTACTCATATAATCCAGTAATTCCATTACAGGATATCTACCCAAAGAAAATAAAGATATGTTTATTATGTTTATTGAAACATTATCTACAATAGCCAAGATATGGAAGTAATCTAAGTGTCCATCCATAGACGAATGTTTAAAGTTGTAGTACGTATATACATGGAATGCTAGTAAACCATAAAAAACAATGGACCTAGAGGATACAATGCTAAGTGAAGTGAGACAAATACCTTATGATGTCACTTTTATGTAGAATTTAAGGGGAAAAAAAGGATAACAACAAAGAGAGTCTTAAATACAGAGAACTAGTGGTTGCCAAAGGGGGGGGGGGTGGAATGAAGGGGATTAAGACTACACTTATTGTGATGAGGCATGAGTAATGTACAGAATTGATGAATTATTTTTACACCTGAATCTAACATAACACTGTATGCTAAATACACTTAAAAAAAAAAAAAAGATGGATATATAGACCAAAGGAATAGAACCAAGAATCCAGAAATAAATCTGCATTCAGTCAAGGGGGCCAAGACCACTCAGTACAAAAAGGGCAGTATGGGGCACCTGGGTGGCTCAGTGGGTTAAGCCTCTGCCTTCAACTCAAGTCATGATCTCAGGGTCCTGGGACTGAGGGTTCCCCCCACTCCGCCCCTGCTGCCTGCCTCTCTGCCTACTTGTGATCTCTGTGTCAAATGAATAAAATCTTTAAAAAATAATAATAAAAATAAAATAAAAGGACAGTCTTTTCAGTCAGTGGTGCTGGGAAAACCAGATAACCACATGTAAAACAATGAACTTGAACCTTTACTTCACACCATTTAAAAATTAACTAAAAATGGATCAAAGATCTAAATGTAAAACCTAAAAGTATAAAACTCTTAAAGGTAACTAGGGCAAAAATCTTCATAACAATGGTTTCTTGCATATAACATAAGTTACAGGCAATAAAAGAAAAAAAAGACAACATGGACTTCATGAAAACTTAAAACTTTTATGGATCAAAGACACTGATCAACAGAGTGAAAAAAAGTCAACCCACAAATGGGAGAAAATATTTGTAAATCATGTATCTGACAAGGGGTTAGTATCCAGAATATATATAGAACTCCTACAACTCAACCAACAAAAACCCAAGAATCTATTTTCAAAATGGGCAAAAAGAAGGGTGCCTGGCAGGCTCAGTTGGTAGAGCATGTGACTCTGGATCTTGGGGTTGTGAGTCTGAGCTCACTTTGGGAGTAGAGATTCCCTAAAAATAAAATCTTTACAAATAAATAAATTAACAGGCAAAAGACTTGAATAGACATTTCTTCAAAAAAGATATACAAATAGTCAATAAGCACATGAAAAACTTCCTAATAGCACTAATCATTAGAAAAATGCAAATCAAAACTACAATGAGACATCACCTCACAACCATTAAGATAACTCCTGCTAAAAAAAGAAAAAAGAAAAAAGAAAAAAAGAAAAGAATGAACACATTGAAAAAGATAAGAAGAAAACAGAACCCTTGTACATCCTTGATCGGAGTATCATATGAAAGAGACACCGAGAAATACAATGTGGCACACCCTCAAAAAGTTAGAAACAGAATCACGGTATGATCCAACAATTCCACTTCTGGGTATATACTGCAAAGAACTGAAAGCAGGGTCTCGATAAGATAGTTGTACACCCACATTCATAGCGGCATTATTCACAATAGCTAAAATGAGGAAGCAACCCAAGTTGCCATTAATGGATGAGTGGATAAGCAAAATGTGAAATATACATACAACAGAATGTCACTGAGCCTTAAAAGGGAAGGAAATGATGACATATGCTACAAATGGATAAAACATGAGATCACTGTGCTAAGTGAACTAAGCCAGTCACAAAAAGACAAAGACTGTATGATTCTACTTATAGGAGGTACTTACCAGAGTCAAAATCTTAAAAGCAGAATGGTAGCTCTCAGGGGCTGGGGGTCTGGGGGCGGAGGGGAAGATGGAAAGTTACTGTTTAACAGGTATAGAGTTTCAAAATTACAAGATAAAAAGTGTTCTTGAGACAGATGTGGTAGTGATGACTGCACACTATTATGAATGTATCTAATACCAATGCTATACAGTATATATCCTATAGTACATACCAGGTAGTCAATACTTTTAATACCAATGAACTGGGGGCACCTGGGTGGCTCAGTGGATTAAGCCTCTGCCTTCGGCTCAGGTCATGATCCCAGGGTCCTAGGGTTGAGCCCCTTATCAGGCTCCCTGCTCAGCAGGCAGCTCTGCCTGCTTGTGCACTCTCTCTCTGTTTGTTTGTTTGTTTGTTTGTTTTTTAAAGATTTTATTTATTCGTCAGAGACAGAGAGAGAGAGAGAGCGAGCGAGCGCACAGGCAGAGTGGAAGAGGGAGAAGCAGACTCCCTGCGGAGCAAGGAGCCCGATGTGGGACTTGATCCCAGAATGCTGGGATCATGACCTGAGCTGAAGGCAGCTGCTTAACCAACTGAGCCACCCAGGCGTCCGCACTCTCTTTGTAAAAAAAAATATGAATAAAATCCTTTTTAAAATTAAAAAAAAAAAAAAAAAGTACTGATTCCTTGTCATCACTTTGTCCATTTTTTTCCCCTTAAATCTCATGAAATATATTAAAAAAATTTTTTTATGATGGGGCACCTGGGTGGCTCAGTCAATTGAGCATCCTGCTCTTGGTCTTGGCTCAAGTCATGACCACGTGGGTCCTGGGATTACCTTGCTGCAGACTCGCTTACTGGGGAGAGTCTGCTCAGAGATTCTCTCCCTCTGCTCCTGCCACACACACCTACATGCGCATGTGTGCTCTCTCAAGTAAGTGGATTAATCTTTTTAAAAAGTCTTTCTTAACAATCTACTGTTTGTCCTTTTATAGCTTGGAATGGAGGATGGCAAACTATGGTCTGCTCTTTGTTACTGTAAATAAAAACTTACTGAAACACAGCCTTACACAACTATACAAAGTCAAGTAATTATAACAAAAAGTGGCCCTTTACAGACCAAAACTCACTAATGCTTGCCAAAGAACGAAGAGAAGAAAATGAAGTGCCTGACTATGTCTCCCTCCATAGAATATAAGCTCCAAGAGGATCTTTTGTGTTTTATTTACTGCTATACTATACTGTCTAGAACAGTATCTGGCAAAGAGTACATATTAAATTTTCAGAATAGAATATAAGGCCTCCATGCTTTCATATTCTTAACTTGAAATATAGCTAAATATTAGTGATATTTGAATAGTACTATTACATATAAAAACTTTTTATCAGTAATGTATGATTTTATAGTTTTATTGTGGAAATCAATGAGAAATAATACACTACAGTTTCACAGCTGAAAAATATTCTAATAAGAATAACTTCTAGGGGAAATCATTTGGACTCACTTTGATGTTCAAAGTCATAGTACTCAAGACAATTTACTGTTCATTATAAACTATTTTTCAGATGACAAGTCTAATCAAAGGGACTACATTTTCAACATAAAATACCTAAAGAGAAGGGGCAACATTTCTCCTACTAAACTCGATGATTATAGTGTATAGTGACACTATATAACTTTGGGTTCTAGCCTTGGCTTGTCTACAGCAAACAGGCTCATTGCAGAATTCACGCTTTTTAACGCATGTCATCTGGGTTATTTTTTCTCATTGTTTTGCTTCCAGGAGTAACTTTATAATGCATTGTGAGGCTATTACATGTTTTATTCAGCTTGGTAAAGAAAAGAAAAAAATTTAAACCCAAAATATAACATATAATCCTTTCAACATTTCTGTTCATGTTTAAGTTTATAGTAAAGTGCTGAGAGGAAATGTTCCAGAATCACTAAAAAAAATTCTCATAAGCCTCATGACATTACAGTCTGACTACTACTATTACCCACAAAATAAACACTGTTCTTTTAAACTATTAAGTGACAGTAAGCAACATCCATCTTTCAAATTCACGATAACTGGTTAACATTCATAATACATCCACACGTCTATTATTTTTCCTTTTACTTTTTTAGATAGTTCTGATAACCTGCATAACTCTAGTAACAAGCACCACCTTGCATTAAAGTTTGACAAACTTTAAAATCCTATTCCTACACTTTTTAGACATTTCTAATGATAGTGAAGTGTGATGTCAGAAAAAAGGACACCTTGATAAGTTACAGCATTTCCATAAAGGTGTCTCATAAAAACAGGTACTCCACTTACTAAATCTATCTCTAGTAATCTACCACTTGCAAAGAGGCAGTGAAGTAATGAAGGAAGAACAGAAAATGGACAAGGAACAACAAAGAAAAGAAGAGGGACTAAAAATCTATTTCCATAACTGCAGTGACTGGGATTAAAAAAAGGAGGGGGGCGGGAGAAAAGCCTCTCAGGATTACATACATATCCAGAAAGAGTATGTGTGTGATTACAGTTGCAATAAGCTGGAATTAAAAATAAAAGATTGAAGTAGCAGCAAGTAGATGAAAGGGGGCCCCTTTAACATTTGCTCCTGGAGTCCAGCAACTCTCAGCAGTTGGCTGGAGACTAAGCTGGACGATCCTGTGGAGTTCTAACAAAGGGACGAAACAAACTCAAGTCCCCAGGGCCCCCCTCCAGACAACGCGTGAAACAACTTGATAAATGATTGCTGTGTCAGGGGACGAAGAGATGGAGACGTCTGGGAGCAGAAGGGGGAATGTATCTAATTTAGAAGGCCAAGGGAGACCGAATGGCAGACGGGAACAAGATCACCTTATAACACAAACATCCAACCAGAGAACCTAGAAGCAAATACCACAAAACCCAACAGAATTTCTAAGAATTAAAGTCACAAGCGTCTAAGAGACTGTTCACAATCTAAACCCTCCCAAGTCACTAGGATTGTTAAGGGGACAGTTTTCACCTTCATATAGCCCATTTTCTACCCTCAAGTCCAAGCTTAAAAAACCACTGCTCTCATGTTACTTCACTCATTCTGGGATGACACGAAATACAAACTCTACTTCCCCTACCCTCAGTCTATGCCTAAAGGATACAAACTCAGACCTGAAAGCCAGAAGCCGAAGTGCCCAAAGTTTAGCTCAATTTAAGGAAACATTAATTACCCTAAAACAAAAGCAGGAGGAGTTCACATCTGGGGCCCAACACTTAAATTCTCCTCCTTCCCCTCCTCAGGAGTGTGCGCACAGCTATTTACACAACCTCTTCCTGACCGAGGATTGATATTGGTCCCACAGGACTTCCCTGTTTGGGGAAAACTCCTCAGTGGTGACAAACTCCGTCAACAATGAGCACAGAAGGCATCTCGATTTGAAAAAAGGATTGTCAGAATCAGTAGTGATACAAATATAGGTTTTTCAAAATCAGTTACCCAAAGAGTAATTAATTAACTCAAAGGGGACATTAATTATTCAAAAGGCACATAGCTTATACATCTGATGAAAGACCATTAAACACGTTTACTAAAACACATGTCAAAGGTAGGAACAAACAAGCAGCATGTAATGAATTCTTAATTGACTCAAGTCTTAAGCCACTCCAACTTTTTATGTGATAATCTAGAAATAGGTTACCTTGGTATAATCAAAGTACTGTACATTATATCATTGTATATAAAGCTTTATCTAAAGCCTGAAATCAGCTCTGATTGTAATTAAGCATAATTAAAATTAACAGCAAATTGTATTCCAAGAAAGTGAAGAAGTTGGGGAATTCAATTTTTCTAATGTCCTTGGAGGATTCATATTCTAAGGCCCAAAACAGAGTATTTTAGAACATCTGATATAATAATTAATGGTCAGAGAGACACTATATAATCTACAGGGATAGGACAACCATGAGAAAATAATCATTTAAGTGGGTTAAGCCAGAAGGTCTTGCTCCTATAAGTTTAATTTTTCTTGGGGGATAGGGCAGGTAAAAGGAGCTCCAGTGAGCCTAGGCTAAATATATTTACAGCCTGTTCAGAATTTTCACTGGATTAAACAAAAATGGACGTTCTGTGATCAATCCCACCTGTTAATTCCTCCAAAACCTGCCTGTGTCAGGACGCCTAACTCTAATTGGGGTCCTTGGGCTTCCTAAATTTAGAGGAAAAGAGAAGGTACTGCACCCATGAGTCTCACTCTGTGATAATCGAATTTTAACGAACAATTCACAGAACTATGTTCTTGAAGTTACACAGCCCTCTCCAAATTCTACCTTGCTTTAAAATTTACTGCCAAAGTCTGGGTCTGGGTCTTATAAACAAGTAAATCCCCATTTGGGGCTATCTTAATCTTCATCACAGAATTTGAAAAGATTTATGGGTCAAAATGCATCTGATATATGAGACTGCAAACTCAAAGCACACAGAAATGTTTGTTCTGGCCTGTAGTTTTATTTTTATTCATTTGACTGTGTAATGTTAAAAAAAAATTCAGGAGAGTTTACCTAAAAGTCTGGATACCTCACTTCTGTTGAAAAATGAGATGTGGTTCTGATTCATAGCCCTTCATGACAAGATTCAGCTGGAGCTAATGAGTGGGGCTGCCCTCCTTTACAATGGACATGTACCCTCAGTTCATCAACTGTACGTCAGGCCAACCCCCTTACTGAATACCTGTCTGGCCCTGTAGGTATGTGTGTTTTGACGTCCAGTTCTACAACTTCAATAAGAGACAATTTAGTCTATACGTGGACAATGCCTGTATGTGTTCTTTTCCAGGCTAAACATTCATAGTTCTTTTCTTTCCATCAGTCCAGATAATGCTCATCTCCTCTCCTCTTTAAGTCCCCCTTGACTTGACACTATTCTTTCACCTAAAGCACCCAGGACTTAAGAAATATCCTTCTATTAGTTAAGAATAGAGGACTAACATTGTCTTTATGCTGAAGCGGTAGGTAAAGGATCCCATCACCCTAAATGGCTACAAAAGATACCGGTAATATATATAAACAAGTAAAACATAAACAAGCAAGGAAAACAAGAAACAGTGACAGCTTAGCCAGGGAAAAAAAAAGATCTAATCCATGGTTAGGAAATAATTATTTTCAGGCTGTTGGAATAGGTGATTGTTCATAAAACAAAGTTAGACTAGTATTTGCCCCTGAAAATCTTCTACCTCCACCATTTAATGCAGTGTCCCATGCTTACCAGCCTAAGCCCTGGGAGGAAAAAAAAGGGGGGGAGGGCAGGGGATGCTTTAGGCTACTTGGATCACAATCTCTAGGACCCAACCCCAAATCATATTATCAGGGGTGGGGCTTCAGAAGCTCTTTTTCTTTTTCTTAATTTTATTCATTCAAGAGAGGAGAGACAGAGCACAAGCTGGAAGAGAGGGAGAAGAAGGAGGCTCCTTGCAGAGCAGGGAGCCCAACGTAGGGCTAGATCCCAGGACCCTGGGATCATGAACTGAGCCTGAGGCAGACGAACTGACTGAGCCACCCAGGTACACCAGAAGCTGCATTTTTTTTTTTTTTAAGATTTTATTTGTTTATTTGACAGACAGAGATCACAAGTAGACAAAGGCAGGCAGAGAGAGAGGGAAGCAGGCTCCTTGCTGAGCAGAGAGCCCAACACGAACCTCAATCCCAGGATCCTGGGATCATGACCTGAGCCAAAGGCAGCGGCTTAACCCACTGAGCCACCCAGGCACCCCCAGAAGCTGCATTTTAAACAAGAAATCTAGTAGTTGCTAAACACACTCAGGTTTAAAAAATAACATTCTACTATAGCAGCCTAGAAAGGGGAGTCAGACTCAGCGTTTACATACCATAATCATTCTGGACCTTTCCCTATCTCTCTAACTTACATGGCTCTTCCTCTGTGCTCTCCCCACTCACCTTGAATATACCTCCTTGAACTAAAACAACAGTCACTCCATGTGTATTAATATATAAGACTTCCTCCAAGAAAAGCAAAAGGTCTTTTCATTTTTGTCCTCCTGGATAGCAGAATGCCTAGCACACAGTAGGCACTCATTTTATTCAAGGAAGAAAGTTGTTCCACTTCAGTGCCTTATTCAAACACTGTAGAGTGTGGTCCAACTAAATGATCTCTAATGATCAAATATTCTAGCATCTATTTTAAGCAGTAGGAAAGTGTTTCTCAACCTGTTCTTCATTACCACCCCGTTACGTAAGAAACACTTAGGTGGTATTTTCCTAGTCATCCAAATCATAAAATTTTAGTTTCATAGATATATTATGTATCAGTTTTTGTATTGTGGCCTGTGGGAGGGTCACACTATAACCACTGTAATAGCTAAGTTCTTTTTTTCACTCCATACCCCCCCCCAAAAAATTTTCAATGCCTTGGGGGAAATATCACCCCCTTGAGAATGATTTAATAGTGTTTGGATATTAACAGTGACAAAGCAGGGCACCTGGGTGGCTCAGTGGGAGGAACATGCGACTCTCAATCTCAGGGTTGATCTTAGGGTTGTGAGTTCGAGTCCCGCATTTAGAGACTGCTTAAACAAACTTTAAAAAATTACAGCGCAATTGCAAGGGGAGAGTATCAGTCTAAAGCTTAACAACAGCTAATTTTAACTTCTCTGACCAAATCAATGCATGATTTGAATTGATATGGGTTACTGACAAAGTTTAAAATATCTTCATGAATTCCAAATATAAACTTTCCTCAAATATAAATATAAAATATAAATTTTCCTGAGGAAAATACTAATATAGCATTCCTATTAGAATCCACTGACTGTTACTGAAATAAACTACTTAGGAAAAGTGTTTCTAAAGATTTTTAAGATACAGCAATACTGGGCCTTCGCACACATACTTACTTTAACTGGTAGTGATATCATTCGTATGAGGTCAAAGAATTAACCCACCAGTTTGCCAATGACATAGGTGTTCCACTCCAAAGTCAGCACAGCACTCTGGCCATCAGAAGTACCAGAAAAACACTATGCAGTGTGTGTCACATTTACAGACATCACTAAGGGATCTGTCATTGAGGCCAATTTGAAAAGGTCTATGAAAGATGTAACAAAAATATTTTAAAAAATCAAGTGTTGGTGAGGATATGGACAGCCTGGAACCCTCATATACTCTTGGTAGGAATATTAAATGTGCAGCCACTTTGGAAAAGTCTGGGAGTTCTTCAAAATGAAATGAAATGAAAACCAATGTTTATACAAAACATAGGTTTATATGTTATATATACCCCTTATATATGAATTATAAGGTAAGCTGCATTACTCCTAACAGCCAAAAGTGGGAACAACCTAAATGACTATCAACTTATGAATGGACATACAAAATGTCATTAAGTCCACTCAATGGAATATACCTGGAAATCAAGGAATGAAGTACGAATACTCGTACAACATGGACAAAGCTTAAAAACATTACGCTATGTGAAAGAAGTCAGTTATAGAAGGTTGTATTTTGAATAAATCCACTTATAGAAAACGTCCAGACCAGGCAAACCCAGAGACAGAAGGTAGATTCCTGGTTTCCAGATAATGGGGTAGGGAGGAGAGAAAAGTAGTAACTACCAAAGTTTTGGGCTTTTTTTAAGGAGTGACGAAAAATGTTCTAAAGTTGATTGTGGTGATTAATGGTTGCAAATCTCTGAGAATATACTAAAACCACTGAATCGTATACCTTCAATGGGTAATTGCACAGGGTGTGAATATCTCAGTGAACTGTTACAGAGCAGGAGGAGTAGTGTGGAGGGCTGTCTTCGAAAAAAATATCAGGAAATGAGTTGTGGTTGGGTCTGTGGTTGTTTTTCACTTTGAAGTAACGCTCCAGTGATACCATTCAAATGGATATGTGGTTTTTAATGCTCATATTTTAATTTATTGAGTTCAAGTTGAACAGTAAGTATATAAAAGCAAAGCGCTGATGACAGTTATTCAAAATCTATATACAAATAATTTCATGAACTACCTTTAGAGATGAACAAATTCAAACAAAGGCTAGGATGTTTTAAAAGATGTTCTAGACCATAAATTTACCTGAGAACAGGAAACACGTCTGTATCAGGCACTGCATTTGATACTTTAAATATACACTATTTGCAATCTTCCCAACAAACCTTGCAAGGTAGATTTTATAGTCTTCATTTAAAGTAGCTTAAGAAACCAAATATCCTCAAGACCAGAACAGTTCGATTAATTAATAAGCTAAGCTTCAGTTTCCTGATCTGTGAAATAAATAACAATGCTATCTACATCAGAGTTGCTATAAAAACTGAAATAAGGTATATTAAGAGCCTGACATTAGGAACGCCTGGGTGGCTCGGTTGGACAGCTGCCTTCGGCTCAGGTCATGATCCCAGCGTTCTGAGATTGAGTCCCACATCGGGCTCATTGCTCGGCAGGGAGCCTGCTTCTCCCTCTGCCTCTGCCTGCCATTCTGTCTGCCTGTGCTCGCTCTCTCTCTGATAAATAAATTAAATCTTTAAAAAAAAAAAAAAAAAAGAGCCTGACATTAAACAGTCACTCATATTTGTTTTTTACCCCAACTTCACCAAAAAGAGATCTAGCATTCAGAAAGCTAGCAACATGTGTATTAATGATCAGGGTTATGATCAATACTCGAACATCATCAATTCTGTCATGTTTAGCATGGTTCTCTTTACGTTGCTATAAGCACTTAACTGTACAACATTAGCAACAAACCATGCAAGCAAAGCATTTACAAATAAAGGTCACTGTATTAGTCAAATAAATTAAGACGCAATATGGCATATATTTAATGTTTGTGATCATAATTCTGCTAAATAATAATTACACAGTGGGTAGTAATGGTGCATTAACTATTACGACTTATACAGGCCAAGTAATTGTTTCCAGGGTCATCTGAGAATCAAGCAGTGAGCTGTTTTTAAAACCAGCAAAAGACCCTATAGCCACAAGCCATAGGAATGATGCAAGCTTGCTCTTCTCCCCACTGGATGTTTTCAAAGAAGCCTTGGCTGGATGTTGAGAAACAAGTCAGGCTGCACAAAGTACAATTTAGGCTTAGGGCGGAACACTTCTTTCTCTAGCATTAAAATCTGACAGGCAGCCTAGACTAGAGAGGAAGCTGGCAGGAGAGGAAATCCATCACAGCCTGAGAGACAGGAGCATTGGGTGGGGGGAGCACGGGGAGCGGGTTAGAGATAACTGAGTGTAATGAACTACAAAAGCTGATGGAAGATAAACTGGCTGAGGGAACACTGTAGAGAATTAGCGGGCAAAATAAGAGTGACACACAGAATGATGGCCAAAGGACACGGGGAAAGAGCAGCAGGGATAAGGGTGCAGGAAGGTTAGTCCACTTCCTGCAGACGCACAACTGCAATGTTTATCAGGAACCCATGTTCACCATTTTGCTAAACAAACAGAAGCACAGATTACGTAGTCTGTCATGTACCACCAAACTGGGAAGTTTGAGAAGTTTAATAGAGCAGGACTATGAAAGTTAAAAATGCAGATAAAATGTCAAGAACCATAGCAGTATCTAGTCTGACATGAAGTGAAGAGCCAGAAGCAATCTTTTAAAAAGCTAACACAGAACCCCCAACACCCAAACCTGAGTGTGGAGCTACATAAGGGAGCAAAGACACACACAGCTCAACAGAAATGAGATTAATCACGGTACTACACTGCAGCCCAGGCATTTGGATGCACAATTACTGGGACTGGATAAAACATATCCCCATACACTATATGAGGCTGGGAAGTACAAAAAAGAATACAGACTGTATGATTCTATTTATTTTCTAAGACAGACAAATCTCATCTGTAGTGACAGAAATCAGATCAGTGATTGCATAGGGCAGGGTATGCACATGAGTGTATAGGGGCAAATATGACTCAAAGGAGCATGAATTGACTCTGGAAGAATGAAAATGATCTCTATTTTCTTTGAGGTGGTGGTTACACAGGTGTATACTGTTGCTGAAACTCAACTGTATACTTAAAATCTGTGTAATGTATGTAAATTATACTTCAATAAAGTTTTTTTTTTTAAGGCTGGGAAGTATAACACTATCAAAATTTCTTCTCAAAATGCATAAATTAAAAGTTTAGGCCATAACATGATAAACTGGAGTGAACTCTGCAACATACAGAAATCTCAGCTACCCCAAAGCTCTGCTTCCTTGGAAATACCAGAGAGCCACAATTTTACCTTTCACTCTAAGCAAAGAGTATAACAAACACATTCTGAATCTTTACTTTTTGCAAGACTTGACCAGCGAACTCATCAATAATACTACTTTCACTAATTACAACTTACTAAGTTACTATAAAAACTTTCCTTCCATAGAAATAAGAGAGGTTACTGCCTCTCTAAGAAGCAAGTAAATTACAGAAAATGTCCCATTTTATTTTATTTTTTTGGAGATTTTTAAAATCACAAGTAAGCAGAGAGGCAGGCAGAGAGAGAGGGGGAAGTAGGCTCCCTGCTGAGCAGAGAACCCGATGTGGGTCTCAATCCCAGGACCTGGGATCATGACCTGAGCTGAAGACAGAGGCTTAATCCACAGAGCCACCCAGTCCCCAGAAAATGTCCCATTTTATAAAGTAAAAATGAATTATCAAGAGATGACCTCTGGGCACCTGGCTGGCTCAGTCAGTAGAGCAAGCGGATCTTGACCTCTGGGCTGTGAGTTCAAGCCTCATGTTGGGTGTAGAGATCACTTAAAAAAAATAAAATTTTAAGGGCACCTGGGTGGCTCAGTCAGGTAAGCATCTGCCTTCAGCTCAAGTCATGATCCTGGGATCCTGGGATGGAGCCCTACATTGGGTTTCCTGCTTGGCAGGGAGCCTGCTTCTCCTTCTCCCACTCCCCCTGCTTGTGTTCCATCTCTCGCTGTCTCTCTGTCAAATAAATAAATACAATCTTTAAAAAAAAAAAAAAAAAGGAGGTGACCCTCAAAGAAAATATAATGCCAGTCAGTGGCTGTTGTTAGCTCTATATTTAATTTTACCTAAATACTATTTCTATTAAAACTCATGCAACACAGACTTGTTGAATGCATTTAATAAAGCTCATCAAAAATTAAGTCTCTTCTCAATAATTAGCAAGAGGAAAAAACTCACCAAATTGCTAGCTCTGTGATAAAGTTATTTTAAATTCTTAAAGAATGTTATTCTGTCACGAGAGAACACATCTGACAGCTATGCAAATGTGACGTATGTATTTTAAAACTTTAAAAAGATACATACCTTTCATACTTTTAGGAAATTTATTAATATGGAAATCATAAATATGCACATAATATACATTGATACTTTAGTTTTTAGAGAAAGGCATTGAAACAACCTAATGATGCAAACTGTAGAGCAGTAACTGGAGAAGTCACACTCCATTCACAGCACGACCAAAATTGGAATCCAAGCAGCACATGCTCTTAACTAACATACTATACTGGCTTTACTCATTTTATCATCCAGATCATTAATAGAGAGGGGAATTTATCAATATTTAAAGGCCAAAGAAATAAAAACAAAAAATGGCAAGGGACAATAAAGGTCTAGGAAGAGAAAACAATTAAAAGGATACATAGGTATTATACTTCCTGATTCAAAATTTTTAAAAATCCTAAATTCAGTATCAGTAATCATTTTGAAGCAGTACTAAAGAAAAATCACTACTCCTTTTTCTGTATCTCTCTTATTTGACTCCACACTTAGGTGACACCATACTTAGGTGCCTAGATGCACGTGGGTTTTTTGTTTTGGTTTTGGGGTTTTTAAAAAGATTTTATTTACTTGAGAGAGAGAACACAAGAGAGCACAAGTGGAGGTTCGAACAGAAAAGGGGAGAAGCAGACTCCTTGCTGAGCAGGGAGCCCCATCTGGGGCTCCATCTCATGACGCTGGGATCATAACCTGAGCCAAAGATAGGTGCTTAACTGACTGAGCCACCCAGATGCCCCTGCAAGTGTTTTCCTATGAAATTAATTACTATTAAGGGAGCCATATTCCAAGCTAATTCAGTAAATACGGAACCCAACTCCCTAGCACTAACGGCTGGCTTTATAACATCACCATTTCAACTTCTCCAACACAGAATGGGAAGCATCTGGAACATTAAAAGCAAACGTAAAAACAGTTTTTCCCCCAAAATCATCAATATATTGGAAAACTTGGACCTCTGGAAGTAAGTGATGAGGCCTCAAATCTCCAGTGACTCCTACACAGGAGATGGATGGTAGATGGTGAATGATTCTGGTTGAAAGATTAAAAGCTTCAAATTATGGGCGCCTGGGTGGCTCAGTGGGTTAAGCCGCTGCCTTCGGCTCAGGTCATGATCTTAGGGTCCTGGGATCGAGGCCCGCATCGGGCTCTCTGCTCAGCAGGGAGCCTGCTTCCCTCTCTCTCTCTCTGCCTGCATCTCTGTCTACTTGTGATCTCTCTCTGTCAAATAAATAAATAAAAATCTTTAAAAAAAAAAATAAAATAAAAGCTTCAAATTATTTGCAGAATAAAGCAAAGAACAATTAAATAAACTGAAATAGCTAAGACTAACATTCTCAAATTCCAAGTTCTGACTCACTTAGAAACACAGCCTTCCATCTCCTGAAAATATGCTGCCAGGTATATTTACTTCCCAAAACTAACGAAGGCCTAAAGCAAAAGTCAGAGTAAGTGCTAATCCACCAGATTTTTCAGACTGCTGGAAGCTATTCCACATTACCTTCAGAAAATGTGGTGTGTATTATTTAGAAAGAAAGAAAATGTGGTGTGTATACAAACACACAAAGGAGTATTGTCCAGTCATGAAAAAAAAAAAAAACAAAAAAAACAAAAAAAAGAGAAACCTTGTCATTTGCCATGACATGGATGGAGCTAGTAAAATGCTAAGCAAAATAAGTCAGACAGAAAAATACCATATGACTTCAATCATATGTGGAATTTAAGTATCAAAACAAGGGTGCCTGGGTGGCTCAGTTGGTTAAGCATCTACCTTCAAAAAAAAAAAAAAAGCATCTACCTTCAGCTCAGGTCATGATCTCAGCATCAGCAAAGTCTGCTTCTCTCTCTCCCTCAATGATCTCTCTCACTTTCGCTCTCTCAAATAAAATAAAAATCTTAAAAAAAAAAAAAACTAAGAAAGAAAAATACAAACAAACTGGAAAACAAACCCTTACTTTTGAGAACAAACAGATGGTGACCAAAGGAGAGGTGGGCAGGGGAATGGGCTAGAGAGGTGATGGGTAGTATGGAGGGCACTCCACTGTGATGAGCACCAGGTGACATATGAAGTATGGAATGACTACACCGTACACCTGAAACTAATGTAACTAACTCGAATTAAAAACTAAACAGAATGGAAGGAAGGAAGGAAGGCCCACAAATATAGGCAGAAGTATGAATTCTTCAATACTGCAGGAATGATTGGTAGAAAAGAATTTACTAAGCAAATTAACATGGAAGTCGTGCTGCATTCTAACAGGGACTGCAGACACTGAAAGGGATCTAGCAAATCTGAAATGTTTCTTTTCCTATTTAAAGTAAATAAACTTTAGCTTTACGTATAAAAAATAGTATTAGGCAATGCAGATGACCTATCCTGAAATTCGGAATGGTCATATTTGTTTTCATCTTGTTCAAGTCACTTTATTTGCACTATTTTCTGGTGGTATCACTAAAATTAACCCATACCACCATTATTACATCTTTGCTATTGTTTTGGGACCATCATAAATTATATACAAAATAAAAAGTGAAACTACTTTGAGATAATCACAACCATATGACTTTTAAACTGCATTGGATAAAATGGTAAATGTATCAAGAATGGTAAGAAGTACTCTTTCATTCAGTTAAAATGTACTACAACTTGGGGCACCTGGCTGGCTCAGTGGTACAGTATGCAACTCTTGATCTCAGGGTTGTGAGTTCGAGCTCCACACTGGGCACAGAGCTTACTTTGGGAGAAAAAAAAAAAGAAAAAAAGAAAGAAAGAAAAAAAGATGTAACCACAGCTGGTTAGCATGATCAGCAAGCCAAACAGCTCTAATAAATGTACTCTCCAATCCACAAACACAGTATAATAAAATCTCTTTGTATGGCCTAACGGTTAGCACGTAATACCACCAGGAGTTCCTGGAATACAAAATGTTCAATTTCCAGATTTTTTTTACATTTGGATATATTATAAATCACATTGTTACCAAGAGTTCAGATACATTTGGCCACTAAATTATCTCATTTCAACTACAGCCCCAGATATTTCACACATGGCACTAAATGGTAATACTCCTGTATACCACCACATTTTAAGGAGAAGAAAAGACAATCTGACCCATCTTCTCTAAGGTACAAACACTTCACCTTCTCTTCTCTCTAGAACTGACTGCAGATATTGTATAGTACCTTACATCTTTTTATATAGACTTATTTCCTAGGGTGAATTAAAATCTTATGTTGAGTGCCTTGAGTTTCACAGCACTGAAGTAACAAGAGAAACTAGGATTTTATAAAACTGGGAACTATAAATTACTACACTGGAGTCATCCAGAAAACATTGTTGGTCTATCAGCATTTCTCTAGAGGAACATAAAATATATTTCTTAAAAATTTTATTTATTTGAAAGAGAAACCACAAGCACACAAGTGGGTTGAGGGGGGCGGTACAGAGGGAGGGAGAAGCAGACTCCTGCTCAGCAGGGAGCCGGAGTGGGGAAGGCTCAATCCCAGGACCTCAAGACTATGATAAGCCAAAATCAGACCCTTAACCAACTTAGCCACCCAGGTGCCCCAACACATAAAATATTAAAGAAATTATGGGCTATGTCATACCGCCACTGCTCTAATGAATTATATCCAAAATAACATTCATATATCAATTTACATCTGAGTAACTGTTAATTTTTTCTTTTTAAAGACTCTGTTTATTTAACAGAGAGAGAGAGCACAAGCAGGGGGAACGGCAGAGGGAAAAGGAAAAGCAGACACCTCCTGCTAAGCAGGGAGCTAGACCAATGCAGGGCTCGATCCCAGCACCCTGGGATCATGACTGAGCCAAAGGCAGATGCTTAACCAACTGAGCCACCCAAGCACCACAGTTATAAAAGTCCTTATTTAAAATATGTAGCAGGGTGCCTGGGTGGCTCAGTGGGTTAAAGTGTCTGCCTTCAGCTCAGGTCATGATCCCAGGGTCCTGGGATCGAGTCCCGCATCGGGCTCTCTGCTCAGCAGGGAGCCTGCTTCTCCGTCTATCTCTGCCTGCTTCTCTGCCTACTTGTGATCTCTGTCTGTCAAATAAATAAATAAATAAATAAATAAATAAAATCTTTAAAAAAAAATGTAGCAGAAAGCAGTTCACCCAATGTTCCTAAATTTAGTGGCATATTGAATGGAAACAAAAAAAAAGGGCCAAAAGGGCAGGGCAGAATGCTGAATAAAGAAGGGAAGAAAACAATACTAAAGCCAATTACTTGGTAAAAGCCAAATAAATGTCTGTTAATAAGATTCCATAGTAAAAAGAAAATAATTCTCACTTATAAATAATTCTTACTTAGGGTGCCCACTGCTAGGCACTGTAGACACCAACACAAATGGCTTCTAAGTGAACTAAGTCATTGTCTTATACACATTTCCAACCTCCCAATAAGTGACAATTTAAAAAAAAATTTAACACTGCATAGAGGCAACGCTTACTTTGTAATCCACAGCTCAGGAATTAACTGATGGTTAGAAATAGATGCCTTAAACATGGAAGCACTTCCCACTAGGTATGTTAACTAAGAAAGGTGAAAGGTACATTATACTCAGATTCTGGCCCACACTAGCTATAATTCATGCCAGCAATTTTTCTCCCATCCTAGAAAGCTTGTGAAAGTAGTCCAAGAATAACCTTTTATCTACTCAAATTAATTTTTTAGGTGTGTCATTTGTCAATTACGGTAATTCACAATCAGTACAAATTACTTGTAATACATTTCAAAATTCTGTCATCACTGAGAACCTCTGTCTTCCTAGAGATCTAGAATGATTCTAGAATCCATCTTCCAAATCCACATGAAATCTGACCTAGGCTTAAACCATACATCTCGCTTACAGAACTACTTGGATGTCCAAAATGGCAGACTGACAACCAAATGAAAAGCTGGACTTAAGTTCCTGCAACAAAGAAGATCCTCTGACACCAAATATTTTGCTTTTTCCTGCTGCTCAGAGTCACGGATCTGAAAACGCTAAAGGAGTAAACGTGCTAAGCAAGTACAGGAGTAGCAAGCTTGACTAAATGGGGCAATCACAACCAAGATAGGTCAATATATTAAGAAGAATTATAAGCAAAAATAGATACCATGGCCTTCAAAGTGTGACGAGATCTTAAAGCGTATTTGCCTGAAAACAAAGAAATCTTGCAAAAGAATAACTCATCTCCTCTGCTGCTATGTGTATACAACTTCTCACCATTTTCCTTCACACTCTAGCTCCCAAGGTCAAAACTATAAACTTGCTTCTTTGTTTTTCCCACAAGAATAATTTTCTGATTCTGATCCCGTTACAGAAGGAGTTCCACAATCATCACAGATATCCTTCCTCTTAAACCAGCCCTAAAACTAACTAGAAAGTCAGGAAAAGATCTAAGGCTCAGCAAAAGGTGTATTTTCAACAAGGTCAAAGGAAGGTCTGTGTGCCCCAAGAGAAGGTGTGGAGGCTGAGACAAACATCTCCACCTCAGAGCAGTTGTTAAGGGCTATCCGGCACTTCCCGAAGAAACTCGTAACAATGGTAATCGCAAGTCAAACTGGAGCCTCGCAAGTCAAACTGGAGCCTATCTGCAAAAAGAAAACATTCTCCTCAAAATAAAGACTATAAATGCACACATAAATAGTCTGGCTATCCATAATGCCATGAGAAAGGGAGGCAGCTCTTGATGGGGTCTCCTGAGAGGGTGGATATGGCTCTACCATCTCTGGTACCAAGGAAGTCCACTATCTCCTCATAAAGACAGAACATACCAGAAATGGAGATTCAAATCATGTTTGATCTTCATGAGTCACTTCAAAGAGCTTTAATAGTGAGGGACTCTCAAACACAATTTTCTAGTCTCCTAAGTCCTAATTTACCTTAAGCAGAACTTCCAGAAAAAAGGATTCTCCCACCTTTTCTCTGACTCCACAACTCTATCAGTTACTTTTTTTTTTTTAAGATTTTATTTATTTATTTGTCAGAGAGAGAGAGCACAGGCAGACAGAGTGGCAGAGGGAGAAGCAGGCTCCCTGCGGAGCAAGGAACCCGATGCGGGACTCCATCCCAGGACGCTGGGATCATGACCTAGGCCAAAGGCAGCCGCTTAACCAAGTGAGCCACCCAGGCGTCCCTCTATCAGTTACTTTTGCTGAAGGTTGGAAAGAATTGAAATAACCCTCATATCCCTCCACTGATGTGAAAATTAGTAAACGCTACAGAATTTTGAACTGGACGCCGAAGATTTCTTCAGTGCTAAGAATGGGAGTTAAGTCAAACCCAACCCTGCTTTAGGCACATGTGCACACACGCACACAAAAAAACAGAAGTAGGCTGAAGAGTGTGAAGGGTGGAGTGGAAATGGAAAGGAAAGCTAGAAAGAGAGAATGAAATACAGCTCTAATAAATACTGGAATGACTTTATTAATTGGACTTAATCACATTACTAAGACTCAGTCAATGGAGGGGTGCCTGGGTTGCTCAGTTAGCCAAGCATCTGCCTTTGGCTCAGTTCATGATCCCAGGATCCTGGAATGGAGCCCCGCACTAAGCTCCCTGCTCAGCAGAGGGGTCTCTGCTTTTCCCTCTACCTCTGCCCCTCCTCCTGCTCATGCACTTGCATGCTCTAATAAATAAACAAAATCTTTAAAAAAAAAAAATTCAATGGTAACAAATGCCTATTATTACCTAATTTGGGGAAGCAGACTGAATAAAAAGATTACACTTCTCCAATCATAGCTAGTTATAATAAACAGATAAGAATACCAGAAATGGGGGGCACCTGGGTGGCTCAGAGGGTTGAGCCTCTGCCTTTGGCTCAGGTCATGATCTCAAGGTCCTGAGACGGAGCACTGCATCGGGCTCTCTAGGAGCCTGCTTCCTCCTCTCTCTCTCTGCATACTTGTGATCTCTCTGTCAAATAAATAAATAAAATCTTAAAAAAAAGAATACCAGAAATGGGGTACCTGGGTAGCTCAGTCGGTTAAGTGTCTGACTCTTGGTTTCCGCTACTATCATGATCTCATGGTCATGACACTGAGCCCCACTCAGGCTCCTTGCTCAGCACTGAGTCTACTGGAGATTCTCTCTCCCTCTAGTTCTCCCAGCTCATGCAGGCATGTGTATTTGCACCCATTCTCTCTCTAAGATAAATTTAAAAATTAAAAAAAAATGGCAGAACTACAACCACAGTTATAGATGATTTATCGGACATGTAGAAGAAATGAGGCAAGTTATCAGAATATTAGCCATGACAACCAAAAACATCACTTTAAGGGGGGAAAAAAACCAACACAACTGTACATAACCTTGAGCACAGAAATTCCACTATAAATTTTATCCTAAGGAAAAGTCATATACACACATATACAAAGATGTCATCGTAGCACTGCTTAAAACTGGGAAAAACCTAGACACCCAACATTAGGGGGTGATTAAATAAATGATGGCATAACCACATCTGATTATGACAGTATTATAAATCTGCATGTAACATAAAGAATGGTCATTACTTTTATTTACTCATTTTTAAATTGAAGTACAGCTGACACACAATGTTATGTTATTTCAGGTGCACAATACACTGATTCAACAACTCTTATCATTATGCAGTGCTCACAAGTATAGCTATGACCTGTCACATACAGGTCATACATAGCTACTACGATACCAGTTACATCATCATCATACATTACTTTTAGAAGGACATAGAACGTTATCTCATATAATAATGTTATATTTAAAAACTTATGTTGTCTACATACATAGAAACCTACAAAGGCTCAAAAGAACTATAATTTTTTTCCTTCTTTTTGCTAATCTCAATTTTCTAAAATTTTTACAATAAACTTTTTGGCAAAAAAGGTACTATTTTAAAGTCTGACATTTACTTAAGTTTTCATTTTGATAAAAATTTAAAATAGGAACCAAGGTGCCAATGGTCTGGCTTTTACTAGATGAATGGAAAGAGAACACCTCTATCAGGACCTGTGTAATCCAAGTCTTCAATTCTTCGTATCTTGTCTCTGTAGCTAACATTTCCAAGTCTATTCAACCTGACAATTACTTTCAACAAAACCCAGATTTTACATCCTAAGTCCATTATATCACATTCTTGTACTCAAGGGAGGCGCAGATGGATCTTTCACACTGGATTGGGCAGCAGGGACTGATGGCCTCATTCCAAAGTGCAAAGCCACCATCTGTAGCCTTCTGTTAATCCTCTCCATCTCATCTGTCCCATCCCCAATTCTTGTTATATACCCATTGCACAAGTAATCAAGATCTGCCCTCCAGGTGTCTCTTTACATTAAGTCTGGTAGAAATATAATATTAAATTAACTCTCAAAGCAATACCTTCACATTATTCCCTTAATCCAAAAATATTCTTCTGTGCCTAAAAACTATGGAAGATACTAAGAATATAATACAAAGAACCTGAGAGTTCAACTGATAAAACAGAACTTATAAATACAAAACAATGTGAAAATGTTTAAGTCTTGCCCTATTATTAAGTGTGAGGCATGGCTCTCTTGGTTGTAACCCCAACTCAACCTACTACCTCATTGTATGACCTTTGAAAATGTACTCATCTGTAAAACTATAAGTTTAAATTATCCCTCACATTCTTTCCAGCTCTTACCTTCTGTAGCTGTAGAAAAAATAGATTGGGAAAAGGAAAGATAAATGTGGGCTTCCAGAATATGTTACAAATTACAGGGAAGATTAAAAACCAAGTGATTCTGGCACGGAAAAAAAATCTCCAGTCATTAAGAAACCTGTTCTCATTACATAAGCAGGATGATCAGAAAGTAAACAAAGTATACTCTTCCCCTCCCATCCCAGAAATCCTGAAGGCTATTGTTAGTAAAGGGGGAACAACATCTTAGAAAAACATTAAAATATTTACTCAATGTCTACTATGTATAAAGAAGCTCTTGACTAGGCCCAGTTAAAAATACAAAGAGGCATAAAACAGCCCCTACTTTTAGGAAATTTATTTCATTAATTCATTCAGTAAACATTTACTGAGCACCTACTATATACACAGACAATTCCAGGTACTGGGGATTCAAGAGGAAAGAGGAAAGTTAAGATCCTTGTCCAAATGAACTCACAATTTTAGGAGGGAAACAGTCAATAAAGTACACAAAAAAACATTAACTGCATGCAGAAAAAGAAAACTGAAAAAAGCAGTAGGACAGAAAGTGACAGGAGGAGATACAGGGGTACTACTTTAAATCAGTGATCACAAACAACAGAATGTTACAGTTACTGAAGCTCGGTGATAAGAATTATTCTCTCTACAATATTTACTTTCAATTTCTTTCTTTTTTTTTTTTTTAAGATTTTATTTATTTGTCAGAGAGAGAGAGAGAGAGAGAGAGAGAGAGAGCAAGAGCGCAAGCACAGGCAGAGAGTGGCAGGCAGAGTCAGAGGGAGAAGCAGGCTCCCTGCGGAGCAAGGAGCCTGATGTGGGACTCGATCCCAGGACGCTGGGATCATGACCTGAGCCGAAGGCAGCTGCTTAACCAACTGAGCCACCCAGGCGTCCCTTACTTTCAATTTCTAAAACAAGCCATAGATAGGCATGATGACCATGAAAGGTCTCACTGAGATGACACCTGAGCTAAGATTTGGAAACTAGTAATAGGGCATGTTCCCCCATGCCTTCCGGAGAGAGAAAACAGCTGGTGCAAAGGGCCTAAGAATCTCAAAGCCCTTATGAGGAAAAAAAAAAAAAAAAGCTGATGGGACTAGAGCATGCACTAGAGGGAGAATGGCTCAACGCAAGGTTGTGAAAGCAGAAAGAAGTGGGGAACCTCCTAAGCAATGGTAAGGAAGCTACTGGAGGAATTCTATGCAGGAATAAGAATATAGGATATTCCTGATTTTGGTTGTAAGTTCGGTTCTAAATCAGGTAACCCAAAACATATTTGTTCAATAACTGAATGAACTTAAATTTGAGGCCTCTTTACCTCTCTAATCACCTTATTTAAAGCTGAAACTGAAATTAGTTTCTAATTTCAAGCACGTCAATCCAGGGACACTTAATTCAGTACCTGGAAAAGGTGGCTCAGAAGTATCCTGGATGAGAAAGAAATTAGTGGAAGGCTGAAAATTCTGTCACTGATGTCCAACAAAAATTCTGATCAAACAAAATGTGGGTTAGAATTTCAGACTTTAAAGATCTCATTTAGGGATGCCTGGGTGGCTGCTGGTTAAGTGGCTGCCTTTGGCTCGGATCATGATTCTGGGGTCTGGGGATCGAGCCCCACATTGGGCTCCCTACGCAGTGGAGGGCCTGTTTCTTTCTCGCCTTCTGTCTGCTGCTCTGCTTACTTGTGCGCTTTCTCTGTCAAATACATACAAAAACTCTTTTTAAAAATATATTTAAAGGGCGCCTGGGTGGCTCAGTGGGTTAAAGCCTCTGCCTTCGGCTCAGGTCATGATCCCAGGGTACTTGGATCGAGCCCCGAATCGGGCTCTCTGCTCACTAGGGAGCCTGCTTCCTCCTCTCTCTCTGCTTGCCTCTCTGCCTACTTGTGATCTCTCTCTGTCAAGTAAATAAATAAAACCTTTAAAAAAATTTTATATATATATATATATATATATATGAAGAAGAATGGCATCCTGGCTACTTTGACAGCTGTCACGTAAAGAGGAAACTGAGGCTTAAAGACAGATGAATGACTTGCCCAAATCATACATGTAAGAGGAAAAACAGGGAAGATGGAATATGAAGTCCACTTCTTGATTTCTTGTCCAATGTTCTTTCCAAAGCACCATAAAAAAGCAAACATAAGGGGCGCCTGGGTGGCTCAGTGGGTTAAGCCTCTGCCTTCGGCTCAGGTCATGATCCCAGGGTTCTGGGATCAAGCCCCACATCAGGCTCTCTGCCCAGCAGGGAGCCTGCTTCTCCCTCTCTGTCGGCCTGCCTCTCTGCCTACTTCTGTCTACTTGTGATTTCTGTCAAATAAATAAATAAATAATCTTTTAAAAACGCAAACATAAAAGTAACTTAGAACCTATAAAGACAGAAAATAAAGTAGTGGTGGCTACCAGAGACTGAGGGCAGAAGGAAACAAAAAGTGACTTTTTAATGGGTATAAGATTTCCTTTCAGAGTGACAAAAATGCCTTGGAACTAGACAGAGGTAATAGAAGCACAACATATTAAATTTACTAAATGCCATTTACTTGTATACTTTTAAATGATTAATGGTTAATTTTATGTTAATTTTACCTTGCAATGTAATGATTTATAAGCAATAAATATTTGGCTATTCAGATAACCAAAATATATTTTTCAGATGTAACTGTTCTTCATCCAGTTCCTGAAAAGCTTCAGAGCCATTAAGGTGGCATGGGTGTCTTGTTACTAATGGAGGTGACTTTTAGACCTCACCCGAAGTCAGGAACACCTTGCCAGGAGGCCAACATTGTGATTAAGGGTTTGGAACTTTCAGAACCACCACCCCCACCTCCAGGGAGGGGAGAGGGGCTCAGACTGAAACAAACAATGGCCCATGACTTAGTCAATCAGGACCATGCAATGAAGCTGCCGTTTAAAATACAAAAGGAGGGGCACCTGGGCAGCTCAGCCAGTTAAGCGTCTGCCTTAGGCTCAGGTCATAGTCCCAAGGGTTGTGGGATGGATCCCCAGCATCATGCTTCTCCCTCTCCCTCTGCTGCTCCCCCTGCTTGTGCACTCTCTCTCGCTCTCTCAGATAAATAAAAAAAACTTAAAAAAAAAAATAGAAATAATAATAAAATCCAAAAGAACTGAATAGAGGGATACCTGGGTGGCTTAGTCGGTTAAGTGTCTAACTCTTGATTTCAGCTCAGGTCATGATCTCAGGGTTGTGAGATCTAGCCTATCTGAGATTCTCTCTCTCCCTTCCACCCCTGACTCACTTGCTCACGCTCTCTAAAAAATAAAATAAACAAAACAAACAAAAAACTCCAAAATGACTGGGTTCAGAGAGCTTCCAGGTTGGTGAACACCTGGAGATATGGGGAGCATAGCCTGACTGGAGAAAGCTTGGAAGCTCCATGTCCTTTTCCTTACACCCTACCCTATGTATCTCTTCAACTGTGATTGATCCTTTATCATATGCTTTAATAGACTGGTAAATGTGTTTCCCTAATTCTATGAGCTGCTCTAACAAATGAAAAGAACCTAAGGAAAAGGTCCTGGGAACCTTCAATGTACAGCCAGTGGGTCTGAAGTACATGCAACGGGGTGCCTGGGTGGCTCAGTGGGTCAAAGCCTCTGCCTTCGGCTCAGGTCATGATCCCAGGGTCCTGGGATCGAGCCCCGCATCGGGCTCTCTGCTCGGCAGGGAGCCTGCTTCCTCCTCTCTCTCTGCCTGCCTCTCTGCCTACTTGTGATCTCTGTATGTCGGGTAAATGAGTAAAATCTTTAAAAAAAAAAAAAAAAAAAAAAAAAAAGAAGGAAGAAGAAGGAAGGAGGAGGAGGAGGAGAAGGAGGAGGAGGAGAAGGAGAAGAAGAACATGTAACAACCTGGACTTGCAACTAGCATCTGAAGTCTAAGGTGGAAGTTGCTGGAAACTCCAACCTGTAGCCAGTGGGTCAGAAGCACATGTAAACAGCCTCAAGCTCATAAATGGCATCTGAAGTAGAGGATGGGGAGCAGTTATTGTAGGACGGAGCTCCTGACCTGTGATCTGATGCTATCTCCACGTAGACAGTGTCAGAATTGGGTTGAATTCTCAGACAACCCCATCCCCACATTGGAATTGGGTCTGGGAACTCAAAACTTGAGCTGTTGACAGGAGGGGATACCTCATTTTAAAAAATGAACTTGAAGGGGCACCTGGGTGGCTCAGCTGGTTAAGCATCTGCCTCTGGCTCAGGTCTTGATCCCAGGGTCCTGGGATTGAGCCCCACATTGGGCTTCCTCCTCATTGGGGAACCTGCATCTCCCCCTTCTCCCCACTTGTGCTGTCACTATCTCAGTCTCTCTCTCAAATAAGTTAAGTAAAATAAAAATGAACTTGGAAAGAACAAACATGACTTTTTAACAAAAAGAGGTGATTACCAACAGCTGGTGCCAAGACTGTGTAGTCATTAGTTTTGCAGACCCATGTTCTAATCAAAACTCAAAATAAGGTGGATTAAACCAGGGTTTCTTAAGCTTGGCAGTACTGACACTTTGAGCCAGATGACTGTTTTGTTCCGGGGCGCTGTCCTGTGCATTGTAGGGTATCTGGCAATATCCCTGGGCTCTACCACTGGACACCAGTGGCCACCCTGCCCCAAGCTGTGACACCCAAAAATGTCTCCAGATACTGCCCTAGTCCTCTAAGGGGTACAGGGCCCTATGCAGAGAGCACTGTTAGACAAGTGCTTAGCTTTTCTGTATCTTAATTTCCCCAAACATCAGTTTGCCCATCTGCAAAGAAAGACAGAAGTAGTCAATACCTTACTCAAGGTTTCTTCCAATTCTGAAATTCTAATTCACATTAAAAAAAAATTTTTTGAAAAGATTTTTATTTATCTGACACAGAGACACAGCAAGGGAGGGAACAGAAGCAGGGAGAGGCAGGCTTCCTGCTGAGCAGGGAGCCTGATGTGGGGGCTGGTTCCAGGACCCTGGGATCACAATCTGAGCCGAAGGCAGATGCTTATGACTGAGCCACCCAGCCACCCCTCTAGTCCACATTTTGTTCATCATCTATGATTTATAATCCAGGATAGCCTTCTCTTTTACCAACCTTATTCTGTTTTACCAGACTGTTGCAAAGACATGAAATGACCAAGGAAATGCCTTTACACTGAAATTTCCTCAAAGACAGTAAACTTGGCTTTGAAGAGGGTTCTTCCCAAATTTCTACCCAAAAGAAGTACTGGTATAAAAGCTTTTCCATTAAGACCCAAGAACACTGTTAATAAATGAATACTCCAGTTTTCAGAGGACTATAGTTTCTGAACCTATATTTTTGTTCATTTGTACTTGATATGCCTCTTAAATAAGTTACTCCTCCCCCTTTTTTTAAAAAGATTTATTTACTTGAAAGAAAGAGAGAGTGAGAATGTAGGAATAGGGGAGGGACAGAGAGAGATGGAGAAGGAGACTCCCGGCTGAGCAGGGAGCCCAGTGTAGGGCTCGATCCCGGGACTCCTATATCATGACCTGAGCTGTAGGACAATATCTAACTGACCAAGCCACACAGGTGCCCCTAAGTTACTTCCCTTGAACTTGACTGAAACATCTACTTCTTCATCCTACCAGAGTTTTCAAGGATTTTAGGTTTCTTCATTTTCACAGACTACCCCAGGCTTACTGGGCAATAAAGGCTTAATTTAATTGGTTCTGTATATGCTCAAAGAATTACAAACAACGTCATTTAATTATTGAGCAGCCAATTGGGTAATCTCTGTGACTGATTAGTGCACTAATGAAATAATGTCTTCCAGTTCAAAGCTGTCATTCCAATCAGGAAAGGGCTCTGCAGGAGAAGGGGCTGACAGCATTTCCAATGACTTATGCTATGAATTTGGGGAAAGGGATTTCATATTTCGCTCCTTTTGTATTAAAAGATTTTAAAAGTTCCGGGGCGCCTGGGTGGCTTAGTGGTTTGGGCTGCTGCCATCGGTTCAGGTCATGATCTCAGGGACCTGGGATCGAGCCCCGCATCGGGCTCTCTGCTCCACAGGAAGCCTGCTTCCCTCTTTCTCTCTCTCTCTCTCTCTGCCTGCCTCTCTGCCTACTTGTGATCTCTGTCAAATAAATAAACAAAATCTTAAAAAAAAAAAAAAGATTTTAAAAGTTCCTATATTGACATTATAGAACACTTCAGTCAACAACAGTAGAATACATATTCTTCTTAAGTGCACATAGAACATTTAGTAAGATAATCCACATTCTGGGCCATAAAACAAGTCTCCATAAATATAAAGGATGCTAGTCATAGAAACCCAAACTGGAGTTAAACCAGACATCAATAGAAAGCACTGAAAAAAATCTCAAATATCTGAAACTAAATAACATGCTTCTAAATAAATAACATACTTCTAAATAAATAACATACTTCTAAATAAACCATTCAGGAAGAAATTAAAATGGAAACAATGAAAGTCAGAATGCGTTTCCCTAAAATGAGGAACAAGACCAAGGTGTCTGCTCTGGCCTAAATAAACCATTCAGGAAGAAATAAAAATGGAAACAATGAAAGTCAGAATGCTTTTCCCTAAAATGAGGAACAAGACCAAGGTGTCTGCTCTGGCCACTTCTATTACATTTTATGGAAAGTTCTAGACAGTGCAATAAGGCAAGAAAAAGAAATGAGAGGTATTCAGATCAGAAGAAAAAAAAGAAGACTTACTTTATTCACAGGTAAAATGATCAGCTATATAAAAAATCCCAATGGGATCTACAAAAAAGCTGCTAAAAGAGGTGAGTTTAGGCTATAGGATGTTAGGAGTGCTTGGCTGGCTCAGTTGCTGGAGTGTGCATCTAATGATCTTGGTTGGGGCTTGGGATACAGAGATTACCTACAACACTGGGTATGGAAATTACTTAAAAATTACTTAAAGATAAAAATTTCTAAAGACGGCCGCCTGGGTGCCTCAGTCAGTTAAGCATCTGCCTTAGGCTCAGGTGATCCAGGGTCCTGGGATCCAGCCCCTCATCAGGATCCCTGCTCCACAGGAATTCTCCCTCTGCCACTGTCCCTGATTGTGATCCTCTCTCGCTGTCTCTCTCTCTGTGTCAAATAAATAATCTTTAAAAAAAAATTTTTTAAAGGAAGTTTACAGAATATAAAACCAATATACAAAACTCAGTAGTATTTTTATATACTAGCAAAGAACAATATAAAAATGTACAAAAGCATAAAAAGGCATGACGTTTCAAGATAAAATCTACCAAACGATGAAAAGAGACCTAATAATGAAAAATACTGGTTTTTCTCTGAGAAATTAAAGAAAACCTAAACAAATGGACAGAGATACATTTCATGGGCCAGAAGAATAAATACTATTGCTGCTTCCACTTTCCACAAACTGATACATACATTCAACACAATTCCAGTCAAAACTGAGGCAGGTTTTTTTTAACAGAAACTGATTAACTAATTCTCAAATTCATATGTAAATGAAAAGGATATAAAATAGCCAAAACAATTTGACAGCAGAGTCAAAGCTACTAATGAACAGCAGAGTCAAAGCTACTAATGTTACTTAATACAACAACTTATTATAAAGCTACAGTTACTACACCTTATTACAAAGCTATAGACAATGTTGTATTGGTCTACAAACTGAATGATAACATAAAGAGTCCAGAAATGAGCTCACATATATACATGCAACTGATTTTTGAGAAAAGTACAAAGACAGTTCAGGACAGCCCTTTCAACAGTGCTAGAATACATGCAAAAAAATAAAATAAAATAAAATAAAAATAAAAAAACTCCCTCCAAAACCAAAAATCTCACACCATATGTAAAAAATCAATTCAAAATCGTTCACAGGGACGCCTGGGTGGCTCAGTTGGTTAAGCAGCTGCCTTCAGCTCGGGTCATGATCCCGGCGTCCTGGGATCGAGTCCCGCATCGGGGGTCCTTGCTCAGCAGGGAGCCTGCTTCTCCCTCTGCCTCTGCCTGCTATTCTGTCTGCCTGTGCTTGCTCTCTCTCTCTGACAAATAAATAAAATCTTTAAAAAAAAAAAAATCGTTCACAGACCGAAATATAAAATTTAAAACTTTTTTTCTTTAAGATTTTATTTATTTGACAGTGAGCGATCACAAGTAGGCAGAGAGGCAGGCAGAAAGAGAGAGAGAGGAGGAAGCAGGCTCACCGAGCAGAGAGCCAGACGCAGGACTCGATCCCAGGACCAGGATCACGACCTGAGCCAAAGGCAGAGGCTTTAACCCAATTTAAAACAATAAAAGTTCTAAAAGGAAACAAGAGAAAACCTTATGGCCCTGAATAAGGATGATTTCTTGCAGGGACACCTGGGTGGCTCATATGGTTAAGCATCTGCTTTTGGCTCAGGTCACCACCTCCAGGTCCTGGGATTGAGGCCCCACGTCCAGCTCTCAGCTCAGTGTGGAGTCACTTCTCCCTTTCCCTCTGCCTCTGCCTCTCCTCCACTTGTGCTCTCTCTCCCCCTCAATTGAATAAATAAAATCTTTTAAAAGATAAATAAATAAAAATGAAAGCACAACTACAAAAGAATAAATTTATCAATTAGAATTCATCAAAATTTTAAATTCTGAAAAGAAAACCTACAGATGGAGAGAAAATATATATAAAAATCCTATTTCTGATGGACTTATATCCACAATATATAAATAACTTTAAAAACTACTGAGCTTTTTAAATGGGCAAGAGATCTTAGAATTTTCATAAAAATATGTGAAGCTCTTTTAATGTAAAAAGTTGCTGGACATCATTAACATTAGGGAGATATAAATCAAAGCCACAGTGAAATACAACTTCACACCTACTAGTTTGTGTAAAATAAAAATGACAGACAGTAACAAGTACTGATGATAACATAGAGAAACTGGAACTCACACATTGTTGAGAATACAAACTAGTGCAGCCACTTTAGTAAACAAGTTTGGCAGTTTCTTAAGAAGTTACACATAACCCTAGAGAAAAGAAAATATATGACCACACAAACACCTATTAGCAAATAGGCACAGCTATTATTTATAACAGCCAAAAAGTGGAAATAACCAAATGTCCACCATCAGATAAGCGGATTCATACAATGGAATCCTCAGTCATCAAGTAAATATTCATAAATGAAAAAATGAGGACTTATTTAAAGGACGCAGGAGTCAACCTAAAAAAACTTCCAATGGCCAAACGAAGAACAATTTGATCAAGAAAAAAAAATAGTATTAGAGGGGCGCCTGGGTGGCTCAGTGGGTTAAGCCGCTGCCTTCGGCTCAGGTCATGATCTCAGGGTCCTGGGATCGAGTCCCGCATCGGGCTCTCTGCTCAGCAGGGAGCCTGCTTCCTCCTCTCTCTCTCTCTGCCTGCCTCTCTGACTACTTGTGATTTCTCTCTGTCAAATAAATAAATAAAATCTTTAAAAAAAAAATAGTATTAGATTAAAATCCACAAAATAAAATGAATACCCATGAGTCTATACTGATGACAATAACAGACTAAGCAGACATAATAATTAAATGTAATTTGGTATGCAGGACTCAAACCTGAATCAAAAAGACACTTGGGGAAAACCACTGGTGTCAGAATAAGTAGTTAATAATACTGTAACAAGTTAGTATCTTAGTTTTGACAAATATGTACCATGGCTGTATAGGATTAAACACCAGGAAGGTGGGTAAAGAGGGTCAGGGGTCAGCAAGCTACAGCCCACAGGTCAACTTGAATCTGCCAACTGTTTTTATAAATAATGTCTTATTGGAACACAGCCATGCTCATTTACTTACTGTCTATGACTATCCTGGAGGAGTTGAATACTTCCAAGAAAGATCGCCTGGTCCATGAAGCCTAAACTATTTACAGTCTGGTTCTTTACAGGAAAAGTGTGCTGACCCCTAATTCATATGAACTCTCTGAACTGTCATGACAACTTTTCTGTAAATCTAAAACAATTCTAAAATTAAGGGGTTTTTTTAAGATTATTTATTGGTTTACTTCAGAGAGAGAAACACAGCAAGAGAGGGAACACAAGCGGGGGGAGTGGGAGAGGGAGAAGCAGACTTCCCACTAAGCAGGGATCCCACAGGACCCTGGGATCATGACCCAAGCCGAAGGCAGTCGCTTAATGACTGAGCCACCCAGGTGCCCCAAGTTTTATTTTGTTTTGGTTTGTTTTTTTAAGTTAAAAGTTCACCTACCACATTATCTAGCCATTCTACTTCTAGGCATTTACCCAAGAAAAATGAAAGCACTTATCCAAAAAATGGCACACAAATGTTAGTCAATAGGTGAACTGGATAAACAAATTATGGTACATCCACAAAGTCTACAATACTCAGCAATAAAAAGAAATAAGCCGTTGACACATTCTACAGCATAGATGACTCTCTTAACGAATTGCGCCGAGTGGATGAAGACCAACCCTAAACATACATACTGTATGATTCCATGTATATCAAACACCGGGAAATTCAAACTAATGTCCAGTGACAGGAAACAAATGTAGTGCTACCTGGGAAGAGGGCAGTAGAAAGGCACTGTAAGTAAGGAGTACAAAGGATCACAAGGAAACTCTTGGGGATCATGGGTATGGTCACTACTTTCATTGTGATGATGATGTGTAAGTGTCTACATGTCATAATTTATCAAACTGTACATATGTATATACATGCAACTTACTATATGTCAATTATATATCAATAAAGTGGTGTTTTTAATAAATGTAATAAATTAAACTGATAAAATACTCTTCTGGTCTTCCAATCTCAAGCAGTGGTTAAGGAGAAACAGACCAATTCATCAACAAAATCTCTTTAGCTGCCAAATCTGTAATATTTCATATCTAATAAATAGCATATTTAGAGAAAAGGGGGGGTTTGTTTTTATTTTTTCTTAAAGATTCATTTATTTATTTGAGAGACAGAGGGAGAGCACACAAGCAGGCTCTATGACGAGTATGAAGCAGTGACAGGGGACTCCGTTCCCAGGAGCCTGACGTCATGACCTCAGCCAAAACCAAGAGTTGGAACACTTAACCAACTGAGCCATCCAGGCACCCCTGGTGAAGAGAAGGGTTTTAAATCATAGTCATACTTGTTCTAGAAGTCTAAAGACAATCTTGCAAGGACAAGCCACTCCTGGGGTTTTGCCAATAAATAACGCATAGGCAAATGAGGTTATAATTACCTACAGAACAAACTTCCTCCTCCTATCATCTGCCTTTAGAACACAATTATTCTTTTTTTTTTTTTTTAAGATTTTATTTATTCATTTGACACAGAGAGATCACAAGTAGGCAGAGAGGCAGGCAGAGAGAGAGAGAGGAGGAAGCAGGCTCCCCACGGAGCAGAGAACCCGATGCGGGACTCGATCCCAGGACCCTGAGATCATGACCTGAGCCGAAGGCAGCGGCTTAACCCACTGAGCCACCCAGGCGCCCAGAACACAATTATTCTTGTTTTTTTTTTTTAAGATTTTATTTATTTGACAGAGAGAGACACAGCAAGAGAGGGAACACAAGCCAGGGGAACAGGGGGAACACAGGCAGGGGGAATGGGAGAGGGAGAAGCAGGCTTCCTGCTGAGTAGGGAGCCCGATGAGAGGCTCTACCCCAGGACCCTGGGATCATAATATGATCTAAGCCGAAGGCAGACACTTAAAAACTGAGCCACCCAGGCGCCTCAACGACCACTTTTCTATCTCTGGCCCTCTCAGACTCTCTGTCTAAACCCAGGAGAAAAGAAAATGGCAGCCAGCATAGAGTCAGAATGCAACTAGTTTTTGTTTATTGTTTTTTAAAATTTTATTGATTTATATGACAGAGATGGAGAGAGGACAAGCAGGGGGAGTGGGAGAGGGAGAAGCAGACTCCCCGCTGAGCAGAAAGCTCAGATGCAGGGTTCCATCCCAGTACTCTGTGATCATGACCTGAGCCAAAGTGGCTTAACCAACTGAGCCACTCAGGTGCTCCCACAACTAGCTTTTATCCTAGAGAGTAAAAAGAACAAAGAGTTGGGAGTTGGTACAGGCATACCGCAGAGACATAGCAGGTTCAATCCTAGGCCCTCACAATTAAAGCATATACCACAATTAGGTGAGTCAGATGAATTTTTTGATTTCTGGTACATTAAAAAGTTATGTTTACACCATACCTGAGTCTATTAAGTATACAACAACATTATGTCCTAAAAAACAACGTACATACTGTAATTATAAAATATTTTTTTTCTAAAAGATGTTAACTATCATCTGAGATTTCAGCAAGTTGTCACCTTTTCACTGGTAGAGGGCCTTGTCTCCAGGATGGCTGCTGACTGATCAGGGTGGTAGCTGAAGGCTGGTGAGGTCTGCCACATCGATGGACTCTCCCTTTCACAAGCTTTTTTCTCTGTAGCTTAAGATGCTGTATGATAGCATTTTACCCACAGTACTTCTTTTTAAATTAGATCCTGCTGCTTTATTAAATAAGTTTATGAAATATTCTAAATCTTTGGTTGTCATTTCAACAATCTTCATGGCATCTTCACCAGAAGTAGATTCCATCTTAAGAAATCACTTTCTTGGGGCCCTTGGGTGGCTCAGTCATTAGCATCTGCCTTCAGCTCAGGTCATGATCCCAGGGTCCTGGGACTGAGCCCTACATCGGGCTCCCTGCTCAGTGGGAAGCCTGCTTCTCCCTCTCCCACTCCCCCTGCTTGTGTTCCCTCTCTCACTGTGTCTTTCTCTGTCAAATAAATAAATAAATAAAAGCTTAAAAAGGAAAGAAACCATTTTCTAATTTATTCATCCATAAGAAGGAACTTCTTATTGATTCCAGTTTATTATGCAGCAATTCAGTCCCGTCTTCAGGCTCCACTTCTAATTCTAGCTCTCCTGCTATTTCTACCACACCTGCAGCTCTTCCTCCACTTAAGTCTCGAACCCCTCAAAGTCATCCATGAGAGTTGGAGTTAACTTTTTCCAAACTCCTGTTCATGTTGATATTCTGACCTCTTCCCATGAATCACAGATGTTTTTAATGGCATCTAGAATGGTGAATCCTTTCCAGAAGGTTTTTAATTTATTTTGGCTAGGCATGTGAGAGGAACCACTGTGTAGGGCAGCTATAGCCTTATGAAGTATATTTCTTGGGGCACCTGGGTGGCTCAGTTGGTTAAGCGACTACCTTAGGCTCAGGTCATGATCCCAGAGCCCTGAGATCAGGTCCCACATGTGGCTGCCCTGGCTCTGCGAGGAGCCCACTTTCCCCTCTCCCTCTGCCTGCCACTCCCCATGCTTGTACTCTCTCTCTGTCAAATAAAATCTTAAAAAAAAAAAAAAAAAGAAAGAAAGAAAGAGAGAAAGAGAGAAAGAAAAGAAACATATTTCTTAAATAAGAAGACTTAAAAGCTGAATTACTCCTTCATCCTCAGGCTGCAGAATGGATGCTGTATTAGCAGGCAGGAAAACAACACACCATCAGAGCTCTTAGACTGAGCAGCCCTATTTTGAAAGGAATCTTTTTCCTGAGCAATGTATCTCAACAGTGGGCTTCAAATATTTAGTAGACCACGTTGTACACAGGTGTGCTCTCATCCAGGGTTTGTTGTTCCATTTATAGAGCACAGGTAGGAAAGATATAGCATAATCTTAAGGGCCCTGGAACTCTGGGGATAGTAAATGAGCACCGGCTTCGAAACTTAAAAGTGACCAGCTTCATTAGCCCCTAACGTTAGAGTCAGCCTGTCCTTTGAAGCTTTGAGGCCAGGCACTGACTCCTCCTCTCCAGCTATCCAAGTCCTCCTCCATGGCATCTTCCCAGAGAAGGCGATTTTGTCTGCACTGAGAAGCCACACTTGTTAATGATCTCAGCTAGATAAGATTCTGGACAACCTGCTGCAGCCTCTACGTTGCCCGTGTTCCTTTACCTTGCATTTTTATATAATGATGATGGCTTCTTTCCATAAACCTTATAAACCAACCTCTGTGGCCTTCAAACTCTTCTCCAGCTTCCTCAACTCAGCCTTCACATGGAACTGAAAGGATAGGGCCGGGCCCAGGATGAGGCCTTGGCTTAAGGGAATGTTGTGGCTGGTTTGATCCTCCAGCCAGACACGAAAATGTTCTCCCCATCACCAACAGGACTATTCTGCTTTCTTATAATTCATGTGTTCACTGGAGTAAGCACTTTTAATTTCTTTCAAGAACACTTCCTTTGCGGGTGCCTGGGTGGCTCAGTGGGTTAAAGCCTCTGCCTTCGGCTCAGGTCATGATCCCGGGGTCCTGGGATGGAGCCCCACATTGGGCTCTCTGCTTGGCGGGGAGCCTGCTTCCTTCTCTCTCTCGCCTGCCTCTCTGCCTACTTGTGACTCTCTCTGTCAAATAAATAAAATTAAAAAAAAAAAAAAAAAAAGAACATTTCCTTTGCATTCAGAAACTGACTGGTACAAGAAGAGGCCTCGTTTTCACCCTATTTTGGCTTCAATTTCAATAGCCTTTCCTCAATGAACTTTATCATTTCTAGCTTTTGATTTTATTTTTTTTTTACTATTTTATTTGAGAGAAAAAGAGTGCATACAAGAGAGCACAAGCAGGAGGGTGGGGAAGAGGGAGGAGATTGCCACCAAGCAGGGAGGGAGCCCAGTGCTGGGCTCCGTCCCAAAACCGTAGGATCATGACCTGAGCCAAAGCAGACCATAACCCACTGAGCCACCAAGGTGTTCTAGCTTTTCATTTTAAGTGAAAGACATAAGATTCTTCCTTTTGCTTGAAACCTTAGAGTCCATGGTAAGGTTAGTAATTGGCCTAACTTCAATATTGTATCTCAGGGAACAGGGAGGCCTGAGGAGAAGTAGAGATGAGGGACCAACCAGTCAGCAGAGCAGTCAGAACACACACAGTATTTATCCATTAAGTTTGCCGTCTTACATGGGCACAGTTTATAGAACCTCAAAACAATTACAAAAGAAACATCTAAGATCACTGACCACAGATCACCATAACAAATAAAATAATGAAAAAAATTGAAATATTGCAAAAATTACAAAATATGACATAGAAACACAAAGTGAGCAAACAGTTTTGGGAAAATGGAGCTGCCTTGCTTAATCCATGATTACCACAAACCTTAAATTTTATAAAACACTGGATCTGCAAAGTGCAATAAAACAAGGTATGCCTGTAGTCTCTAGCTTCTTTAACCTCAATCAGCTCCTCACAAGCACCTATGCCTCTAAGTTCCTCTCCATGTTACTGTCCATCAGACACCACTCCTTACCTACTCCATCACACCTCCATAATGGTTACCTGTCATGAAGCTCTCTACTTCCCACATAACTTTTACTTTTTTTATATACAAAACCCCCCTTTCTCAGTCACTCAATCTGAGTTTGACAGAAAAATTAAGGATAATCCTAAAGATTACTTTGAAATTATGTTCAAGGGGGAAAGATCTGGATTTTTTTCCATCTCCAAAGAGAGTAACACTTCTATGAAAAACTATAAAAATCAAACATTATCTGATACCCAAGTCACTTTATAACGTATTTATTTTAGACATCATCCCTGCATGTACTATGAAATCACAAACATTGTTAATGCCTTCAGGAAGTTTAAAGGAAAATGAGGAAGTTCAGACAAATGTGCAAACCAAATCTGAATTTTACATTTTTTAAAAAATAGTATGTTTTTTAAAATGTATCCAACTATGACCTATTAACTTGAGAATTACAATAAACCTAATAATGAAAAAATAATTACCACATGGGCATTAGCCTGCCAGCGTTTCATGCGAGGCCCCAAATTTGAAGAAATGCTGGAAGAATGTATTTCTTATATTTTAAATTCAGAGAGGATGAAATTATATGAAAATTCACTTGTTTCAGTAAAATCCAGAATTTTCCACTCATCATATGCTTATTCCTAAGTGTACTTATGCTGATCCTCCTACCCCAAATCACCACTTACCTCCTCCACCATCCAAACCCTAAGCATCCTTCAGAAACCCCTTCCTAATAGAAGACCTGGGCCTTAGAAACACAGAATGTTAGAGCTAAGTGACAACCTGCCTCATCTGTAGATGAGAAAACTGAGTTCCATATCAAAAAAGAGAGCTGCCAAGGTCACAAAGCTAAAACTGAGAGGCACAGGATCCAAATCTGGTTTTCTACCTCCTGAGCCTTTTTAAGGACTCCATGTTTTCTGAACTTGATCAGCTCAGATCTCTGAGCCCTGTGCTCATACTTTAATGTGCACAGAAATCACCTGGAAACTTCATTAAATGCAGAGTTTGATTCAGCACATGACAGGTGAGGTCTGAGATTCTGCATTTCTAACAAGTTCCCAGATGATGCTGAAGCTGCTCGTCTGGGGATCACAGATGGGGAATGGTCTGATAGCATTTGATTCAATCGTATCTGATTTAGGCTTATTATTTACTATGTAATTTATGACTCCCAAATCTCTTTCAATCTCCCTAAGCCCCACTTTTCTCATTAAAATATTGCTTGGTGAGGACCAAATGAGATAAATCACATATTAATCCGTAAGTCTTGACGCTTACTCAATGTTTGGGTAAATAATGGCTAATTTGAGTACAACTTTTAAGTCAGCACTATATGGGTATTTTACATTTAATTCTCACATTAACTCAATGGTAGCTACTCTCATCCCCATTTTTAAAGATAAGGAAACTGGGTGTTAGAGCATTTAAGTAGCTTGTAAAATATACAAGTACTGAGTTTGGCTACAGGAAACAAACCCAGTCAGCTTCCACACTGTGTATTCTTCACATCATTTACTGAAAAATTTATTTATTGAAAATAAATGTTAACCATCCTTGATGTTAACTATCACTTTTCCCCAGCCAAGAACTCTCTCCTAAACTCCAAATGCCCACTCATAATGTGTCCTGTCCCACATAAACCTCAAACCACTATGTCCCAACACAAAGCCAGTCACCAAGCCAGAACCCTGGGACTCACACCAGAGAAAGGATTCATTAATTTTGCCAGACCAAATGTTCCCTTCTTTATAATATAAATTCTGTAACACTCTCCTCTTGTTATCCTGATGTGAAATTCATAGGTAATAAAACCTTCCAATATCCATACATATAAACAATATATTACCCAACTATAATCAAAGGGAGACGTAAGATGAAATACATAATAAAATGTATTTCAAAATGTAAATGTTTGACATGACCTCACTAGAAGCAATAACAGATGTTCTTTCTCTTTTTCTTTTTTTTTTTAAAGTAAGCTCTATGCTCAATTGGGGTCCAAAATCATGACCCCAAGATCAAGAACCTCATGCTCTACCAATTGAACCAGCCAGGTGCCCCAGATGTCTGTTCTTTAACAGAGACCTAAAAGTACAAATGCAGACCCAGACCGACACAGTGTTCTAGTATAAGCAACTCAAAGATGGCCAGTGATCAACAAAATGATGCAGATATAGAACCTTTCAAAATGGCAAAAAATTCTAAGCAGTGTTTCAAACAAAACAGTAGAATCTCTGGATTCACACAACAGTCACATTCTTAAAACTTTTAGTATATGTTAAAATACTGCAAAAACTACTTTGTGTTTATACATAAAACAGAAATTTGGATTTAGATTCAAATGCAAAATCTTTCCCCACTTACATGATAGTTCTTAATATGGGATGAATTCTTCATTATTGGCAATGTGTTGTGTTAACATCCAGCATGCCTGCCCCCATCCACTAAATGCCAGCACTGTCTTCCAATCTCTGTGACCAAAACTGGCTCCATAAATTCTCCAAACACTCCTGAGGGATGATATGGCCCTGTGGGTGGTACAACTGAGCTAGACTATTCCTCCCTTAGAAGCCACTGCCAACCATGTCTAGTGAATTGTCTCCTATTCTCACATTCAGACTCTCTTCAATCTGTTATCTTTTCTCTAGTTAGGTCCTGTCATTTCTCACCCAGGCTATTATAACAGCCTTCGAACTTGTCTTTCTGGTTCTGGTCCGCTCTACTAACAATGAAGTGAACTTCCTACTCTCTGAAGATTATTTATCCATTCAATCAACAAATATTTACTGCACACTGATTATACACCAGACCCATTCTAAATACTCAATCACATCACTCTCCCCTGCCCATACCTTTACAGCATCACCTACACAGATTTTCAAACATTGCTTCACTTTTATCTGTCTCATATATTGAGTTTCTGCATAAAGGAAATCTTATGCAGAATCTTTGTTAAATCTTTGTTAAAAGGAAATCTGATTCAGAGCTTTGACGAAGTGATTCATAGCTTTAAAAGAAGTCTGAAGCCTCCAACCTTCAGGATAAAATCTAATCAAATACTCTTCATAGCTAATCATCACCTCATTACTGACATAGTCTCATCTCTAGTTACGCCCATCAACCTTGCAAATACACTCCTGCAACACCTGATATTCCCCAGTCTTTCTGGTACACTCACTCTCTTCCATGTTCCTTCAGATGCTATTATCTCTGCTAAGTGACCTTTTCTTTCCACCTATCCAACTGCTGATTCATATTTAGCCCTCCAGGATATGTTCAAGCCATTAAACCTTCCCCATCCCCCTAGACAGGCCTCACTGTATCTTCCACTGTAGTTTGCACACATCCTTTAAAAAAAAAAAAACAAAAAAAACCCTTTTGTACTACTACCACCACCATTTAAACATCTATCTCTATAATTTTTTCATCGATCTCCTAAAGTTTACAGGCAGTGACCATGTCTTTTCACCACATTTCTAGCACTGGTTAGTACACAAAACTATCCTCTCGGGGATAACCTTACTGAGGAGAAGAGAAACCTATTAATGTCACCCAAAAAGGTAAATTTCCTGGGGCACCTGGGTGGCTCAATGAGTTAAGTGTCTGCCTTCGGCTTGGGTCATGATCCTAGGGTCCTAGGATCGAGCCCTGCATGGGGTTCCCCTTTCTCTCTCACTCCCCCTGCTCATGCTCTGTCAAATTAATAAATATTTTAAGGATGAATTTGCTTAAACAAGTAGTCAAAATAAGCATCACTCATAGTAAACCACTTGAAATTACAGAGCTTCCCATGTAAAAAGGAAGTAACAACCACCACCTACAAAGTAGTTTTACCAAAAATGTTTAACTTGAATCTATATAATCTTAAGAATACAGAAAAATCCAAAATGTGTAATATTCTATAAGACAACTGACCCCGACTCTTCAAGGAATTATAAAAAACCAAGACTATTCTAGATGAAAAGAAATTAAGTAACATCAAAGTGCAAAACATAAAACCTCGATCAGATCCTTGACAAAAAACCAACATAACGATGAAGATTATTTTTGTGATGTGGTATTAGATAATACTACTAAACTCATATAAAAGGGGCACCTGGGTGGCTCAGTCATGCAGCTGCCTTCAGCTCAAATCATGATCCCAGTATCCTGGGTTAGAGCCCCACATCAGTGTTAGTGAAATGTCATAATGTGTGAAGGACAAAAAGTGAGTATCTGTGTTTATATACAAATATATATATACACACGCACACACACACATATACAAAGAAAGAGAAGATAAACAGGGGGCACCTGGGTGGCTCAGAGGGTTAAAGCCTCTACCTTCAGCTCAGGTCACAATCCCAGAGTCCTGGGATTGAGCCCTGAGTCGGGCTCTCTGCTCAGCAGGGAGCCTGCTTCCCTTCTTCTCTCTCTGCCTGCCTCTCTACCTACTTGTGATCTGTCTGTCAAATGAATAAATAAAATCTTTAAAAAAAAAAAAAAAAGAAGAAGATAAACAGATGTGGTAAAATGACAACTACTAAATCTCCATGAAGAATATGTGGTTGTTGTACCATGCTTTCAAATTTTCTGTAGGTTTGAAATCTGTAAGTAAAATAAAAACTAAGTAAAAAAAAACCCTCATATAATCAAATGATCTATGAAGTATCAAAGTAACTGATCTCTATTAGTTCCTCTTCTCCACTTAACAGATTTTTTAATATCATTCAGGCACACCGTAAACAGTTTTAGATCAAGTGGTCAATCCATATACTGCAAAAATCTAGTCACCCAATGAATAAAGGCTGTAAAGGCTTTAAAGCCAGGGAAAGTCTGTCTGCAGCTTAATACTCTCCATATCCAGAGCTTTCCAGGGCTGCAAGGCCTCTGCTTGCTAATTACTGTTTGTCTGCTTCAAGCTTCTGCTTCTCTTCTATATTATGTTCATGTGGTTACAAGAAGGCAGAACATCAACAACCTGGACAGTCAGAAAGACTAGTCCTTTCATCTAGTTCTGCCATTAACTAGCCAAGTAATCTTGGGCAAGGTAGACTAAATTCGCTTGGCCTGCATAATTTAGATGAGGAATGATCACCAAAGTGCTTTCTAGCTTTGAAATTTTCTTTTTTTAAAGATTTTATTTATTCTTTTATCTCAGAGAGAGTACAAACAAGGGCAGAGGGAGAAGCAGGTCACCACTGAGCAGAGAGGCTGATGTGGGACTCAATCCTAGGACCCCAAGATCATGGCCTGAGCCAAACGCAGATGCTTCACTGACTTAACCACCTGGCGCCCCTAAAATCTTTTGAGTTTATGAATCCAGTCTTACTTTCTTAACTGAATTTTTCATTAATTATAGTTTCATATGCAGGTCTAAGAAATAAGAGAGATATTTGTGGGGTTTTTAAAAGATATTTTTAAAGTAATCTCTACACCTAATGTGGGGGTTCAAACATACAACCCCAATATCAAAAGTCTTATTCTCGGGGCTCCCTTTGGCTCAGGTCATGATCTCAGGGTCCTGGGATTAAGCCCCACATCAGGCTCTCTGCTCAGCAGGGAGCCTGCTTCCCTTCCCCTCTCTCTCTGCCTGCCTCTCTGCCTACTTGTGATCTCTGTCAAATAAATAAAATCTTTTAAAAAAAAGAAAAAAAGAACTTATACTGCTAGAGGGATTGGGAGATGAGCAAAATAGGTGAAAGGGATTAAGAAGTCACAAGGATGAAAAGTACAGCACATTGGATATAGTTAAAATACTGTAATAATGTTCTATGGTGACCACACTTAAGAGTGGAGAGCAATGACATGTACAGAATTGTCAAATCAGTATGTTGCGCACCTGAAGTTATTATAACATTGCAGGCCAACTATATTCCAATAATAAAAATAATTTTTAAAAAGAACATACTGAAAATAAAGGAAAAACTCACAAAACTCACTATTAAGAGAACCCAATTTTTTAACTGGGCATAAGATTTTAAGATATTTCTCTAAGTCTATGCATGGCAAATGAGCATATGAAAAGATACTCAGAATAATTAGTCATTAGGTAAATGTAAAATCAAACCACAAAGAAACAACATCACACCTATTAGGACAGATTAAAAAACAATACTGACAGTAACAAACACTGGATACAGAGGAACTGAAATAGTGCTGGTGGGACAACGGGAACTACAAAAGTGTTTTCAGAAGGTAAACATACACTTATCATATGACTCAATAATCCTATTTCTACCTACTCACACAAATATCTGTATGTGAATTCTTAAGCAACTTTATTCATGACCACCAAAACTAGAACCAATTCAAACAGTCTTCCACTGGTGAATGAATAAAGAAATTAGATTATCTCCCCAAAATGGAACATTATTTGCCAACAAAAAATAATGAAGTGCTGGTAACATAGAACAATGTGAATTAATCTTACACACATTATGCCAAGTAAAAGACACCGGACTCAACAGACTCTATACTGTAGGATGCCACTCACATGATACACCCCAAATTATAGAGACAGAAAACGATATGTGATCACCAAAGGCTAGAGGAAAGTGAGCTTAAGGAAAATTTCCTGGGTGATGTAGTTATTCCATATCTTGATTGTGGCAGTGGTTATACGACTATGAAAAGTCACAGAAATGCACGCAAAGGGTAAAGGGGGAGGATTTTAATATACCCAAATTATACGGGGCGCCTGGGTGGCTCAGTGGGTTAAGCCGCTGCCTTCGGCTCAGGTCATGATCTCAGGGTCCTGGGATCGAGTCCCATATCGGGCTCTCTGCTCAGCAGGGGGCCTGCTTCTCTCTCTCTCTCTCTCTCTCTCTCTCTCTCTTTCTCTCTCTGCCTGCCTCTCCATCTACTTGTGATCTCTCTCTGTCAAATAAATAAATAATTTTTTTAAAAAAAGAAAAAAGAAAATAAATAAATAAATAAAATCTTTTTGAAAAAATACCCAAATTATACATCAATCAAAAAATTAAAAAAGTAATTTGTTTGGAAAATAATTTGGTTTTTTGGGGGGCGCTGGGTGGCTCAGTGGGTTAAGTCGCTGCCTTCGGCTCAGGTCATGATCTCAGGGTCCTGGTATCGAGTCCCATATCGGGCTCTCTGCTCAGCAGGGAGCCTGCTTCCTCCTCTCTCTCTCTGCCCGCCTCTCTGCCTACTTGTGATCTCTGTCTGTCAAATAAATAAATAAAATCTTTTAAAAAAAAATTAAAAAAGTAATTTGTTTGGAAAATAATTTGGTTTTTTGGGGGGCGCTGGGTGGCTCAGTGGGTCAAGCCTCTGCCTTCAGCTCAGGTCATGATGGGATTAAACCCCATACTGGGCTCTCTTCTCAGCAGGGAGCCGGCTTCCCCCTCCCCTTCTGTCTGCCTCTGCCTACTTGTGATCTCTCGGTCAAGTAAATAAAATCTTTTTTTTTTTTTAAGATTTTATTTATTTATTTGACAAAGATCACAAGTAGGCAGAGAGGCAGGCAGAGAGAGAGGAGGAAACAGAAGCAGGCTCCCTGCTGGGCAGAGAGCCTGATGTGGGCCTCGATCCCAGGACCCTGAGATCATGACCTGAGCTGAAGGCAGAGGCTTTAACACACTGAGCCACCCAGGCACCCCGTAAATAAAGTCTTAAAAAAAAAAAAAAAATTTTTTTTTTAAATAAAGTTAAACATACACTTACGTATGCTCCAGCAATTTTACTGGTAGGTATTTACTCAAGAGAATTAAAAACATGTCCACACAAAGACATGTATGTGAATATACTTAACACTTTCACTCATGAATTGCCAAAACCTGGAAACAACCTAAATGTCCATCAGTAGAAAAATGGATAAATTGAGGTACAGCTACATGATGGAATACTATTTAGCAATTAAAAAAACTAACCACTGCATCTTAAGAATCATGCTCACTGCAAGAAGCGAAATAGAAAAGAACATAAACTGATGATTATTTATATGAAATGCTAGAAAAGGCAAACTAATCTATAGTAACAGAAAAGATCAGTAACTGACACCAGAGTGGAGGTGGGAGTCAACTGCCCAAGGCTACAAGAAAAAATCTAGAGATGATAAAAATGTTCTGCATCTTGACTGAAACAGTGGTAGTTACAAGATGGATACATTTATCAAAACTCAAACTACAGACTTAGAAATGATGCCTTTTATTGTATTTAAATTCTAATTCAGCAAGATTGATTTAAAAATCTTGTCAATGACCAATCTGAATATAAAACAATCCCATTCACAATAGCATAAAAATACCCCAAAGATATTTCCACATAGATTTAACAAAAGCAGCACAAAACTTAAATTTGGAAAACTACAAACATTGGTCAAATAAATATATAAGTAAAAGGGAAAGCATCCCATATTCATGGATTAGAAGACTTAATATCGGTAATATGGTAATACCCCCGAAACTGATCTACTTATTCAAAGCAATACCTATTAGACTCTGATATCCCTATCCCTGCTGATGTCTTAGTAAAAACTGACCTAAAGGGACCCAAGCATAGCCAAAATGATCCTAAAAGAGAACAAAGGAAAAGGACTCACAGTTCCAGATTTCAACTCAAAGCATTATGAATTAAGATAGTGTAGTATGGGCAAAAGTTCAGTGAAACACAATTAGAGTTTAAAAATAAACCCACATGTCCATGATCAACTTATTTTCAAGGGTGCCAAGGCTATTCCACAGGGAAAGGATAGTCTTTTCAACAAATCATGTTGGGACAACTGGAGAGCCACATGAGAAAGAATGAAGATGGACCCTTAACTTCACATCATATACAAAAAGTAATACAAATTGGACCAAAGACCTAAATATTATAATATACTACAGATTATAAAACTCTTAGAAGAAAGCATAGAGGAAAATGTTCATGACCTTGGATTTGGCATAAGATTCTTATATATGACACCAATAGCACGATTTTCAAACTTTTGTTCTTCAAAGGACATCGTCAAGAAAGTGAAAAGGCAACCCACAAATGGGAGAAAATATCTGCATCTCACAGAACTAATAAAGAACTTCTAGGGGCACCTGGGTGGCTCAGTGGGTTAAGCCTCTGCCTTCGGCTCAGGTCATGATCCTAGGGTCCTGGGATCGAGCCCCGCATCGGAGGCAGGGAGCATGCTTCCTCCTCTCTTTCTGCCTGCCTCTCTGCCTACTTGTGATCTCTGTCTGTCAAATAATTAAATAAATAATCTTAAAAAAAAAAAAAAAAAAAAAAAGAACTTATATCTAAGATATATAAAGAACTCTAGGGCTCCTGGCTGGCTCAGTCAGCAGAGCATGCAACTCTTGGTCTCAGGGTCATGAGTCTGAGCCCCATGTTAGGAACAGAGGAAGTTTATGTTTAAAAAACAACAACAAAAAAGGGATGGAGCCCAAGGTGGGGTTTGTACTCATAAATCTGAGATAAAGACCTGAGCTGAGATTGAGTCAGACACTTAACTGACCAACCCATCCAATTTTAAAATGGGTAAAGGATCTGAATTGATATTTCTCCAAGAAAGATATTTAAATGGACAATAAGCAAATAAAAGGATGCTCAACAGCATTAGTCATCAGGAAATGCGAAACAAAACCACACTGAGATACTGTATCACACCAACTAGATGGTAGGCTAGAGTCCAAAACAAGATAATGAGTGTTGGCAAGGATGTGGAGCAACTGGAACCTTCACACACTGCTGGTGGGAACAGAAAATGATGCATCCTCTTTGATAGGCAGTTTCTCAAATGATCAAATACATGTACCACATGACTCAGCAATTCCATTCCTGGGTATATACCTCCCCCCCAAATGAAGACATATGATCACACAAAAACCTGTATACCACTGTTCATAGCAGCATATTCATAACTGCCAAAAGGTAGAAGTAACATAAATACCCATTAACAAGTAAACAGAATATAAGGTCTCCATACAGTGGAATATTATTATTCAGCTATAAAAAAGAATGAAGTACTGATACTTGCTACAACACTGATGAGACCTGAAAAAATTTGCTAAGTGGAAAAAAACAGGTAACATTAGACCACATACCATATGATTCCATTCCTCATGAAAACTAAGAAAAAGGGTGTCTATAGAAATCTACTGATTAGTGGTTGCTCAAGGCTCAGGAAGGGGGTAGACAGGAAGGTAGAAGTGGGATAGCAAAGGGAGGTTCTTTTTGAGGTTAAGAAAATGTTCTAAAATTGACTGGGGTGATAACAGCGCCCATCTGTAAACATACTGAAAACCACTATGTTTTACACTTCAAATGGGTAAATTATGTGGTATTAATTATATCTTAATAAAGCTATTCAACTGTATGTTCAGTAATCACATAAGCACAATACATTGATTTTTTTATTAACAATTTTACTACCTTATAATTTGACTTCAAAATAAATACGGAAGGGGCACCTGGATGGCTCAGGTGCTTAAGCGACTGACTCTTGATTTTGGTTCACGTCACGATCTCAGGGTTGTGAGATCCACCGAGCACTGGACTCTGCACTGGGCATAGAGCCTGCTTAAGATTCTTTCTCCCTCTGTCCCTCCCCATCACCCCCCATTCATACTCTCTCTCTCTTTAAAAAAAAAAAAAAAAAAAAAAAAAAAAAGAAAATCACAAACACATCTTTATTTCATTCCTTTCTCCCAAATGATTCTCAGTTATATTATCATAATTCAAAAATCAAAATTGAGAAAATAATTTAATAATAATAATTTGTTGAAATCTACTTGTGCCAGGCCCTCATATGCCTTAGATCATTCAAATCTCATAATACCCTAAGGAATAAGTGTAGAACTTGCCAATAAAGAAACAGGCTCAAATAGGTTAAGTAGCTAGCTGTCCAGACCTTGAGCACAGCCTGGACTGGAGCCAGTGTTATTCGAATAAACTGCCTCTCTCTTTCTTAGGATTTCACCTAATATACTTTCAGCTTGAAATTTACATCATTTTACCAAATTTTCTTTTAAAAACTATTCCCTTAACAGCCAAACACAATGTGTGAACCAGGATAAAGGCAGGGACAACATATGTAAAAGTCATTGTGGGGATAAATGAAGATATTTGAATGTGGACTATTTACTAGATACAATTATAGAATTGTTAATTTTCTTAAATGTGAACACACAAGGGGAACTTGGGTGGCTCGGTAGGTTAAGTGTTTGCCTTTGGCTCAGGTCATGATCCTGGGATCCTGGGATCAAGGGGTGCTGGACTCCCTGCTCTGCAGGGAGTCTGCTTCTGCCTCTCCCCGACCCCAAAGGGCACTTTCTCATTTGGTCTTGCTCTCCCAGATACATGGGTAAAATCTTTTTAAAAAATAAATAAATAAAAATGAGTAAATGTGAACCCACTACTGTGAGCATGCAGAAGTAGGTCCCTATTCTTCAAAAGTATATGCCAAAGTACTTTCTTGATAAAGTATCATCACCATGCCAACTTACTTTCTAATGGTTCAGCACAAAAAGAAAACATAAAGCTGATACAGTAAAATGTTAACAAATGGTGAATCTAGAGTAAACAGTGTGCAGGGGTTCACTTATACTTAGTTCTCTGAACTTGCCTCGAGATTGAAACTTTTCGAAGTAAAAAGAAAAAGCGAAATCTGAAGCTTTAAAAGACTATTTCATTCTGAATACGGTTATATCATTGTACATTCACTTTAGAAAATTCCCAAGAGAAAAAACATTTTATAAAATCGTATTCTTACCAGACACTAAAAACGGTTTTGAATCAAACACTTAGAATCCATGAATGAAAACTGAATGCCAACTTAATGTAAAAGGAATGATGGAGGGGTGCCTGGCTGGCTCAGTTGATAGAACATGAGACTCTTCGTATCAGGATCTTGGGTTCATACTCCACGTTGAGTGTACCACTTACTTCATTTTTATTTACTTGAGGGAGAGAGCTCTCGTATGCGTGAGAGAGAGCACAAGGGGTGAGGGAAGGGCAGAGAGTAATAGACTCCTTGCTAAACAGGGAACCCTACAACATAGGATCCTGGGATCATGAGCTGAAGGCAGACACTTAACCGACTGAGCCACCAGGTACCCTGTACCACTTACTTTAAAAAAAAAAAAAAAAGGAATGATGGAATTTGAAAACACCTATTTGGCAGCTATGATGTAATCAATGAACCAAAGAATCATGCATGGATTAAAATTACTAATGGGTGAAATTCTAATGAAAAACAGGATGTTCACATAGTATTCCCCACCAGGTACGTATTAATTACAAAGGAAAACCAGTAACTTCACAGTGGTGACACCTGGCTGATACCATCTTGAACCAAGTGATCAAAATAATAACAACCAGCAACAATAATGGGACCAACTGGCATCACAGTAACTCCTGATATGATGCACAAAGGACATCACATGCAGTTTCTCAGCATTCCTGCCAAAACCACAGTACCTGAATCTAATCATGAGGGTACATTCAATGAACCCAAATTGAGCAGCAATCAGTAAAATGTACTCTTCCCAGACGGCCAAGCTTAAAACCCATTTCAGATTAAAGGTGTCTGAAGAAACCCAATAGCTAAATGTAATGCATGATTCTAGATTAAAAACCTGAACCACAAAAATAATTTCTAAAATAATACTATATTAAACATGTGTAATAATATATGAATTATACATATTAATATTATTGGGTAGGTTGGTAATAGCTGATATATTACCTATAGATCTTATTTAGTATTAATTTCCTGATTCTGATAACTATACTGTGATATATATGAGAGAATGTGAAAGGGTATCATGTCTGCACATTACTCTCAGAAAGTGAAGGGGGATAAATTATTATATAGGTAGAAAGAGTGGATGAACAGATGAATGGATGAAAGGATAATGGATAGAGGAGGAATGGTGGAGAGAAGAGGGAGGTAATGATAGAGCAAAGGGGGAACACAGGTCAAGGGGCTCAGGAATTCTTTGTACTAGTCATATATACCTTTTCTGTAAGTTTGACATTATTTAAATATTAAAGTATTAATTTAATAATTATTTAAATATTAAATATGTTTAAAAAGTACCAGCCAGTTGTTACAGGAGAATGAGAAAACAAAAGTAAATAATTCTTAAAAGATACTGACATACTCTGCATATAATTTAAGTAGTAAGAGAAAAAATTGACTTCTCTCACTTCTAAAATATCATCTTCCTGGGGTGCCTGGTGGGCTCAATTGGTAGAGCATGTGACTCATGGTCTCAGGGTTTTGAGTTTGAGGCCCATGCTGAGTTTAGGAATTACTTAAAAAATAAATTTAGAAAATGTCTAATGTTATTTTTCCTAACTCTGTGCTCTCTCCAGTTTTGCTTCAGACTCCTTTTTAATGCCTGATATTAACAAAATCATATTTTTCACCTACCTTCCAACAGGTCCCTAAAGAATGTGCACTGGCTATCTATCAGTTTTCCTCTCTCATCAACACTACCGCTCAGTTCCTTTACCAATAAAGGTCTTGACATTTTACTGAAGTCAAACTTTCCAGGTTCAGTTCTGGGTTCTGCCACCTGCTGACTATGTGACTTTGGGCAAATCAGTTCAAGTCTCTGTGCCTCTATTTCTTCATCTATAGAGTAAGATAAAGGTGATGTCTACCTCATGGAGAATTCAAAATAGATAAATACAACACAATAGCAAAAAACAAAAAAAAAAAACAAAAAAAAAAAAACACAAACTGATTTTAAAATGGCCAGGGGATATGAGTAGACATTTTTCTAAAGACACACAAAATGGCCAACAGATACTTGAAAAGAAGCTCAACATCACTAATCATCAGGGAAATGCAAATCAAAAGTATAAGATGTTACCTGATACCTGTTAGAATGGCTTTCATCAAAAAGACAACAAATAACAAGTATTAGCAAGGATGTGGAAGAAAACCTTTTTGCACTGTTGGTTATAATGTAAATTGGTCTAGCCACTACACAGTAAAACAGAATGGAGGTCCCACAAATGGAACTACTGCATGATCCAGCAATTCTACTTCTGAGTCTATCCAAAGGAAATGAAAACACTATCTTGAAAAAAATATCTGCATCCCATGTTTACTGCAGCATTATTCACAATAGCCAAGGCATAGAAGCGATCTAAGGGTCCATCAATGAATGAATAAAGAAAATGTGGTATACACACAAAATGAGAATATTATTCTGCAATTAAAAAAAAAAAAGAAGGATCTTGCCATTTCCAAGAACATGAATAGAACTTGAGGGCATTGGGTGCCTGGGTGGCTCAGTGTGCTAAGCCGCTGCCTTCAGCTCAGGTCATGATCTCAGGGTCCTGGGATCGAGTCCTGAATCAGGCTTTGTGCTCAGCAGGGAGCCTGTTTTCCTCTCTCTCTCTGCCTGCCTCTCTGCCTACTTGTAATCTCTGTTAAATAGATAAATAAAATCTTAAAAAAAAAAAAAAAGAACTTGAGGGCATTATGCTCAATGAAATAAGTCAGAGAAAGACAAATAGTGTATGATCTTATTTATGTGTGAAATCTTAAAAAAAGAAAAACAATTGATAATGTTTAATTATTAGATTAATAATTTATAATAATTTGTGATTTAAATTTAATCATAAATTTAATTTAGTTGTTTAAATTTAAAATATATTACTATTAATTTAATAATTATTATTATTAATTAATAATAATCTATCCACCAAACTCACGGATACAGAGAATGCATTGGTGGCTGCTAGAGACAGAGTAGGGGGTGGGCAATATGGTAGTCAAAAGGTACAAATTTCCAGTTATAAAATAAGTAAATCCTGGGGATGTTATGTATGGCAGTGACCACAATATACAATACTGTACTATATATCTGAAGGTTGATAAGAGTGTAGGTCTTTTTTTAAAATGGGCTCCATGCCCAATGTGAGGCTTGAACTCACAACCCTGAGATGGAGAGTTCCATGCTCTATTGACTAAGTCAGCCAGGCCCCCCTAAGAGAGTTGGTCTTTTAAAGTTCTTATCATGGGGTGCCTGGAGTGGCTCAGTCGCTAAGTTGCTGCCTTAGGCTCAGGTCATGATCCCGGGGTCCAGGGATAGAGCCCTGCACCGGCTCCCTGCTCAGCGGGAAGTCTGCTTCTCCTTCTCCCACTCTCCCTGCTTGTGTTCTCTCTCTCACTGTGTCTCTCTGTCTATTAAATAAATAAAAATCTTTGAAAAAATAAAAAATAAAATTCTCATCGCTAGAAAAAATATCTGTAACTATATGCGGTGATGGATATTAACAAGACTTACTGTGATAATCACATCACAGTATATACAGTATCAAATCATTATGTTGTATACCTGAAACTAATAACGTTATATGTCCACCATATCTCAATTTTAAAAAAGATGTAAGCTGATGCATAAGAAACACCTGAAGCCTGCCTAGAGCACCCACTGCCGGCACCAAATTCATAAAATAGAAGATTTAAAAAATGAATGAAGAAAACTCAAAACTTATGACTTCAAAAAGAAGGTAATAACAAAAGTCTAATCATTAAAAACACTAATCTGGGGAACGTGGCTAGCTCAGTCAGAAGTGCTTATGACTCTTGATCATGAGTTTGAGCCCCAAGCTGGGTATGGAGATTATTTAAAAATTTAAAACAGCATTATACATTAATTTTAAAAAATAAAAAACAAAAATTAAAAAAATATTCTTGGGGAAAAAATTTCTGTTCATGATTGTAATGACAGAAAACGACTAAAATAACCTCAATGCCCCATAGAAAACTGGCTAAATGGATGAGAGTGCCAATACTTTGAAGCTATTAAAAGTCGTAACGTAGAGATGACAGGGCATTCTATATCATGTAATACTGTTAACTAAGTAAAACAGGATCCTTTTGAGTATGTAAAAGTATGAGCCTACCTTTATAAGTATTTACTATATGCACATAAAGAGAAATGAGGAAGGTGTTAGGTTCTTTGGGGGGCAAGGAATGCAGACTCCCTCAGATGCTTGGAGGTTCCTATAGGATATATGCCAAGGGACTAGAGCTGGAACCTTCCCATTAATTCCTCTAATGCTGAGTGTCTGGCAGTTTCTGCTGCCTCATATGCACAATTTTTTTGGCTTTTATCATGGCTTCTCACAGTTACCTTTCAGCTTCTTTTCCACACTAACTCGATAATCCTTACATTTCCTAGGTTACACTCTCAAGAATAGGTATTTGATTGACCCAGTTCATCTTTTCTTGCAAGATGTGTTAGATTACTAGCCAGGATATAGATTTACTCGACCCAGGAGGAGGGAGAAGTGGTAAGGGGCTACTAGAACTGCCAGATACCCTCCAAAATGTTCTGTAGAGCCAACAGGGAGATAAGACAAATAAGCAAAAAATGCCTTCTGTTCTTCTGTAACTTCCATCGGACTCGGGGAATGTGTTAGCAGAATATTTATCATTAATACCTGTCTTATTTGTAAATAAATGCCCATTACAAAAGGATCACAGAGTTGCATTAAGTAGCAGTCTTACAGATCATTAAATACTTAACAACAGAAAAACTAAAAACTGAAGTATTCCAAACAATCAAGAGTTAATCAAGAGTAAATCTTAAATTCTAAAGATTAAAAGCGTACATTTCTGTGTCTGGATTTTCATTTTACTAAACAGGAAGCTAAAGCACTGAGCAACTGACAGTCTTAGGTGGGGTAACTACCAGCCCCCTCCCAGTAACTGGAGGGAGAAAGGAAGGATTGCTGGTATAAAACAGAGTAGAATTTGGAAACAGGCTGGCTTTTCTTTAAATAAACAAACAAAAACTGTACTATTAATTGACTCCCTCCGTACAACATTAATGTTAACCATGTAAGAACGAAGATTTCTTTTTGGATTATTCTTGAAAAATCTTTTTAAATTCCTTCTTTTCCATCATTTTCTTAAGCTTCCTAGAGAACTCTCTTCCTCTTTCATTCCAGGAGAATGCAGCTTTAGCCTCTCTCTTTCTCTTTCAAAGAGGCTTCTCTGAAGATATCTCTGACCTCTTCAAATCACCAACTCAATGGCTGTTTTCAATTGTAATTTTCTTACACTTCTCTGCATCACTCAGCAATGCAAACCTGGGAGCTGCAGAATCCATCCTGTAACCATGGGGAGCACCACTGCCAACTACTGAACTATACTCTTCAGAGCTGCCATATCTGCCAGAAACCACATTCCTCCAGACTCCATTCCAGGCTGGTCCAAAGCGTTTTAAGCTATTAGTACGACATGCTTTACTTGCAGCCAAAAACATCCTTAATTGATTCAACCTTCTTTATGCATCCAACATTATTAATCATCTAGTCCTACCCATTCTTCAATAACACCAGTGATGAATGTTCTTTCCTATTACACTACCTTCAGCATTTCACTCATTTCCACTCCAATACTTAAACTAGTCTTTCTTCCTTCACTCTGTTCTATCCAAGCTTCCAAGACCAGATTTAATCTAAAACCTTTAGTACACAGGACATTCTGTCTAAAATTTTGTTGTCATTCTTGTCTTAAACTTCAACGCCTAAATAAAAATGTTTAACACCAGTGAGCCTGGTATTCAAGGTTTATTGCAATGTCTGGCTTATGATTTCTCAACCTCATTTTTTATTAGCCCTTTCTAAGAAAAGAACTCTGATCTAAGTAGATTTTTCTGACTTACTCAATATGAACCTCCAAAGCCTGCCTTCTCTAGAAAGCATTTTGTTCATGATCACTGCCTGCCCCTGAATTCCTAGAGTTCATACATTCTATAACTCGTCTGGCACATAACATATGTTTTCCACTATCACTGCTACCCACCCACTTTAAAAAAAAATACTGTAATTCCGGAGGGCAGCAGAATAGCAATCATGTCACGTACCTCTGAAACCTGAGTATTAATAACAAAAACAAGACAGACTGATTGGGATTTGAGATTTTCATTTTCCTTTTCCTTTTAATTCCACTATTACTTGAAAGAGTTGCAAATTACAGAAATCCACGTACAGTTATGTTGGGCTCCATCACTGAAAGTGATGAAAATTTAGTGTTAGGAGGACATAAGTATCCTCGCCATCAATTAGAACATTCCACTCCCAATCCCCAAAGTCCTGTAAAGAGGCCTGCTTTAACACAATGGCAAATGAGGTGAGAGAAGTCTTTCAGAAACAATGTGGGGGGGAAATAATAAATCTGTGTAGGATACTAAACCAAATCAATACCAGTCTAAGAATGGGGGAAAAAAAGTTAGACGTTTTAATTATGCCAACAGGTGAAATTTTTCTTTAAATCACCTTTCCCCCAAATAGGTGTCTCCTGAACAAAGAACTTCAGGACACTGATTATAAAAACTGTCTCCCACACCTAAAAGAATCAGCAAACACAACCTTTCAGGGAGACAGAGGAAACACAATAGGGAATGGGGGAGAGAAAAGATTTGCTAAAGAAGTAGATCTGTTAATTTAACACATTTTCTATCAAGCAAATTGACTGTCCTTAGGCCCATTGTTGCTGAAACAATGAACACTCAGGGAAGTGGTGTTCATTAAAAGGAACTGGTCAGGAGAAAAAACAGTTATAGCCAACCAGACTGCTTAACAGCATTCACAATTGCAAGAACTCATTCCATTCCTAGGAATTATTAATTGGAGGGGATTTAAAGGTTCAACATTAAAAACATGCAGTAAGTTAGTACAATTGTGACCCTAACACATCCTCTACTTTCATGTATTTTTAGAGGTTATTGGGGGGGAGGGGCACAGAAGGATGCACACAGTCTGCTATGACAACCATTCACACATTTAATTCAGGTGGCCACATGCCTCAGTGACATATTGCCAAGTCAGGCAGTTACTCTAGCAAACCCACCCTTGGGAAAAAGTAGAACACTGCTCCTAAAGAGTCTGGGCTGTAGAATCAAAGCTAAAAGCTGACCATTATAGTATGAAACTTACAAGAACATGACATCACTTAAAGCCAATCCAATCATAAAGGTCACATGAGGTCAGGGAATTTAAACAGGAGAACAAAATACTGTATTTCATATATTTTTACACAAGCCATATACCATTTTAAAGGGGTGTGTGAGTAATGATGTGCAGAACAGAGCACCAAACAGAATTATTCTGAGGGGTCATTTGCCCTCCTGAAGGAGAAAACTGCCTTTGGCTGCAAAAGTGACTGACTTCACCTCAACCTATTTATGCAGATTCTGGAATTTAATACCTTGATTCAGGCCAGAAATTCCACTTTCCTCCACCACAGCCCAAAATGAACTTGGACGACAGCAGTAGATTAGCACAACAATGGAGTAGCAGAGAAAAAAAACGTGTGGTCAGGCCTTAGCTCCCAGTCAAGAAAGATAAAGAACAAAAAATAAGGTGATGGATCCCTGCGGAGACCAAACGCCACAAGATGGCAAGCAGGGATGCTGAGATGGACACTCCACATAAAAGATACCTTTGGAGGCCACAGACAATGAAACCATCTCCCTTGAAGTTCTACAGTATCTTTCTTCCTAGACTTTCACCTCTAAGTCACCATCCATCACAATACAATTTTTGTTCCAAACCAAAACGAGAACCTACTTGATCCATAAACTATTTCGCCTACTTGCCTACAAGGAAAATCCAGTGGGAGAAATCATGAAAAATACTGAGAGCAACCTCAAGAAAGGTTCTGTGATGGGTGTGTTCTAAGACAAAAATTCTGATGGAGTAATAAACTCTGTATAACGATATACCCTTATGTCTCAGATATATAAGCATACGCATGTGCACACACCCACCCCCTCAACCTACATCTCACTGAACTTTCAACCTGGTCATAACTAACCACCCCCACTCCCCACAGTCTACTACTGTGCGAGGCTCAGGAGATTTGTCAAGAAGACCCTGTGCCCTGACAGGCAATGGCAGCACAGAAGCCAGCCTGAGGCTAAATAGCCCAACACCCCTCTTCCCCAACAGTGCCGGAAAGCCAGGCCTTGCCTAAGGGAGGCCTTTCTTTTTTTTTTTTTTTTTTTTTTAAGGGAGGCCTTTCTTTCAGGGATCCAGTTACCCCACAACACCCTCTTATTGGTTTACTTCTCCCCTTAAATGACTCCCCAGGATAGAAAAATATTAAAACCTCTGCTTCCCAGTTTTCTGACGTGCAATTACTACTACATCCACATCTCCAAGCAACTTTAACTTCCTTCAGCTTTTATAAACCTAAAGGTTTGCATTTAAGAAAAAAAATTACTATTAGAAGAAAAAACTTAGCTTCTTCACAGTGTACCTTTTATACAATGAACTGAAAAAAGTCTTCCCCATTATGTGGGGAATGTCTGGAGATAATTTTATTTGTCATGACTGGGGATGCTACTGGCATGTAGAGGGTAGAGGCCAGAGATGCTCTAGACAGCTTAAAATGTGTATGACAGCTTTTCCACAACAAAGACTTATCTGATCCAAAATACCAATAATGCTGAGGCAAGAATCCCCAAGCCTTAAAGAAACCCACAGAATTCTGAGCTCAATATTATTATCTAACAATTCTTAATTATAAGAATTACTCAAAGACCTTTCCCAAGTTTTTAAATATAAATTAATGTTAGAAGATAATGTAAAAAAGGTATAATAAAAGCACCTAAGGAACAGCATCTACTGAAATACGAAAATACAGAAAGACAACATGGCTTTCTAAAAAGACTCGAATACCAAATAAGAAGAAAGTCACATGCCTGAAGCTACACCTGGATCATTCGAAGTTCAAAGTATGAATGATGTTAAATATAAGTGAAGAAACAGAAGTGAAGGGAATATAACATAACTCAAGACCTTCAACCTCCAGAATTCCTCACAATCTCAAAATACAAAACCTTAGAGCTCAGTTCGAGGACCTTGGAGGTAGTGAAAATATCAATCATCAAGTCCTAAAATCTACTTTCAAAGCAGTGTGTCTGCAGACAAGATTTCCACAGAAAGACAAGTTCATATAATCCATAAACACATCAAATATGGATTCATAGCTTTCAAAATTAATTTGTAAAACACGGATCCTAATACAGGTCACAACCTTGACCCTGTTAGTGAGGGCGATGATTTTCTGAATCAATTAATAGTGCTATGCATGCTGAGAACCATTCCTAGAACTTAAGACCTAGGAAAATCTAAGAATCATCTACTCTAAAATTCCAATTTTATGTATAGGGCATTTCAAACGTATGGAGCAAACCAAAAATCTGCCTAAGATTGTAAATCAAGTTAATGATAGAGGTAGTTCCACAATCCAGGTTCCTGACTTTCTGCTTGATTCCTTTTGAAAATATGTTCAATCACATCAATTAGATCTAAAACCATACAGTTAGTTGCACAATTCTGTCCCCTTGGCTCGGTCCACACTGAATTTTTACCTAAACCAGCTTTTGCACCCCCAGTGTTTCAGCATTCTGCTAATGCTCCTCACTGTTACTCCTAACACACAAGAACCCAGTGCAGAGCCTCTCCTGATCAAAGAGCAGACAGTCCGTTGCACCAAATGGTGCCAAGGTGTATTTTAGGCTATCCTAACGATGTTCCAGAAAATTAAGCAACACTGAACTGAACTTCCGTCATATAGCAAACCAGATGGTAACATAGGCTGTCCTTCAGAGATGAGAGGGTATTGCCCTTTCTAGGACTGTGGAAGCTCCCAACTACCCCACTGATGGTTCACATGGTTGGCAAAGGAAGCTTTCCCTTTTAAAACGTTGGTATAGACAGAAAGGGGTGGGGGCTGGGTGGCTCAGTTGGTTAAGCGACTGCCTTTGGCTTGGGTCATGATCCGGGAGTTCCCAGGCCAAGTCCCCCATTGAGCTCCCAGCTCCCCGGGTAGTCTGCTTACCTTCTTCCCTCTCATGCTCTCTATCTCTCAAATAAAATAAACAAATAATCTTTTAAAAATTAAAAATAAACAGAAAGGGGATCCAGTATTCACTTTTGGGGAGAAATTTTTAAGTCATCTCCACACCCAACATGGGGCTGAACTCCCATGCCTGAGATCCAGAGTCACATGCTTTACTGACTGAGGCAGCCAAGTGCCCCTCACTTTTGGAGACATATATATGATAATGTTCTCTGAGAGAACATTTTCCCCTTTCAGGATTTCAAACAGTACCAAGATTTGCCCCTCTGTAATTCACATCTGTGCTTGGGCTTTACCCCTCGGAGAAGAAACAGATCTTGAATCTTTACAAAATATTATCTGGTACCTTACCTTATAGAATCGTGTCACAAACTACTAATTTTTAAATCATTTTAAATCACAAATCTCCTCCAGTCCTGCTCAAAGGCCATCTTCTCACTGAGGCCATACCTAACCAGACTTTTTTTTTTCTAACCAGCCTATTTTTTATTACGACAACCTATCCCCTCAACTGGGCCTCCCTATGCCTTCACAGTTTTGTTTTTTAATGTCCTCTGACATATTACTCTTACCAACTGCTTTACTGTCTGTTTCCTTCCACTGAAATGAAGATATTTTTGTGTTATATTCACATCTGTACCTCCATTATCTAATACATGATAGATGCTCAAAAATACTTGCTAAGGGGTGCATGGGTGGCTCAGATGGTTAAGCATCTGCCTTAGGCTCAGGTCATGATCTCAGGGTCCTGGGATGGAGTCCTGCATCAGGCTCCTGGCTCAGCAGGAAGTCTCCTCGTTCTTACCTACCTCTCCCCCAGCATTCTCTCTGTGTCTTAAATGAATAAATAAAATCTTTTTTAAAAAATTAATTAAAATCAAATCTTAAAAAAAAAAAACTTGCTGAAAGAAAGAAATGGAAACAGGGCACTTGGGTTGCTAAGTCCTTAAGTGTCTGCCTTCAGCTAAGGTCATGATCCCAGAGTCCTGGAATCGAGGCCCACATGGGGTTCTCTGCTCAGCAGGGAGCCTGCTTATCTCTCTGCCACTCCCTCCCTGCTTGTGCTTCCTCTCTCGCTAATAAATAAATAAAATCATTAAAAAAAAAAAGAAGGGTGCCTGGGTGGCTCAGTCGTTGAGCATCTGCTTCAGCTCAGGTCATGATCCCAGGGTCCTGGGATCCAGCCACCCTGCTCTTCCGGAAGCCTACTTCTCCCTCTCCCACTCCCCCTGCTTGTGTTCCCTCTCTCACTCTGTCTGTCAATTAAATAAATAAAATCTTGGAAGAAAGAAAGAAAGAGTGAGAGAAATAAAGGAAGAAAGAAAGAAGGAGGGAGAGAGGGAGGGGAAAAGAAAAGAAAGGGAGGGAAGAAGGGAAGGAATCATGAACTTGACACTGTACTTAGTTTGGCAGAAGTATTAAAAGGGGGATGTCTGGGTGGCTCAGTTAAGAATCTGCCTTCAGGGGCACCTGGGTGGTTCAGTGGGTTAAGCCTGCCTTCAGCTCAGGTCATGATCTCAGGGTCCTGGGATCCAGCCCCCCATCGGGCTCTCTGCAGGGAGCCTGCTTCCTCCTCTCTTTCTGCTAGCCTCTCTGCCTATTTGTGATCTCTGTCAAATAAATAAAATTAAAAAAAAAAAAGAATCTGCTTTCACCTCAGGTCATGATCCAGGGTCTGGGGCTTGAGTCCCACATTGGGCTCCTTGCTCAGTCAGGAGCCTGCTTCCCCCCTGCCTGCTGCTTCCCCTGCTTGTGCATATGTGCCCTCTCTGTGAATAATAAATAAAAGCTGTTAAAAAAAAAATGTTTTAAAAGGATCTTCTGTACTCCACATTATTAAAAATCAAAGATCTCAAGATTTGTACTATGGAGGCTTGGCCATTACTTATAGGCCTAGTCCTTCATTTTAGATAACGGAATCAGAACAGTATGATACAGTAGTAATGGCAAAGAATTTGTTATCTAAGCACCTAAGATCCGGGTGACAGTCTACCTGGAAGCAACTCAGTCTCTGTATTTCCAATCTCCTTATCTGTAAAATGAGGATAATTCCTATCTCACAGTGATAGCTAAGGATTAAATGAGATACCACTTGGGGACAGCAGGTTGGCTCAGTTGGTAGAGCATCCAGCTCTTGATCTCAGGGTCATGAGTTCAAGCCCCAGGTTGGGTGTAGAGCTTACTTTAAATAAATAAAATCAGTACAACCAATCAATAAAATAAATGAGATAACATTTGGAAAAATGTACCAAGTACTATGCAAGTGTCATTTATCATTAGGCTATTCCAACCTGTCAAGGTCACAGAGCAAGTTAATGGAACAATTAGAGTTAAGAATTCAAGTTTCCTAACTCCTAGTCTAGCGCATTTTGTGTAATAAACTAGGCTTCTGGTTCCCCTAGTCAAGGTTAACTCATTCTTTCATCTAGCTCAGGGCTTTTCAACCTTTGTGTGGTTGGGGACCTCTTTGAGAATTTGAAAGCAACAGGACCCTCTCCTCCAGCAAACTGCATATATGCACACCAACATTAAATCTCCTATGGCCCATCCACAGGCCCAGGCTCAAGAACTGCTGGTATGAAAGATGTACTAATAAGTTACTATCAGCAATTCTTGTTTCTTATTTTCATGCTGAATAATTTATGCCTTGGGGGGCGCCTGAATGGCTCAGTCAGTAGGGCATGGGGCTCTTGATCGCAGGGACAGGAGTTCGAGCCCCATGTTGGGTGTAGAAAGTACTTTAAAAAAAAATGAAAAATTTTTGGGGCGCCTGGGTGGCTCAGTGGCTTAAGCCGCTGCCTTCGGCTCGGGTCATGATCTCAGGGTCCTGGGATCGAGCCCCACATTGGGCTCTCTGCTCCGCAGGGAGCCTGCTTCCCCCCTCTCTCTCTGCCTGCCTCTCTACCTACTTGTGATCTCTCTCTCTCTGTCAAATAAATAAATAAAATATTTCTTTTTAAAAATAAATAAATAAATAAAAATGAAAAATTTTTAAAAATAAAAATTTATGGCTTGGTGACCTTGAAAAAGGGATTGGATCCAAGGAAACAACAACGGTGTAATTTGGGAATCTGAATGAAAGATACTGGCCCCAGATCATCATGTTCATTAGGTTAGAGACTTTACCTATGTACAACCACAACCAGGAAGGAGAGCCAAGTAAGAAGTAGGTAAAGGATTCAGTACTCAACAGCACAAAGCTCAGGGAAAAGAGTAGGCACTGACAATCAGATTATTTTCACCACGTTGCTAATACACAAACTATCATGACCATTTTCAAAGAGCCACCTAGAGACACCAGTCTCTTCTCTAGAGGAAAATATTCCCAAAATGTTTGTGATGGGATTTCTGCCCACACCCCCATACCCGTCATAACTCCAGACCAAACTCTTCAAATGACTCCACACTCCCTTCCCTTACTTTGATCAACACATTACAGTTACTGTAAGGAGAACCTGGTAAGGAGGGGGGGAAAAAATCAGCATTAAATCTTTGCAGAGGTCAATTCACCATTCTTCACTTCTCAAATTGGGAAAAAAAACTTAACCAGCCTAACCCACTGGAATGTTAAACAATTATAAAACACTTTATTTAAATGAAATGTTTCTGAAATATTAACAGATAATCTTCTGACACAAAACAATTAGGAGTTTCTTTGGTAATCTCCCATTTCGACGTTAAGCACCTAATTGAGTAGGGGCTCTTAATAATACCAACCACTGAATTCAGTTTCATTAACCTCCTGTTGTCCAGCTATACTTCAATCTCCTCCTCTGAAAAATAAAAACAGTACCTAACCTAAGCCACAAATACATTGTGGGCATATTTGGGAATTTCTAAATATGTTAACAGTTAATAGCTTTTATCCCTGAGAGGAGGAATACAATGTTAACAGTTAATAGCTTTTATCTCTTAGTGGTGGAATTATGGGTGATTTTAATTCTCTTACCTACATGGTGCTATAATTTTCAAGGTTTATATAACGTCGATATTATTTTTCAAACCAGATATTCTAAACTTAAAGCATTACCTACACATTCACAGATTTTCCATCTGATGATTACAAGAATCCCTAAAGAAATCCAATACACTGAAGGTTGATCAACAGAGCAAAAAGTTTTTTTTACAAGAAAAAATAAAACTATCCATGTTTTAGGGACCAGTTCTGTAAGTGGGAGATATTGACCTTTTGCAGAATTGCAGCATGAATCCTCCCAGCCCTTCACCTATCTAAGAGATTACTTCATTCTAGATAAATAGAAGCCAAGTCCTTGAGGATTCCACTTCCTAAATTTTCTACAAATCCATGAGTTCAGGTTGGTGGTCAAGGATAGCTGAAAACTGGTTTCCTAAAAAAGCTGATATACAACTTCTACCACTTGGTATTATTCATCATTTTTACCCTTTAAAGTAGCAGTAAATTAAGATGGTAGGGCCTTTCCACTTGGCCTCACAAATACAATTCAGCATCAGAATTAGTTTTTTGTTCTGTTTAAGGAGGGTCTTCCATTGTATCATACACTCTAACCAAGGGATTGTTTCTCAAACTGTCAGGACAATAAACTGTTATTAAAAAATCACCTAAGCAAAAAATAATAATAATTAATTTAAAACTTATTTAAAATACTTGAACTAAAACTGATGTTTTCAGGGGCCCTGGGACTCCATCTAAGGGTTGTGAGTTTGAGCCCCATGTTAGGTGTAGAGATTACATACATACATAAATCTGATGTTTTCAGTGAGTTTCTGCACTATCATGTGTCAAATTTGTTAGAAGCCTAAAAAAGACTAATTTTAATTTCTGATAACTACTGAAAACTTTAAGTTACAATTTGCATTAACCATGTCAAAACAAACCTCACGTGAGAGGGTTACAAGGGAACTGCAGAAGTTAAAAAGTCACTATCATCTGTTACCTACTTACTGAACTTCTAGTAAAAACAGTATGGATAATTACAAAAATGTGCATATGGATTCCAAATATTTATTCGTGTTGCAAGTATTTCAAACAGCATGCAGTTTAAAAACAGTGTCACTTCCAAGAATCGCTCCAATCAAAGGAGAGATCATCTCAAAGAGCCCAAATTATTCACCTGTAACAATGATTTTTCACTTCTTTTGTTCATACAAATTTGACCTCTTTGATCAGCTTACATTTCCTTAGGAATTACACCAGGTAATACTTAGAAACCACAAGTTTATTTTTTAGAAATAAGTTATTTAAAGATTACTCTAGGTATCTGTAACAATTTAAGGTAAAATTAGTTACCTCTATTTTTCCATCAACAAAATGGGAGTATACAGATTTTGGAAGATAAATTTTTCCACAGTATTTTTAGAATGGGTCCTTAAAGTCTCAACTTGTAATTCAACGTCACCTCAACTTTATTATCTTGCAAGGAAGAAAATGGGCTAGGGGACAAGTTTACCATCACCCAAGATGGCACAGTCACAAGCAACACCTCCCACAACAGCCACCATTTTGAGCAGCAGGACAGAATTTAACTACTCACGATTTTATACCAACTAAAAGAAAACAGTATTACCAAAATAACCGTTAAACATCTCTTGAATTTAAGCATCCCCAAATAAAAACACTTATCCTACTAACATTTTTAGTAAAGATCGTGCTTATTACAATTAGGTTCAAACTTTGAGAGCAAACGCTGTGGTGCTATCTAAAATGCCCAAGTTATTACATCTTCCTAAAAACAGAAGCCTACGATTTAATCGCATTGCTTTACTCAGCTTCAGGACTAAGAATCGCCAAAGGCCAGAAGGTGGTTCTAGTTTATGGGCCCACATTCTCCCACCGTACTTCTTTCGATCTTTTTATTTTCCCAATTTCATTAACTCTGCAACAAGAGTTAAGTTTCAACACTTCATTCATACAAGAAGCAAATGATATTTCCACAAACAACACTGAATCTAAAAACAAAGGTGAGGCAAAAATCCTAGGAATAAACGAACTAAAATCAATCCAAAAATGGCAGAAAGTAGGATAGGTGGGGGTGGGGAGGCAACAACAACTACGTGTTCCTCGAAAAGAGTAATTCTTATTTTGATTACTCCATTGGGGAACTCATTGGCAGAACTGAAAAGAAAAAAACTGACCAACAGTTTCCCTTTACCTTTGTCCAAGGCAAAAGGTGGTAAGTCCACTACATATACATTGCCATAGGAGGGCAAGCAATTCAACCTGCCAACCAATCAAATATTTCACACCCCCTTCCAAAAATAAAAATAAAAGAAAGGAGGACGGATGCTTGTAGGGGCTGGGTACTCGTCCGGGCCGTCGTGTACATTCCATTCCTCACACTCCCGCCACCATCCCTGCTACTAGGACCCCCTGATTTTAGTCCGGTTATCACAAAGCCCCGGGTTTGAAAGCACCTTCGGCCTGGCCAGAAAAGCCATCCCTTTACAACACGCCCGCCCGGAGGGATAATGGTGGCGAAATCAACTCAAAGAGCTCCCGAGGTCCCCGCATAAAGAGGGCTGTATGTTCCGAGGAAAGGCGCTATTAAAGAATAACGGAGTCCTAAACTTTCCCTCCGCCTCGGAGCCCCGAGCAAGGGCGAGCGCCGGGCGGCTCCCCGGAGGAGAGCGCGCCCCCGAGCCCAGGCCCCCATCACCGCCGGCCCGAAGTTAACCCAAAGCGCCCCCGAGAGTCGCGGGCCTCCGGCAGTCTGCAAAGTCCGATTCCCCCTCCACGCGCCCGCCGAAGTGGGGGCGAGCCTCCCCACGGCACGACAGACCCCTCCCCCAAACGGCCGCAGGCCGCCTCCCGGCCCGGTCCGAGTTAATCCAGCCCGCACCCCGTCCCCGCCCGGAGCAGCTGGCTCGCCGCTTCAATGGCACCGGGCAGGGAGCGCGCGCACGCACTCTCCCCACACACTCAGCCTCCTGCCCGAGAAGTCCCGGGAGAGTCGGCCGGGTCCCACTCGTACAAAAGCGCACTCTCCCCCCGCCCTCCCGCCGCCCGCTTCGCCTGGCCCCGGAAGGCGCGGGTGGGTACGGCGGCCACGAGCGAACGTCCCGAGCCCGGACGCCGGCACTTGGCGTCCCCCGCCCGCGCTCTGGCCCTTCAGCGCCTCGTGCCCCCACCTCCGAGCCCTTCTCCTCGCTGCGGACTACCGGCCAAAGTCTCCGCGTGCCCCCCGCTCCCTCCCGCACGGTGCTCCCAGACTCCCGAGGGGGGCCGGGGAGAAAGGGGCGCGGGGTGCGCCACCTCTCCCGCTCCTCGCGGCCACTCACCTCGATCTCAAAGTCGGGCAGACGGAACGCGGTGCGAAAGAGCGAGCAGAAGTGCGCGATGGCCGGGACTTCCCACCAGGAGCGGAGCTCGCCCAGCCCGGCCGCGCCGCCCTCCTCCGGGCACATCTCCCAGGCGCGGCGGTGGCGGCGGCGGCCCCGAACCCCAAGCGCGCCTCGGCGGCCCCACGCTGCCCGCGCACCGCTCGCCCGCCCGCCTCGGACTCCCGCCGCGTCGCAGCGCCTCAGCGCCTCAGCTTCTCGGGCGGGGGTGGCGGCGGCGGCGGCGGCGGCTGTTACTCCCGCTGCTGCCGCCGCTCGGCGAGTGCATGAGCTGAGGGCGGGCGACCCGGGCGGGGGGCGGCGGCTCGGGGGCCCGAGTTACTGAGGCGTCTGCTGCTCCGGCTGCCGACGGGGTCCGCGCGCGCGCCCCATCCTGCGGCTGCGGCTACGGCCGCCCCCAGTACCATACAATATAATCATCTCACCGCTGGGGAAAACAGATGGGGCTGGGGGGGGGCGGGGGGAGGGGGCCGAACAGAGGGCCTGGGGGAGGGGCCGCCCACGAGGAGGGGGCGGGGCTGCCCTCACCACAACAACAACCCCCGCCCCCGCTCCCCACCCCCAGTCCGGACAGCTGCAATTGGAAGAGAGGGGGAGGGGAGAGGGAACTGAGCGCCCCAAGAAAGAAGAGGAGTGTGGCTTGAAGGGAGCGAAGTACCCCCCAATCAACTGCCGTGGGACTCACTCCGCTTTCCAGGTGTTTGGGACGGAGGAGTTTACTGACTTGGACCAATGAGGACAATAAGGGTCTCTCCCACCCCCCACTTGGCCTTAGTGGTCGCGCCCTTTTAAAGGGCCCGCCGGCTGGTGCTTTCGGTAGGGGCTAGATCCCGAAACACGCACGTGTGAGAGTTCAGTTATTATTGGTGCTGAGAGTATCCCTGGAGAACCAGTGGGTTGTGGCCCCCAGAAATGTGAGGCCTGGCGAGATAAAGTGATTTCCACCTGTTCTCAGCACTTTTATTCCATCCAAGAACCGTGTTCCAAGGAGATCTAAAGTAGCTCTTCTCTCCAAGGAAAGAAGGTGGTGGGGCTGGTTAAGCTGGAACCAAGTAGGATGGAGGCTGGAGAGCGGCGGGAAGGGTGGGGTAGGGGGAGGCACCAATCAGCAGCCTTGCGCGAAGAGCGACACCCCCACCCACCCACCCCAGGGAATGGACACGTGTGACCGCCCCAGAGAAGACGGGCTCGGAGCCCTGCAACTGCCCTGGCTGCAGAAAAGCTGCCTGGAAGAGTGCGCACAATGTAGTTAGAAAGCTGGGGGATGGGAAACGGGAGATGGTCTGAGGAGTGTACTCTGGGAGGGGTAGAGATCTGCACGCCCAGGCTGAGGGAATGTGCTCTGGGAGAGGAGTGTTGAGGTGTGTGCTTTAGAAATATTAAATTCTGTAGTACGTTACAATTCTGCTAAGTCCGAAGGAAGAATAAAACCCCTCAAAACCAGACCAGCAATGTGGAAAAACGACAGTGAATGCCCAGAGACTTGTACTGGTCATTGCAGTTAACGTTTTTAGTTCTGGGTATTTCTCAATCTTTGAGGGCCTTAGCCGGGTTCTGTATCTGCCTCTGGGTTAGTAAACACTACCCCTGACCTTCCCCTAAAGTACTCAAGTACTTACTGAGTGACAGGCACAGTTATAAAGTGTCCAGTGGCTAAATCAAAGATCCTCTTATACCCTGAGCAGTGCAAAATCTGGAGAAAAATTACGAGCGGATTTATGTGATAGATTTTGGAGTGGGCTGTCTGGAACACCCCACACACACACACTTTATTCTGGTCATTTTAATAACCTGTTGTGTTTTCATAAAGCACCATTTAAGGAAAAAGAAAAGCCAAATTCTTAAAGTGTATTTAAATGTATCTTTCATGAGTCAAAATACTTCTAACACTGGCTCCCCCAATGCCCCCTCCTGGCTTGGAAACGGGCCCCAAAGTTATGCAGTTTTGTTCTTTATTACCTGGAACTATTTAGTGATTTGAAATTCATCCTCCAATTCTACCACATGCTTTCTTTCATCTTTGACAAAAATGAACATATATCTAAATGCTCCCAAAGAGCAAAGGCTCCAGTTTTGTGTGTTTATAAAGCACAGCTCTTCTGTAGATATCCTATTAATAGATGAGATGTGAAAGGGGTGACAAGCCACTGTGGAATTAATCACATAAACTGAATTAGCTGTTTTCAGGACTTTCTCTTCCTGTCTTTCCTCATTTCCTCACAGGTCAGTTTGACTTTTCCCTCTCTCTTTTTAAAAACAGCTACCGTCTTCGTGTTCATGTCTAATCCATTATATCCTGACTGTTCTTTCCCCAGTTTCTTTTTCCTAGTTCTCCCTCTGTCTTCTCATTTTTGCTTGTATCTTTTATCATTATTTAACCTTTTTTTTTACCTTGCCTCTCAATTGTCCCTGCCAGCCAGCCAAGTAATAATAGTACCTAGAACTGTGAACAGCACCAGGAAGCAGAAAGGTGAGAAGATGTGGTTACTCCAATATGTTTGAGTACTGGTTACAACACCCCCCACACCCCCTACACCCCGCACCCCGCCCCTTAGTTGGAAGGCTACTCTATTGTCCTCTTCCCTCCCCCACACCACTGGCCAGTCCTGTTAATCAACAAAACTGTCCTGGAACTGGAGGTGCCCCCTGGTGGTGGTTAGAGAGTCGTCTATCTCTCTGAGCACCTTTTCCTCCTCCTGCATCTTTCCCCCTGCCACCGCCTTTTCTCCTTCTGAGGATCCGGTCTGAGTTCATATGCATCGGCACACCAAATTCAGACCTGTCTCTTCCTCCCTCCCTCCATCCCTCCCTCCCTTCTCTTTAACACCTTTGGGCGCCTGGGTGGCTCAGTCCTTAAGTGTCTGCCTTCCGCTGTAGTAGTGATCCCAGAACCCTGGGATTGAGCCCCGCTTGGGGCTCTCTGCTCAGCGAGAAGCCTGCTTCTCCCTCTCCCACTCCACTGCTTGTGTAGTCTCTCTCTATGTCAAATAAAATAAATCTTTAAAAATAATAAGACCTGTTTCTTTCTGTCCTTCTCTAACTCTAGTTGTGTGTCTGTAGTTTTTTGCTTGGTTCCTCCCCTTGCTTTGCTCTCCCCCAACCCCATCTTTCACCAACAGTCTAAAACCAGTTCTGGCCCCAGAGCTAAGGAGTCTTAGTATGTCTCTGGTCTGGCTCAAAGTGTGGTCTCAGAGTTCCCTGAATTTGGACTTCAGATAGAGCCTCACATTTGGAGTTGATAGCCTGAGTCTTTGACCCTGTCTTGAATATTTGTCCCACCATTCCCTTGGGACTTCACTAGCTCAGATTTATTTCTTGGACCCACTTTTGGCCTCATCTCCTGGAGTCTGGATTAGGACCTCTGTACCTGTATGTTAGTCACTGGCCTTCTTTCATTTCTCCCTTAGTTTCAGAATGGTACCTCTATCTCTCTCTGGCTTTTCCCAGCTTGGCCCATTCTTTCACCCCTGAAACACTGTTTGTATTGGCTTCCTTAAAAATACTTACAGCTCTGGGTGCCTGGGTGGCTCAGTGGGTTAAAGCCTCTGCCTTCAGCTCAGGTCATGATCCCAGAGTCCTGGGATTGAGCCCCACATCAGGCTCTCTGTTCCGCAGGGAGCCCGCTTCCTCCTCTCTCTCTGCCTGCCTCTCTGCCTACTTGTGATCTCTGTCAAATAAATAAATAAAAATCTTAAAAAAAAAAATTCCATACAGCTCAAACTTTCTTTTTCCCTTTCTCTCTCCTGCCTCTTTTCCATTTGTGAGCCTTGCCAGTTAGCCTCAGATTACCTTGAAAGTGCCAAGAAGTAATTCTCTTTCATATTCGCCACAGCCTTCAGTTCCATATCCTCTCCTAATTAAATGTTTTCCATTTTAAAAACCTCACGATAATTAGTTTGGCTAATCTGTTTTGCTAATTCATTAATGCTGCAAAAAATATTTGTATTTCTCTTTGTAATTATGCGTTAATTTCAGTTCTGGTGGAATTTTTATTGATTCCTGGAAGATCATCTGAGAAACTAACCTCTGTTTTATAACACTGCTTCTTTGGGAAATACATTGCAAGTTCCAAATGATCAGCTAAAAACATTTATTTGAACCTTGGAAGAGATGTGACAAATAAAAGTGTGTCTTCTCCCATAACCACAGATAACCAGGACTAGAATCCAGATCTTCTAATTAGTCATCCAGTTTTCTCTCTACTAGGTCACACTGCTGGAATTGCCCTTTCTTTTCGTTTTACCTAAACAACTTGACCTGGATCCTCCTTGTTTCAGTCCCAGAGTCCCAGACCAAGTACCTCACAAATCCTCATACACCCTCACATACAACCTTCCTTTCTCATTAGACAGCTGCCTTCCATAAAGTACCCATGCCCAAAGAGGGCTGTGAGTCAGGCATATTTTAAAATTTTAGACATTGTAGAAGGTAAATTCCATTAGTAGTCAAGAAATAAAGGTTCTCTCTTAGAAAAGTCTTAATCTTAGGGCGCCTGGGTTTCTTGGTTGGTTAAGCATCTGCCTTCAGCTCAGGTCATGATCTCAGGGCACATTTGGCTCCTGCACCTGGGATGGAGCCCTGCTCAGTGGGGAGCCTGCTTCTTCCCCCTCTCCCTCTGCTGTTCCCCCTGCTTTTGCTCTCTGGCATTCTCTGTTAAATAAATAAATAAAATCTTTTTAAAAAGAAAGGAAAAGTCTCTTAATCTCTCTGAATTTCATCTGTGAGACTAAGGGCTTGAGCTAAATGGTCTCTTAAATTCTGTGGCTTGGCCTTTAAAATAGAACCAAATTAATTTTCTTAAAATTTAAATTCAACCATAGCACTTACTTGCTCAAAATTCAGTGAGTCTCCCTTGATCATGACCCACTCAAAACGTACTTCCTGGGGTGCCTGGTGGCTCAGTTGTTGGAGCAGCTGGCTGCCTTTGACTTGGGTCATGATCGCAGGGTCCTGGGATGGATCCTAGGATGGAATCCCACATTGGGCTCCCAGTTGGGTGCCAGCTTCTCCCTCTCCCATCGCCCCTGCCCCCTGCTCATGCACGCATGTGCTCGCTCTCTCTCAAATAAATAAAGTCTTTTTAAAAAATAAAACAAAATAGGGATGTCTGGATGGCTCAGTCGATTGAGCATCTGTCTTCAGCTCAGGTCATGATCTCCAGGTTTTGGGATTGAGCCCTTGTATTGAGCCCCTGCATCGGGCTCCTTGCTCAGTGGGGAGCCTGCTTCTCCCTCTGCCTGCTGCTCCCCCTCCTTGTGCTCTCTCTCTGACAAATAAAATCTTAAAATAAAATAAAAGCCTGCTGTGAATTCGTTTTTTTCCCTTCATCTCTTCCTTTGCCTTTCTGCTTTCTCCTCCTGGAACTCATTCACTTAGCATTAAAGATCATGTTTTTCTCAATGCACATCTCAGTCCAGCCTTTCTCCTGAGTTTCAGTGTCATTTCCCCAAATGCCAATTGCATGCTTCCCATTACCTTAAACTCAACATGTTGAAAGAAAGGAAAATAACAACAACAGCTAGCTCAGCATTTTTCTATCCACCTCACACACCTTCACTGGTTTTCTAATTCTTTTAATGGAAGAACTGTATTCCCAGACTCCTGGGTTCACTTTTTTTTCCATGACACTTTTCTTCTCCCTTTTTTCTATCTAATAATCACATTCTTATTGGTTCTTCCTTCATGATGTTTCTTGGATCCCTTTTCCTTTTGATAACCTCAGTTTCTATCTTAAGCCAGGTCCTATTCATCTCATTTTTTTAGAGGCTTCCTGGTATTCTTCCATCTAGTTCCCCGACTCACTCTATCTTGACCAGTATAATCAGATTTATCTTCTTAAAACAGTGCTTAAAATAGCAACAGTGTGAAGAAAGTGAATTTAATTTTAGTAATATAGTTTCTTAAACCCAGTATATCCAAAATACTATGATTTCAAGATGTAATTGGTACAAAATATATCAATGAAATATTTCACATTCATTTTTTTCATACCAAGTCTTTGAAATCTGGTATGTACTTTACACTTAAATATGCATTTCAGTTAGGATTAGCCATATTTCAGTTCTCAGTCTGCCACATGGGGCTAGTGGCTATCGTATTCGACCTTATGGATCTATAGTATCCAGAATGATCAGTACTCACTCCGACCCTCTAAATCTTTGGCTCTTGGCCTCTCCAAACTCTGCCTCTCTGTATAGACCCTGGCCTACTGCAGTGTAGTTTCTTCCAACTTACCTCTTTCATGAATGCTTCATTTCACTGAGTAAATCTCAGCTCTTCCACAGGGAACGGCCCACAGGGCACCTTTATTTCTGTCCTCCACCTGCTCCCTTAGAGCAGTCTACAGATAATTGATCATAAATGAAGGTTTGTGAAATTAATGTATTGTGTATTACTAATAAGTTTGTAGAAAACATTGCTCTCTCTACATGTATTTTTTTAATTTTTAAAAGATTTTATTTATTTATTTGACAGACAGAGAAATCACAAGTAGGCAGAGAAGGCAGGCAGAGAGAGAGGAGGAAGCAGGCTCCCTGCAGAACAAAAACCCCAATGAGAGGCTCGATCCCAGGATCCTGAGATCATGACCTGAGCTGAAGGCAGAGGCTTATCCCACTGAGCCACACAGGTGCCCCTTTCTACATGTGTTTTTTTATTTATCATAAAAGTCTGACGGAACAAAGATTATAATTTTTAAAGTGTCAGTATGCTTGCTATTACTATAGAGTCTAGTTAACCACCTAGTTTTAAGATTACTTTCAAACCTTTCACATAAACCTAATTTTGTACTTCCACTTGATTTCTCCACTTCTAGTGATTTCTTTAATATTTAAGATTGTTTTTCCCAGTCCTAATTTTTCCCTTTCACTGTATCAGGCTTTTGGTTTCTGACTATTTTCATAATATTTTCAAGTTTATTTTATGCGGCAACAAGTTAAATACTATACAAATGAAACCGCACGGGTGTGTGTTCACATTCTCCACTCCAGGCTAGGAACATTGCCCTGGGATATAAGGCACACATGAGCAGTAAATGAACAAACAGCAAGTTATAAAGGGATTAAATAAAATTGCCCTTGATCATGTCAGTGATGCTACCATGGCTTATCTTTATGTTTCCTTCCTCTCTTGACAGCCTTCCAGTTCTGTCCCAACTCTCCTTCCTAGCTGTCATGGAACCTGTGGTTCCAGCCCTCGATTACCTTTGTCCGCCTTGGGAAGCTTGTCAGTGTTGGATATCCTGTAAAGCAGGTTTCAGAAGTGAGGCATGGGGGGAGGGGGTCCAAAAGGATAGGCAACTGGTTGGGGCAAAAGATGACAGAGACAACAAGAGATAATTTATTGAGAAAGAATGTTTGTATTTTCTAAAAATGTGTTGGGGGGCACCTGGGTGGCTCAGTGGATTAAAGACTCTGCCTTTGGCTCAGGTCATGATCCCAGGGTCCTGGGATCGAGCCCAGCATCGGGCTCTCTGCTCGGTGGGGAGCCTGCTTCCCCCTCTCTCTCTGCCTGCCTCTGCCTACTTATGATCTCTGTCTGTCAAATAAATAAATAAAATCTTAAAAAAACAAACAAACAAAAAAAAAACCTTTCTTCTTAAAAAAAAAAAAAAATGTGTTGGGGCGCCTGGGTGGCTCAGTGGTTAAATCCTCTGCCTTCAGCTAGGGTTGTGATCTCAGGGTCCTGGAATCGAGCCCCAGATCGGGCTCTCTGCTCAGCGGGGAACCTGCTTTCTCCTCTCTCTCTGCCTACCTCTCTGCCTACTTGTGATCTCTGCCTGTCAAACAAATAAATAAAATCTTTTAAAAAAATATATGTTGAGATAGGAGGCAAAGTCATTGTAAAGATTCACTGTGGATAGAGAATCAGGGTGAGAAATTCTTGAGCTAACCAGCTCTTGTCATGAGCTCCAGGTGATGTGTGGAAGTGTTGAATCACTGAATCATACACCTGAAACTAGTATTACACTGTATGTTAACTAACTGGAATTTAAATAAAAACTGAAAAAAGAAAAAGAAATTCTTTGGCTAACTATAGTGGGCTCTGTGTAAAGGTCTCCCCCCAACTCACCCACTTTTCCCAGCAATTTCTCTCAGCATCTCCCTGGTTAATTATCCTCCCTAAAGCCCAGACTGAAGTGGAAACACACTCAGAGTAACCTGGTCCTCCTTTGTACCTGTCCACACCTTTCTCCAAAGCTTCTTAGGATGGAGACTCTCATTACTGTGAACTGTGAGGCCCGCAGCGTCCATGTGCTTCCACAGCACCTGTAATAAGAGCTGCAAGGCTGCCTGCCTGGACCAGGGCTATGTGAGCAGCTCTCTTTATTTTTTACTTTAAGACTGGTAATTTGTTTTTGCCATGACACTGAGGTGTCAGGCTTGAAACCCTGCTGACCCTGGTTGAGAAAGGCTGCCGGCACTCTCAGAGGTACAGCCCTAAGCATGGTGGCTGTGGCTCCCAGGTGCATTGCTTCTGTCTGCTCCGGCTGAAACTAGCTTGAACCAGAGCTAGGGCTAGCAAATACTGTTGTAATGCCACATGCAGTGGTAAAGGACATGATTACAAATGTTAGTCCCTTCTACCACTGAACCCCTCTTTGATTCAGGACTCAGAACATCATCAGATTTTATCGCCTGCTAAAGAACTCTTAATTCTATTCTAGAAACTGTATCTAAGAATCAGCTCTCTTGCTGCCTCTGGTTGCTTAGTCCATGTTTATGCTGTTCGGTTCCAAAATTCCTCTCTGAATTCCTGGAGTGTCCATCCCTGGCCTATCTTATTGTGGCATCTCCCCTTGTTCTTGACACCAGGTCAAATAGCTTTGTAGCATCTCAATTCTCAGTGCCATTCAGAGGCTGGTGAATCTTAATGAGTTCTTCTCTTAATCTCTTTTCAAAGGGACTACAATCCTTAATTTCTTTAACTTTCTTTTTAATTATTTTAGCTCCTTGTGTCATTCCTTTGGCCTCAAACCATCCCTACTCAGTTTAAAGGTCACATTATTTTGGTTGACAAAGTGCCCAGGGTTGTGTACAATCTGGCTTCAAACTCCTTAGCTGGGCCAGACTTGTCTCTCCAGTTTGATTCATTCAATATAGAAATATACATTTAGGTAGAAAACTCAGTTTCTGTCTTTAAGGGATCTCCAATGCAATTGACAGGATTATCCATGCTGTATAGATTGTAAGTATACTATATAATGTTAAAGTCATAAAGGGGTATAAGAAAGAATACAATACATTTGGCTCCTTTTAGAGAGGAGTTCAGAGTTTAGTATGAGATGGAGGGTTTGGGGAGGCTTCAGGAGGAAGATGGATCTTGAACTAAAACACAGTTGGCCATCTTCATTCAGAACTTAAAATCTTGAGTGAAATTCTATTGAATTCAAAACCAATTTAAAAAGCAATTAAGTTAGAATTATTTTTTAACTTAAAGTGATATTTAGTAGAGAAAGTGGTATAGTGTAAAGACAACAGCAGTATTTTAGGGTTCAAAAGACTTGGGATTCTAGTTATAACTTTAGTATCTGTTATCTATGTGAGCCTGGGTATCACATTGCATTTTCTCAAATAATAAATAATAACAGTACACAGCCCCACTCCATTTACCTCCATGATTGATACGTGAAGCAAAGGAGATAATTACATAAATTATAAACAGCCATATATATACAAAGAATTACTGATTTCATTATTTTTAAACCTACTCCGTTCAAAAGTGTTATATTTTCATAAAAACCTGAACTTTTTGCTTCTTCTGGACAGGTCCCAAGGGAGTTATTTTCTCTGTTGATTTATATTCCACACCCATATATTTAAGATGGAGGAGGGAAGGACTATAAAATATGTATTTTACATTTGAACAAACGTAAAGACGGGAGCTATGTCCTCACTGGGAAATGTCATTAGCACCAAGTATCTATTTTATTGTTTCATTGGTTTCATTGATTTGATTGTTAAATACCAATTAAAGCTGTAAAATTGGGCTTGGAAAATAAAATAAGCTGAGAGGTCTTCCATAATAGCAGTGAAAGGTCCCTCTGGTAGAGTATGCCTTAACCTTTTAGCTTAATTCATACAGAATTTTTTGAGTATCAATCGACTTTAAGAAAATGAAAAGTAGAAGGGTAAATGTGCTTCAGGTGCCATCACTGTAGAAGCCATATTTGTCCTTGATTTCTTTTTTTTTTTTTTAAAGATTTTATTTATTTACTTGACAGACAGAAATCACAAGAAGGCAGAGAAGCAGGCAGAGAGAGGAGGAAGCAGACTACCTGCGGAGCAGAGAGCCCGATGTGGGGCTTGATCCCAGGACCCGGGGATCACGACCTGAGCCAAAGGCAGAGGCTTTAACCCGCTAAGCCACTCAGGTGCCCCTATCTTTATTTTTGAACTTAGAATGAAGAGCAAACATTTTTTGTAGTCTAAAGTAACTTTCAATAACTACAGTAAACACTATTTTATTATAATATAAGATCAGATTACTACTTGTTTAAGCTAACCTCATTCTTTTTATCAAGAAAAAAACCCAAAGTTTCTACATTTCACGAATAAAAATGTGAGATTAACATTGTTTTCTAATTTGATTGCTCCAGGCACTCATTCAATAAATAGTTATTGAGCAGCTACAATAAATAACAAATATTTATTGAGCTTTAAGCATTGTTATGAGTTGAGGATCTTGAAATTCTTGTGAACTTCACATCTATTATGTTTATGGAATCATTTTTAAAGTTAATCAAGCCTTCTTCATCACCTCCTACCTCATTCAACAACAAATGAAACATCCTGTAAGGTTGTTGCCCATGTATAGCTGAAAATGTGAAAGGGGTGGGAATATGAGAAGCAGGGAAACCTGTTGGTGAACAAGGAAAACTATGGGAATACCTTGTGATAACTGCAGGTGTTACTGCATGATTTGGTTATGATTAAGCTGTTAGGTTTAATCATACCAAAGAACAAGACATTCCTGGTAATAGTGCAGAGGCTGGCTTTAATTCTGTCCTATACCACTTGAATATTAGCTAACATGATGGCCTCAAAAAACATTATGGTATGTCCCTGCCAGACTAAACTACAGGAGTTAGCAAGCTTCTTAATTAATATAGAAAAGACAAATCTCTAGACACAATACTTAATGCTAAGCCTAGGAACTCTGAAAAGTTCTTTAACAGTTCTATCTCCCAAATTAGTCCTCTGGCCTTTAGAGCACATACCGTGTGCGCATTGGAAACCCAAATTCCAATCAAGCTTTTAACTAAAGGCTGGATGGTGAGCCATAAAAAATAAATTGATATCATCAATTCATTTGCAGGGGTACAAGTGCCTGTGCCTTAAAACCCATGACACATGGCAACAAGTCATATTTCTTTTTCTTTCTTTTTTTTTTATTTTTATAAATTTATTTATCAGAGAGAGAGAGAGAGAGCAAGCAAGCAGAGGAAGAGGGAGAAACGGACTCCTGCTGAGCAGGGAATCCGACATGAGGCTTAAATCCAGGACCCCGAAATTGTGACCTGACCCAAAGGCAGATGCTTAACTGAGGCACCTCAGGGAGTCATATTTCTTGTTGGCAATCTTAACTGAGGCCAAAATCGAGGTGAAAGAACCACTGATGGCTAATGGGGGGGTGGGTTGCTGGTGGGATGCTTAGTATTGGTCAGTAGTGGTAGACGAGTGAAAGATCATATAATAAATGAAAAAGCATTAATATCATTCTAGGTTAGGACCAAGCCCAGTGTCTGAGCAAGTGAAAAAGGCCTGCACACCAACTGAATGTTTCTTGCTCTTTCATGGGGAAGAAAAGGACTTGGGCCCAGGATTTCCATGTCTGTCATTCTATTTCCTTCACGCACAAGAATTCTTTAATTTTAACAAATAGAAAGAAACCTATACCAATTGCTCACTTGAAGCCTCTCCTGATATCTGGCATTGATGTAAATGAGCCTCAGGTTGCAGGTAACAGAAACTTAAGCACTGAATGAGCAGTTACCCTCTGCTGTGCTCCCTGTAGGAGCTCCCTAACAATGGAAACTCTATGGCTCCCTAACTATGGGAGCTATAAACATAATACTCTAGGATGCTAGCTTACTTTCTTCCCCATTGGCTGGCTTTCTTTATTTTTTTCTTTCTCTTAACATTTTTATTTATTTATTTGACATAGAGAATGCACAAGCAGGTGAAGTGGCAGGCAGAGGGAGAAGCAGGCTCCCCACTGATGTGGGGCTCGATGGGATCATGATGATCATGATCAGAGCAGAAGACAGATGTTTAACCTACCGAGCCACCCAGGCCCCAGCCACATTGGCTTTCCCATCCAGTTGACTCTATTTGAGTTAAAAGGGTGATTCCCAACTGCTAGCTACTCTACCAACCCAAGTGGGATATGAAATATCCAGCTGTGTCCTTTCAGGTCTTCCCAGCTCATCATCTGAATAAAGACTCTGCCAAGACCATTACTGAGGAGCCAAGAAGAACAGAATCAGATAAGCCTGGTATGGGTATAAAGAGTACAAATGAGCTTCTAGATATGCTTATGCATAATAAGGACAGGCTATGAAAAGGATAAAGTGGAAAGAAAAAATGGTATACATTTAATCATTGAACTTAAGGTGTTGGTAAGATTAGAACAAAATGGAGCCCTGGAGGGAACGCAGGTTCGAAGTGCAATAGTGGTTTCATGGTCCAGACATGCCCTATTAGGCTCTCTGGATTAGCCTACCCCCTCATCCCCAGGAGTGCTGTCACACTTTGCCTGATCACTTCCTACTTACAGAGATGGGGGGGAGGTGGTCACTACATCATCTGCCAGACGATTCCAGTTTTTACCAATTTTAGTTACTCAAAAAAGTGAAATCTACCTCTCTGTAGATTTTACTCAATGATTCTTAATTCAGGAGCAAGATAAAAATACATTACTCTCTCTTCTACTTAAGAGAAGGCTCTCGGGGTGCCCGGGTGGCTCAGTGGGTAAAAGCCTCTGCCTTTGGCTCAGGTCGTGATCCCAGAGTCCAGGGATCGAGCCCCGTGTTGGGCTCTCTGCTTGCCAGGGAGCATGTTTCCTCCTCTCTCTCTCTCTGCCTGCCTCTCTGCCTACTTATGATCTCTGTCTGTCAAATAAATAAATAAAAATTAAAAAAAAAAAAAGAGAAGGCTCTCGTTATTGTCACTCTAGGACTTCTCTTTCCCCCAAATAAATACTCCCCGTTCATGTAGTCGGTATTTATTTGTTCATTTATTTAGAGCAGGACTCAGATCTGGATTGTTCATTATTGTATTCCTAGCACCTAGAGCAGTGCCCTAGTGTAGTAAAGTAAAGCCAAACCAAAACAAAAACAAAAATCATTTACGGAGGGCCTTTTCCTTGCCATGCATGGTGCTTGGCTCCAGATTTAGATTTATGAAGTTCAATAAACCAGGGTCTGTGCACTTTGGCAGTTAAAGTCTAGAGAGGAAGGCAAACAAATAAATCAAGTATTACAGGTTTAAGTGTAGACCCAGTGCAGTATTGAGCACACACAAAGGATATCCAAACTAAAGTGGGGCACCCGAGAATTCTTCCTGGACAAGAAGATCCCTCGGTGGAGCTTGAAGGATAGAGTGCCGCTTGGATGGGTGGGGGCATGGGGAAGCAGAGAGACGCAGTGGCGTGAAATAGCCAAGTGGCTCAGCTGGAGTGAAGTGAAGCATTTTGGTAGGTTGTGGTAGGAGGATAGAGGTGGAACTTGGGCCTTCAGTGCTAAGTTCAGAGTTGAAGCCTTCTGCTAAAACATTTGGAGAAGCTATCGAAAGATTTTTAAGTAAGAGAGTGACATAAATTGATTTTTATATTTAGACCATTAACAAATCTTGGCTTGAGGAAGCAAAGGGAGCAAAGGGAGACTGAAGTCCAGAAGACTAGCTAGGAAACAGACTGAAGTCACGAATGCTGAATTCAGCAATTCAGGCCAAGAGCAATGAGATCCTGAGTAAAGCAGTAGGAGAACAATTGGAGAACAAGGACAACGGGGATAATCCTGCAGAGTTAGAATCTGTAGGCTTTGGTGACTGATGTGCGTGGTGCTTGAGAAACAGGTGTCCTAGAAGACTTCAGTAGCTGAGCAAGGGATGACATGACTGCCTGAAACGAGGAACGTCTGTTTTGAGAAAAATTGGCACGAGCAGGTTTGTACATAGTAACCTTGAGGCGCTGTGGGCATTCACGGGTAGACATCCAGCAGGAGGCTGGATGGACAAGACCAGCGGAGAGGTCTTGGTAGGGATACAGCTGAGGGGGCCATCAGCGTGAGGACAAGATTTTGGTGTGGTTTCCCTGAGGGGGCAACCGAAGGGAGAAGGGCAGAAGGCTTTTCTTATTCCTTACTCACATGATGTGGATTGAAGACTTCTTAAAGTCCCCTGAAAGCTCTTTACCAAGGTTCTTCCTGGAATGGTACATAACAAACAAATACATAAGTTAGTTCCCTAATGCGTGTATAAAGTGTTGCTCTCCCTGACCCATTAAGCATGTTTATATGATGACAACAAGCTGACATTAGCTTTTTGGCAGCTTGTCACATCATCGGTTCACACTGAGCTAACGGACAACTGAAACCCCCGGGTTTTTAAGTACATTCTCAGGCCAAGGGCTCCTCCGACTGTTTTCCTGTAATTAATTTTTAGAACCTGATTATGCAATTTTACATTGACCTACTGGAAGATGACCTCCTCACCCTGCATTAAACAGGCCTCTTTCTGCTGTCAAAATAAAGGCACCTCATGTTAATATCATGTAGAGAATATAAAGAAATTTCAGAAAAATTTAAAAAATTTTTAATTGATGTATAGTTGACATACAATATTATATTAGTTTCAGGTGTGTAACAAAGTGATTCGACATTTAGATACATTAAGAAATGCTCACCACAGTAAGTATAGTCACCATCTGTCACCATACAAATTTATTACAGTATCATTGGCTATATTCCCTGCGCCGTACTTTTAGAAAAGCATTTTAAAACAGGACCTAGAGAAAGAAGTTAATGAGATTATGTTGCAGTGTTGTTGCTGGAGGAAAAAACATTGTCATGTGTGCTAATTGGCTTTGCCAAAAACAGTTATGATTTTCAGTCTCATCTGGGTCCTGATGATGCTTAGGATCTTTTCCTGAGTCCCTAGTTAACCTTTCCTGGTCCTCTAACAGCTGTTCTAACCTGTTCCCATTAGCCTGGTGATCCTAATCCAAGCCTGGTCTGGCTCTCTGTCTCACTGTCAGCAGATGCCCTCATCCACTACTCAGAAAAGAGAGGCATCAATGACCATCTCCCTGACTTCTCCGCTGACCTTGAATCATGCCCACATCTTCTGTTCCTCCTTCCCCTTCTCCTCTGTGCTGAGTCCATCCTTCTCACAGTCTTCGTGGCATGGATCTGATCCTGTCCCTTTCTCTGAGGCCTGGGAATGGGAGAGCTCAGTTACAGAAGGTAACATTCACAGAAGGGGGAAGTATATAAAAATGTCAATAGTGATTTTTTCCCCTACTGGGAACTGGAGTGTTCTGTGATTTTTAAATACACAAATGTATTTTTTTCCACTTTAAAATTAATATATGATGGTATGTAAATTGTCTGAATAAAAGTTGTTTTTTAAAAAAGTAATAATATGTGGTCCCAGATCCATTATTCACAATCTTTCACTTCTTGGAGTAACTTTTTTTAAAGATTTTATTTATTGGGGCACCTGAGTGGCTCAGTAGGTTAAGCCTCTGCCTTAGGCTCAGGTCATGGTCTCAGGGTCCTGAAATTAAGCCCCACATCAGCCTCTCTGCTCAGTGGGAAGCCTGGTTCCCCCCCTCTCTCTGCCTGCTGCTCTGTCTACTTGTGATCTCTCTCTCTCTCTGTCAAATAAGTAAATAAAATCTTTTTAAAAAAAGATTTTTTTTTAATCTTTTAAATCTTTTAAAATCTTTTTTTAAAAAGATTTTATTTACTTATTTGAGAGAGCGTGAGCGGGGCAAGGGTCAGAGGGTGAAGCACACTCCCCACTGTGTAGAGAGCCAGATGTGAGACTTGTTTCTGGGACTCCGGGATGATGACCTGAGCTGAAGGCAGATGCTTAACCAACTGAGCCTGGGTGGCTCAGGCAAGTGGCTCAAGTTTCGTGGTAAGGATTGAATGAGTGAAGTATTCCTGATATACAGAAAATGCTTTTTTAAAAATTAACTTTTAAAAATGTAACTGGGTGGCTCAGTCAGCTAAGCGTCTGCCTTTGGCTCACGTCATGATCTCAGGGTCCTGGGATCGAGTCCTGCCTTGGGCTCCTTGCTCAGCTTCTCCCTCTGCCTGCTGTTCCCCTGCTTGTGCATGCATGTGCTCTCTCTCTCCCTCCCACTGTCTGACAAATAAATAAAGTCTTTAAAGAAAAAAAGTGGGGGGGGGGGGCTCCTGGGTGGCTCATTTGGTTGGGCGATTCCCTTCAGCTTGGGTCATTATCCCAGGGTCCTGGGATCAAGCCCCACATCAGTGTCTCTGCTCAGTGGGGTGTGGTGTCTGCTTCTCCCCCTCCCTCTGTCTGCCACTCCCCTTGCTTGTGTTCTCTCTCTCTGTCAAATAAATAAATAAAATCTTTTTTAAAAAGGGGGCACCTGGGTGGCTCTCCACTCCAACTGCCCCTTCCTTGTCCCACTCCCACCCTCCTGCCTGCTGCTTAGCTCTCCTCCATGGACACCTAGAATTGTATCTCAACTGGTTTCTTGGAGCCCTGGCTGACTCAGTCAGAAGTACATACAACGCTTGAACTCAGTGTTGTGAGTTCGAACCCCATGTTGTGGAGAGATTATTTAAATAAATAAAACTTTAAAAAAAAGTTTCCTGACTCCCCACTGCCTGCAGAATAAAGTCCAAACTCTTTAGTACTGCATGCAAGGTTCTCTACAAGCTGATGCAACCTACCTGTCCGGACTCTAACCTTCTCCAAGAGTCCTTCTCTTTGGGGTGCCTGGGTGGCTCAGTGGGTTAAGCCTCTGCCTTTGGCTCAGGTCATGATCTTGGGGTCCTGGGATGGAGCCCTGCTTCGGGCTCTCTGCTTAGTGAGTAGCCTGCTTCCCCCTCTCTCTCTATGCCTGCCTCTCTACCTGCTTGTGATCTCTGTCAAATAAATAAATAAAATCTTAAAAAAAAAAAAAAAAGAGTCCTTCTCTTCTTTGTTGTCCCTTGACACTACACACTTGCCTGCTTCTGTATGTTGCTGACCCTGATTACTGGAATTCCGCTTTTTTCCCTATACTTCGTGAGACTCTATCCCTCCAAGACTCATCCCCGAAGAGTCTTCCTCCAAGGCTCTTTGTGTTGTCCCCTGCCCACACATTCCCACAGTACTTATCCCCTGTGCACGTCTCTCATTTTATTGTATGGTTGCCAAGTGTTTGTATTCATCCTCACTGAAACCTAGTGTACCCCAAGTGCATGTCATAATCTGTGTACCTCCAATACCTAGATGTTGCCTGATGCATAGTATCTTCGTAGCTGAAAGAATGCCTGAGTGTGCACTTGTCTTTCACTCAGCTAATCAACCAACTAATATTTTTGAAGAATCTGCTATGCACCCATCATGTACATCATGTGCAAGGCACTGTGGAGTTGTCAAAAGACTTTAAAAATTTGAATTTTAATACCACGAAGATTTGTTTTGAGTGCTTATTATTTGCTGTGGGAATATCAAAGAAGTATAAGACATAGGTTCCAATCTCAAGAGAAACTCAATCTTTGTAGGGAGATCCAACTTTGTTCCATGAGACACATGCAAATAATACAAGCAAATTCCTATTAGTTGCAGAGACAAGTGGAAGAGAAATGGGACTAAGCTAAGATTAGAGGTCTTGGTTGTTTCCCCCCATTTATCATTTACCAGCTGTATAACCCTAGATAGGTCACTTCATTATCTCCTTGAATCTGTTTTCTCATTTGCTAAAATATATTTTATTTATTTTTTTTTATTATGAAGTTTCCTTCCAACTCTTTGATTCTGTAATTAAGTGCTATGGGATGACTGGAAAGGAAGCATTTATTGTGGTTTAGAGTTGTTGGAAGGAAAGCTCATGGTGAAGGTGAAATCGAAGCTGAACTTGAACTATGGGTGAGATTTTGGATAGCCAGAGAAGAGGCAGAAAGGCATTTAAGATATGGGGAACAACATAAACAAAGGGACAGGCAGAGACAGGATTGAGCAAGCATGCTCCTGAGGTGGACTAGACCCGGCTCTCTGGTGGAGAATGTTTGTTAGAGAGGATTGAGAAACCGCTTGGGTAAGTTGCCTAGGGCCAGGAAGGACTTAGGAGAGAGCACTGGAATCAGTGCAGCTATTTTGGGATACTTGCAAAAGGCAGGACAGAGGTAATAGGGACCAAGATTAGCTTTGCCCCAGTGAGAAGTCAGAGCAGTAGTTGAAGAGAAATTTCAAAGATAAAATCAGAAACCTCCCTCGGCTATCCAGTCTGAAGGAAAGGGATGAGTCAAAGGCACTTCTTACATTTTAAGCCAGAGAAAGTGAATAAACCAGGTTCTGACCCAAGCTCTCACACTTCTAGGTAGGGGGATAGCATGGCCCAGCAGCCTATTCTGTCTGCCTCCTCTGGTGATTTAACTCTTCTACACACCAAACTCCTGGGTATTTTTGTTAAGAACAACTCAGGTGCAGTTTTTCTTTTTTAATAAAAAATTTTGTTGTACTTGGAAGTCCTTTGAGCCTATAATATGTTTTGAAACTTCCAAATTTTATCTTAATCAGGAAACTAGGAGTGTGTCTGGCAGGCTTAGTGCGTAGAGCATGCAACTCTGGATTTCTGGGTCATGAATGCAAGCTCTGCATTGGACATAGAGTCTACTTAATAAAGAAAAAAGAAGGGTGCCTGGGCAGTTTGGTTGCTTAAGTAACTGATGTTGGCTCAGGTCATGATTTTTGGGTCCATCAGCTCCTTGCTCAGTGAAGTCTTCCTCTCTCTCTGCCCCTCCCCCAACTTGTGTAGGAAGGGGTGTGTGTGCACACACATGCTCTCTCAAATAAATGAATAAAATCTTTTTTTTTTTTTTAATATTATTTATTTATTTATTTGAGAGAGAGATCACAAGTAGATAGAGAGGCAGGCAGGGAGAGAGAGAGAGGGAAGCAGGCTCCCTGCTGAGGAGAGAGCCCGATGCGGGACTCGATCCCAGGACCCTGAGATCATGACCTGAGCCAAAGGCAGCGGCTTAACCCACTGAGCCACTCAGGTGCCCAATGAATAAAATCTTAAAAAAAAAAAAAAAAGGAAAGGAAACTACAATGTCCTCCAGTCCCTTAAGAAATTAAAATAATATTAAATCAGTGGTATCCAAATTTAAGGATCTGGAAGAATATGAACATTAATTTTATAAAGAGAGATTTTATTGAAATGATAGTCCAAACATAGTTTGCTTCAGGAACAGGATCTGGGTGGCTAATTGCGTAAAGAAGACATTTGATTTAGTCCAAATAAAATGCCTAAAATTAAAAGTCTAAATTAATGTACACTGAAGGAAGATATTTTATTGTTTTTAACTATTTATTAATCAACATGAATGAATGAATACATGAATACATGAATGAATGAATGAATACTTTTGACAAATGGGTATTATTAACAAAGAAATTTGTTGCTTTTAAATATTTATTAATCAACATGTATTCATTCATGTTGATTAATAAATATTTAAAAGCAACAAATTTTTTTTTGTTAATAACACTTATTTGTCAAAAGTCATATTAAGAGGCTGTAAGCTGTAAAAAAAATGATAAAGTTCCCTATCTTCAGGAAACTTCCAGTCTAGGAGAGGAGAGGAGAGGTGAGCAAACGATGACACTATAATTTTATTAGTCTTAATTGCAGCAGGAGGCAGAGGCACGTTCAGATGGAATTCAGAAGAGCATGGTATGAAGAACTTTTTCAGAGGGGTAGACATGGTGAGGGGAATCAACAGGGGATGAGGAGGCATTCAGGAATGAGCAGTGGTGGGCAGCCATCCCCATCCCCAGCCTGAAGGTGCTGGAGATAGCGACAGAGTCAGTGAAGCCCCAGAGAGGTACCACCTCAGGGAAAGAGCAGAGTAAGAAACATTCCTGTCTCTCTCTGCTCCTACCTTCTGGTCCTTGGTGGTGCCTCTAAGGGATGGGAGCACAAGTGATGAGGTCTTCAGAGGTCAGCCTGTTGAATCACTGAACAGGATGGAGAAAAGTCAGGGGGAGGGTGTTAAAACAATAACCAGCCCAACAATGTCCTAGTCTGTAAGAGGATGGAAATCAAGAGAAGCAGGCCTCGGGGACCCCAGCAAGAGACTGCATAGCCAAGATCTAGAACTTAGACCCAGAGCAGGAAACAGGATCTTTGTAAGCAGAGACACAAGAAGGTGTGATGGTGCATCTGGACAGCTAGGTTCAGGAGAGAAGTTGGTCACAGGTAAACAACAACAACCACAATTACTTAAACAATATAAAATATTTCTCAAAAAGAAAGCTAGTCCAGGGCGCGTGGGTGGCTCAGTTGGGTTAAGCATCTGCCTTCGTCTCGAGTCATGATCTCAGGGCTCTCTGTTCAGCAGGGAGACTGCTTCCCCCCACCCCCTCTGCCTGCCTCTCTGCCTACTTGTGATCTCTCTCTCTTTCAAATAAATAAATAAATAAATAAAATCTTTAATAAATAAAATCTTTAAAAAAAATGTATTTCTCAAAAAGAAAGCTAGTCCAGGGCATGTGGGTGGCTCAGTCGGTTAAGCGTCTGCCTTCAGCTCAGGTCATGATCCCAGGGTCCAGATATTGAGCCTCACATCGGGCTCCCTGCTCAGTGGGTTTCTCCTCTTCACTCTGCCCCTCCTCCCTGCTTATATTCTCTCTCTCTCTCTCTTTCTTGCTCTCTCACTCAAATAAATAAATAAAATCTTCAAAAAAAAAAAAAAAAAAAGGAAGCTAGTCCAAAGGAAGATAGGTACAGAGGTTTTACTATCATCAGGGACTCAGGTTCTTTCCGTGGACTCCACCATTCTCAACACAGAATTTCTCTCTCAGGATTCCCACAGCCATCACCTCTGTGTTCCAATCAGCAGGAAGAAGGGGTGAAAATGCTTATGCTCCCTCCTTTTAAGTGCACTGTTGGGAAGCTGCACAGACCACATTGGCTTACACCTTATTGGCTAGAAATTAATCATGTGACCACACCCTGCAGGAGAGCTAGGGATGACATTTTTAGTCTTTTTTTTTTTTTTAATTTTAAGATTTTATTTATTTATTTGACACAGAGAGAAAGATCACAAGTAGGCAGAGAGGCAAGGGGAAGCAGGCTCCCTGCTGAGCAGAGAGCCCAATGCGGGGCTCCATCCCAGGATCCTGAGAACATGACCCGAGCTGAAGGCAGAGGTTTAACCCACTGAGCCACCCAAGTGCCCTGACCTCTTTATTCTGAGTATTCCTGTGTCCAGCTAAAAATCAGGGGTTTCATTTAAGGGAAGAAGGAGAGAATGAATATTGGAAGACAATTTGCAATCTCTGCCGAAGGAAGGGATAGAAGCATAGCGATTCCTAACAAGTGCCTTGCCTGAATGGTAAATGGTTGTAAATAAACTGGAAGATGCATTTTTTCTATTTTTTAATTTGTTTATTTGAAAGAGAGAGAACAAGGGTGGGAGGGAAGAGGGACAAGCAGACTCCCCACTGAGCAGGACCAAGGGGAGATGTTTGACTGACTGAGCCACCCAGGCACCCCCTGGAATACGTATTTAATAAAAACAGATAATTCGTTTTCTGTTCACAAGGCAACGAAGTGTTGTAAGAAAGCTTTAGAATTGGGAATTAGAAATGCTGACTTCTACTTTCCCATTCGTTATTCACTAAGCAAGGGACCTTAAGCAAATCAACTCACTCTCTGAGGCTGAAAAATAAAAGTGTAGTTAGGTTAGGGTTAAGGATCTTTGCTCTCTTAATTTTAATAAATTTAGAGGATATACATGTTCAGGGATTTTTTTCTTGGCTATTTGTTCTTCAGATATTCTACATACATTCCATTCATATTTGGGGAATGTATACATTCAAATGAAAATATGTTTGTATGTATTGTCAAGATATTACTCAAAGGAACATTTTGAAAATCATACTGAATTTTTCAGATACTACCTTGATAACTTAACAAAAGATCCCTCTTTTGTTTTTTTCTTTTTTTGTTTTTAAAGATTTTATTTATTTATTTGACAGACAGAGAGCACAAGTAGGCAGAGAGGCAGGCAGAGAAAGAGAGAGGAGGAAGAAGGCTCCCCGCAGAGCAGAGAGCCCGATGCAGGGCTCAATCCCAGGACCCCGGGATCACAACCCGAGCCGAAGGCAGAGGCTTTAACCCACTGAGCCACCCAGATGCCCCCAAAAGATTCCTCTTTAAAATGAATTGACAGGTCGGCTCGGTGGCTCATTTAATTAAGCGACTGCCCTCGGCTCACGTCATGATCCCAGAGTCCCACATGGGGCTCCCTTCTCAGTGGGAAGTCTGCTTTTCTCTCTGACCTTCCCCCATCTCATGCTTTCTCTCTCTCAAATAAATAAAATCCTTAAAAAATAATAATAAAATGAATTAACAAAAAAGAAAGAATAGGGATTTGTAAGAGCATCTGTTGGATATTATTATTATTTTTTTTTTAAAGATTTTATTTATTTATTTGACAGAGAGAAATCACAAGTAGATGGAAAGGCAGGCAGAGAGAGAGAGAGAGGGAAGCAGGATCCCTGCCGAGCAGAGAGCCCAATGCGGGACTTGATCCCAGGACCCTGAGATCATGACCTGAGCCGAAGGCAGCGGCTTAACCCACTGAGCCACCCAGGCGCCCCTGTTGGATATTATTTTTAAACTGGATTCCTTCTTTACAACCAGAGCAGATCTGAGGCAAACTTTCAAAGTGAATAAGTATATTTCTGACACATCTCACTGTTCTACTTTCTTTTAAACACTCTTCTCTATGCTCCAAGCCCTCAATATCCTCAAATTGTTCTATTTCCACCTTGGCTGAGAGAGACACTATATTAGGAGGCAATTCATACTATGATAGTAGCAACTTCTTGTGTTATCCCTTCATTTCCATTTTAAAAGGGTAGCTCCTTGAAAGGATAATGCTTAACCCTCAAAATGAGTTTCTCTTCTGTAGTGAATAGAATTGCAGGCTTCTTGACACCCAGAGGTATCTGAGGTTTGTCTGTCTGTCTGTCTGTTTGTAGAGGGAAGGGAGGTACTGGTATTCCTCAGATCCCACTATTCTGATCAACCCCTGTTGTCCAGCAGAAACCCAGCATTTTCAAGACTTTGGGCCTAGATTAGGAATAGCTTGCTATTTTAGACTGAATGGTTTTTATTACAATACAGCAAGCTTTTGTACATATACTTTGCATATTACTATTTTTGTATCTCAATTATATCTGAAAGAATGAAATAGGTAATCAAAATGAAAAAGTCCATAAGGGATCAATCCTCTTTTCTTTCTTTCTTTTTTTTTTAATTCTTTATTTATTAAAAAATATATTATTTATTTATTTATTTATATGACAGGGAGAGCGAGAGAGAGCACAGGCAGGGGTAACAGTAGAGGGAGAGGGAGAAGCAGGCTCCTCACCAAGCAGGGAGCCCGATATGGGGCTTGATCCCAGGACCCTGAGATCATGACCTGAGCTGAAGGCAGATGCTTAACCAACTGAGCTACCCAGGTGCCCCTCAATCCTCTTTTCTGAAGGAGGAAAGCAAAATTACATGGTTTTAGACAAATTTAAGAACAGATAACTTTATATTAGTAAATTTCTAATATGTAGAAAAGGCACACCGACCCACCCCCACACACAGAGATTTCATTAACTGAGAATAAGAAGTATGTCACCAAGGGCACCAGGGTGGCTCAGTCAGTTAAGCATCCGTCTCGATTTCGGCTCAGGTCATGATCTCAGGGACATGGGATTGAGCCCCATGTTGACTCCATGCTCAGTTCAGAGTCCGCTTGAGATTCTCATTCTCTCTCAGTCTCTCTCTCTACCCCTCCTTCTCTCTCTCGAATAAAAAAATAAATTTTTAAAAAAGAAGCATGGGGGCACCTGAGTGGGGGACCAGCTGCCCAGGACAACCAACCAGAGCTCATACACAAGAGCTCACACACAAGACTCTGTGGCCGATAAACTTAGAAACTGGGCACAGACAAGAAAGAAGTGCCCCTTCTATTCCCTCACAGTTTGCAGGAGACTCCCTTTTTCTTCCCACTCTATTCTATATTTCTTACTAAAACCAGATCCAAAGGGGAAGCCTAAATTTTTATTTCAACTGATTTTCTGTTCCTAGGGCCCTCAACACCACAGGCTGAAACCTGACTTTCTGGTCCCTGGAGAGCAATCATCAAGCAGTAGAGAAGGTATGGTAGTAAACTTTAGGAATTTGCCTCTGCCAAAATTAGAATAGAACTGAAATTATGTCAAGTATTCGGGAATATCCTCCAGAGTATAAACAGTTAAATCCATTGGACCTAAAACAATTTGATTCGGTTTAGTTTAGTTCAGTTAATTCTCCTCAAAAAACATATAAGCACCCACGATGTGCAAAGAACTGTATTAATTTTAAGGAACACAGAAGTATATCTGTTATGGACACTGTCCTCAGATAGCTTGGAAAGTCAGTAGAAGACAGATATGTAATTCAAATGACCTACAATGGGTTCTCAGTACTAAGACAAGTAGAGGATATGATGTTTTTCCAATAAATGAATCTAGTAAGCAACAAGAAATGCATTCCCCTAAGAGTCAGAGGTTACCGCCAGTCAGCTTGGTTGCACACTATTTGGAAATAACAGGATCTTCCCATCCCAGAAGGGTTTTGTGGTCGGTGATGTGATCTAGAAACACATACCTTCATATGTCCCTGATTGGAATTCACAGACCACCATCAGCACTCCCGAAGTCACTCGGACTCCTGCACTGCGTAGTCTAGAAACAAGTGTTTTCCAGGGAATCTAGACCATTGCTGTGAAATAAAAATTCCTATTAAAGAAAAGCTCTAGGGCTCCTGGATGGCTCAATCACTAAGCAGCTGCCTTCAGCTCAGGTCATGATCCCATGGTCCTGGAATCAAACCCCACTTCAGGTTCCCTGCTCAGTGGGAAGCCTGCTTCTCTCTCTCCCATTCCCCCTGCTTGTGTTCCCTGTCTCACTGTCTCTCTGTCAAATAAATAAATAAAATATATATTTTTAAGATTTTATTTATTTAGGGTTGCCTGGGTGGCTCAGTGGGTTAAAGCCTCTGCCTTCGGCTCAGGTCACAATCCCAGAGTCCTGGGATGGAGCCCCACATCAATTGGGCTCTCTGCTCAGCAGGGAGCCTGCTTCCCCCTCCCTCTTTCCACCTGCCTCTCTGCCTGCTTGTGATTAAAAAATATTTTATTTATTTATTTATTTATTTGACAGGGAGAGACACAGCGAGAGAGGGAACACAAGCAGGGGGAGTGAGAGAGGGAAAAGGAAGCTTCCCGCTGAGTAGGGAGCCCGATGTGGGGCTCGATCCCAGCACCCCGGGATCATGACTTGAGCCGAAGACAGGCACCCAATGACTGAGCCACCCAGGTGCCCCCTAAGTAAATAAAATCTTAAAAAAATAAAATAGAATAGTTCTGAACTGGACAAGCTCTTCGGTGACAAGTGGCAGTCACGGGTGGTTCATATTGGAGGGTACAGTGGGGTCTCTCCCAGTGTGCAGGTTTTGGAGCAGCTTGCCCGGGGTCAAAACTTAGTTCACCACTTCCCTACCTGCTCTGTCATTGGAGCAAGTCACTTAACCCATGATGAGTACCTCAAGTATCTTAAGGCCCACGGTGAAAGCGGAGGAAAGAACTTTTTAAAATGTCCCTCTAGGGGTGCCTGGGTGGCTCAATGGTCAAATATCTGCCTTTGGCTCAGGTCATGATTGCAGGGTCCTGGGATTGAGTCCCGCATGGGGCTCCTTGCTCAGCAGGGGAGTCTTCTTCTCCTCTCCCTCTGACCCTCCCCTCTGCTTGTGCGCTCATTCTCTTTCTCTCTCTCAAATGAATAAATAAAATCTTTAAAAAATATATAAAATAAATAAAATGCCTACTACATGCTGCATATATGAAAGGTGTTATGTTCCATTTTACATAAGAAGAAATTAAGGCTCAAAGAGGTTAAATAATTTTTTCAAGAATACACAACCAGCAGAATAGGCAAAACTACAGAGAGAAAGTTGAGAGGTTGCCTAGGGTGGAGGTGGGGGGTGAGGGGAGAGGTTTGGGGAAAAGGGAGAGACTTCTAATGTGTATGAGATTTCATTCTTTCTTTCTTTTTTTAAAAGATTTTATTTATTCATTTGACAGACAGAGATCACAAGTAGGCAGAGAGGCAGGTGGGGTGGGGGGTGGGAAGCAGGGTCCCCATTGAGCAGAGAGCCCAAAGCGGGGCTTGATCCCAGGACCCTGAGATCATGACCTGAGCTGAAGGCAGAAGCTTTAACCCACCTGAGACACCCAGGCACCCTGGGTAAGAGATTTCTTATAAGGATGATGAAAATGTTCTAAAATTACTTACGGTGATGGTTACACAACTCTGTGAATATGATAAAACCATTTAATTGTACACTTTAAATACATGAATTGTATGGTATGTAAATTATGTCTCAATAAAGTGGTTTAAAAAAAAAAAAAAGAGTGCACAGCGAGAGAGCTTTAAAGTCTGGTTCAGACTTGGGCCCGGAGGATGACTTCAAGGCCAGCTCTTTTTACCACATCACACTATCTCTCACACAGACCTTGGTGCTCGGACATTCCCCTTACATAGCCTGCTATGCACAAAAAATTTTCCTTAACCGCAGAGAAGGGAGGTGAAGGACAGTACTTAGATGCCTAAGGAGATGAAAGGGATGAATCACCATGCCTTCTTGCTTCTCAGGGTTTTCTTAGAAACACGTAGGAGATTGAGCCCCACCCCAATTCCACCTCTGGAGTGGGGCTCAGCCTGCAGTCCGTGAAGGCAGGTTCCCTGAGAGCCTCCCAGAAAACAGGAAGCAAGCATGGATGTGAGTTAGCTATTATTGTAAGCTCAGAACCTGTGTGCTGTCTGTTGACTCTGTTATTTTTGAGTTTCCCTTGTTTGTTTTCCTTTGGTCTTCCCTGAATTTTTAGGAAAGTTCCTTTGGCAGATTCCTGCGAGACCTGAACTAAGTTAGGGAGAGAAAGGAAGAAGCCTTAGTGTTTATCCGCTCTTGGACCGGAGGGAAAAAGGAGGAAGCTTGCTACCCTCATCTTAAGTCCTCGCAGACAACCCAGGGGATGAGGATTAGTGTGACCTGGACCTAGCCCCTTAGGTGTACCAATAAAGAATAAAGTTTAGGTACACGGGAGGCTTCTGGGGCCTCACCACCGTGCCTGCTCATGAAGAGGGAGGAGGACCTCAGGCTGCTCCTTCACGGGCAGCCAGGCAGAATGGTGGTCATCATTGTTGCATTGGCAAATTCATTCCCTTAGCACGGGAGAATGAATTAGAGTCCAGTTTTATTCAATTTATTTGCTTAAGGAGATGGAATTTGGAACTTAGTATTATGTGAAAACCAGAACTACTAATACCAGTACTTTAAACACTGTTTAGTTAGTATTATTTTGTTTATACCTTTAAAAAGGGGGGGGAACCCCTGCGTGGCTTCGTCGGTTAAGAGTCTGTCTTTGGCTCAGGTTGTGATCCCAGGATCTAGGGATTGAGGCCCACGTTGGGCTCCCAGCTCAGCATGGAGTCTTCTTCTCCCTCTGCCTGCTGCTCCTCCTGCTTGTGCTTGCTCTTTCTCGCTCCTTCTCAATTTGATAAATAAATAAATAAATAAAATCTTTAAAAAAAATATCTTACAACAGGCATGTTTTTTCTTTAAAAAAAAAATAATATATATATATATATATATATTTGAGAGAGAGAGAGAGAGAGTACATGAGCAGAGGGGAGAGCCAGAGAGGGAGGGAGGAGGAGATGCCCCAATGAGCAAGGAGCCCCATGAGGGTCCCAGGACCTGAACTAAAAGCAGATGCTTAACCAACTGAGCCACCCAGGTGCCCCTCAACAGACATGTTCTTGAAAGAGTTGTGTAGGAGTCAGTCATATATTAAACATTTGAGAAAAGGATGCTGAAATGTACGGAAATGTTGCAGTTAATTATTTTGGTGAAAATAATCACCACTTAGAATTTTTTCTTCACATTTCTATTTTCCAAATGTTTCACAAATAAGCATGGCTTTCATAATAGGTAAATATTATTTGTAAGCTTAAAAATGAAAAGAATAGCTCTAGTTTTTGAATTGTCTATTTTTTTTATTTTTAGATTTTATTTATTAATTTGAAGGAAAGAGAGAGAGATATCACAAGTAGGCAGAGGCAGGCAGAGGGGGAGCCTGAGCAGAGAGCCTGATGCAGGGCCCGATCCCAGGACCCTGAGACCATAACCTGAGCCGAAGGCAGAGGCTTAACTCACTGTGCCACCCAGGTACCCCTGAATTGTCTACTTTTCTAATCTTTTTAAAGAAGCATGTATTTTTCTTATAATAAAAATTTTTAAAAACACCCTAAACTGAAATCTTTTATAAACTTTAATTTTTTAAAATGAATTAAAGGTGAATTTAAGCTATTAGATGTCCCTGTTCATCTATACAGCCTTGATATTCAACATTGATATAGTCAGTCATTGATACAGACTGACTGTAACATGGCCTTTCCACCTCCCGGAAAGTCCGACAGAGCAGGCCAGAGATGCCCTCTCCATGTTCGTTGAACCAAACAGGTTTGTTTGCTGCTTCTGTGACTCAGTGATATTACAAAATGTTGCTTAAAGCCGAGCTCCTGCGCACAGCTCCCTCCACTGTGGTCCTGTTTACTACACAGCCGTTGTTCATGTGTTTTCCTCTTAGTCATCCTCTGGTGTCTTGCTCAGCGAATGGAATTGCGAAAGAGTTGCTCCTATGCAGGAAAACCAGTTATGTTCTTGCACCTTTTGCCTGGGATCTTGTCTTGTTCGTTAAGTAAGGATGACTCAAGAGTGAAGTTGGTGAAACTGTTAAGAAATTAGATATGAAGTCCAAGGAAGGCAGAAGTCATATAAACATAAAGCCTCATAAAACCTTATCGTAACAATGTAGGTCTTTAACATATTTTGAAATTATATGTCAGCTGTGGTGACGTCATGCATACTGTACCTGCTAGCTCCCCAGAAGGCACCATGGTCCTTGCTCAGGATGTTTAGTCTTAGATTTTTGCTGCATTCTTGGTCCTTAATTAAGCTGGATGACTGTTTTTCAGGTCTGAATTGCTTGCTAATATCCCTGGCTTTATGGAGGATTTTCCTAGCATATCTCGTCATATCTCTTGTATATTTTATTGTTAGTCTGGTCTGAGTTTTCTTTTCTTTTTTTAAAGATCTTATTTATTTATTTGAGCAGGGAGCCCAAAGTGGGGCTCAGTCCCAGGGATCATGACCCTGGGATCATGACCTGAGCTGAAGACAAACATTTAACCAGCTGAGCCATCCAGGGGCCCTTGGCCTGACTTTTCAAAAGACTGCTAACATCCGTTGATTAGACACTGAAAGCTTGATTAAGTGTGGTATAATGGAAAGAATAGCAAAATGGGAAATAAGAAGCCAGGAATTTTGGCTCAATTTCTCCCCCAGCACTTTATTATGAAAAATTTCAAACACTCAGAAAAAACTGTTGAAAGAATTTTACAGTGATCATGTATATACCTGTTACCTATATATATGTGTATTTTACAGTTAACATTTCACTTTATTTGTTGTATCATTTACCTTTCCATCTAACCATATATCGATCAATGTTATTTTTTGATAAATTTCAAAGTAAGTTGCAGACATCAGTACACCTCACCTCTAAACACTTCAACTACATATGAATAACTGGAGGTCAATGGCTATTTATGATTCTTTTTATGGAGGCACAATTTGTATACAGTGAAATCAACAAACCTCAAGTGCTCTATCCCATGTGCTTTGACAAAGGACATTCCTGTAATCCAAACCACTAACAAGAATATAGAATATTACCTTTACCCCAGAACGTTCCCTCAAGGCCTTTCTAGTCAATCTGAATGCACACCTTCCCAGAAGCAACTGCTATGCTGATTTCTTTTCAACACAGATAAATTCTGCCTATTCTAGAACTTCATCTAAATGGACTTAGACCCTATATAATATTTGTGTAAGGCTTCTTTCATTCAGCACGATGTTTTTGAGATTCATTTATTCATTCATTTGTTTCAACATACTACAGTTTCTATATTCCTTCTCCTGTTGACGGACATATGCTTTCATTCCTCTTGGTATTATGAAAGAGGCATTGTTTAATGCCCGTTAAAACTTTTTCCAATGTAACAAAACCATTTCTTTTTAAAGATTTTATTTATTTATTTGACAGAGATCACAAGTAGGCGGAGAGGCAGGCAGAGAGAGAGAGAGGAGGAAGCAGGCTCCCTGCTAAGCAGAGAGCCTGATGCGGGGCTCGATCCCAGGAACCTGGGATCATGACCCGAGCCGAAGGCAGAGGCCTTAACCCACTGAGCCACCCAGGTGCACCGTAACAATACCATTTAACACTCCACTGGCAGTATTCGAAATCTCTATTTGTTCCAAGTCCTCATCAGCATTTGGTGTTGTCAACTTTAAATTTGATATTATTTGCATTTCCGTAATGATTAATGATTTTGAGCATCTTTTCCAATATTTGTCTTTTATATATCTTTCTTTGTGAATGTCCCTTCAAATGTTTTGTCGAGTTTTTAATCAGGCTGTTCTATTGAGTCATAGGCATTCTTTATACATTCTGGGTACAAGTCCTTTATATATATATAAAACATTTTGTTTTATATATTAGTTCAGGGGCGCCTGGGTGGCTCAGTGGGTTAAAGCCTTTGCCTTCGGCTTGGGTCATGGTCTCAGGGTCCTGGGATAAGGCCCTGCATCAGGCTCTCTGCTCAGCAGGGAGCCTGCTTCCTTCCCTCTCTCTCTCTCAGGTGTCTGCCTCTCCATCTACTTGTGATCTCTGTCTGTCAAATAAATAAATTAAATCTTAAAAAAAAAAAAAAAAGAAAAGAAGTTCAGACTTCGAAAATGTCACAAAAATGGCATTGAGAGTTCCTGTATGTGCTTTACCATATTCCCCATGTTAACAGTTTACCCTACTTGCTTTACCAGTTATCCTCCCTCTGTATATACACACATAGACATATATAAGTATTGATAGATACAAATATAGATAGAGATATACATATATAAATCCAGATAGATGGATAGATATAATAACTTCTGATACATTTGAGAGTAAATTATGGACATGATGTCTTTTTACATCTAAAATGTTCAGTGTGCATTTACTTTTTTTTTAAAAAAAAGGACATTCTTTTATATAACAACAGTACAATAATCAAATTTATGAAATTAATGTTGGCATAATACTATTACCTAAACTTTGACCCTACTCAAATTTTATCAATCATCCCATTAATGTCCTTTATTCTATCTGGGGTCACATATTTCATTCAGTTATGATGTCTCTTTAGTCTTCTGTAATTTGGAAAAGTTTCTCAGTATTTCTTTGTCTTTTATAAACTTGACACCTTTCAAGAGTACAGGCTAGGTATTTTATAGAATTTCCCTCATTTTCGGTTTGTTTGATGTTTAAATTGAGGTTATGCATTTTTTGGCAGGAATACCACAGAAGGAAGGTTGTGTCCTTCTCAATGCATCCTATCAGGCAGTAAATGATGCCCATTTGCACCATTACTCATAATATTAACTTTGGTCATTCAGTAATTTCTCCACTATGCCGTATTTCTCCACTATGAAGTTACTATTTTTCCCTTTGTAACAAGTAGGTATCTATTAGGTATATGCTTTGCAGATTCTTTTCTCAGTATGTGACTTGCTTCTTCTTTTTTAAAATAATTTTATTTATTTTTAGAGAGAAAGCAAAAGCGAGAGAGATAACAGAGGGAGAGGTAGAAGCAGACTCACCACCGAGTGGAGAGCCCAATGTGAGACTCGATCTGAGGACCCTGAGATCATGACCTGAGCCTAACACAGATGCTTAACTAACTAAGCCACCCAGGCATTCTGCTTATTCTTTTCTTAACAGTATCTTTCGATGAGTAGAAGTTTTAAATTATGGTGAAGTTGAATTTGTCAAATTTTTATAGTTGTTGCTTTTTGTGTGTTAGGAAATATTTATCTAGCTTCAAGTCACTAAGATATCCTTTTGTTTTTTTCTAGAAGCTTTATGGTTTGTTTTTTTTTTTAGATTTATTTATTGGGGTGCCTTGTGGTTCTTAAAAAATCTTTTATTTATTTATTTGAGAGTGAAAGAGAGTATGAGGAAAGGGAGGGGCACAGCGAGAAGGAGAGAATCCTCAAGCAGACTCCTTGCTGAACACTGAGCCTGACTCTGGACTCGACCCGAGGACCCTGAGATCATGATATGAGACGAAATCAAGCTGGTTGCTTAACCAACTGAGCAACCCAGGCACTGCTATAGTTTTATTTTTTATATTTTGGTCTCCAGTCCACCTCAAATTAGTCTTTGTGAATGGTGTGAGGTAGGGGGTCAGGTTCATTTTTTTCCGCCTATGGATATCTAGTTGTTCTAGCACCATTGGTTGAAAATGATTTCCTAATTGGATTGCTTTGGCACCTTCACTGAAAATCAATAACTGCATACATGTAGGTCTAGTTTTGAACTCTCTATTTTCTTTCTTTGTTATATTTGATTACCCTTATGTCTAGGCCCCATTTTTTTGCCATTTATTTATTTATTTATTATTAACATATAATGTATTATTTGCCCCAGGGGTACAGGTCTGTGAATCATCAGGCTTACACATTTCACAGCACTCACCATAGCACATCCCTTCCCCAATGTACATCACCCAGCCACCCTATCCCTACTGCCCCCCAGCCCCCAGCAACCCTCGGTTTGTTTCATGAGATTAAGAGTCTCTTATGGTTTGTCTTCCTCCCAATCGCATCTTGTTTCATTCCTTCCCTCCCAACCCCCCACAACTCCCCACCCTGTCTCCCAGACTCCTCATATCAAGGAGATCATATGACAGTTGTCCCTCTCTGACTGACTTATTTCTCTCAGCATAATACCCTCTAGTTCCAACCACGTCGTTGCAAATGAAATCTATTTTAATGGCTGCTTAGTATTCTGTTGTGTATATATACCACATCTTCTTTATCCATTCATCTGTTGATTGACATCTAGGTTCTTTCCATAGTTTGGCTATTGTGGACATTGCTGCTATAAACATAGGGGTGCAAATGCCCCTTTGGATCACTACATTTATATCTTTAAGGTAGTGCAATTGCTGGTTGTAGGGTATCTCTATTTTCAACGTTTTGAGGAAACTCCATACTGTTTTCCAGAGTATAGAGCCCATTTTAAAACTAATTTTATAACTGGTTGATTCAACATAATCTGTCTGGGCCTCAGGTCCTCATTTACATAATGAATTATTGTAGGTACCTGATTTGTGAGGCCTCATATCTATAAAATCTTGCAGTCCTCAGTTCTTAGCATTGCACCATTCGATTTGTGCCAGTAATTTTTTTGTACTGATTCTACAGCTTGCTGGTTTTGAAAGAAGTTATATCATGATAAGGATCTGTGTGAATTCGTTTCTTCCCCATAACTCTAGTGTCTTATTTCTGCCTCATAATTTCAGAAAAGCAGTTTGCATTATTTAATGTTGTCTAGTAACAGACTGATGTTGTCTGAGTAACAGACCCTGCTGTGTCTGCTGGTTTCTGTGTTAGACGTGTCTTATAAGCAGAGACATCTGCCAAAAGTTAGGACCAGTTATGACAATAGGGTACTCTATAAATAGGATAACCACATAATTTATCTTGCAAATGAGGGCACTTTTGAGATTGAAAGGGATAATAATAATGATAATACTAATCATACACTCTTAAATATTAGTAATTATATTATATATTAACCATATATTTTATTATATATTAATTATATTTATGATACATTAATTATACTTTATTTATATAATCTGATTATATGTAATTATAAGATTATATGATTATTATTATTATTTTGTCCTCGAGGGGACATCATTCCTGGAAGTACTACAATTCCTGGTTGTTATGTGGAGTGGACAGCACAAGCTCATTTTTGGTCTTCCTTCTCCAAAAATCCATTTAATGTGCTATCATTGGATAGCGGATATATCAGATATTAAGCTGATAAGAACATATCATACTTGATCTTCACCAAAAGTTGAGAAGCGATGAAATGGGTAATTATTTTTTTAAAAGATTATTTATTTATTTATTTGACACAGAGAGAAAGAGAGACAAGGAGAGGAAACACAAGCAGGGGGAGTGGAAGAGAGAGAAGCAGGCTGCCTGCTGAGCAGGGAGCCTGATGTGGGGCTCAGTCCCAGGACCCTGGGATCATGACCTGAGCTGAAGGCAGACACTTAGTGACTGAGCCACCCAGGCGCCCCAAATGGGTAATTGTTAATAACTGTTCCAGGTCAACAGCTGTAAACCAGGAGTGCCCTGGTATGTATAGGAGCCCTGTCAATAAAAATCTTAGAACTCCAAGTCATTCGTTTAATAGCCATTTTTCAAATGCCTAAGTGCCAAGCTATGTATTAGATGCTGGAGAGTCTAAGACAAACTGTGATTCCTGCTCTAAGGAGCTTTCAGTATAAGAGGGAAGCAGACAGAAAAGCCCAACAACTACAGTGAGGTATTAAAGTTCCATGACAGATATTTGCTCAGGGTTCCTAAGAAGGCAGGCAGAAAAGATACTTGAGCTAAGTTTTTATTTTTATTTTTTTAAATGTTTTAAAGATTTATTTATTTATTTATTTATTTATTTATTTATTGCGGGGGGGATGGGGCAGAGGAAGAGAATCTTCAAGCAGACTCCCTGCAGAGCACAGAGCCCGCCTTGGGGCTCAGGGCTCCATCTCACAACCCTGAGATCATGACCTGAGCCGAAACTAAGTCAGATGCTTAACCGACTGTGCCACCCAGTTGCCCCTTGAGCTAAGTTTTTAAACAACAAAATGTAACCAAAGGGTTTGTGGCAGGTGGCAGGGGGTATGTTGTAGAAGACTTTCAGGTACCAGATAGGCAACTGGGACAATGAAAATAACTTTTTTTTTTTTTTTAAGATTTCATGTATTTATTTGACAGAGAGAGAGACACAGTGAGAGAGGGGACACAAGCAGGGGGAGTGAGAGAGGGAGAAGTACCTTCCCGCCAAGCAGGGAGCCCGATGTGGGGCTCATTGGGAGGCTCATTGGGGGTTCATGGGGAGCTTAGAGGAGGAGTTCATTGTGGGACTCTGTGCGGGGCTTGATCACAGGACCTTGGGATCATGACCTGAGCCGAAGGCAAGACACTTCACGACTGAGCCACCCAGGTGCCCCTGATAATAACAGTATTAATGGCAAGTTAGATTTGCATAGCCTTTTAGAAAGATGTCAAAAATTGGGTTGCTTGTCTGGAGGAAAATAGAGAAGCAGCAGTGTTGACATAGCCAGAGGAAATGAGAATAGCAATCCATAAAAGAGATGAGTATTCAGCTCCTCATGTAATTTCCATGGAGGCCAATCAGCAGCTGCTCCCCAGGGCTCTGTTCTCTACCCACTTCCCTTTCTGCGTTCCCCCTGGATGACCTCATCCACTCCCAAAGTTTCAAAGGACAGTTCTTTGTTGAAGCCTCTTAAATGGGGATGCTCGTCTGGGCTTTCTGCTGAACTGCAGGTCTCAATATTCCCTGCTCATTGACTAACCTTCTCCCTCCCCAGATCTGCTCTTCTCCAGTGTTCTGTATTCTACACAATGACCTCTCTGCCACCCTATTGCTTACATATCAGAAACCTAGGAATCATCCTATAAATCCCCTTCTTAGCTCCATGTCCTTCTGATTCTCTGCTCCTTTCTATCTCCAGAACACCTCCCCTCCATTCCCGCCTTGGTTGTGGCTCTCATCACTTGCAATCTGGATTACTGCCAAGCCTCCTAACTCTTCTGCTTGTCACCAGTCTGGCCCCCTTCCAAACTATCCTCCCTCCTGCGGCCAAAGTGAGTTTCTAAAACGCACATCTAAGCGCCTCATTTCGTCGCTTGAAACCTTTCAGGGATTCCCCACATTGCTTCAAGATTCCATCCATCAATCTGGCCACTAAGGCCCTTGTCAGTCGGATCCATGACCATTCCTCCGGCCCTGAGGCACATGCCTCCTTCACCCAGATCTCACTAGGCTGGCTGCTCAAAACTGTTCACACACCTCTGTGCTACGATGCTGGCTTATTGCTTTCCCTTCTCACACATCCTCCCTGCTCTGACTGGCCTTCAGAAACCTCTGCTCTAAGTCTCTAGGACACAACTTTTCCACAGCGCATTTCCATGTCTGTCACCCCCACTCGATCAGTGTTGCTTGGCCTGGGCACTATTGACACTTCGGACCACTTCATGGTCATGTCCCCAGACATTGTCAGATGTCCCCTGGAGAGGAAAACTGCCCCAGTTGAGCACTACTGTGTCCCAGACTGGGAGCTCCTTTAGGGCAGAAATCATGTCTTAGTTGATTTACATCCCTAGTGCTTCCCATGGTGCCTAAGAGGAAATGGATAGCCAACTAATATTTATGTAATGAATGAAAGAAAGAGGAAATGAATGTCCTTCTCATTGATGTTGGCGGGACAGTTAAATAGTACAAGCTCCAGGGAAGACAACTTAGCAGTATCTATAACAATTACAAATTAAGACATCTGTGGATCTGGTAATTTTTCTCAGAGGGATTTTACAGCTATACTCAGACATGTGTAAAATGATAAATGTTCCACAGCATTTATTGAAGTTTTGTTTTAATGACAAAAAACTGGAAGCCTAGAGGTGCCTGGGTGGCTCAGTGGGTTAAAGCCTCTGCCTTCGGCTCAGGTCATGGTCCCAGAGTCCTGGGATCGAGCCCCGCATCGGGCTCTCTGCTCAGCAGGGAGCCTGCTTCCTCGTCTCTCTCTCTGCCTGCCTCTCTGCCTACTTGTAATCTCTGCCTGTCAAATAAATAAAATCTTAAAAAAAAAAAACAAAAAAACTGGAAGCCTAGTGGTCCACTGGTGAGACACTCTAAATAAATCATGGTTCTTTATACAACAGAACATTATGCAACAGCAAATAGAATGAAAAACCCTACATGTACAGATATGCACTAGGAAAGCATTAGGAAATTTTATTTTATATATTTATTTTTTTTAAGATTTTTTTTTTTTTAATCTGACAGAGATCACAAGTAGGCAGAGAGGCAAGCAGAGAGAGAGGAGGAAGCAGGCTCCCTGCAGAGCAGAGAGCCCGATGTGGGGCTCGATCCCAGGACCCTGGGATCATGACCTGAGCTGAAGGCAGAGGCTTAACCCACTGAGCCACCCAGGTGCCCCAGCACTAGGAAATTTTAAACAGCAAAGTGGAGAATAGGCTATTTCTGTTAAAAGGGAGAATAAGAGTATATATTTGTACTTGTTTGTATATGCAGGAAGAAAACCGTGGAAGGATATCCAAGATGCTTGTAATGTCTGTGTGTGGGTGGGGAGTGAGGTTGGGAACTGGGCAGTGGAAGGGCAAAGGCAGGAGGAAGATTTTTCATTATGTACCCATTTATTCTTTCTGATTTTTAAATCTTATAAATGTGTTGCCTACTTGAAATAATTTTTTTTCAGATTTTTAAAGAAGATTTTATTTATTTATTTGACAGAGAGAGAGAGAGAGAGAGATCACAAGTAGGCAGAGAGGCAGGCAAGGGGGCTTTCGTGCCACAAATGTTTTGTCTAGTCCAACATAACAGTCAATAGGTTGCTTTTTTTCTTTTTCCCCAGCTATACTTCCAAGCAGCCATTCCCCCAGATTTCCTGCAAAACTGCTTTGTGTTAGACACAGCAGTGGATATTCTGATGGATAGGAAATGAACAAGACACATTCCTTGATTTTGAGTGCTTTATAACCTAATCAGAGTATACATATTCTTGTGTCTGGAGCCTTCTCTTGAGCCTTTGCTCAAATGTCAGCCCATACCATGACTCCACTTTCTAGAATAGCCACCATGGTCTCTCCATTCCCTTACACTCACTTATTTTCCTTCATCCCACCTATGACCATCTGAAGCATTTGACTATTATTCATGTTGTCTAACTAGAACAACACCTCCTCCAAAATAGGCTCTCAAATGAATAAATGAATGAGTTAGGAATAAAGGAATGGCTGCAGCATTCCTTAATATAGGGTATGGTGTAAACAATACATAGGGTCAAATAGGACATATGGACTTGAAGAATCAGAGATACATATGAATTTGAGCTAGAGAAGGTTGAAAAGTCGTAATGAAATATAGATCAGAGGTCTCAGATTCTTTCTTTTTCTTTTTCTTTTTTTAGAAACAGACTTTTTAAAAGATTTTATTTATTCACATGAGAGAGAGAGAGAGTATGAACAGGGGGAGAAGCAGACTCCCTGCTGAGCCGGGAGCCTGATATGGACTCAATCCTGGGACTCCAGGATTATGACCTGAGCTGAAGGAAGTTGCTCAACCAACTGAGCCACCCAGGCGCCCTGAGGTCTCATATTCTTTTTTTTTTTTTTAAAGATTTTATTTATTTATTTGTCAGAGACAGAGGGAGAGAGAGCGAGCGAGCACAGGCAGACAGAGAGGCAGGCAGAGGCAGAGGGAGAAGCAGGCTCCCTGCCGAGCAAGGAGCCCAGTGTGGGACTTGATCCCAGGACCCTGGGATCATGACCTGAGCCGAAGACAGCTGCTTAACCAACTGAGCCACCCAGGCATCCCAGAGGTCTCATATTCTTTACGCTAGTCAAAAAATCATCCTCTTCTCTTTTTTTAAAGATTTTATATTTATTTATTTGATTAAGAGAGATCACAAGTAGGCAGAGAGGCAGGCAGAGAAAGAGAAGGGGAAACAGGTTCCCCGCTGAGCAGAGTCCGATGATGCGGGGCTCAGTTTCAGGACCCTGGGATCATGACCTGAGCCAAAGGCAGAGGCTTAACCCACTGAGCCACCTAGGCACCCCATCATCTTTTTTTTTTTTTAAGTTTTTATTTGTTTATTTGAGAGAAAGTTCTCTAGAGAAATCATGAGTCAAGGGGAGGAGAGAGAAGGGACAGAGGGAGAGGGAGAAGCATACTCCCTGCTGAGCGGGATTTGCTGCTGCCAGGACTCCAGCCAAAGGCAGATGAACAACCGAGTCACCCAGGTGCCCTGGTCAGAAATCATCCTTAACCAGCCCATAGAAGGCCAGATGAGGTCTGCCCGACTGAAGGTATACTTGAATTCTGCACAAAGATAATTGACTAGGATCAAAAATACAAGCCAGCGCCCCAATATAAATTTACCTAAAAACTCAATAGTCCTCAATTGTCTTTGTAGGATAATGTTCCATTATTCTAATGGGAAATAGAACTCTCTGTGCTACTTAAGCCCTATTTAAATTCTCCTGATGGTAAGATCCCTTTCCCCACCTTTCTTTGGCCTTAGCCAAGAGGAGAGCTGAAGCTTTCATTAAGTTGCTCTGGCCTTTTATTAAAGGCTTGCTTGGTAGACAGTTGGGGTTTGGCTTGCATTCTTCTCCAGCCACCTGAATGGCAGGTTGAATGGGCTTAATGGAGCTAAGATGATGACAGGACTAGTGACTACCATATTCAACCCCTTGTTTCCAGAACAATCACCTGAGTGAAAACCTTCTTGTCATCCTTGATCAGCCTTGTCAAAGGGATTTGGGCCAGTATGAGTCCAGTGGAGAGTATGTGCTTGTACCCAGATGACATTGTGAAATCAGAGCCTCTGTGTAGAATATCACTTCCAGGTCTTGCTTCATGGTAATGATTCTCATTCTCCATGATCTCTCATCAACATTGGCACTTTTGATTACCTTCTCCCTGAAGCTCTTATCTCCCTTGATTTCAGTGATAACCCTATAGCACTACTTTTTTTTTTTTTAAGTTTTTATTTCTTTATTAGACAGAGATCACAAGTAGGCAAAGAGGGAGGTGGGAGTGGGCAGGAAGCAGGCACCCTGCTGAGCAGAGAGCCCAATGTGGGGCTCAATCCCACATCCTGAGATCATGACCTGAGCAGAAGGCACTTACCCACTGAGCCACCCAGGTGTCCCCCTATACCACTACTCTCAAGGCAAAACAAATTGAGGTTAAGAATTCACACTGGGAGGGAGCACCTGGGTGGCTCAGTTGGGTAAGCATCTGCCTTTAGCTCAAATTGTGATCTCAGAGTCCTGGAATGCTTCTCCCTCATCCTCTGCCCTCCCCACCCCTCCCCTCGCTTCCTCTCTTCTCCCCTCTCCTCAGCTAATGCTCTCTTGGACTCATGCTCTCGAGTGCAGGAGCGATCTCCCTCTCTCTCGAAAAAAAATAAATAAAATCTTAAAAAAAAAAAAAATAGAGGTGCTTTGGTGGCTCAGTTGTTGGGCGTCTGCCTTCGGCTCAGGTCATGATCCCGGGGTCGTGCGGTAGAGCCCCGCATCTGGCTCCCAGCTCAATGAGGAGCCTGCTTCTCCCTCTTCTACTTGCGTTCCCTCTTCCCCCCTGCCTATGTTCCCTCTCTCACTGTGTCTCTCTCTGTCAAATAAATAAATAAAATCTTTAGAAAACAGAACAAAAAACAACAACTCACACTGGAAGGGGCCTGGCTGGCTCAGTCAGTAGAACATGCAGCTCTTGATCTTGGGGTCTTGAGTTTGAGCCCCACGTTGGGCGTACAGAGTACTTGAAAAATAAAAAAAAATTTTTTAATTTAAAAATAAAGAAATAAAAGAACACTTGTACAGTCAGACTGCTGGGGTTTGACTCCAGGCTCTCTGCCTTGTTGGGCGAGCTTAGGCAAATTTCTTAAGCTCTCTGACTCTCAGTGACTTCAAGTGATAGTACTTACATCATTAAGTCATTGTGAGAATTAAATGAGTGAGTTAATTTTAAACACTAAGAATTGTACCTGGAACATAATAAACACTTAATTAGTTGTCATTACTTTATATTTTAATTCTTTCTGTCTCCTTCTCTGGCTCGTCTTCCAGTTCCCCAAAATTTGATGGACTCAAATTTTGCCTACTTATCTTTTCTTCTCTACTTTTCGTTTGTTTGTTTGTTTGTCTAAGTATGTTTCGTTTGTTTGTTTGTCTAAGTATGTAGTCTTTCCTATGGGAAGGATTTTCTGGGAAGGACTGTAAACTCTATGCTGGTTCTGATTTTCCTTCTGAGCTCTAGCCAGTCTTCCAGTGCCTACCAGATATTGACGTGGTTGTCTCGATAACACCCAAACCAACACTCCCAGATCCCAGCTCATCTCAGGAAAACATTTTCTCTTATGTCTCCCCAGACTTCTATGTCCAAATAGTTAATGAGCCCTTTATAATCTTTTATTTATATCCCTTCTAGGGTGCCTGGGTGGCTCAGTCGGTTAAGTGTCTGCCTTCATTTCAGGTCATGGTCAGAGTGTCCTGGGATCCAGTTGGCATAAGGACTCCTGCTCAGGGGGCAGTCCGTTTCTCCCTCTGTCTCTCCCCACACTCGTGCTCTCCCTCTATCTCTCTCTCACAAAAATAAATATCCCCTCCATTTCCAATGCAACCCCCTAATTTCAGCCTTTCTGACCCCATACCTGGGTTGTTCCAATTGCTTTAAGTTTCTTTTACCTACACATCACCATGAATTAATCACAGATTATACAAAAAATGTCCCATGATTCTTCTACTCAGGAAACATTAGGACTTCTTTCTTGTCTAACATAAAAAATCCAAATCCATAACTTAGCATTTCAGAGTTTCCTGGCTCCGGCTCCCGACTGTCTCCCCCTTCTTCCCTTACGCCTTTGCACAGACCCCACGTTCCAGCCACCTTGACTTCTTTAGTCTCTGGGTCTTGACTTCCAACACTCAGCTTAAGATGGCTCTTCACCTAACTCCAGCTATTGAAATCTTAAATGCTACTATCCTTCAAAGCCATGTGTGTACATACCACTTCTTCCAGAAGGCCCTTACTGACTGCTCAATTCCCTTAAGCTCTTGCAGACTTTTGACCATTTTTATTATACTTACCACATACTGCCCTGTAATTGTTTATTTCCAATTGTTTATTTCCATGGCTTGACTCCCCAGATAGATTGCAAACATTTTGTGGGCAGAGATCCTATTCTGTGTGTATCTTTGCATCAGAATTGCCTGGTTCAATACCTTTCATACAGTAGATTCTTTTTTTTCTTAAGATTTTATTTTTAAGTAATCTCTGCACCCAACATGGGGCTCGAACTCACAACCCCGAGACCAAGAGTTTCATGTTCCCCTGACTGAGCCAGCTAGGTGTCCCCATATAGCAGATTCTTTTTTTTTTTTTTTAAAGATTTTATTTATTTGACAGAGAGAGATCACAAGTGGACAGAGAAGCAGGCAGAGAGAGAGAGAGGAGGAAGCAGGCTCCCTGCGGAGCAGAGAGCCCAATGTAGGACTCAATCCCAGGACCCCGAGACCACAACCTGAGCTGAAGGCAGAGGCTTAACCCACTAAGCCACCCAGGTGCCCCCATATAGCAGATTCTTAACCAATGTGAGTGATTGAAGAAAATCATAGGTCTGCTTGTATCTGTGTATAATTTTTTCCAAAAGATTTGGTAGTAACAACTGCTGCCACCAAGTCATAATCTAAACCAGAAAATACACTTTGGAGAATAATTAAATTTCCTTGGCTCATTAGATCTCATAATTTGGGAAGTGGCTTCACTGATGTGGTCATTTTTCTGCTAAGCCTCAAACCCAGACCATCAGTTCATGAAGAGTCAACATGTGGAAATGTTTAGCAGCCACTAAATGCCAGAGCAGAGTGATTTTGCTGCTGCCAACAAGTAATCAATCAGAGTATTTAGTTCTTCATACTCTGGGCCCAGGAACTCATATAGGAATTATGAGAAATATAAAAACAGTTTAAGATTTTATTATTTCATGGAGGCTTTTGATCTGATTATGAGACAAAATTGAAATAATTTTAAAATAAATAAGGCTAATGTGCATAGTATTGGATATAAGTGTCATAGGAATTTAGAGAAAGGAAAAATAAAAATAATACTATTTACCACTTGAGTGCATAGTATTTGACAATTTATTATCATTTATTTCATATAAATTTTCCCCAAATATTATGAGCTACACATTAGTATTCTCATTTTACAAATGCAGAAATCAAGGTTAAGAGATTAGGTTAACTTGCCCAAGGTCTAGAAACATAGCTAGAAGATATTATCACTTACCAGCTGGTTTTCAAATCCATGTACCTCTGCTTCCATCTGGACTTTCTAAAGCCCGCCTCTGAAACTGAATTATTCTTCTACACCAAACCTCAGTGGTTCTTAAGCAACATGATCCCAACTTCTATATATGGCACCTAGAGCCCTCCACAATGGGTCTATAATAACCTACTCCTCCAGCCTGATGACCAAGTATACCTCACCTTGTACTCTGGTGTAAGGGGACCTCTCAGACAAGACACTGCCTCATTTTATAAATCCCAATGTTTAGGCCTCTGTGTCTTCATTAAATATTTTTGGTTATAAGCAAATGCAGTCCATGAACAAACAAAAAAGGTGAAACTTCAGGTGCCTGGGTAGCTCAGTAAGAGCAAGCAACTCTTGATCTTGGGTTCTTAAGTTTGAGGCCACACGGGATTTAGGGATTACTAAAAAAAATGAAAAAAGTTTTTAAAAAGGATATGAAGAAATCTCATAAACCTCATAGCCCAACATCTAGTCAAGCTTCAAAGGGAATTGGAACCTGGACCTGGAAAATGCTGATCGTCCCCATAGTCCTATGGTCCTGTCTTCTCTTCTCTAAATATTTTTTTCTCGTTTCTCTTTTCCTGCAGGCTGGGCACATGGTAGAGGATTGCTGCCCCACATATCCAAGTTCAAAGTCTTCATCTGCAAGGATAGAGATTAACCAACACCAACAAACCTTGATTTCAAATTCACAAAGAAGAAAACTGAATGGCAACTTGAGTCAAGTGTCATCCAGGGCCAGGGAGGGTAGGGTCTAATTATACACACATGGCTATTGCAACCCTTCCGTATGTGTGGGACACATGGCAGTGGGGAGGAACATTTCTTGAAAAACCAAAACCAAAACCAAAAACAGATCTACCTTCTACCTTGCCCACCTCACCCTAAAAAATTCCCGACCTTCCATCTAATCCCAGATCAAATACCACTTTTTAAATATTTTTTCCTTAGAAAGCCTCATGCTATCTATTTTGTCTAGCTGTATAACCTTTCCTATCACACAGTTCCTCGCACACAACAGTTGTTCAATAAATAGGGGTTGCATTGAGTTAAGCTTGGGTGGTGGAAGAAGCATTTGTGATAAGTAGTGTTTGGCCTGGACATTAAAGTAGGGACATAATTTTCATCAGTGGGGGAGGGGCCATTGTCGCCTGGGGAAATAATGAGCAAGAGTCCAGAAGAGGAAAAGCAGTGAAGAGACCACCTTGAATGGAGAATGGTGTGGACCATGGGAATCACATGTGAGAAGCTGACAGGAGGTTAGGCAGGGGAAATAATGCCTCAGGCAACTGAGAGGCAGTGTAAGGACAGAAAACAGCTTGCTGAAAAGAGAAAGTGGCAAAAGAACATTAACCCAGCAGCACCCAGCAAAGGAGAAGAAAAAAGCGCAGAGAAGGAAAGAGAAAGAAAAAGGAGAAGAGAGCAGAACCAACATAAGGCCAACAGACCACTTGGAAGAGTGTGTCTGGGACTTGGGCACGAGCTCGAGAGGACCAGACCATGGCAGTGTCCATGGCTAAAAGAACAGGAAGGAAAAATCTGAAAGAGATTTCCAAGAAAGAAACTGCAAAACTAGGTCTCTCATAGTCCTTGCCACTATTATGGATCTCATTTATACATGTCAACAGCATGTAAGGTAGTCTCTTCTCCCCCTGGGCATAAGCGAGGTAACTACGGTCACACAGGTAGTGAGTAGTAGAGATTGGATTTGAACCCATTCCTATATGAGTCTAACACACCCACTTTTCCCACCATTACACACTGTCTGGTTATACTTACTGCATTTTCTTTCTCTCTCTCTCTCTTTTTTTTAAGCCTTTTTATTCATTTATTTTATTCACTTTTTTATTTTATTTATTTATACAGACAGAGATCACAAGTAGGCAGAGACAGGCAGAGAGAGAGAGAAGGAAGCAGGCTCCCTGCTGAGCAGAGAGCCTGACGCGGACCTCAATCCCAGGACCCCCGAGATCATGACCTGAGCCGAAGGCAGAGGCTTTTTAACCCAGTGAGCCACCCAGGTGCCCATTTACTGCATTTTCTTCACACTGTTGTCTTAAGCCAGCATGTCTGAGCACAGGGAATCTATGTCAAGCTCCTGAAAACTTACCTCTACCCTACAGAACAGTTCTCCAGAAAATGGTCAGGATAGGTCTACAAGGACCTATGGATGGAGGCAATTAGGTAAATTAGGTAAATTTTTCTTCTGTTTAAGATTTTATTTATTTATTTGACAGAGAGAAAGACAGTGAGAGAAGGAACACAAGTAGGTGGAGTATGAGAGTGAAAAGCAGACTTCTCACAGAGCCAGGAGCCCAGCTTGGGCCTTGATCTCAGGATTCTGGGATCATGATGTGACCCGAAGGCAGATGCTTAATAACTGAAGCACACAGAGCCCCAGCAATTAGGTAAATTGCCTCACCCTTCTGGGCCTTCAATCTTTCATCCTCAAGAGGGGCAAAATCGTGGGCTGTGACTTCTAAGATTAGACTACAAGTCCAGCTCACATCCTCTCCAAACCTAATGAGCAATCCTGAGCCAGAATCACCACATAAGCCCCACCTGGATTCCTGATCCTTAGAACTGGGAGAAAATAAATCTGTATCATTCTATGCAGCTACGTTTTGGGTAATTTGTTACACAGCAATAAATAGCTAATGTATCCCACGAGCTAACAAGCTCGACAAGGAATGAGATTCAATGGCAAGGTCTTGGTCTGTCAGCACCCTCTCTCTTAGGGGTGCCTGGGTGGCTCAATCAGTTAAGCAGTTAAGCAGCTGCTCATCATCTCAGGGTCCTAGGATCAAGCCTAGGCTCCCTGCTCCTGCTTCTCCCTCTCCTTCTGCTGCTCCCCCAGCTTGTGCTCTCTCTTTCTGTCAAATAAATAAATAAAATCTTTAAAAATAAATAAATAAAAAGACAACAACTTACGATACAAACAAACAAAATACACACTGGGTCACATACTTCCTGATCATTTTTATTTTTATTTCCTTTCCTTACATATTAGAGTGTCACAGAGAAAAATTAACCCCCCCCCTTTTTTTTTTAAGATTTTATTTATTTGTCAGAGAGAGAGAGAGCACGCACAAGCAGGGGGAGCAGCAGGTAGAGCAGGCAAGGGAGAAGCAGGCTCCCAGTTGAGCAAAGAGCCCACATAGGACTCAGTTCCAGGACCCTGGGATCATGACCTGAGCTGAAGGCAGACACTTAACCAACTGAGCCACCCAGGCACCCCCTAGCCCCTTTTTAATATACAAATCTTCCTGCCCTTTCTGATTAAAATTTTGAGCTTCTTAATAAAGGACCCTATAGGTTAAAGTGTCCAAAATCATTTATCCGAGGCAGAAGCCAGTAAATTATTAGATGTCATCTGTCTTTCTTCCATCATTGTTTTTCTTCCAGACATTTCCCCTTTGAAGATGATACCAGAGTGTTATCTAAACAAGAAAGAAAGAAGAAGGAAAGAAAGAAAGAGCGAGCAAGCAATTGGCCAGGTTCCAGAGAGAAGATCAAATGGTAGGAACAGGCAAGAGAACAGCCTGCTAGGGGAGAGAAGACCTGTATCAGAATAAAGGGGTATTTCCTCTTCACTTTATCCTCCCCAGCTGTTTGTAGTCTCTCCAGGTAGTGTCCAGGGCTCACCGGCAGGGTGCTTTGAGGGCAAGTAAGCCATGCACTTAAAGGCTAGGACTTTAGACAGGCACCGGGAAGGCCCTTCAGTTACCAAGGTGCACTGTTGGCTCTTGGGTGATTCAGTAAGAGCTCTGCTTTGAACTGAACAGAGCTAAAAATCAATTTAATCAAAATTGGCTTAAATCGGTGTATAAAGAGTTTTACTTGGGGATCTAATGTACAGCAATGGTGACAAAGGCTAATAAGATTGGGCTGTGTACTTGCAGTTTGCTAAGAGAGTAGCTCTTCAGGGTTTTCACTGAACCCAAGGAACGGTAACTATGTGACATGATGGAGGTGTTAATCAGCCTGATTGTGATCTTCATTTCACATGTCTATGTATGGCAAACCCAAAATACACATGTATATTTGTCCATTAGACCTCAATAAAGCTGGGGGGGCAAAGACCTACAGACTTGGTAAATTATAGAATCAGAAAATTTTTAGATATTGGGGCACCTGGGTGGCTTAGTCAGTTAAGTGGCTGCCTTCTGCTCAGGTCATGATCTCAGGGTCCTGTGATCAGATCCCACGTCGAGCTCCCTGCTCAGCAAGGAGTCTGCTTCTCCCTCTCTCTCTGTGCTTGCTCTCACTCTCATAAATAAATAAAATCTTTAAAAGAAGAGGAAGAAGAAGAAGAAGAAGAAGAAGATTTTTAATATCTGAAACTGATTTTTTTTTAAAGATTTGACAGAGAGAGGATACACAGCCAGAGAGGGAACACAAGCAGGGGGAGTGGGAGAGGTAGAAGCAAACTCCCCACTGAGCAAGGAGACCATGTGGAATTCAGACCCAGGACCCTGGGATCATGACTGGAGCCAAAGGCAGATGCTTAACAACTGAGCCACACTGCCGGAGTCTCTGAAACTGATTTTTAGGGTATTAAATCCCTTCATCTTATGAAAATGGAAAAATAGAGGTGAAATGACACCCAAATTTGCTCAGCAGGTCAGGAAAAGGAGTCTAGGTCTCCTATCCTGTGATAGGTGAGTTTTCTTGGTGAAGTTATTCCGTCTTCTAGCTACAATGGCCTGAGCTTTTCAGCAGACCTAACCTTCCTTTCTGATTGTTTTTTCTTTTCTTTTCTTTTCTTTTCTTTTTAAGTTATGTGATTTTTTTTTAAAAGATTTTATTTATTTATTTCTCAGAGTGAGCGCAGGCAGACAGAGTGGCAGGCAGAGGCAGTGGGAGAAGCAGGCTCCCTGCTGAGCAAGGAGCCCGATGCGGGACTTGATCCCAGAATGCTGGGATCATGACCTGAGCCGAAGGCAGCCTCGCAATCAACTAAGCCACCCAGGTGTCCCTGATTGTTTTTTTCTTAATGTAGGCTCCAGGCCCAGCATGGAACCCAATGAGGCGCCTAAACTCACAACTCCAAAATCAAGACCTGAGCTGAGATCAAGAGTCAGATGCTTAACTCATTGAGGCACCCAGACACCACTTAACACTTCCTTTTTGAACCCTCAGTTACTAAGACACGGGAATCACCTTTTCCCAATCTAGACAATGGGTGAGATTACTTCTGTCGTACCAAGGTTTAATTTTTAATTTGCTAGGATGGAAGCAGGGAGAAGTAAGAGAACTGAAAATAGAGAGAGGATCCACTTCCGGTAAACAGTAGTGCCAGGGTCACTAACAAGTCACTGTGAAGCCCGCACCCCCACCCCGCACAGTGGTGGTACACCTGATATTCTGGTCTTTAGAGCTTGGCACAAGAGCATGGGGGAAATGACCTTGTCTAGTCTGTTCAGGCTGCTCTAACAAATAGATCACAGACTAGGTGGCTTATAAACACAAAAATGTATTTCTCATAGCTCTGGAGTCTAGGGAGTCCAAGGCCAGGGTGCCAGTGGGTTCAGTATGTGGTGAGAGTCCACGGCCCGGCTCACAGACAGCTGTCTTCTTGTTGTGTCCTCACTTGGCAGGAAGGAGAGCGAGCTCTCCAGGGTCTCTTCTGTAAGGGCTTGAATCTCATTCATCAGGGCTCCACCATCCTGACTCAATTACCTACCCAAGGTCCCGCCTCCTGACACCATCGCATCTGAGGCTAGGATTCCAACACAGAAATTTTGGTGGACTACATTCAGTTGATAACAGACTCTATCTTTAAAATCATACAAAATTCTCCCCACTTAATTTCAGTAGGCAAAATTATGTGCTAGTCCAAGGCACTGCTCCAAGCACTGCAGAGGCTGTAAAGATGAAAAGACAGGGTCCTTGCCCTCCAGGGTTTTCCAGTCCACTTACAGAGATAGCCTTGTCAGCAACATTCCAAAAAAGAAGATGAAAGTTAGGACCAAGCAGAGAGGAAAAAGCAACGTGCCAAAGAAGCCTAAAGAAAGGGTTGACAGTCATTCCTGGGAAAGGCGGTTGCCAGGACCTTGAAGAATAAATAGGGTTGGGGTAGGCAGAAGCAGCCGAGGGATCAGCAGGAGCAAAACCACGGAGGTATAACCTGCCCTCGAAGCCTGGGAGACTCCAGGAGGTAGCAAATGCCTTTTCAACACCACTGGCACCTTGATCTTGGACTTTCTAGCCTCCGGAGCTATGAGAACTAAATTTTGTGTTTATAAGCCACCCAGTCTGATCTGTTTGTTAGAGCAGTCTGAACAGACTAAGACTTTGTAACATAAGGATAATTAGAACAGTTGACGAGCACAGCCATTCCCAAGTAACTAAAGCTGCCCTTGTTCTGCCCTGACTTGAGAGGATAGGGTCTGGAAATGGGCAAAGCCGGAGATGCCCAACTTTCGGGTGAACCCAGAGGCCATAGGATGATCATGACATCAAGCATACATACAGCTTCTAGAGAGATTCACCAGTTCAAGTTTCTCCATGTCAAAGGTAAATGAGACTAGGGCCTCCTGGGCGCCTCTGTCGGTTAAGCATCTGACTTCAACTCAAGTAGTGATCTCAGGGTCTGGAATCAAACCCCAATTCCAGCTCCCTGCTCAGTGGGGAGTATGTTTGTCCCCGCTCCCTCTCCTTCTGCCCTCCCCCTGCTCAGACTTACATGCTCTCTCTCTCTCTCAAATAAATAAATAAATGAAAATCTTAAAAAAAAAAAAAAAAGGAAATGACACTGAAGAAGTAACCTAACCAACAGATGATGAAATATCTCCTTTCTTTCCCCTAGCTTCAGAGAAGTTCCTTAAACCAGTGCTTCCCAGATTTTTCCACCACAGGATACCTACTTGCCATGCCTTATTGGCTCTGCCTTATATGGTAGGGAACTACATTTCCCAGGCTCCCTTGTCCTGTAGCCAATGTGAGGCACCATGGAAGCCTTAAGGGTGAAAAGAACAAAGAAGCCTGAGTGTTTCTTTTCCTACAAAGGCCCAATGTCCCACAAAGCCAGAGTCTCCTGCATGGCTCCATCCCTAGCTGGATATGTCTCCCTTCATGGTCCCAGCATCCCACCCCGCCAAGTTCCCCTCCCTCCCAGCCAAACACCAGCAATCATCCCTGGCTTCAGGAGCCTTGGAACATCACCTGGTCTCTGCGTCCTTTTAACCCTAGCGGGGCAATGGTTTCTGCTAATCTCTCAACTGACTCGTTATCCCTTGTTTGACTCCTTGGTTCTTCCAACACTAGTAACCAGTTTCTTGAACTGGAGTGTCTATTTTCCTGACAGGATGCAGCTGATAGAGCAGAGAACATTGCTGCCAAGGGGCAATTTCTTAGCTATACCATGGTGATATCTGTGATATCCCAGAATATATCTGTGTTTATTTTAATAAGAAAATAATGTTTCCCAGAAATCACACTGCGAATTTGAAGCTCCAGAAAGCTGTCTCACATTTGTTCTATGGCATGATTTTTTCCTACTCCTTAGTGCTTCGATAGGGAGCTCCCCAAGTACTCACTGACCATCTGTATAAGTCTGCTTAAGCTACCACAACTAAATACCACAGGTTGGGTGGCTTAAGTAACACAAAAATATTTCTCACAGTCCTGGAGCCTAAAAGTCCAAGATCAAGGCGCCAGCAGGGTTAGTTTCTGTGAGACCTCTCTTCTCATCTTGCAGATGGCTACGTTCCCTCTGTGTGTTTCATGGCCCTTTCTCTGAGTACATGCACTCCTGGTGTCCTTTCTCCCTAAGGACACAACTCCTTTGGCTTAGGGCCCACTCTTACGACTTTATTTAACCCTAATTAATTAATTAGTTTAACCTTAATTACTTTTTTAAAGGCCCCATCTCCAAATACAGTCACATCAGAGGCTTCAGGCTTCAACATGCGAATATTGGAATATTGGAAAATTCATGCCACAACACCATCCACATTGTAACCTTTTGGCAGAACTGCAAAGATTTCATGATTATTCCAGTATTTCCAGGATTTTCATAATTCCAGTAGACAGAGCCATTGTCTCCCAAAGGCCACTGCTAAAGATAAAATTGCTACCTAGGAGCCAAAGAATATCAAGTCTAGTGTTCTATTAGCCATTAGCAAATTACCACACCAAGAGAGTCTTCCTGGGAAGAGAAACGTTCATGGGGGCAAGGGTAGACAGAATGGGAGTGAGTGTGGAGCTGTTTGGGCAATAGATGGTGGGCTAGGTTGAGCTGGGGATGGGAAAGTGAAATATTCTTTCCTCCTCTTACTTCTCTAAATTTTTTCTCTACCCTTATTTTATTTATTTATTTGTTTGTTTGTTTGTTTATTGTTTTGCCTCAATTAATTTCTGCTGTAAGGAGTAGTATACCTAAATAGGGAGAAAGCCTACTATTCTATATGGGGAAGATCCCACATCTGCTCGCTCTGGGCACATGGTCATTGCCACACATCTGGCTGGGTCCATCTCTTTCCACCCGACAAATAGTTATGGGCTAAGGGAGTGCTTATGTACAGGAACAGCTGACTGGGGGAAGCACTGGTCCTGGCAGGACAATGAACAAGAGCGTACAGTCTTGTGGAGGAATTCAGCTCCCTCCTTAACCGTTCTAATAGGATTTGCTTTGCAGGTGGGGGTTGGGGTTTGTTTAATTCCGAAGCTTAGAAAGTCAACAGAAAGATATGTTGACACCCCACTAGGAAATTAACCATAGGCCCTTTTTTTGAAAAAGCAACCAAATTGAAAATAATAGAAAGTCAAAAAGGCAATGTTACCTTCTCACTGGGATGTTATTTAAAACTCTTAACCAGGGGCAACCAGGGCTATTTCTGGCCCATTGAGCTTTGTTTGCCCCCGTCAGCTGCCCCTTCACCCGCGGGCCACTACCACTACCAGGCTGGTGACTTCTCGGGGTTGATATCGATTTCAGAAACATCGTTGCTTACGGATATTCTGCCTTCATCAATTATTTTTCTATTTCTAGCTGTTCCTGTTCCAAATTTCTCTTGCAGAAATGCTACAGAAATCTGTCATGCAAATGTGTTTGGAGTGAAGCCTTGGAGTGTGAGTGGTTTTTATAGGCCCCCCAACTTTCCAGAGGATCTTCCCGAATCACATGGGGGCTTCCCCCCCCATTCCATTGTCTAGTTGTTACAGCAAGAGTCAAAGGCTGGGGGTTTTTTGCAACCAAATGTCTCCACGTTTAACTGGTTTTGTGTGTGTCCTAAATGTTGGAGCCAGCTCACCTGAGCTCTCATGGATTCACTAGCATTAATCCTCCGGAAGAGGACCGCTGGAGCCAGAGTCCCCCGAGTGCCAAGTCTGAATTATACTCCCCATCTCTCCCTGATTTATTCCTTTTTTTTTTTTTTTTTTGAGCATTAAAGATTTTATTTATTTATTTGACAGACAGAGATCACAAGTAGGCAGAGAGACAGGTTGGGGTGGGGAGCAGGCTCCCCATTAAGCAGAGAGCTTGATGCCGGGCTCGATCCCAGGACCCCGGGATCATGACCTGAGCCAAAGGCAGAGGCTTTAACCCACTGAGTCACCCAGGTGCCCCTCCCTGATTTATTCTTGAATTCTCATCTTTTATAGAATATTTTTCTTTTGTATTTTTAAAAAAGATTTTGTTTATTTACTTGTCAGAGACAGAGAGAGCGCACAAGCAGGGGGAACAGCAGGCAGAGCAGGGAATTAGGCTGTTCCCTGAGCAGAGGGAGCTGGATGTGGATGTTCGATCCCGGGACCCTGGGATCTGGGACCTGGGATCTGGGACCTGGGACCTGAGCCGAAGGCAGATGCTTAACTGACTGACCTACCCAGGGACCCCCTAAAGATTTTTTTTTAAGATTTTTATTTATTTATTTGACAGACAGAGATCACAAGCAAGCAGAGAGGCAGGCAGAGAGAGAGAGAGAGAGAGAGAGGGGAAAGCAGGCTCCCTGTTGAGCAGAAAGCCCGATGTGGGGCTCCATCCCAGGACCCTGGGATCATGACCTGAGCCGAAGGCAGAGGCTTTAACCCACTGAGCCACCCAGGTGCCCCAATATTTTATTTTTAAGTAATCTCTATACCCAGTGTGGGGCTCAAACTCAACCCGAGATCAAGAGTCACACAATCCCCTGACTGAGCCAGCCAGATGCCCCAAGAATATTCTTGTATGGTATCTTTAGTTTAAGAATTGTTATTCACCTCACCATCCATTTACTTTTGCTGACACTGGGTGAATAACATTTTTAGAATTCAGTCCGTCAATGGAAAAATAAAAAAATAATAAAGAGCTGAACAACACCCACAGCAAGCAGAGGCTGAGAGCCAAGGTGACCCACTTCAGTCCAATACCCCACTGGCCACTTGGCTGCTCAGCCTGGACGTGGCAGGTGGTGTCATTTCACCTGGATACATACTGCTTTTTCAAATACAGTGAGGCATAGGAAACGTCCGATGTTCCTTGTTTCAGAAAATAAAACCAAACAAACCTAGGTGTGAACCTTAAAAAGCTTGTATTCAGGGGTGCCTGGGTGGCTCAGTGGGTTAAAGCCTCTGCTTTCAGCTCAGGTCATGATCCCAAGGTCCTGGGATCGAGCCCCACATCGGGCTCTCTGCTTAGCAGGGAGCCTGCTTCCTCCTCTCTCTGACTGCCTCTCTGCCTACTTGTAATCTCTGTCTGTCAAATAAATAAATAAAATCTTAAAAAAAAAAAAAAAAAAGCTTGTATTCAGCATGGTTTAAAATTCCCTTTTCACAAATATCCTTTTAAAATTCCCTTTTACACACATGTATCTATGTGCTTATATATGACAGAAGTCAAATATATATGTATACATTTTGTGTCTTTACTTTTTCCTTTTTTGCAAAACTACAATTAAAATTTTATGTCAGCCTTCTTTGGTTATAAGCTAACATGAGAGGGAAGAAAAGGAAGGGGAGAAGACAGGGGTGTTGGAAGGACAGCTCGCAGAATCAAAGGAAGAATTAAACCACCAGGCTTTGAAAGGACGGGAATTGGGCATTTGTGTGGACTTTAGGCTCTGGTTCCAACTTACCTTCAGCCCCTGTGTTTCTGCTCAATATTTAAATGTCAAGGAGCGAGTGTCTGACGGGCTTGGAATCTGTGAAGTGCCCATCTGCATGGTAGGAGTGGGAAAGGGCCCCTGAGACTGACAGCCCCACTAAAATGAGATGAGATGGGGGTAGTGGAGTGGGACTATTCCTTCAAAGAAAGGATGCTGGGCAAATAAAAAGAAAATCCCAGGGGTGCAGTACTGAGAGCAGATACAGTGGGAGTGAGGCGGAGAGGGTGGCCAGCCAAGGAGACCAGAGGAGGCCTGAACACAAGCTGACAGCTGCGAGTCGTTTGTAACCGAACTTGCCAGGCACGGAACAAACAGCCTCACCACTTTGTGGTGACCCTGTGGGCCCCAAGAAGAAAGACAGTAGCTATCTTTGCTTCTGTCCCCTGGGGAGGAAGTTTGGTTCAGTGATTTCTTGTTGAGATTGGACAGCTTGAGGTTATGGCCCTGCCTCTGGCTGCGAGCAGGGATCAAGGTGACGGGTGGAATGGGGTAAAGATGAGGCCAGGCTTCCCCCTTGGTCATGAGCTGCTCAGAACAAACACACACCGCCGGCCCAGCAAGCCTCCGATTTCTCCAGCCTCTGACAGACGCCAAAGGACTTGAGGGTGACCAGAAGGGTCACCCAGGACCCAGAAGCCCCCTGTGACATTCACCTTAAAACTTAGAGATGCTGGGGCCCCTGGGTGGTTCAGAGGGTTAAGCCTCTGCCTTATGCTCAGGTCATGATCTCCAGGTCCTAGGATCGAGCCCCTATCAGGCTCCCTGCTCACCGGGGAGTCTGCTTCTCCCTCTCCTTCTGCCTGCTGTTCCTCATGCTTGTGCGCATTCTCTCTCTGTCAAATAAATAAATAAAATCTTTAAAACAAATAAATAAAATTAATTTCAGCTGATTCTTTTTTTTTAAGTGGCTAATAGAAAACTTTAAATTGCACATATGGGGGCACCTGGTTGGCTCAGTCAATAAAGCATGCGATTCTTGCTCTTGGGGTGGTGGATCTCGAGGTGTGGAGATTACTGAAAAATAAAATCTTTTAAAGAAAAATAAATTAATAAATTGCAAAGCAATTTCCACTCCACAGCACTGTATTCTAATATCCTAGCTCAGCTTAGTAATGCAGGCTGGTTTTTTAATTCATCTCTGTAGACTCCTTGCCCTGCACAGAGCAGGTGCTCAATAAATTGTTGTTGGGAAATGAATAAATTATTAAATTTATTCAAAGCAGTGTATATGCCATATGTAGAGTTCTTTACTAGAGAGATAGTAAGAATTAATAACTCATAGAGTCAGTACTTATCTTTTGATCATTCAATGCTAGTGTGTTAATATTCTTCAGATATCAAGGCTAGAGACTGATAAACTTCTGTTTTCTTCTCCCTGTGGCCCTTTTTTTATTGTCCCTTTGAACTCACTCTGCTTCCACAAAAAGACAATCCAGGCAAGGTTTAGACAGCATAGCCGAAATGTGTGTTGCGTGGTAAATAAGGGTTTTTATGGAAATGGAAAGTCTCCATAAATGAGGCTGTTGAGTTATCAGGATGGATGGGGTTGTTTCCAAATCTCTCTGAGGCCTGGGGAGAGTGATTCCATGAGCAGACCAAGGCCACATGGCTGTTCCTGATAGGGCTGAAATAAAACTCTCAGACTCTTATCTGAGATCATCTTCCACTTCACAGAGAGAGGTTGTCCACTTCACAAAGAGAGGTTGTCTGGCAGGAACCCCCTCATCTTTCCTCCCTGCCACATGCCTCACTCAGAGAAAGAAGGGGTATCCTTACTCTTATTCAGAGCGAATTTTGCCTCCTGTGCCCCATGCCCAGCCCCTCCAACCCATCTGGGGCTCTTTCCTACACTTTCCCTTCCCTGAAGTTTCCATTCTCCACTATGGCTTTCCATGCCCCAAGCCTCCCTGCCCTGAGAACGATTACCCTTCCTTCCTCAGGTGACCACCCGCTCCGTCACGCTTCTCCTAACGCCCCTCAATGAGCAGCCCTCCCACCCCCGCATATCCTGACTTCAATCTCTGCTGATATGACTCTCAAGGCTCTCGTTTCACCTTGCCCTCTTTCCCGACCCTGATCTCCAACTTCCTAGTAGTCATTTCTACTTGCAAATGCCACAGGGACCTAACTAACGTTCAACATGCTAAAGACACTCCTAGAATTCTCCCAAGGGTGGCCAGCCAAGGGCACCCAGTGCCCTTCATCTGTACCCCCGTTTCATTGGCTCATGGATGCCTGATTAGATCCTTTTATTTCTCTTTCATTTTTGTGTGTACCCACCTTCCTTCAGGTCCTTCTCTGCTGGCAGCTTTTCCTTTCTTTGGCCTCTTCCAGGATCCACTTATTTCTTGCACACTCAGGACATTGAGTGCCAGGCATTGTGCTAGGCTCTGGGGCTGTCTTGGCAAACAAGACAGACAAGTTCTGGGCCCTCGCAAGCTCTGTGGCTGAATAGAGGTCACGGATGAGTCAGCAGGCAACCTCAAGCCAGAGCCAGTGCTTTGCTGGGGGATGCCCAGAGCCCTGCAAAGACTGAGGAGAGGTAGCTAACCTTCTCCGGGGAGGTCACTGAAGGCAATAGGAAGACATTTTAGTTAGACCTGAAGGAATAATCTAGGGGGAGGAGAATTTAAGGATGTTGCCGGCATATGTGAAAGACCAGAGCCAAAAAGGGACAGCAGGACACACTGGTGAATGAAAGGCATTCTCTAGGACCCAAGCCTGAACTCTGGGTGGGGAGCGGATCTGACAGAATTGCCTGCCAGGTTACATCAATCTTCTTGGATGAGTTAAAGAGCTTGGAAGTCATTCCAAGAACAAACTTGCGCATTCAAAGGGTTTGGGGCAGGGAAAGGGTGTGATAGGATTGGTGTGTGAGAAAGGCTGCCCTGGTCTGTCCTTTGTGTGGCAAACAGCAGGAAGTGAGACCAGAGCGGAGAGGAGCTCCAGCTTGAGGTTGTTGCCTCCATCTAGGGAAGAGGCAATAGTGAATGGAGGCTCTAACTAGGACAAACAGCACACATCCATTCATTTCTAATCTTGATTGACTTCTTGGGAACATGCTAGGTTGCAGGCACTGGAGGAGAGGCCAAGATGACTAAGCCTGTTTCGTACTGAGGAAGCTCATTGTCTGGTGAGAAATAAATTATCACCTGTCAAGTAAATAAAGGATTGCAATGCAGTGTGATAGGTGCTATGACAGAGGTAAGGCCAAACGGGACTGTGGGAGTCAGAGGTGGGTGGCCCAGGAAGCTACCTCAGTGGGTAGCTTCCCACTGAGAGCCACAGTTCTTTCCCTCCAGGGGAGATGAGTTTTGGTCTCTCCACCCTGTAAGAGGGTGTTCTTACTTCCCTCAGGAGTGAAGTGTGGTTGAAGCTAGGCATTCGTTCCCCAGCTTTTGGGAGACTGGTCTCTGTGAGGAGCAGGGGCCCAGGTGACGCTCCCCTGGAAGGCCACCACCAAGACTGCTGGGACGGGCTCCACAGAGACCAGACCAAGAAGCCAGTCCCGAGTCTAGAACTTCCCCGCTTTCACCCAGCATGAATTTGTTCAGAAAGTTTTCATCCCAAAGGATTTGTTGAGAGTTTTACTGGGATCATTCTCTTTTCCCTACCCAGCTCCTATGCGTTATTCAACCCACATTCGAATTCTGCTCCACTGGTTCTCCCCCTTCAGTGCAGAGCCACACCTACGTCTTCACCAACCCCCAGAAAACCCATGTTCGTGAATTGGTCTCACCACAAACTGCTGTCTGCTCTCCTGGCCTGGAACACATTCACGGCAGGTGCCGAGGGAGCAAGGAGCATGTGGATCCATCAGTCTTTCCCCCCTCATTCTGGTCCTCAGGGACGTCTACCTCAGGATTGTCACAGCAGTATTCCCTCTGGCGCTTCCAATGCGGGTTTGTTCTCACAGATACGGTTTGCTTAATAGCCGTTATGGTCCCTTTTTTTTTTTTTTTTTTTTTTTAAAGATTTTATTTATTCATTTGACAGAGAGAGATCACAGTAGACAGAGAGGCAGGCAGAGAGAGGGGGAGGGAAGCAGGCTCCCCGCTGAGCAGAGAGCCCGATGCGGGACTCGATCCCAGGACCCTGAGATCATGACCTGAGCCGAAGGCAGCGGCTTAATCCACTGAGCCACCCAGGCACCCCGTTATGGTCCCTTTTAATGGCTTCGCTTCAATCTTCCCGTCATAGGGGGCTTTCAAAAATACAAATCTGACACCATTACCCACCTTGCTTAAAATTTTGCACCACTGCCTATCTCTCAAGAGATAGACCGAAGCCCCAAGAGTGGCATACAAGGTCCTTGAAAAGAGGTTCCTTGCCAGCGTTTCTGGCCGTATCCCCTGCTTTCCACAAGACGGAGCTTTCCCATAATGGACTGTGGCCTTGTCTTGGATGTTCTGCCTTGAAAGCTCTCCCCCATCACTTTGTCTGACTGACCTTTTATCTCCATCATTCAGCATTTTCCTTTCAATGACTCCATTAGGGGGCCTCCCTTGACTCACTCACCCTGTCCCATGAAAAATGATACTATTAGGCATACACAACATATTGTTACTGTTTACATTTCTTTTATCCATTAAATAGTAAACTCTCTGAGGACAGGAACGGAAAGATTTAGCTCAGAGCCTGGTTGAATGTGCTTCGGAGGGTCTTAAGAAACAGAAAGAGGGGCGCCTGAGTGCCTGGGTGGGTTAAAGCCTCTGCCTTCGGCTCCGGTCATGATCTCAGAGTCCTGAGATCGAGTCCCATGTCGGGCTCCCTGCACAGTGCGGAGCCTGCTTCTCCCTCTGCCCCTCCCCGACACTCGTGCTCTCTGTCACTCCCTCTCTTTCAAAAAAAATAAATAAACAACTAAAATATTTTAAAAATAAATAAATGAGGGTCGCCTGGGTGGCTCAGTGGGTTAAGCCTCTGCCTTCTGCTCAGGTCATGATCTCAGAGTACTGGGATCGAGCCCCACATCAGGCTCTCTGCTCAGCAGGGAGCCTGCTTCCTCCTCTCTCTCTCTCCCTCTGCCTGCCTCTCCCCCTACTTGGGATCTCTGTCTGTCAAATAAATAAATAAAATCTTAAATAAATAAATAAATAAGAATAATTTTCAAAATTTATTATTTCATTGGACTCTTAGAAAAATCTTTTGTAGCTGGAAAAGAAACCTTCCCTTTCCCTTCTTGCAGACAGCAGCCATGGAGAAGGAGGTCTCTTGGCTAAGAACTTATTGCAGTTTTACCAGAGCCATAGTCTCCTGGCTTTTTTTTTTTTTTTGTACAGCTAAGGGAGATGTATCTGGGATGCATGGCCCAGCCCAGGGCCTGTGTCTTGTTACCAGACGGTCTGAAGGGGAGAGGGCGAGGAGGTGTGTGGGCGACGAAAGAAAGGAACTACACACTGCCTGGCATGATCACATGACTGGGCTGGCTGAGGAGAGAGGTGCCTCCTGACATTTAGGCAAAGCCACTTCCGTGAAGGGCTTGTCCTGAGCAGTGTAAGAGTGCGTGCTTGAGGGGCGCCTGGGTGGCTCAGTGGGTTAAAGCCTCTGCCTTCGGCTCAGGTCATGATCCCAGGGTCCTGGGATTGCGCCACTGGGCTCTCTGCTTAGCAGGGAGCCTGCTTCCTCGTCTCTGCCTGCCTCTCTGTCGACTTGTGCTGTCAAATAAATAAATAAAATCTTAAAAAAAAAAAAGAGTGCGTGCTCCATGTATCAGGAACCTTGTCGCAAGTGGGGGCAGGTGCCCGTACTCACAGTGAATGCAAGGTTGGAAAGGGGCCCCTGACCCAGAGGTTCACCTCGACCTTGGACCCCACTGCAAGATCTTGAGCCTGGCAAGAGATGAGGAGGACTTTCTGGGTTAAGTCACTGATCGTCCAGAACACGTGATGCGGACCTGTTCCGCGGAGGAAGGGCACATTCCTTCCTGGGATGGGGTCGAGCCTCTGGTCAGGGGTGCGGTGTTCTTTGAGGTGGGTTGGGCGGGTGGGGAGGTGGAACACACAGGTATTTCAGCAAGGAGGAGCAGTACTCAGGCTGGGGAGCCAGGCAAGACTGAGGCTGTGCCTATGAGGCTGCTCTCTTATTTTGAGTTGAGATTTAAAACGCTTGAAAGTCATGGTGCTAAAAGCCCGGACGCTGAAGGGGCACAGGTGTGGAGGCAGAATCTCAGGTCACCCGTATAAGGTGTGCAAGGAGACACTCCTTTTTGCAGATGAGAAACAGGAGTCGTGAAGAAGGCAATCGCTGACCTAGCCTTGGCTTTGTGCTAAGCCCTGTGCCAGGTACTTTCCTGAGTTACTTGGTCGACTTCTCAGGCGGCTCTGTGCGGCTGCAGTGGGACCCCGCACTGAGAGCAGAAGAGTTTGGCCTCACAGGTCTCAAAGTGTTCTTGGCTAAAGCCTTTCAAGAGGGTATCGAGAAAATAACATACTGAGTGCAGGTGAGTGAATGTCTCGTGGTTATGTTTTAGGCATCCGCGGAGGGAGGCAGAAATGCCCAGCCTCTCAAATCACACTTCAAAGGTAACAATGAACCCTTAGAAGTAAAACCGTCCCTGCATGGCTGGTTTGTGTGGGAGACAAATCACAGACTCTTTCTAGGCTGCACAGAAAGTGCCGGGAACATTAACACGAGAGCAACAGATTTCACTGAAGGTCACCTAGAAGTAGAGAACAAAGGAATAACACTAAAAGGGTATCTTTACCCATAAATTTTTCCCAAATGGTGAGCAAGTGTTTACTGAGAACAGTTACGTGGCTGCTTCCATAATAATGGGTGCGGGGGAGTTAAAACCTACAAACCTTGAGCGTTTAAGGCGTTTAGAGCAGTGCGCACGCACACATTACATGCATGTGCCCGCATGCTCACGCAGGCGCGGAAAGGTCTGGATGGAAACGTGCGAAGTGGCCAGCCCTCAGGATGAGGGTGTAAAGGCTGGGATGTTTCCAGGGGCAGATCTGTAATGCTGAGGAGAAGCATGCAGACCGCCGCAGGGGTTGCCAGCGGAGAGAGTTTCATCTGGTTGTAGTTAGTGCAAGTCAGCTACGTTTCCACCTCCGACGTCTGCGATAAGGCTGGGAAACTCTGGGAAAACGCTCCCATTTAGAGATAGCTGCAAAGAGGGGAATTAAATGAGTTTATTTATCTGGAAAAGTCCGTGATTTATGAGATATGAAGGAAGCAGTGTCTCCCAGTAATGTTAGGAGCCTGGGAGTGTTGACTTCTAGTTTTCTTCACTGGCTCTGTCCTTGACATAGAGGGTGACCTTAAGACCTTATTCTCTTCATTTCCTGCTACTACCCTTGCAGCTCAGTCGACCCTCTCCTTGGGGCTAACCTGCTCCCCACCTCCTATGAGCTATGCTGTGTCCAGGGCTCCGCCTCTGCCCAACGCTGCCCTCCCCCTACACACACACACACACACACACACACACACACACTGAGCGGTACTCCCCCCCCCCCCCCGCCCCCCGGGGAAATGAGGCTGTTTCCCAAAGGCAAAGGAGAAGGACATTGTGGGTACTCAGCCATCATTGAACCTGTGTTGGGTATCCTGGTGCCCCTTATTTTATTGTTCTGTATATGTGCCCCTGTCAATATCACATTTGGTTTTATCCACGTTGGACTGCAGCTGTCTAGAAGCTGGAGCAAACCTTGCTTCTGGCCTGGGCCCACAATCCACACAATGTCCTGTGCAATAAATATCAATTGGATTATTAATGAAATTTATTGCCTATTCTGTAAAGTGGTGACCACAATTGCCTACCAACGAATATAATACAATCAGAGAGTTTTGAGCAAACATAGCACCTAAAGCTGACATTGGGATTTTGTTTCCAAAATGAAAATACCTTTTTTTTTCCCTCCTGATTAAAGTAACTACTATTGGATTAGATCAAAGTTAGTAGTTTTCCTAGAAAAGAAACACAGTTTCTTTGTGTTCTGGAGCCTGTTTTGAGTGTTGTTTTATGCACTATACAAAGGGGACACTTTATATTTTCTTTCTACTATATTTTTTCAACATGGTTTCAGGGAATAGTTACACATTGTACATATTCTGTTCTTTAGTGATAATAAGTGCCATCTACTGAGCACAAAGTATGTACCATGCATTTCACATTTATTGCCTCATTGATCCCTCCCAATAACTAGGGAGAGAGGTTTCTGGGTGGTATGTTTGTGTCTCATTTTTTTAAGATTTTATTTATTTATTTGACAGAGAGAGAAAGAGAGAGTGCACATGACAGCACAAGCAGGGAGAGCTGCAGAGGGAGAGGGAGAAGCAGGCTCCCCGCTGAATGCTGCTCAATCCCAGGACCCTGGGATCATGACCTGAGCCAAAGGTAGACAGTTAACGACCGAGCCACCCAGGCGCCCCTTCCATGTGAATTCTTACCAAAAGGACTCCACTTCACAAAAGGCTTTTAATCAGGTGGGTAGGATGACCACTAGGTGGATATCAGGAAGCTTCTTTCTCCATTACCCCAGGGTTTACGTTGGAGCAAAAGGTCATGGTAGCAAGAAAATGAAGATCATGTATGGATGGTCTCAACAATGTGAACTTCTTACCCAGGCTGACCTGACCCCCACCACTGCTGTGAGCCCAATCTGCAGCACACCAAGTCTTTGATATGATCCTACTCACTGGGGAGACCAGCTAGCTCCCTGGTGACCGTTTTATTACGTTGGACCCCGTTGTCATAAAAAAAGTACCTCTATTTTGTCCTTTATCAGAATAAACACATCCAAAATTGTGTTTGCTTTCCTTGATTCTGCCAATAGGAAAATTGTGACGTTAGGGGCACCTGAATGTCTCAGTCAGTGGAGCATTGACTCTTGATGTCAGGGTTGTAAGTTCAAGTCCCACACTGGGTGTAGAGATTACTTAAACATCTTAAAAATTGTGAATATAGTGAATGCCTTAAACATCTCCATGGTGTCCCACAAACCTTGTTTTACAGTGAAAGAAAGAACTAGTACAGGGGTGCCTGGGTGGCTCAGTGGGTTAAGCTGCTGCCTTTGGCTCAGGTCATGATCCCAGGGTCCTGGGATCGAGCCCTGCATCAGGGTCTCTGCTCAGCAGGGAGCCTGCTTCCCCCCTCTCTCTGCCTGCTTCTCTGCCTACTATGTGATCTCTGTCTGTCAATTAAATAAATAAAATATTAAAAAAAAAAAAAAGAAAGAAAGAACTAGTTCAGTGCTGTCATAAGATTCGGTAATCTTATCATGTTCCCCATTGTCAAGAAGTCAAAAAACAGTGGTGTGCGTGGGCTAGCAAAGACACAGCACTTTCAGAGACCGGTGTGCTCTACTGCAGGCTGGAGCTTGTGCTCCAAACCAACGACCAGCACGAGGACTGGTCCCTCCCTCAGCCAAAATACACACAGCGGGGCACCTGGCTGCCTCAGCTGGTACAGCATGTGACTCCGTCAGGGTCATGAGTTCAAGCCCCACGCTGGGTGTAGAGATTACTTTTAAAAAATGCAAAATACACAGAGGTAAGAACCAGGAAATGAAAGTGGGCAGAATTATACCCAGTGACCCATTCACAAATTTTTTTGCTTCCTATGCCCATGTAATCTGTTCTTTGCTGGTATAGAGGTTTTATTGTCCATGGGAAGAAAGCTTCCATGGGAGACATATTGAAATACAAGCTCATACCACTACCTGATGTTTTGTCTCCTGTGTCATCAAGCGAACAGGAAAAAGGGGGAGTTGGAGTGTTGACCGGATCATTGATCCTTCCTTCAGGTAATGTAGGACTGCTGCTAGACAATGGAGATAGGGAGGAGGATGTTTTCCACCTCCTAGGAAGGATTAAGTAAGAAGAGGGCTGCATGTGGGTACTGGGCTATAGAAAGGGTACGTTATAGTGGACTTTGGTCATTGTTTTGGTTGTCCACTTCCAAATGTTCGCCCCACTTATTAGCCTTTCCCAGTGAAGGAGTCCTAGTGGATTAAAGGATCCTGTCTTCCACCATGGAAGGCTGAACCAGCATTTCCTCTTCCCACAGGGAAGATAATTTGGTTTAGCTCAATTCTTAGAATCAGAGGGAGTGCCACAGAGATGTGGAAATGGTTACTGATAATTCACAGAAATGGAGCCAAGTGTCCCCTAGAGGCCTCCTAGTGTTTATCAGCCAGACTATTTCTGAGGTGGGTCCTAGTAGGGTTCATAGGTAGATGGACAAATTTGGGTTTTGCCCATTTTCCAAGCCTGGTTCTCCAGTTTTCCTGGAGACCACCTTTCAGTTAATTTCTTCTCTTCTTGAGTTTTCCATTGGTGATTCTGTTGTTTTTAGTCAACAGCTCTGATGGGTATGGAGAGGAAGCAAGCTCAAACATGAATCTGCCTTTTGTGTCATAAGTCAGGCTACACCTGTCTTTTTTTCTTCTTTCCTGAGCGCTAAGTTTTCTTTACATCAGTTTTGAATAGATAGTGGGTAGAATACATTCTCTTTCTCTCTCTCTTTTATTTTTAGATTTTATTTATTTATTTGAGAGAGCGAGAAAGAGCAGAAGCAGGGGGTATGGCAGGCAGAAGAAGAGGAAGGAGACTCCTAGTTGAACAGGGAGCCCCATGTGGGGCTCAATCCCAGGACCTGAGATCATGACCTGAGTCGTAGGTAGAGGCTTAACCCACTGAGTTACCCAGGTGCTCTGAATAAATTCTCTAAAAATAAGAGCACAGGGGCGCCTGGGTGGCTCAGTGGGTTAAGCCTCTGCCTTCAGCTCAGGTCGTGATCTCAGGGTCCTGGGATCGAACCCCACATTGGGCTCTTAGCTCAGTAGAGAGCCTGCTTCACCCTCTCTCTCTGCCTGCCTCTCTGCCTACTTGTGATCTATCTCTCTCTGTCAAATAAATAAATAAAATCTTAAAAAATATATATAAGAGCACAGAAGAAGCAAAACCTCAAGGCATGGTAAAGAAAACATATTGATAATAAGCAATTTAACACATGTTTAGTTACATCTTTCACGAAACTGAGCTATAGATCTTAAAAACATAAAGACAATGGCAGAAACAATAAACAGAGAGAAAGGAAGGAATTATATAGGCTGAGAGCTGAAATTATTTTATCTCATTAGAAAATGGAGCCAGATGGGACGCCTGGGTGGCTCAGTTGGTTAAGCAGCTGCCTTCGGCTCAGGTCATGATCCCAGCCGCCTGGGATGGAGTCCCACATCGGGCTCCTTGCTTGGCAGGGAGCCTGCTTCTCCCTCTGCCTCTGCCTGCCATTCTGTCTGCCTGTGCTTGCTCTCTCTCCCTCTCTCTCTCTGACAAATAAAATGGAGCCAAAAAGAAAATGGAGCCAGACTTTTGGATTTTTGGTTCCCCATGAAAGGAGCTTGGGAGTTGACATTTTATCCTAGCAATAAGTAAAACCTTTAACAGACTGAAAAATCAACAATTTTTGTTGGATCTGTAAGAGAGGGGAGGGCACAGGGCAAACTGCTGCCCCCATGACTGGAAAGACAGACAGACAAATAGAGAAAGTCATGGCTTCCCAGAGCAAAACTCAAAGCAGAATCTTGAAACCAGTGCTGGGGAGGAAAGCCTGAGCTATAACTGACAAATTTCTGGAGGTTCATGTGGACAAGTCAGAGAGTTAAAAACTCCAGGGGACCCAGTAATGGGGGAGGCCCCTGACAATATTGTAAGATTTGCCTCTAGGAGCCTTCCAGATCCCCACAATAAAGAAAGAAAATCCACTTAGTCTTTCAGAAGCAGGAGGAAGAAAAGAACCATCTTGAAATAGCCAGAACATTCTTTCCTTCTTACGGAGGCCTGCCCTCAGGGGAAACTACTTAACCTAAACCTAAACTGTTGTGGCATTATTAGAGCAACCTGGGGAAGAGAAATGCCCAACTTTAGCCCACTCTAGCCATCCTGTCCCACTCACGAGGGTGGGGAGAAGCCCCAAGAATATTGTGAAATTCACAGGGCAGGCACAGGCTCAATAGAAAACTGACGTAATCATAGAATTGTAGAATGTTTCCCCTCCTTCCATGTCTCACCAACACATTACTACAGGACTGTTTAGAGCAATTCCTTTTACCCAGTATGTGTCCTACCATCAAGAAAAAATTACAATGCATACCCAAAAGCAAAAAAATACTATTTGGAGAGCAAGCATCAGAACCAGATATGGCAGGGATGTTGGAATCATCAGATCAGGAATTTAAAACAACGATGATCAATATATTAAGAACTCTAGTGGATAAAGTAAGCAGAGAGATGGAAATCCTAAGGAAGAACCCTCCTCCCCACAAATGCTAGAGATAAAAACAATAGCAACACTGTAAGAGAAATGAAGAATCTCTGTGACCAGGACTGGAAAAAAAAATCTGTAAGTTACAGGAGTTACAGTAATAGAATCCTTGAAAACCAAAAAGCAAAGAGAACAGACCGAAAAAAGCAGAGCAGAATATCCAGGGACTCTATGGGACAACAACAAAAGGTGTACCAGAAGGGCACACCAGAAGGAGAAGAAAGAGAGAATGGAACAGAAGAAAGATTTGAAACAATAATGGCTGAGAATATCTCCCAAATTAATGTCAGATACCATATCACAGATCTTGGAAGCTCAAAATAGATGAAGCAGGATTAATGCCTTTAAAAACACACCTAGGCACATCCTTTTTAAATTACAGAAAATCAAAGATAAAGTCCTGAAAGAAGACAGAGGAAAAAAACATCTGACTGATAGAGGAACAAAGATCTGACTTCTCAGAAACCATGCAAATGAGAGTTGAGTGAAATATTTACGTGTTGTGAGACGAAACAATCAACCTAGAATTCTGAGCCCTGAGAAATGGAACCAAGTTTTTCTTTTAAAAAAGATTCCTTTGAAGAAAGTTCTTTTTGCTTTTTCCCTCCTTCTGCCTCCTGTGTGCCTCTCCTTCCCATCATCTTTTTTTTAAGATTTTATTTTTGGGGTGCCTGGGTGGGTGGCTCAGTCAGTTAAGCATCTCCCTTGATCATGACTTGGGTCATGATCTCAAGGTCCTGGGATGGAGCTGCACATTAGACTCCCTCCTCAGTGGGGAGTCTGCTTCTCCTCCGCTGCCCTTTCCCCCACTCATGCACTTGTGCACTTGCTCTCTCTCAAATAAACAAATAAAATCTTTTTAAAATTTTTGATCTATTTTATTTTTAAGTGATCTCTACACCCACTGTGGGGCTCTACCTCATGACCCTGAGATCAAGAGTCATATGCTCCACCGGCTGAGCCAGCCAGGCACCCCTCCTTTCCATCATCTTAATGTCCTCTCTCCATTTGCTCTGTCATCATGCAAGTACTCTTCTAATTCCCTCTCTATCCCCTTTCCAATGGCAAGATTCTGGCTTCTCTGGCTAACAGATTTCAATAATATTCACCACGAGTGTGCATTATATCGGTAAACTAGTGAGTGTCTGTTTCCTGAAGAAGTGCTATTTGGGGAGAAGCGAACAGTTTGCCCTTTCCCAAACAATGTGCCTCTTTTTGGAACTATGCAAAAGCTGTTGGAGGAAGAACACCCTTCCCATCCTTTCTCCAGAATTAGATTGGATGCTAACCTCCATGTGTTCAGAAGAAAAAAGTCATGTCATGGTAAGCAGGGGTTAGGAATGCTGGTGTCACGCTTGTTTGAAGGTTTCCCTGGAGCCCATGATCAAAGCTCAAAGGTGGGCACAGGGAAGATGGACAATGACAGGGGAAACGGAGGGGAAGGAGAAGGCAAAAGGGAGACACAGGAAATGCAGGAAGAAAAAAGGGGGGGGCACTGGGGTGGCGCAGTTGGTCAAGCGTTGGACTCTTGATTTTGGCTCAGGCTGTGATCTCAGGGTTGTGTGATCAAACCCCAAGTTGGACTCTGCTCAGCGGGGAGTCTGGTTGAAATTTTTTTCTCCCTCTGCCCCTCCTCCGCATGCTTGCTCACACTGTCTCTCTCTAAAATAAATAAATAGAGGCACCTGGGTAGCTCAGTCAGTTAAGCTTCTCTCTTTGGTTCAGGTCATGATCCCAGGGTTCTGGGATGGAGCTCCGCATGGGGCTCCCTGCTTAGCAAGAAGCCTGCTTCTCCCTCTCCCACTCCCCCTGCTTGTGTTCCTTCTCTTGCTGTCTCTCTGTCAAATAATAAGTAAAATCTTTAAAATATAAAACAAAATAAAATCTTTAAAAAGAAGAAGAAGAAGAAAAAGAAGGGACGCCTGGGTGGCTCAGTCAGTTAAGTGTCAGCCTTCGGCTCAGGTCATGATCCCAGGGTCCTAGTGTAAAGCCCCACATTGGGTTCCTTGCTCAGCAGGGAGTCTGCTTATCCCTCTGCCTCTCTCCATTACTTGTGTGCTCTCTCTCTCTCAGATAAATAAATAAAGTCTTTAAAAAAAAAAAAAAGGAAGGAAAAAAAGAAAAGGGAAAACTTCTGCAGAACCTCCAAAGGAAAAAAGCCTTTAAAGAAACTGGTTTCTGGGCACTTGGAGGTCTCAGCCGGTAGAACTAGTGATTCTCAATCTCCAGATTGTAAATTGAAGCCCCATGTTGGGCATAGAGATTATTTAAAATTTAAAAAGTCTTGGGGTGCCTGGGTGGCTCAGTAGGTTAACCATCTGTCTTCAGCTCAAGTCATTTTCCCAGGGTCCTGGGACCTAGCCCTGCCTGTGGGGAAGGGGGGTGGTCCCTGCTTAGCAGGGAGTCTGTTTCTCCTTCTCCCTCTGTCCCTTTCCCCCTGCTCTAGCTCTCTCTCTCTCTCAAATATGTGAGTAAAATAAAAAAATATATATTTAAAAAATGATCTATCATGATAATAATGGCTTACATTGTAGAGTACTATATAATTTATAAACTGTTTTCAATTTTGCATTTTTATCTAGTCACACATTTCCTACAAGGTTAGCATTATTATCTTCATTTCACAGTTTAGGAAGCAGAGGCTTAGAGGCTTTGCGACTCATCCAAGCTCTCCAGCCTCCTAAACTGGCGGATGGTTCTGTCAGTCCGCCACACACCACTGCCTCTTTGGGGCAGTGCCCCAGATGGCGCCGCAGGAATTTCTCACCTTGAAGAAAAAGAAGATGCATAGAGGAGGGACCCTGGACAGAAACAAAAAGGAAGGGGGGGGGGGGGCTCTGTCCTCAAGTCCAGGGTGTCTGAAAGGAAATCTTTGCTCCTCTGGGTGACACTCACCAAGTGGGTTTCTGAATGAGTGTGTGCTAGTTGGTTTCCTAACTTTGGGTTTCTTTGCTAGTCCTGAAAATCAGTGGGATCAGGTAAATCCTAGACTTGGTTCTTCACAATTGAGAAATATGAAGATGGCATTTTTGAAAGTTTACTGAAACCTTCCCTTAACATGGAAAATCTAATGTTTTTGTAAAGTGTTTCTTAATTTATTTCACAAGTCATGTGTGTTTAAATCCGACCCTCCTCATATCTGTATTTCTCACACAATTCAATAAAGAAAGTGTACTCGAAATTTTATCCACATTAGAATCCATCAGGGACTTGCTATGTTTTATTTTATCTTTTTAAAGATTCATTTATTTATTTGAGAAAGAGAGCACGAGCAGGGAGGGGACAGAGAGAGAGAGAAAGAGAGAACCTGAAGCAGACTCTCCACTGAGTATGGAGCCCAAGGCAGGGCTCGATCCCACCACCCTGAGATCACAACCTGAGCAGAAACTATGAGTCAGATGCTCAACCAGCTGAGCCACCCAGGTACCTCTTATTTTATCCTTCAGAGCATGCTGCTTCTTTTTTTCCTTATTAAAGATTTTATTTGACAGAGATCACAAGTAGGCAGAGAGGCAGGCAGAGAGAGGAGGAAGCAGCCTCCCTGCTGAGCAGAGAGCCCAATGTGGGGCTCAATCCCAGGACTCCAGGATCATGACCTGAGTCAAAGGCAAAGGCTTTAACCCACTGAGCCATCCATGAGGCCCTGCTTCCTGCTTCTTCTTTTTTTAAGTAATCGCTACACCCAGTGTGGGGCTTGCACTCACAACCCTGAGATTAAGAATCACATGTTCTATCAACTGCGCCAGCCAGGCACCCCAATTGAGAGCTCCTCTGGTTTATTTTATTGTTTGCCTGGTTTTTTGTTTTTGTTTTTGTTTTTTGTTTTTCAAGAATTTTATTTATTTATTTGACAGAGAGAGATCACAAGTAGGCAGAGAAGCAGGCAGAGAGAGAGGAAGGGAAGCAGGCCCCTGCTGAGCAGAGAGCCCGATGTGGGACTCGATCCCAGGACCCCGAGATCATGACCCGAGCCGAAGGCAGTGGCTTAACCCACTGAGCCACCCAGGCGCCCCTTCTGTGGTTTATTTTAAAGCAATTTTACAAATATGGTATCTCAGTTATGTCTCACCACAACCCTGGGAGGTGGTGCATTTGTTCCCCACTAAACAGGTGAGAAAACTGAGGCTCATAGGGGGACAGCCACTTGCCCAAAGACACACAGCTAAGAAGTGGTTGAACTAGGACCTGAGATCAATGCTTAGATCTAGAAATCAGGGAGATTACAGCTCACATTTAGAAAGGCACCTAAGGAGGCATCTGGGGCTCAGGGGCTGCCTTTGGCTCAGGTTGTGAGGTCCCAAGTCTCCCTGCTCAGTGGGGAGTTTGCTTCTCCATCTCCCTCTGTCCCCACCCCTGCCTTCTCAAATAAATAAAATATTTTAAAAACTGAAAAACAACAAAGAAAGTCACCTCAGTGAATAGGTTAAGGGAGGTGGGAGGCAGAGAATATTTGCTTTGCTTTAGGGATGTTTTTACTAAATCCATTCTCGAGGCTGATAGCCTAGAGTAGAGGTAAAGATGGGAAGTAAGAGGATGCAGTTTTAGAGAATGTTCTTCAGAAACACTTCAGATTGGGGCACCTGGATGGCTCAGTCAGTTAAGCATCTAGCTTCGGCTCAGGGTCCTGGGATCAAGTCCTGTGTCGGGCACCTGCTGAGAGCCTGCTTCTCCCTCTGCCAGCCATTCCCCCTTGCTTGTGCACTCTCTTTCTCCCTTTCTGAAAAATAAATAAATAAGTCTTAAAAAGAAGCCTTGAGGGCTGCCTAACTGTCTCAGTTGGAAGGGTGTGCGACTCCCAGGGTTGTGAGTTTGAGACCCACATTAGGTGTAAAGATTACTCAAACAAAAAAAAACTTTATTCAAAATATATATATAGCTTGTTTATTTACTTGCCTGAGAGAAAGAACATGCAGAAGCCGGTGGGGGTGGGGTGGGGGCAGGGCAGAGGGATAAGCAGGCTCCCCGATAAGCAAGGCAAATAAAAAACTAAAAAAAAAAAAACCCAAAATGTGTTGAGATCAGTGAAGTGTCTTCTAACCTGAACCAGCCCCAAGTACCTGACCTATTCCTCTTAGGAATCTTCTGTTTTGTGCTTCTGTAACAAGGCAAGAGGAAGGAATGTCAAGGTCTTTGGAGTTACAAAAGCTGCTACGCTCAGTTCTGCTGTGTATTTTTGCAAAAGGACACATCTATGAACAGGTTTAAGTCACCATGCAAACAGCACTTTCCACAGAAATTCCTGTTTTGAGGATGGATTTAAGTTCACAGTTAATAACAAACTCTAAGGGACGCGTGGGTGGCTTAGTTGGTTAAGCAGCTGCCTTCGGCTCAGGTCATGATCCCAGCATCCTGGGATCGAGTCCCACATCGGGCTCCTTGCTCAGCAGGGAGCCTGCTTCTCCCTCTGCCTCTGCCTGCCATTCTGTCTGCCTGTGCTCGCTCTCTCCCCCTCTCTCTCTCTGATAAATAAATAAAAAAAAATCTTTAAAAAAAAAAAACCTCTAAGAAAGTAGTCTTCTGTGTGTTCTGTTTTTGTTTGTTTGTTTGTTTGCGGGTGTATTTAAACATCCTTTATTTGGAGAGATGGCAGCCAGACAGAGAGGTTCTGAAATTCTCACTTGCTAGTGAGATAAACATCAGTCATTGTCACCCCAATCATCTGGATGGTGCGACAGATCTGGTGAAGGGCAGACCTCGCTGGAATTCAGCCTTACCCAGTGAGGGGATCCGTTGTGTCAAGGATATTTTAATTGGCTGTCTGCATTGTGTGGACTCATTAGATAATTGCCAAGCTTCTCCTTCACTTTGTGCTACACAAACCTGGCGACTGAAGATGGCATTAGGGAGAGAGATGCTGGGAGCAGAGGCTGTTGGACGAGAGACTGAGACGGAAAGACCACGGGGACAGGGCTAGGGAAGGGGGCAACACCTGGAGAGTGGGATGGAAAACAAAAGGCACTGAGATGAGAGAAAAAAAGGCAGCAGAGGGGAGAGCACAGGAGGGGCTCAGGCTTGGGGGGGGGCCACTGGAAACTTCTGCAGAATTCTGGGTTCCCATAAGACGGGGAGCAAGTATAAATGGATAAATGAGATCGGGACAGAAAGAGCAAAGCTTCAATAGAAGCAGATAGGCACAGAGAGCGGCCTGCAAGGGGAGGGGGGCTGGAGGGGTTGAGGTAAGAGATGACTCAGGTCCAAAGGGATCCTGGGGAAATGAAGGGCTGGGGTTTGGGGCCCAATTTAATCCTGCAGCAGGAGTGAGACGCACACAAGCTGGAATTGGCGAGCCTGGTCCATGGGAGACAGAGCAAGATATCAAGACAAAATGAGGGAAATGACTGCTCCCCACCTTGTACTAGGATAAGGAAGCAGTGATGGGGACCAGGGGCAGGGGGCGGTTCTGGGCAAGGAGACTCAGGTCATCTTAACATGAGGCAACCTGGCCCTGGAGCAAATAGGCCATGATTCCAAAGACAGCACTTAAATAAAAGAAAAACAAAACAGCATTATCAGTGGTGGATTTCTCATCTTGCCCTGCTGAAGAAAGTTCTCTAGAAAATAAAAATATCTGAAATCCAGCCCACCTTGTTAAGAAGTCATTCATATGCAACAGCAATAAAAGGGGGAGGGGCAAATACCCATCAATAAAAAACAATCCTTTGTTTGTCTCTTCGTTATAAGTTTGCACCATTAAAAAAAAAATCACTCCTATTTTCCCACCACCCTTACTAGTCACCATTTTACACTCTGCTTTTACGAGTTTGGCTTTTTTAGATACAACACACAGGTGGATGTCATACAGCATTTATTTTTATCAGTTGATCCATTGACAGGCTCTTAGGTGGTTTCCATATCTCGACTATCTTCAATAAGGTAGCAATGAAAATGGGAGGGCATGAAAATAAATATATATAAGAAACAAGTAACACCCAAACCAAGTCATACTACCCAACAGAGAACAACAAGAGATAAGGACAAATACGGAAAGATAAATGATAAACCAAGAGTATGACTCCAGCTGAGTTGCATGCATGTCCAAGTGAGGTCACTGCGGGAAGCACCCCAAACTGTGAACAATGGCGATGCGCTGGGTGGGTGAGGTGGAGGGAGGGAAGAGAGAGAGACAGAAGGCCTCTCGACTTACTCCAAATACTTTGTTTACTTGGAAGGGAAAAAGTCATGAAAAGTTGTGATAAGGATGACCTGGAAGGAGAGACAGCAGAAACAGGAGTCTCTCTACGTTTGAAGGATCATCCACAAGAAGGGAGAGGGTGAAGGTATCTGGAACCATCTGTGGGCATCTATATTAATCTTAAGGGGAAGTACCCGGTTGAGACTGCGAAGGGATGGAGCGCCGTTCTTTCTGCAGAGTGGGTAGAAACTAGAAATAACATGTTGTGACTGATAATAACAGCATGTTGGGTCTTGTCTGGGGATCTCAAACACTTCTAAGGGACACATCTCTTATCCTTGGGAGACAGGCCGATAGCATCGGCCATGGGGAAATTAGGGGCTGCTGGTTTGACCACCCAGTGAATCATTACAAAGCCCAGAATCAAAACTCTGACTTGGAGCCTGCCGGGATTCTGCAACATGCTGCCTCATACTGTCTTCGAGCTTTAGCTCCGACAGCCACCTGCCAGCTGAGCGTGGCTGGCCTTCCTAACCTCTGCTCGCCTCAGCTGATGCCTTCCCCTGACTTGCTCCTACTCTCACAAGCTCTCCTTGACCCCCCACGGTGTGTCCTATCTGTGGCTGGGTTGACACTCCCCCCCCCCCCCCCCCCGGTTGGCCAGCACAGCCAGAGCTGGGGCCTGCGTGCTCCTCTTCGTTAATTGCCCCAGCCCTGACACCAGTGTTTCCACAATCACTTCACTGTGGTTCTCTCTCCAACCTGGCATTTGAAACTTGGTGTTAAGTGGGTGGGGTAGCCAGGAAGGGGCTGGAACAAATCCCTGCATTTCCGAGGCAGGTCAGCCGGTGACGGCTTGAACCCGCAGCCCCTGTGGTATGTGTGATTCAGTGCCCTCGACCTGGCATTTAGCTGTTCGGTGAGACAAACGCCTGCCCACACCCGAGACTCCAGGTGCTGTGCGGCAGGCCTGACGCTTAGAGGCGGTGCGGGGGCCGACCCAGATGGGAGGGAGGGACACAGGTGACTGTATCCATCAGCCACGTGGCCTTGCCAGGCTCCGGGGAGCCAGAGAACAAATGAGGGGTGTTGCCAAGGAGGGTGAATGGCACCCTTCTTCCTGCTCCCCCGCCCAGTGGGAATGACTTGCTGAAAATCCCTCTCCGAGGCCCAGGGGAGTTTTCAGCTTTCCCCTGTTCTCTGGGAGGGAGGGTATAACCAAACTGCTGAGCTCTAACGGGGTGCCCTCCCACCCCCCTAAATAAGGAGAAACAATGGCAGCGAGCAGGTGTTTGCCCTCAAGCTGCTCTCCCACCCCTGCCTGTGTGTAGGAGTCAGCCAGAGGAAGAGGATGCCTCCCAGAGGGTGGAAAGAGGGGAGGGGTGGGGTGTCGACTGAATGAAAGAGAGCCAAGGCCTGAAAGGTGCCCCAGATGGTGCCCAAAGGGAGATCCTGTGTGCCAGAGCTGGGGGGGCCTCTTTCTGTGGGCCAGCCGCCCCTCCCCCGCACTTCCCCCACCCCGGCCACTCCCTCTGGAGCTCTCCTTCACAGGACCCTTGTGACCCAAGCCCCAGGGTGGAAAGCCTCCCCCGCACCGGCCCTGAGCCTTGCCCAGCGCAAAGGCCAGCCTACCCCTTTCTTCAAGTGAGCCCCCATGGTCGGGCGCCTTGCCTGGGCCCTGCCTCCTCGGCCAGCCTGAATGACTCACTGACGATGCCAGTGCTCAGGGCCTTCTGGAGGGGAAGCCCACGCTGCCTCCCAGGGACTTCACTGGAGTTTTGTTCCCTGGAGTGGCAGGGCAGTTCTGCCTGATGGCATTTCTAGCATTTCTAGCATCCTGGGAAGCGGCTAAGTTGTTTCCTTTACCCCAACTACACTTACCTCAGATCGCAAGCCCAGAGTGACAACACTGGAGATTTAGTCAGGGTTTAGTCAGGATTCCGAGGTTCTGTCTGCCTCTGACTGCTAGACTAGGAGCTTCCTTTGAGTTGATGGATTGCAAGTGAGAACCACTTCAGTGGTTCAGTCCCAAGTCAAGTCCCTCAGTCATGGACCCCTGAAACGGTGGATCCCCCAAACCAATGGACAAGAGTTTGGGGAGGCAGGGATGCATTTCCTTGGGGGTGTCAAAAGCAGACAAAGATTCCCGTGGGGACCTGGGAGAGAACCTGGATCGCTGGATGTTCCCTGGGTAAATAGACTGCTGCCCTCCTCTGGATAGAATTGGAGGGACCCCTTCCTCCTCAGCAGCCCCCACCCCATCTCTACTGTGGAACATTGTTATTTTTTCTTGGTGGAATGGGAAGCACTTTTCAAAGCTATTTGTGAACCTTCTCATCTCAGTGCTATTGGGCATCTGAGAGCTGAGATCACAGTGTCTTCCTCCAGGTGAGGGAAATGAGGTCACAGGTCAAGAAATGCACATTTTCTCAGAAAACACCGATTCCATGGAAGCAGCAAGGCACAAAACCATAAACCAGGGACTGTTGAACCAGATGGCTCCAGAGCTTGAAGGTCAGGGGTGGGTGTTTTCTGCAGGACAGGAGAGCCTCCCCAGACAGACACATTCTGGCAGGACAATCTCACTCTAAGCCTTCAAAATCCCCTCTTGGAGAGTGATGATCCCCCTGCTGGGACTGGGATTCAGGTCACCCTCCTCACTGTAGGCTGGTGGCCTTCTGACATTTCCAGGCCCTATAGCAGCCTCAGACTTCCCAGATCCTATCGCCCATGATCTGCTCTGCCATTTGCTAGCTGTTACTGGCCCTCTCTGAGCTTCAGGTCACTCACTTGTATGCGGAAGCCCCAACAGGTAACTTAATAATTAAGTGAGAGAATGTAAGCATGAACGGCCCCAGCAGATCAGAGGAGATCTAATATTAGTTTCCCCATTTTTTAAAGTTTCCCTTAAAGAAAAGCAGGGCTGGGGAGTCAATGGCTGCAGACTTCCTCCCCTGGATGGAAGACAAAGCCCCCTGGCTGCAGTCTTGACAGGGGAACGCCAGCTCCTTCTTCCTGACCGTTTGCCTGTTTCTGCCATGAGGTTGTAGTAGATGGTCTCAGCCTCGCAAAGGGTCGACAGTACTCTGGGTCTGTGTGGCTCAGGAAACGGAGGCTCAGAAAGATGAAACAGTTTATCCAAGGTCACAGAATTCCAGAGGACATAAGGCTGGACTTGAGACTGTCAGTCCCATGTGGTAACCCCTAGACACTCTCACCTACCCCTCACCCACCACTGGGGCAGAAAGCCTGACTCGATCCTGGGCTCCAGCTCCCAAGAGCCTTGGCGTTATCTTCCTGGGGAGGCCTACCCGGCCACCCCAATGACGGACCTAAGAGGTTTAGGGTGAAGGTCAGGGGTTGGCCAAACACGGAGGCAGTGTCGGGCTCTGTCTAACTCTGATGGCGACTGGGCTGAAACATTCTACGTGGTCATTGCGGGGAGGGCAGCTGGCTCACTGAGGGGCGGGGAGGCACTTGCAAGCTTTCAGATCCCGTGCTGCTCCGTAAACAAGTGCAACCCTCAGCTCCCTGGAGGGCCGGGGGAGCAAATGTGCACATCTCTGCCTCTTTCCCAGCAGCTGCTCTCGGGAGGACACAGCCCTGCCATCTCCACAGCCCTCCTCCGGGCCCTCCCCAGCCCCCAGCTCCAGCCTCAGGAAGTGGAGCTGCCGAGAATCTCTCCTCCAGCCTTGCCTCCCGCCGAGAGTGTCCTCTGCGTGAGCATTTCCTGGCCTAATTAAGCTGGGTAATGAGTAGCTAAGAGGGAGGGGATAAAAGCCCTAGGCGGCTTAGAGCGGGGACAGTTTATGACAGGGGCGTCTGCAGCTGGTGACACTCTTTAGGAAAGTTATTTCTCATAACCCTGGGAAGTTGCATGCTGTTGCCACAGCAGAGCGAGCCCCAAGGTAAGCGCAGGGAATTTTGTGACCGGAGGGGGACCGGCGAAGGGTCTTGAGAGGGAATGGGTGTGATGGTGCTGCGGGTCTAAGGAATGGGCTGATCCCAGCAGCAGAGTAGTCCCTGAGCTGCCCAGGCGAATGCCCTTGGCTTAGCCCCAGGCTGGGGTGTCCTTGGTGACCACGTGTGACTCCCCCGGCCTTGGGTTTTAGGTTTCATCTGAATGACAGGACTGTGCAGTGTGGGCAGTTTCCTAAGACTGTGTCCAGCTCAGAGTAAGGAAATCTGAGCCAGACACTGATCCCAGTTCCCTTTGGATCCTCTTTTAAGGTGCTCAAGATTGTGTCCTGGAAAATACCAAGTGTCCCAGCAGCCCTGGCCTGGAAGACAGGGGAAGGCTGACAGTGGCTGGCATTTAAGAGACCCTCAAAGGCCAAAAGTGGTCTGTTTCTACCCCCAGCCTCAGCCCCAAGAGCTCAGAAGCCACTCCAACTCCACACCCACAGCCTACTACCAATTCACCTTTTGTTCTTAGTCTGTTTTATTTGTTTGTTTAAATCACTTTGCCCTCACTGAGTTGGCCAGCATCCCCCACCTACCCCACTCCCCTAAACCACCCCCCCCAACCCTTCACCCTCCCCTCCTCCACCCCACTCTGGCATGGAGGGGTGAGAGGAGCAGTTGGGGGAAGGAAAGCTGAGTCAGGGCCTGAGTTCTGGAATGGGTTCCACCACGAAAGCCCCCGTGTGAACTTGGGACGTTGTGACCCCTCAGCCATCATTTTCCCACCTGTAAGAGAAGGGCTTTGCCTAAGCCTCCAGTAGGCTATGCGCCCACAACCTCCAGTGGCCATGAGTGGCGGGAATGGCCAAAACGAAGTCACATTTTCCAAGCCTTTCAAATTAGGGGACAAAAGTGCACTTTTACACTGAGGGATGACTTGCTCTGATTATCAGTAGAGAAGACCAGCAAAATGTTGCTGATGATGGAGGAGCTCAGTCTCCTGCACCCCAGAGTCACTATTTTTTTTTTTTTTTAAGATTTTATTTATTTATTTGACAGAGGGAGAGAGATCACAAGTAGGCAGAGAGGCAGGCAGAGAGAGAGGAGGAAGCAGGCTCCCTGCCGAGCAGAGAGCCTGATGTGGGGCTCGATCCCAGGACCCTGGGATCATGACCTGAGCTGAAGGCAGAGGCTTAACCCACTGAGCCACCCAGGCGCCCCCCCAGAGTCACTATTTTCATTTTCTAATTTTCTTTCTTTCTTTCTTTCTTTTTTTTTTTTTTTTAAAGTAGGCTCCATGCCCAACACGTGGTTTGAACTCCTGACCCCGAGATTGAGAGTCGAATGCTCTACCCACTGCGACAATCCGATGACCCTTGACCCTTTCCAGTTTTCTAAAGAAGACCTGTTTCAGGCTACATCCTCAGAGTCTTGTTGGCTCCATTGCATTCTTGGTGGCCAGAACCCAGAGCCCACAGCCACAGGGAATTTACAGAGACCCTCGTTTCTTCACTCTCTCCCCTCTGCTGGTCTCCTAATCTCATCTACCCCCTTGGCCTGCTTCTCTTTCTTTTTAATCCAGTTTTATTGAGATGTAATTGACATGTAATGTGGCATGAGTTTAAGATAAACAGCATAATGATTTGCTATATGTATGCATTGCAAAATGCTTCTTTTACTAAACAAGAGTCGTCAGATCACAAATAACCTGGTGTCTCCCATTTTTCCTTCTTCCTGTAGTTGTCCCTGGCGTGGAAGGAGACTTGGTGGCCAGATGCCTGACCAGGGAGGGTAGACCTGAACTGCACCCCCAACTCCCACCCCGCAAGGAGGGCCAGGGATCTCAGAATGGGGGAGGGGCAGTCTCTGGATGTCCAAAGAAGGGAGAGCAGTCCTGGAAGCTTCCACTTGGTGACCTGCCCACCCTCCCCTGGGTGGCCAAGCCCAGAAACCTCTGCATCCTCCAGCCATGTGGCAGCTGGGCAGACCCTGGGAGCCAGCCCACTCTGAATGTGTAATCCTTAAAAAGAGAAAGGGGAGAAGATCCTATAATTTCCCGGGACACAGACCCTGAATCCTGATACTCTTGTCAAGGGAGTCCAACTGCGAGAGGCAGGGAGACAAAGGGAGAGAGAGGAAGAAAGAGGAGGAGGAAGGAAGGATGGTGTGGGAGAGGCCAGGCCTCTGAGCACAGCTGGAACATGAGTCTTCCTTGAGTCATCGGTCCTGTCCTTGGCCTGAAACTGACACTTGAAAAAAGTGAAAGGAAAGGTCTACCCAGCATGAGAGCAGCCTTGGTAGCCGGTTCTACAGGCCTGCCATCCCCTCCTTGGGAGTCTCTGTCCCTTCTCTAGAGGACTGGCAGCTTCTTGCCTTCCCTGCCTATTGTGGGAAGGGGTCAAATAATGCTTTGATAAAAATGCACAAAGGCTTCAATGCAGACTCGTAAGAAGCAGTTCTCTCCTTCTTTCATCCAGCAAAAACTCCTCGATTAACTGGGTGGGTGAAAGAAATGCTGTTCCCTATGGAATAGGGACGTGTGGGCAGGGAGGAAACAATTCCAGCCAGACTTGGAAGGGACCCAGGTAGGTGCTCACCCTTGTTCAACTACAAAGAATCATGCATTTATTAGGCTGAAACCATAGAAATTTGGGGAAGCTGCTTTGTGGCCAGCTCTGTGCTAAGCGCAGTTTGGGAGACAGTGAGATATATGGCAAACCCCGTGAGGCATAGCCTCCCTCGTGGCTGGAACAGCAAGGCTTCCAGCCTAGACAAGAAGGGAACAGCATACAAAGGTCCAGCATGGACACACCAAATGTGTCCTCGAGCCTGTGAACGGTCCGCTAGGCTGGTTCTTTTGTATCTTACAGGGAGGGCTTCCTGTAGGTGAGGTACTCCTGATACCACTCTCTGAAGCAGCAGGTTACTGAGCTCCTAGATAGGCCAGAACCTGGACCCACAATGGGGATGTGGCTGGGAATGAGCCACACTCACCACCCTGGTCTGACTTCATTCTCATCCATGCACTTCTGTATTTCATCATTCATTCGTTGATGTGCCGTCAGTGCTCAGAAAGGAATGAAGGCAACTTATAATCAATGGCAGCATACCATAGAGCCAAACCACAGGTTGATGGTTGAGATCCAAGCTATAAAGGAAAGTGGGGCAAGAGAATAATGACAACAGAAAACCTAGATTCAGGCAAGTGTGTAACTGAGCCTAAAAATCAGCTCTGAGCCACCCAGCAGTGGTGTCAAAAAGGGAAAGAGTGTATGTGACAAAGTGGAAGTGTTTCTTGTGCAGGTCCCTTCTCTGAGGAACCAGCATTCAGGCTTACTCACCACCCCCTCGCATGCATACTCGGCCGTGATCGGAAGCCTGTGGTGCTACAGAAGCCGAAAAGGAGCATTCGGCTCCTTTTCACATGTGTTCTCTCATCTGGAATGTTCTGCCACCTTCACCTGAGTGAAGACCATTGGCTGTACCCTGCTCTGTCACAGCCCTTGAAGGGCACAGTGGCTTGTCCTTGTTTCTTTCCCCACCGTCTGAGCTTCTCAGAGCAGGAGCCCTGTCCTCATATCCAGATTCTCAGGCCTAGCACAGTGCCTGGTCTAGAGTATCCAACAATTATTTACTGTGAACATTTTTTTAAGGTTTTATTTATTTGACACAGGGAGAGAGAGAGAGAGAGAGAGAGAGAGAGCACAGCAGGGGAAGCAGCAGGCAGAGGGAGAAGCAGACTCCCCACAGGGCAGGGAGCCTGATGTGGGACTCAATCCCAGGACCATAGGCTCATGACCTGAGCCGAAGGCAGATGCTTAACGACTGAGCCACCCAGGCACTCCCATCTTTTTTTTTTTTTTTTCCACTTAATTCATGCTAAGCACCATGTTAATTTTTTTTCTTTAATTGAGACTTTTTAAAAAAAGATTTTATTTATCTATTTGACAGAGAGACATCGAGAGAGGGAACACAAGCCGGGGGAGTGGGAGAGGGAGTAGGCTTCCGATTGAGCGGGAAACCTGATGCAGGGCCTGATCGCAGGACCCTGGGATCACGACAGGTCTAAGGCAGACGCCTAACCACTAAGCCACCCAGGCGCTCCACCATGCTAATTTTCTTGCCTGTATTTAACTCTTAAAATTACCCTGTGACATAGGGGCTATTATTGTGCCCATTCTACAGATGAAGAAGCAGAGATTAAGTGACTTGCCTGTGGGCACAGAGTGTGGAGGTAGTCTTCTAACTCAGGTTGGCCTTACTTGGAAGCCATTGGAGAGTATGAGGCATTTTTCAGTCATGGCCTTTTATTGGAATTATTTTGATCTTGAATTAGATTAGAAAGAGGGAAAGTCTTCTCTCGCCCACAGGGGCTAGCCCAGTGCTTCCCATATAGGAGGAAGCTATGAAAGATTTTCTGGCAGCAACAGCTGTTAACAAAGACAAGTGGAGAATTACATGCTGGTTTGTGGTGCAGTAAGATTGAACTTTACTTCGCCCTAATTAGTCAGTTGGTTTAATCACATTTGTGGTGCTTGCAGGCCTTAGAAGTTACAGCTGGAAGGGACCTTAGCACTCATCAACTCTAACTCCCACATTTCACAGCCAGAGAAACAGTTGCAGAAATGAGATGGCTTGTCCAAGGGCACACATCTCATTAGTTACAAAGCAAGGGCAAGATCAGAGTGGACTCCTACCACCCTGCGTCATTCTCCAATCTGATTCACAAATTCACCTCCTTTCTTCAAATCAGGTGAGATGAAAATCCCAACAGTGGGAAATTTCCTCCAGGGCAGTGCCCCTGGTAGAAGGTGGGGGGGGGGAAGGTCAACCCCTCCTGCCCACCCTTTAACAGCAACTGCTGCTCCCTCTCCCCCACCCCATCCACATATTTGAGAGAGGGGCTACTCCTTGCCTTCTCCAAGACTATGTCTTCCTTCTCAAGTTCTCTCTTGCTTAGAAGAAAGGGATCGGTGAGCACTGATCCTTCTAACATGTACTGACTCCCTGCTAGGCGCACAGCCTTGGTTCCGACTCCTAAGAGGAGACATGTGCTTGCTCCCAGTTCATGAGGGTGGTTCTTGGCCAGGGCCTGTTTTGCTCCCAGGGGACACTTGGCAGTGTCTGGGGACAGTTTGATTTTCATAACTGGGGGGAAGGGTGCCCCTGGCATCTCGAGGGTAGAGGCCAGAGATGCTGCTGAAAATCCTATAATGCACAGGATGGGCTCCCACCACAAAGACTTCCTTGGTCCCAAATGTTGGTAGGGCCTCGGCTGGGAAACCCTGCTTTCCAAGGAGGAGCGAAGAACTGTCCACAGACGTCCTCCTAGAGAAGTTTCACCTGCCTCCTCCCATCCCACACAGTGAGTGGGTCTACTTTGACCTCTTCAGAGTCACTGGGTTTGGTGCCTGCCATTTCCATTGTCCATTTTCCATTTGGTATTTCCATTTTGTCTCCTACAGAATATGAAAAAACAATTTTATCGAGCACCAAGAGGGGCCTCAGCAGAATGCTTGGTGTGTGAGCTGTGTTTCATTAACTTTGCCTTGTCATTTCACTTCACCTGAGAAGTATGGAGTAGTTGAATTTGTGGGGTATTACCAAAGAGACAACAAGCTCAAAGAGGTTATGGGACTTGCCCAAGGTCACACCGCCATTCACTGTTTTTTTTTTTTTTTTTTTTTAAAGATGTTATTTATTAGAGAAAGGGAGAGAGAGAAAACACAGGAAGGGGGAATAGCAGAGGGAGAAGCAGGCTCTCCACGAGCAGGGAGCCCAGTGCAGGGCTCTATCCCAGGACTCTCAGATCATGACCTGAGCCAAAGGCAGACATTTAACAAACTGAGCCACCCAGGCATCCCACCATTCACTTGTTTCAAACCCAGGTGCCTGCTATCCAGTCTTGTGCTGCTGCTACTTTCCGCAAAAATAGCATTGAGCAAGCAGACAGATTTGTAACACTTGGCAAATGGAAGCCAGATTTGTTTCCTCTGATCCACTCCCTGCTTGTCCACAAAATAGTACAGGAGACCTCTGAGTTGTATGTTAAGTATACCTCAATTATAATCTTTTTAAAAAAAGAACTCTCGGGGCGCCTGGGTGGCTTAGTGGGTTAAGCCTCAGCCTTCAGCTCAGGTCATGATCTCAGGATCCTGGGATCGAGCCCCACATCTGGCTCTTTGCTTGGCCGGGAGCCTGCTTCCCTCTCTCTCTCTGCCTGCCTCTCTGCCTACTTGTGATCTCTCTCTGTCAAATAAATAAATAAAATCTTAAAAAAAAAAAAAAAAGAAAGAACTCTCAGGAAATAGAGAAGCTTGGAGGTGAAGACAGGCTGGTCCACTCACTTCCCAGTTTCAGTGGCTTAAGCTTCTGAGATCTCAGGTGAGCCAGCAGTAACCCAAATTTAAACTCTAAATTGCCAAGGAGTCCTTGGGGGAGTCCTCACTACCCAGCTCCCAGCACAGCTCCCCTCCCTGGGAGGAGGCACTCTGGGGTTCCTCTCCTGTCTCCCCCACCCACTGAGGTCTTCAGTAATGGCTACCACGGGCACTGGGGACTTATTAAACAGCACCAACTCGGAGCTTCTGACTACTGAACCCAGTCTGTTGTGACAACCTTTATTTTGGTAATAAGAATACACCGTATGTGTGTATGTCTGCATGTGTGCACATGCGCTGGTGCTTGTGAGCACAGGCAGGCTACCAGAAAGGTGGCCTTTATTCGAAATTTGACCTCCCGGCCTCTTGGAGTGGCTTCCTGTTGCCCTCCATCCCAGGGATCTGCCTCCCTCGCGCCCTGGAATGGAGCTGGGCCCCTCCTGGCTTCTGCTCAGATGAACCCCTCGCTTCTAGCTCTCCCACGTCTGGCAGAGGGGCTGTGAGCCAAGTGGCCAGACCGTCACTGGCTCCGGGGCTGTGGATACCATAAACTCATTTTCCTTGGGGACACAGAGCTCCACGCATTACTTTCAGAAAGCACAACTGTTTTGTTTGAAATGGCTCCGGGAGGAGGGAGAGCCCAGGGCTCTGTACACATGTTCCTCCTTTGCCATTGGTGGGGAGCACGGTGGGGGGAAGGGGGGCCATGCAGGGTGTGCTGGGGAAGCGGGCACAGGAGGGGAGAGGCGGCTGCAGCTGCTGTGGCCGGGAAGTTTGGCTTGGGGAGGAATGGAGGGAGAGAATGCTAGGAAGAAGGGGTGGGACTTGGGGACAGGGGCGGTGTCACGGGAGAGGAGGGAGCAGGTGGTGACTTGTTTATCTGCTCAGCTGTTTTGTGTCCAGGAGCCTGGGAGAGAGACAGAAGCAGCTGGGAGGAGAGAAAGCCACCCGGCCAGGGGCCCTCCCGGTCCTTCTGCCCTAGCCACAGGTTCTGAAACTAAAGCAAAACCACCGGAGAGTGATTCACGGGGGATAGCCTGCTGTCCCCCGACTCAGAAAGGTTTCTTTGGGGCCCATCTGCAAACCTCCGCCGCGCAAACACCCTGGCAATGCCCTCCCGGCCTCAGCGCCACAGTGACTATGGGTAGGCATTCCTGCTGGGTTACTCCGGGCACACACTCACATAAATGTTCCTGGGCCTCAGTGAGCTGTGCTCCCGTGTGTGACTTGGCACAGTCCTCAGGGGGCCAAACCAGCTAGCTCTTCGCCTTCCTATCAGCACGGACCAAGCCAATGAAAACCGTCCCTGGCGGGAAAGAGATAGCTGAACCCACCCCTGCTCTGGTCTCCCCCGTGACTCCCTTCACTTTCAAGTCAGCCCAGTTTGGATTTCCCTCTTCAACTGCCCAAGACCTTATTGGTCCCCTTCGCGCCTCAGTGCTTGCCTCATTTGCATGCTAAATCGCTTGGCAGCAGGGCTGGGCTTGATGTCTTTTGACCTGGTTGGTAAACACACCACCGCTCTCGGCACGGGAGTGTCCGGAGCAAAGTCACGCTTTCATTTATACTGCAGTTTCTGGAGTTTGCTAGGTCCGCCCCTTGGCTCTTTCTCCCTCTTACTATTTTCTTGTTGTTTGTTTAGATGAGAACATTTATGGGAACCTCCGTAGAGGACTCCCTTTCCCTCCTCCCCTGGAGGCGGGTCTGATGCCTGAGGACTTTCTCTGCCTCCGTTTTGGCGCACAAAGCCGGGGCATCTCTGTTGACAAAGGGCCTGCTTCCCTGGCACCGAGCCCGGTGGCTGGGGACTGAGGACCGTGTACGAAACGCAGATGCCTTTCCCTAACGTCTCCGATGCAGTTGGTGGCCACCGGCTCCCCGAAGCAGCCAAAAACAGCAACTCAGGAAGACCACAAGTCCCAGCTTGCTGCTCTCTGAGCACAGTGCCCCTTGGAACTATGGTGCCCACAGGGTGGGAAGCCTGGCAGAGGCCTGTGGGAGGACTGACATACAGATTTGGGCAAGGCAGAATAGTGAGACCGTCTTGTGCGGTGGTGAAGCGGACAGACAGCCTCCTGGAAGAGGCTGGCCCCAGTGGGAAGGGCTGGGTGTGTGGGGTCAGCTTCTAACTTGTAGTTAGTACCCGCTTTGCTGCTAACCAGTGAGGTGGTGGAGGGCCAGGCACCTCTCTGCTCTGGGCCTTGCTGTGGAAAGTGTGGGGTTGGAGGCTCTGATTTCAATGTCCTTTTCTACGTTCTTGCTTTTAGAATGCTAATTTCTTTGCCTATAGCCTATTTCCTTCTGCAGAGGCCAGGTAACCCAATAAAATAACACCTCCCTGGTGGTTAGTAACACAGCCAGCTCCAGTGACTGCTTGTTTTCCTGACCCCAGGGGCTCTGACCATAGCCCCAGTTAAAACTTTCATCAGGAGGAAGCTCTGGAAGCTTCGCTCTTACAGGTCAGGAGTTCCAAAGGGCAGAAGAGCCAGGATACCATCGTTCAGCGCTTCCTGGGCACGTTGGTCCTTCCACACACCTCCTGCACTGTGTAAGCCTTTGCCTTCTGAGGGAAGTGCCCTGAGCGCCACTGATAACAGTCACATCACTGCTCTTGGGCTTCAGATGTTTGTTCTGAGCGGTTAGTCTGTGACCGACATTGCTGGACCCGAAGGAGTACCAAGGACGGAAATGATCTGGTTCTGATCCTATAGTGTTGACTGACCTGTTGGGGGCCAGAGTTTATGTATGAGACCGTGAGAGGACAGTTCTGTCATACATCTCCCATGTCTCCCTACAACCTTAATGAACGTGGGAAAAGAAGGTGCCAGTGGAATTTCTTTCTTATGTTTAAGAAAACTAGCTATGAGAAAAGTATCTAGGTAGATTGTACTTAGAAAAGCTTTGTCAAGTGTGTTTGCAGTCCGAACAATAGTAATACCAGCTACTGTTTACTGGGTGTCTGATATATGGGCCATGAATGTTGGCAGATATTTTACAAATATTATCTTATTGGTTTCTTTTATGAGAGAGGTGCTATTAAAATCTCCATTTTAGGGGCACCTGGATGGCTCAGTTGGTTAAGCGACTGCCTTTGGCTTGGGTCATGATCCCAGGGTCCTGGGATAGAGCCCCGCTTGGGGCTCTCTGCTCAGCAGGAAGCCTCCTTCTCCCTCTCCCACTCCCCTGCTTGTGTTCCCTCTATTTCCATGTGTCTCTCTCTCTGTGTCAGATAAACAAACAAAATCTAAAAAAAAAAAAAAAAAAATCTCCATCTTAGGTGAGGAAATTTATGCTCAAAGATCAATACATTTTTGGCAGAGCCAGTATTGAACTCCAAGGCCAGCACCAGCCTTTTAGAGAAATTTCAAGCAGTCTTGGCTGATGTGGCTGATTCTTTACTTGCAGATGGTATTTGCCCCAGCATTGGTGATGCAAATGCCCAAGGCCCAGACCCCTGTGGTCCCCAGTCCAGCCCTTTGCAACCCAGCAGTATCAATCTGACTGCCGAACTTCTTGGGAGCTGGCTTCTGAGGCTTTATGTTCCTCCGTTCTGTGTGCCGCTGGTCGGGCTTGATGACCGTCTGCCTCCCAGGGATATCAATACAGGGCTCTCTGGCCAATGCAGGGAGCCAGGCTTCTGCGGTTGACTTCGTTGCTTGCTTATCCCAATCAAATTTAAGAAATTTATGAGTATCTATTGTATGCAAAATCCTACAGTAATGGAGGTTTTGGTGGGGAGATAGATAAACCAGGCGTGATTCTTTTCCTCAAGGAGCTTATAATCTCCAAAAATATTCTTCAGATCTGTATATTTTTAAAAGATTTTATTTATTTATTTATTTGACAGAGAGAGAGAGAGAAAGAGATCACAAGTAGGCAGAGAGGCAGGCAGGGGGGAAGGGTAAAAGCAGGCCTGCTGGGCAGAGAGCCCTGTGCAGGACTCGATCCCAAGACCCTGAGATCATGACCTGAGCTGAAGGCAAAGGCTTATCCCAGAGCCACCCAGGTGCCCCCCAAATCTGTATTTTTGGCCCACTTTTTCATATGAGTTACATGATAATTTTCTCAAGCTCTGTAGAGTTGTTCACTGGTGTTTTATGGAAAATATGCTAAGTCTGCCAATTGGGGAATATCAACCTCATTTTTGATCTTTAAAGATTTTATTTATTTGACAGACAGAGATCACAAGTAGGCAGAGAGGCAAGCAGAGAGAGGGGGCAGGGAAGCAGGCTTCCTGCTGAGCAGAGAGCCCAATGCGGAGGCTCCATCCCAGGACCCTGAGACCATGACCCGAGCTGAAGGCAGAGGCTTTAACCCACTGAGCCACCCAGGCTCCCCTTATTTTTGATCTTTAGAGCCAGGAATGACTTTCTACTCTGGTAAATGGTTCTAACTTCAGGGCCCAGGCTTGCTGCCCATTATCATACTATGCTATTTATTTTGTCCAGTTTTGTTGAGATGAAATTGACTCATAACATTGTGTAAGCCTAAAGTGTACAGTGTATTGATTGATAATTTACATCTTACTGTACTATTTTTTTTTTAATCTTACTGTTTAACTGTTCCTTTTCTCACTGAGAGTGATGCCCGGGAGGGGCTTCCACTTTTCTGTATAGGGTCTCTCTCTCTCTCTCTCTCAGGGGCTGCCTGTATCTTCACATTTATCTTCACTCCGGGTCACCATTTAGGAATCCCACTTTCGTTGTCCAGCCCCAGAACTAGTTCTTCCTGGTCTGGTTCTAGGAGCCTCAGCAGTCTGAGCTCATTCAAGCCTCAGAGTCCAGGCTAGAATAGCAGGGGAGCCCAATAGCTGGGCAGAATGGCAAGGGAAAGGACCAGGTGGGCAAAACTTAACCACAGGGGTGCCTGGGTGGGTCAGTGGGTTAAAGCCTCTGCCTTCGGCTCGGGTCATGATCCCAGGGTCCTGGGATTGAGCCCCACTTCGGGCTCTCTGCTCAGCAGGGAGCCCGCTTCTCTTCCTCTCTCTCTGCCTGCCTCTCTGCCTACTTGTGATCTCTGTTTGTCAAATAAATAATAAAGTCTTTAAAAAAAAAAAAAAACTTCACCAACAGAGGCCATGGCTTCAGGTCTTCATACTATGGTCATCCTCATTTGGTCTGTAAACTTCTTGTTATGAAAGGTTTTTCCCCCCATTTTTATTTTTTTTTTTATTTATTCTTTTTTTTTCTTTTTTTTTTTCCCCCCATTTTTATTTTTTTTTGTTTTGTTTTGTTTTTGTTTTTTTTTTTGTTGTTTTTAAAGATTTTATTTATTTATTTGACAGAGAGAGAGATCACAAATAGGCAGAGAGACAGACAGAGAGAGAGATGAGGAGAATCAGGCTCCCTGCCGAGCAGAGAGCCCCATGCGGGACTCGATCCCAGGTCCCGGGGATCATGACCCGAGCCGAAGGCAGAGGCTCAACCCACTGAGCCACCCAGGCGCCCCTTTTCCCCCCATTTTTAAAAAGATTTTATTTAGGGGTACTTGGGTGGTTCAGTCAGTTAAGTAGCTGCCTTTGGCTCAGCTCATGATCTCAGGGCCCTGGGATAGAGCCCCCTCATCGGACTCCCTGCTCATTGGGAGCTTGCTCCTCCCTCTCCCTCTGCTGCTCCCCCTGCTTGTGATCTCTCTCTCTCTCTCGAATAAACAAAATCTTAAAAAAAAAAAAAATTGTACTTACTTGAGAGAGAGCAAGAGCATGAGAGGGGAGGGGCAGAGGGAGAGGGACAAGCAGACTCCCCACTGAGCAGGGAGCCTGATGTGGGGCTCAATCCCAGGGTCCTGGGATCACAGACTGAGCCAAAATTAAGAGTCAGGTGCTCAACTGACCGAGTCACATTTTTATTATGTTTAAAATACACACAGAAGAGTAGAAAGAATAGTACAAAGAATATTCATATATGTACCACCCAGATTAAAAAAATGATTAAAATTTTGCTATATTTGCTCATTTATCATCTATCTACGGACTTCCATATTATCTCTATGTCTCTGAATCCTTTTAAAGTAAATTATAAACAGTGACTTTTCTCCTTTAAGTACATCTCCAGAAAGTAAAGATATTGCCCTCTATAGTCATAATACCATTGTCACACTTAACAAAATGAAAATAATTATCTAATTTAATCTAATAAAAAGGCCATGTTCAAATTTCCCCATTTGCTCCCAAATATCTTTTTTTTTTTTTTTAAAGATTTTATTTATTCATTTGACACAGAGAGATCACAAGTAGGCAGAGAGGCAGGCAGAGAGAGAGAGAGGAGGAAGCAGGCTCCCCGCGGAGCAGAGAACCCGATGCGGGACTCGATCCCAGGACCCTGAGATCATGACCTGAGCCGAAGGCAGCGGCTTAACCCACTGAGCCACCCAGGCGCCCCCCAAATATCTTTTGAAGTTGGTTTTTTGAAACGAGGACACAATCAGGCTCATACATTTGCATTTTATTGTTATTTCTCTCAATTCTATTTTAATAACTTAATAATTAGATTTAATAAATCAATTATTAAATTTAATATAAAATAACTTAATAAATTATTTAATAAACCTATTTTAACAACAACCATAATCACTTCACCTTTTATAGTTGTCGATTTTCAAAGAGACAGGTACTGACCTGTATATCTTATATACTATTCCAGACCATGAATTTGTCTAATTATTTCCCCAGACTGTCATTTAACTTGTTCCATTATCTGTATATTTCCTGTAAACTGAAAGTTAGATCTAAAAGGTTTGCTTAGATTCTGGTTAAAACTTCTTGGCCAGAACACATCTTAGGTATTGCCTCTGGTTCTATATTAATAGTGGAAGCTGTCATCAGCAGGTTATTTCCAGGGTGGAGGACAGGTGAGAAGGGGGCAGAGTGTGGGCTGGAAGGTTCCTGGGCCTTCCCTCAGCTGGTTACCGTAACAAATCTCAGAATGTGTGTCAGGGTAGAGGGGCCATCCTTGTCTGGCTGGGAGCCTGAGAGGCAGGCTTGGGCTCAGGCCTCACTGACAGAAAGGAGTTGTTCAGACCCATGAGCGGCAGCTCAAGGCCTTTCCCAGGAGCTCAGTGACAACTCTGGCCCCCTTCTTCTCTGGATTTGGGTGGCAGTGATGCAACATGCTCAAAGGAAAAAGGACAAACTTTGGAGGCAGAGTGAGCACTGCAATTTTTTAGCCTTTTGGTCTCAGGCAAGTCACTTGAACTCCTGGAACCTTGGTTTCCTCGTCCGTGAAATGGGCCCTATAATTATGCCACTTAAGAGAGTAGTTTTAGGGATTAGCACTATGACAAGGGATACCTGGCACACGGTGGGTGCTCGGTAATTGGGAGCTACTGTCAGCGAATAGAGCTTTGGGTTTAGTCCGGGGCCTGGGGCCAGTACTTGGGGCTGCCCCCTCACCCTCCCACAATAGGGTGACTGAGTACTCTTCCCCCAGGTGCTGGGGTGGGGTGAGGCTTGAAGCAGCTGTAGCCCTAGCTGACATAAGGGACTATTAATTCTCTAATTAAAACAAGCCAGTGGGTGGAGGTTGGCGGCAAACAAAGCCATTTCATAGGTCTTCAGGGCTGGCCACCAGTATGCGGTTTGCCGGATGACCCTCTTTGCTTGCTTCTTAATTTAATCCAGGATGGCTGCTGGAAGTCCATCTGCTGTGGCAAGGTCTGTGCCTTTGTCCTTTGTTTCCTTGGTTAACCTCAAAGTCTTTTGTTCTATGGTTTTTAGGTCATATCATTTGTGCATAAACTCTGGAGTTAAGATGAGGAAAAACTCAACCTCTGGATTTTGGTTCAGGTCATAATCTCAGGGTCGTGGAATCAATCCCCACGTTGGCTCCGTGCTCAGCATGGAGTCTGCCTGAGTTTTTCTCCCTCTGCCCCTCCTGGGGCACGGGCACATACTCTCACTGCCTCTCAAATAAATAAATAATTCTTTCTTTTTTTAAAAAAAAGATTTATTTATTTATTTAGTTATTTGACAGAGAGAGCACAAACAGGGAGAGGGGCAGAAGGAGAGGGAGAAGCAGGCTTCCCACTGAATGGGGAGCCCTACACAGGCTCTATCCCAGGATTCTGGTATTATGACCTGAGCATGAGGCAGGTGCTCAACCGACTGAACCTCCCAGGCAACTCCCAATAAATAAATCTTTAAAAACAAAAAAACCCGTGCCAACATAAACTGGTTGAATGTGGCTTTCTACATGAGTGACCCACCCCAAAATATGGTTAGTGAATTGAACAAATGATGGAAAGCAGGGAGGTGTCCTCAGCAATAGGAGTTGTGATTCAAATGTTATACTTTGGTCAGGATGCTTTGGGTTTCAAATAACAGAATGCATAGGTAGAAGTGGCCTTAGCAATAAGGACATATCTTGTCTCATGTAACCAGAAGTCCAGAAGGAAAGGTCTGGATGATGTGGGAGCTCAGCAACACCAGGGCTCTGTTTCAGCTTCTCTGTGATTCTCTCGGTTTTGCCCTCATGATCACAAGGTGGCTGTTGTAGCACCAAGTATTACATATTGTTGTGACAATAAGCAAAGATGGCAAAAGAGGGGAATCTGCTCCAAAAATCCCCAGCTGAGATCAATACCCCCTTCTGTCTCTGACTAGTGTGGGTCATATGCCTACTCCTAAGTCAGCCAAAGAAACCTGAGTCCCCAGAATGGATCAGGCTGGGTACACCTTCCCTGAAAACATCACTGCTCTGAATGAAATGGTAAGGAGCAAAGAAAGAATTGGGGAGATAACTAGCAATGTCTACCTGAGTAACAACAGAAAGTCATCCTCAGATCGGCTGTCACAAGCTCCGTGAGAAGTGTGTCTGCATTGATTCTAGCAAATTTAAGCCAAAAAACAAGACTCGAGAAATGCCATCTTTATGTGCAAGGAGAGGTAGAGTCCAAAGAGATAGCAAGAAAAGAAGCAAACTCTGAGCTTTCTTTGACCATATCAGGTACAAACCCTAATCAAAAGTTTCAAAATAAGACATATGGCTTTGTTTTCAGAGAAGTTTGCTCCAGTAAAAAGAGCAGCTCCTTTTTGGTAAGAACCAAAAATTATCTGTGTCACAACAAAACAGTCACAACGGTTCTGCCATCTGCCAAGAGCTGTACAGACAGGTGCCTGGGGCTGCAGGGCAAACATTTGGGGCCATGGTTCTGGGGCCCCCTCCTGGGCCTTCTCTCTGATTTCATGAGGAACTAGCAAGTACATGTTTGTCTGAAAGGAGCAGGTAATAGTTTTGCCTTGTATAAAGGAAGGTCAAATTTTTCCCAATCTCCTGATTTTTCAAGAGGTTAAAATTTGGGGCTCAGTGGGTTAAAGCCTCTGCCTTCGGCTCAGGTCAGGGTCCTGGGATCGAGCCCCACATCTGGCTCTCTGCTCAGCAGGGAGCCTGCTTCCTTCTCTCTCTCTCCCTGCCTCTCTGCCTACTTGTGATCTCTGTCTGTCAAATAAATAAATAAAATCTTAAAAAAAAAAAAAGAGGTTAAAATTTAAAACTTTTATCCGAAATCATCTCAATTTAGAAAACTAACAAAAAAATTTTTTTTAATATTTTAAATCTGGTGGACCAAACACAACATCTGTGGGTCATATTTTGACTGGCAGGTAAATGAGCATAAAGGTTATGATTGGGGTAATGGAAATGTTCTAAAAGTACTGAAGATAATGCTTGTACAGTTCAACTTGGTAGGTTTACTAAAAATCATCCAATTGGACAGTTGAAATAGATGAATTATGTAAAATGTGCCTCAAGAAAGAATAATTTTTTATTTATTTTATTTTTTAATTTTTTAACCTTCAGACTGCAGACTGCTTATGAACTAGAGTATTTTTTCCTAAGCCCTGCTTTTGGTTTTGTAAAAGCACCGCCCTTGCTGATCCATGAGGATCGACAACCTCAGTTTACAAGGGAGGGAGTAGAGCCTAGTAGTTACCATGTGGGCCACGGGGTCAAGTGAGTTCAATTCTACCTCCCCCAATTACTAGCCAGGGGACTATAGGCAAGTTAATTCTCTAAGCTAGTTACCTTCCTGAGACTCATTTTCTCATCTCTACAATGGAATGGTAATAATACCTAGAAGACTGAGTGGAATAATACAATACATGTAAAACATCTGGCACAATGTCTTTTTATTTTTTTTTTTTTAAGATTTTATTTATTTGACAGAGAGAGGCACAGTGGGAGAGGGAACACAAGCAGGGGGAGTGGGAGAGGGAGAAGCAGGCCTCCCTGCAAGCAGGGAGCCCGACATGGGGCTCGATCCCAGGACCCTGGGATCCTGACCCAAGCAGAAGGCAGACGCCTAACGACTGAGCCACCCAGGTGCCCCACAATATGAGTCTTGAAGAAATAATATATTTGTTTTTAGGAGTTCTCACCACAAAGCTTACCCTATGTATTTTGAACCCAGACTGTGGGTCTCTCCTTCTCCTTCCTGGAAGCTGGGTGATCCTCAGGGCTACTGCTGTTGAGTGAGGTAGACCGAGAACACCACTGCTGATGCTCCTTAGTGCCTGGAAGGAGGGCTCCCGCCACGCCTCAGAGGTTCAGAGTGCTCACAAGTTGTCAACCCACATTTTCAGCCTGAAGAGATGAGATTCGGGACTTCCTAGGGTTTCTAGGAGCTGTGTGCATGTCTGCAGGAGAGAGTAGTGTCCCCAGAGAAATTCAGGTCTAAGCTCCTTTTCTTTAGGAATTCAAGGAGGGTAGATTCACATCTTTCTGTTCCTGTTTCTGTTCACATCTTTCTGTTAAAGCCAGATTCCCCCTGGCTTTACTGCAGTGAACTGCTGGTGTCCTTTGGTGGTGACACGGAAGAAACACAGGAGACATTGAATGAGGATGCTGTGACCCCCCGCCCCTCTGCTGGCTGTTAGTTTTTCTGTCTGTCTCCATCTGTGGGCTGCGTGTGAGGCAGGCGGCTGGGGGGCCCAGCCATGTGGAAGCCTGCACTAGCCATCTCCCCTTCACCCTGCGGACCTCCACTCCGCACCAACAAATGCTGCTTCTGAAAGGGCCACGGGACACTCCCTTTTTCCATGAAAGTGAATTCTAATCTCCTTGGTGTTTTAGAGATATTCCCCACATATCACCACAGGAAAAGGCGCTTTGGCCCTCACTGGGGCCGGCCCACTGCCCCCTGTGGACTGCCCAGCATAGAGGGCAGCGAGGCCCCACCAGCAGAACCCCCAGCATCCCTGAGAAACCTAGGAGGGGCCCATCTGCAGGCTAGGCACAGGCACCCTGGGGGTGAGCATATGGGGGCCTTTCGGACCCGCCCCGTGGGGTTCAGGAGAGGTGAGGAGACCCTGCCTGCTCTCCCAGGCCAGTCTGGACCCTGGGCCCTAAAAATGTAGGGGAGAGAGAATCAGTTCCCTGGGCTGTGTGTCCTTTGCCTTGCTGGGATTCTGTTTGTCTCTCTGATCCTATAGGCTCCCCCTCCTGCCCACATGTGGTCCCCTGATGCCTGGTGCAGTCAGTGAGCAGCCCGGGCCTCCCACCCGAATTGGGCCTGCTTCCTGGTGGGCCAGCAGGTCCTCCGCCAGCGCTGAGGGGTTGGGCTGAGCTGGGAAGGGGGCGCGGGGGTGAACCTCTGTGCCCGGTCCAGTCAAGCTGCCTCCATCAGGTATGTGTGCAGAGGTGGGGAACCCCTTTCCTCCTCCGCCCCCGAGGGGGAAGCTTTCAGTTCACACTGGGTGTTGGGGAATGTTGCGGGGTGGGGGGTGGGTGGGACGGTGTTGAGCAGAGCAAGACTCATGCTGGAAGGGTGATTTTGGAAACTTAAAAACTGCAGATCTGGAGGCGTCCGCATGATGGAGGTATGATGACTGCTGGCTTTTATGATCTAGAGCCCAAACCTGCAGCAGGACTGATGGCCCAGGCTGGTGACCACTTCCCCATCCCCGCTGCCACCGTCTTCCCCATTCTGAAGGCCCACAGCGGTTGAGGTCTGTGCCACGCCAGTGAGAACTTGGCCATGCGCTGCCCAGGGGTGTTCCTGTTGCACCGACAGAGCTGGTCCGGCCTCCCCAGCAAGAGTTAGGGGCTCCTTCAGGACTGGGATGGGGCGGCTGGTACTACCCTGACCTCCAGCTTCTTTTTTTTTTTTAAAGATTTTTATTATTTATTTGACAGACAGAGATCACAAGTAGGCAGAGAGGCAGGCAGAGAGAGAGAGAGGAGGAAGCAGGCTCCCTGCTGAGCAGAGAGCCCGATGCGGGACTCGATCCCAGGACCCTGAGATCATGACCTGAGCCGAAGGCAGCGGCTTAACCCACTGAGCCACCCAGGCGCCCACTGACCTCCAGCTTCTTGATGGCACCAGATGACGCCTGCTTTGCACCGGGGGCCTCGTCTCTCAGCTCTTACGACTTTACATTCACAATACTTGGCCTAGGGAGGCCCTCAGTTCATGGTTCTTAGATGAACGAATGATATTTTTTTCATTAATAAAGGACAAGAAAGACCTTTCTGAAAATTTGCAGGGGTGCTTAGAGGTGCTCTGCTGATAACACAGTTGTCTTCTCTCCACTGTCCCTTCCTTCCCCTACGAAGATGGATTGTTCTTAGTATTTCTTATTCAGTAATGCCCTGGAATGACTTGCAGCCTTCTGAAATTCATACATCCACGAAGATGGGACCTTTAAAGAAGTTAAATGAGGGGCGCTTTGGTGGCTCAGTTGTTAAGTGTCTGCCTTCTGCTCAGGTCAGGATCCCAGGATCCCAGGGTCCTGCGTCCGGCTCCTTGCTCAGCCAGGAGCCTGCTTCTCCCTTGCCTGCTCTGCCTGCTGCTCCCCCTGCTGTGTTCCCTCTCTCACTGTCTCTCTCTTCTGTCAAATAAATAAATGAAATCTTAAAAAAAAAAAAAAAGATTTTATTTATTTATTTGAGAGGAGATAGAGAGAGAGAGAGGGCATGAGCAGGAGGGGCAGAGGGAGAGGGAGAAAGACTGTCAAGCAGACGCCACCCTGAGCGCCTGACATGGGGCTTGACGCCATCCCCCCAAGATCACCACCCTGGCCGAAACCCAGAGTCAGACGCTTAACTGACTGCGCCACCCAGATGCCCCTGGTGTCCTCCTAAGAAAAAGAAATTTGGACACACAGTGGGACACCAGAGGCACACACACACACACACACACACACACACACACACACACACAGAGGAAAGGCCACCTGAGGACTCAGAGAGAGGCAGCCACCTGCAAGACACGTGGAGAGCCTCAAGAGAAACCAGATCGGCTGCCACTTTGATCTTGGACGTGTGGCCTCCAGAACTGTAAGGAAGTAAATATCTGCCGTCCAAGCCCCCAGTCTGTGGTACTTTGTTGTGTTTTTTCAGGAGTCATAGCAAAGCAATACAAATAGAGAAGTTGAGACCCCCCAGAAGGGAAGTATCTTCTGTCACATATTAAGTGCCCAAGCTTTCTGGAAATCCCCCACTGGTATGTATCACGTGTGTGGGAGTTCCCAAAGGGGCACTACAGTCCAGCTGTGTCTTGGGCTTACACTTTCTGATACACCAACAAAGAGGGTCCCTGTCTCCATCAAGAATTCTTTCCCTAGGGGCTCCTGTGCAGCTCAGAGGGTTAAGCGTTTGCCTTCAGCTCAGGTCATGATCCCAGGCTTCTGGGATAGAGCCCTGCATCAGGCTCTCTGTTCAGTGGGAAGCCTGCTTCTCCTTCTTCCTCTGCCCCTCCCTGTGCTTACACTCTCTCATGTTCTCTGTCAAATAAATAAATAAAATCTTAAAGAAAAAGAAAGATTTCTTTCCCTTAAAAAACAAAACAAAACAAAACAAAAAACTCTTTCCCTGACCCTGGCCTGTCCGAACTCTTTCCTACTCTCTCACACATGTAAGCACCCCCGTGACGGGTGTCATTTCACATTGTATGGAAGAATAGGACACGAGCTGCACAGGTTGAGATGACCCCCAAGAACATTCTCCCAGGAGTTGCCTCTTTGCCTAGGTGGACCACACTAGACAGTCTGTTCAGTCCGTTTTAAGCTGTTGGGGCCATCTGGGTAGAGGTAGGGGCGCGTGGAGGCGAACTCCTAGGCACCTGCCAAGAAGCTGCATGTCAGGTGGGCATACGGAGATATGAGTCTGAACAATTCATGGGGAAAGACAAGGGAGACATAAATGGGCAGAAGACCAAAAGGCAGCTAATGAGTGGAGTCTTGACTGACCCGTTTGGACAACAGCCTGTTTGTTGACGAGATCCAAGGGGAGGCCAGGGCCCCAGGGGCCTTGGGTGGGCAGACTCTCTCCACAACTCAGTCCCCAGAGTTCTCTCTTGTGTGCCTCAAACTCTCCCCCTCTTTTCTCCTACAGGTGCCTAGAAAAGCTGATTTTTCCCCTGAGTTCCTGTTTCCTGGGTCTGCTGTGGATCATCCTCTGCCAGCTTTTTTTTTCCCCCTAAGATTTTATTTATTTATTTGACAGAGAGAGAGCACAAGCAAGGGGAACAGCAGAAGGAGAGGGAGAATCAGACTCCCTGCTAAGCAGGGAGCACGATGTGGGGCTCGATCTCAGGACACTGAGTCGAAGGCAGACTCTTAACTGACTGAGCCACCCAGGCGTCCTCCTTTGCCGACTTTTGCCCGGTCACGTAGGATGTGAGCTAAGTACATGAGGACTCCTTTCAGGTTTTAAAAAACATTTTGCAGTGAGTAATTGCAGGCACCTCTTGGTTTATTTAGGTGTGCCTTACTTGTATTCTGGAATAATGTTTTCTGGTATGTCTTGAACTTACATAGAAGAGCACTTTTGAGTATAGGATGGCCTGTTGCCCTCCCCAGTGAACACGGTGCCCACCCACAGTGTGTTATTGGGCAGTACCTGCCAGCGTCAGCTCAGAGCCGACGCTCCGTGAAAGGGCACCTGCCACTTCCCCTTATTACCCACCCAGTTTGCCTAACCTAGCTGGGTCCTTAGCACTGCATTTGTGCTTATCCAGCACTGAAGAGTTTCCGTCGGTAATCCCTGGAGACTTGGTGGCAACTTGGAGAACTGCTAGGATAAACCTAGGGACCTCTCTCTACCTACTGGAATGCCTCTACTCTCCCCCCGTACCAACTCTGCCACTCATCCCAGCCATTTATAGGAAGGTGGTGCTGTACAAGCTAGGAGGCACGATGGTTCTCAACCTCGAGCGTACATCAGCATCATCTGGGGGCCTTCTTAAAGCGCAAATACCTGGGCACCATTGCCAGGGTTTCTGGTCGGTAAATCTGGGAAGAGTTTGAGGTTTTGCATTTCTGGTAGTTTATAAGTGATGCTCATGACTGTGGCCCAGGGCCTGCACTCCGAGAACCCCAGGCTAGGATGATAGACTATGATATCTCTTTGGATGTGTATAACTCAGTGTTTGATTTTGCCATGCTTTCCTCAACACTCCCTTGAGAATGTGAGGAAAGCCTGGATCAGGGTCCTGAACAGAAATTGACAAAATAAGACCAGTGGTGAATACTTGGACCTAGTTTGCCCTAAAATGTAGATAGGACTGAGCTTGAGTTTTCAGAAGCTTCTTCTTGACTCATGCTCTAAATTTCACTGGAGGAGGAAGAATTACAAAGAAGGAAGAGATTTTCTGAGCACCAATTAAAAAACAATATTTTTTAACATATTGAAGAGTCCTTTCGTTTCTGTTGCTGATGCAACAAATTACCACAAACATAGCAACCTAAGAGAGCACAAATTTATTTTCTCACAATTTCTGTAGGTCAGAAGTCCAGGTGGCTGAGTCCTCTGTTTACTTAATTATTTTTGTTTTAAAAAATATTTTATTTATTTATTAGACAGAAAGAGAGCACAAGCAAGGTGAGCAGCAGGCAGAGGGACAGGGAGAAGCAGACTCCCTGCTGAGCAGAGAGCCCGAAAGGGGGTTCGATCCTAGGACCCTGGGACCATGACCTGCACTGAAGGCAGATACTTAACTGACTGAGCCACCCAGGTGCCCTGAGTCCTCTGTTTAAAGTCTCCCAAGCCCAGGGGAGGAAATTGCATTTCAGGTCCTAAGTTAGTAGTCCCTTCTGACCTGGATGGTTAGAAACGGTGCCTTCCTTTGAGCCTTTGGGAGGCCTCCCACTTTGTCTCCTTTCATCTGTTCTCTGAGTTGTCCTCAGGTGTCTAGAGAAGCTTCATAAGCTGCTCCATCTTCACCTAAATAGAAAACTCAGCTTACAGCCGGCTTGGCCACTCAAGGTACACACTGTCTGCCTCTTGTAAGCCAATTTCCTACCCACTCAATCCCCCATCTCCATGAGCCGCCTCTGCTCCTCCCATTCTGTCTGGTGGAGGCCTCGGTGTCAGACAGAAAGGGCTGAAGTTTCTTTCCCAAGGGCTACTCAGGGGTGCTCTGCACATCCATTCAGACTCTCTCTGGTGACTCATCAGCGATGAGTTCCCCCAAACTTGACTCTCGCCGCAGCGAATGGCTCCCAGGGGAAGACACTGCACTAGCAGATTCCCACACCCATCTCTGCAGGAAAGGAGGAGGGCTGCTTCCAAAGCCAGGTTCAAGAGCTGCAGAAAAGCAGACCGAGAAACAAAGATCAGAAAAGGACAAACAGTGAGACTGGTGCAGATCTACTTTAATCCATTGGAATGGACTTCCCTATAATCTCTCTGACAGGGCAGGCCTTCTAGATGGAAGGTAATAAGCAGCGTTACCTCTCTGCTTCACGTAATAGACTTTATTTTCCTTTGCTGCCGCTCAGTCTCCATCCTTCTTTCAGTTCCTTAAACTTTCTACCTCAGGACCTTTGCTCTACTCTTGGCCTGCAATGCCTTTTCCTCTCACTTCTATCCCTCCTTCAGATTTATTTGAAATAAGCTTTCCTATAGGAAACAGCCTTGTACCCCCCTGCTCTGGGTTGGGTCTCCCTTCTCTGCTGTTCTTACCCTTCCATACCCTAAAAGTAATTAATTAATTATTTATTAATTTTAAAAAAGATTTTGTTTATTTATTTATTTGACAGACAGAGATCACAAGTAGGCAGAGAGGCAGGCAAAGAGAGGGGAGGAAGCAGGCTCCCTGCTGAGCAGGACCCTGGGATCATGACCTGAGCCGAAGGCAGAGGCTTTAACCCACTGAGCCACCCAGGCGCCCCCATAAAAGTAATTATTTGCAGAATTAACAGATCATTTCTTCACGTTCTGTCTAGTGAGTATGGGGACCACACCCATTACATTGCCTGGCATACAGCTGACCTCAGTAAATTCTTGGTGAATGAATGAATGAGGACAGAAGCAAATAATTAATTAATCATTCCTTCACCAGTGATTGCTTAATGAATGCCAGGCACTGGGAGTATCAAACTAAAATTCAACATAACCCCCTACAATCAGGAAATCCACAGTTGAGCGTGTTCTGGGAGACAAGAGTCAGATTTGAGCAGGAGCAGAAGTCCAGGCCACTAAGGCGAGCACTTTCCATTTGCTTTGAGCTCCTGCCTCCGGATTCTGGGGTAGGACCTTCCTCGCCTACTTTTGCCCCAACTGACCACTTGGATTTCTGGACAAAGTCAAAATCTTCTTTGTCACCCTTTAGTTACTGACCCCAGGAATCTGGTCCTCTTTCTCCACGCTGGCTTGCCCCTAGACTTTTGTATCAACTTTCCCAGGGTCTTGCATCCCCTTTCTCTGCTTGGCCCTGGTGGGTTTTTTATCATGCACTGGGGCCCACCCAGGTGGCCCCTTCCCTCCAGCCTCAGTCAGCTCATCACCCTGACAAAAACTGCATTTAAAGATTCATTATTTCATTTGCATATAAAAGGTAATCCTTTCTGCCCCGGGGCAATTAGTTTCTTGTATTCCATCTTTAAAAATATTTAAGCCCCCCTCATATTTGCATTTTAACACAGACTCTGCAGGTCCCATGTCTGGAGGTGGGGTCGCCCCAGATCTCTCCATTTGGTTTGGAGGTAAGGGAATGCTGCCTGGGAGGGCGCTCTGACGTAGGACAGTTCCAGATGCAAATTGATGTTCTTGGTTAATTGGGGGTGGTGAGGGGTTGGCACATACAACCCCCAAGCCTGGATCTTGAGCCCAGAAAGACTGACCCTACCCTAATCACCAGCATGACTGAGAGGCTGTGGGGAAGTGTTTAGAGGGGCTTGGGTCAGTGTTGAAAAGTAGGTCCTAATTGTGGGGGATGTTCTTCTTCTTCTTTTTTTTTTTTAAGATTATATTTGTTTGAGGGGCACCTGGGTGGCTTGGTGGGTTAAAGCCTCTGCCTTGGGCTCAGGTCGTGATCCCAGGGTCCTGGGATTGAGCCCCGCATCGGGCTCTCTGCTCAGCAGGGAGCCTGCTTCCTCCTTCCTCTCTGCCTGCCTCTTCTGCCTACTTGTGACCTCTGCCTGCCAAATAAATAAATAAAACCTTGGGGGCTCCTGGGTGGCTCAGTGGGTTAAGCCTCTGCCTTCGGCTCAGGTCATGATCTCGGGGTCCTGGGATCAAGCCCCGCATCGGGCTTTCTGTTCCGCAGGAAGCCTGCTTCCTTCTCTCTCTGCCTATCTCTCTGCCTACCTTGTAATCTCTCTCTGTGATAAATAAATAAATAAAATCTTAAAAAAAAAAAATCTTCAAAACACACACACACACACAGACAACACCAAAAAAAAAAAAAAAAAAAAAAAAAGGTATTTATTTGAGAAAGAGAGCACACATGTGAGAGAGCTTAAACAGGGGGAGCAGCAGAGGGAGAGAAGCAGGCTCCATCCTGGGATGCCAGAATCATGAACCAAGCCAAAGGCAGATGCTTAACTGACTGAGCCACCCAAGGTCCCTGGTGGAGGTACTGTAAACCCTATTTAGGGAGTGTTTTGAGACTGACTGACATGGCCCTTTTCTTCATCTTGACCCACCTCTTGCATTTGAACTGGTCTCTGGGGTAACTTACCCTCAGCTTGGAACTTCTGGTCTATCACCATCCACAGACCGTTTTCCTGCAGGGGACCGCAGTTTCTCTCCATGAATTAGAGCCGCAAACACGTTTTCACCTGCATCTGGAGAGGGCAGTAAGGAGAGGGTGTGGGCCTCAGAGGCTACAGGCCCACACCTCGTAGCTGGTTTCCTGGTCTCAGCCCGTGGCTGCTGTGTCTCTCCTTAGGGGAAACTGCAGGCATGGAGGCATTCCTCTCTCTCTGTGCTCTGGGAGCAGAGGAACCGGGCAGTGTCCTCTGAACTGCTGTGCCACATTGGAAGCACAGTCCCGAGAGAGTCCCCGAGGTTGGTGGTAAGCACAGGGGCTCTTGAAGATGGGTGGAGGAAACGTGATAATGTTCGAGGGAGGACGATGGAGATGAGGGCAGAGGAGAGGAAGTGCTCTTCTCCTGTTCTCTCTACTTTCCCTTTCTCTTCTCTCCAGTTCAGCAACCATCAGGCACCATTTAAATACGCCTCGAAATAAACCTTTATACTTGGAGCTCTGCTCCGCGTGCCTTTGCTGAATTCCGTCCCTGGTAAGCCTGCACTGGGGATGTATGGATGGGCCCAGTGTAGGATGAGGAAAGCACAAGGTCATGTCATTTCCTCCTTAGATATCTCCCTCCTCCTTCCTCCGGTTATTGGTCGGGGTCACGTCAAATCTCACCTCCTTTATGGGGCTGTCACCAACTCCCCTCCCTGACTCCAAAAGAATTTGGATCTTTTATGTGTGTAGATAGTGCCACAGAATGCTATTTACTTTTCCACGTGGACCCGTCTCCCGAAATGCAGTGGTTTTTAGCTCTGGCTACACATGAGAACCACTAGGGAAGCTTTTAAAAAAAATACCAGTACCCAAGTCTGCAGCCCAGGGATATGGTTTAATTGGTCTGGGGGTGGGGCTTAGCTGTGTGAAGCCTGTAAAAGTTTTCCAGGTAATTCTAATGTGCGGTCTAGATTGAGAACTGGAGAGCTGGGCCCAGCCTTTTATAGGGCTTTCTTCTGTCTGCATGAATGGAAGCATTGACCGTTGACCTTTGGAAAGCAAGTGGCCTGAGAACTGATACTGGCCCCTGGGCAGTCGTGGGGGGAAGGGCAAATAGAAGTGTCCAGTAGGAAGGTGGTGAGGGCACGTGTGGTGGATGTGGTCAGCTCATTCTCCCCATGTGCGATGTATATGGATGGCTTTTTGGCTCCTCTTGGTGAAGAAGACTGAGGTTCATGTGCATTCCTTGTTCCAGAACCCCTCTGCCCTCCTAATGATCCTTCCTATGCCTTATTTATTTTTCACACACTTTCTGTTTTCTTCCCCTGGAGGGCTTTAAGCAAAGGGCAGATATAGTAAAGTGGTCCTCGCTCAGCCACTGACTGTGTGACCTGGATGGAGTTTTTTAAGTTCCCCAGACTTCAGGTTCCTTACCTGCCAAATGGGGATGAACGGTTTGCTCACCTCCTGAGGCTTCCTGTGAGCATCACAGGAAGCCATCCCTGTCCTAGGCCGAGCCACCCTACAGGCTCAGGGGATAGTGCTATCGCTGTTTTTACCTGGTCCCAACACTTGGTGGCTGCGGAACTGACTAGATGGGTTGCCTATTGAAGCCTCGGGGCCTCAGTGTCCACACCTTCCCCAAACAGGACAATAATAGGTTCTTCACAGATTTGGAAGGCTCAGGAGGTAAAGGGCAGAGCACAAAAGAGGCAGTCAGGAAGCAGGGATCGTTGCCCTTCTCATGGTGCCTCTTGTCTCTCTGTGTCTCCTTGTACAGGTCCTCCCATGATCCTCCTGAATAGTCATAGATTGGGAGGTTCTGGTTGGAGTTTTGGGGCTAAAGAGGAGATGGAGAGATAGAGAACAGTGGTAAGGAAGTGCACTCTGGGGATAAAAGACCTGCTTAAATCAGAGTAACAGAGACCGGCAAGGAACAGCTCTGAGCCCCTGTTTCCGATGCTCCCTCAGTGACAAGAACTGAAGCCTGAAAGAGGTAAGGGATACTGTGTGGCTTCTTTCATTCACTTACTCACACTGAGCAAACATCAATGGCGTGGTTGTAATGTGCCAAGCACGTGCTTGGTGAGCCAGAGTCTCTGCCTTCAGACAAGGTGCGTCCTCGTGGTAGAAACACACAGGTACCTGGAAGATTGCCTTGGGTGTGAGTGCTGAGATTGGGGGCTGAGCATGGGAGGGACACCTGACTGGCCCCTGAACTTGGTTTTTGTCCTGGGGGAGGGGACCAGGTCTTCTGAGAGTAAAAGCAGTGCAAGCTGAGATTGGAAAGTAGGAGTTGGCCAGGCGAAGGGGAAGGAAAACCTTTTCTTGGCTTGTTCAGGGGGTGGTGAAGAATTTGGTGTGACCAGCAGGAGACTGTCGGGGGAGCAATAAAACTAGCGAGCTGTTTTGGGAAACTTTTGGAAGGTTTTTAGAAGAGTGACATGATCTGATTTATTTTATTGACATCTCTTCTTCTGAGAGGAGAAAATCCCAAAGAGCTCATGCTGTACAGGTAGAGGAACAGAATGGAATCCTTGGAGGAGACAATACTCAGAGAAGTGAGGGCGCCCGGCTGGCTCAGTCAGTGGAGTGTGCAACTCTTGATCTCAGGTCGTGAGTTCAAGCCCTACATTGGGCATAGCACTTCCTTTAAAAAAAAAAAAAAAAAAAAAAAAAAGGTGGGTGTCTGGGTTTCCAAAGCAGTTGGCTCTTTCCCTTCCATGTTCAAGGATAACACAGCCCCCCTCAGCCCAGGATGTACAGGAAGTCCTACGGTTGCCTGGTCAACAGATGGTAATGAAAGTCCTTCACCAAGAAGTCTAAGGTCCTTGTGTCTATAGCAGAGAAAATGCTGGCCAAAAACACATTTACACTAGAGGCCATTTCTTGTCTTTGGATTCAGAAACCACTTTGAAGGTAGCAAGACACTGGTATTGGCATGACTGACTCTCTGAACTAGCCAGAGCAAAGGGCCAGAGTACAGGCTCACAAGATGTGACAGGTGTAATAAACAAAAAACTGGAACTCCACCCCCCAAAAATAGGAAAAGAAAAATAAGAATGGAACAAAGAAAACCATAGAGAGGGCAAAGGTAAATTTTGGTGCTTGCAAAGAGTGTGTTGGAGACTAGAAACCAAAGAATGGAAGAGTAGGTGACTCTGAGACAAGACCTGATTCCTAGAGATACTTCAGTGTTTCACCAAAGATGGATAAAATGAAATACAAACAAGATCAGCCAGCCCAGGCTTATCAATAGGCCATTGACATTTATCATTCCCTCCTAGGCTACCATGTGCGATTGTGCAGCATGAGCACTGCATAATTCTAGGGGTCACCACTTACATCACTGACATAGACTTATCTATTTATTACAGCAATTGTTCACAGACGGCACAGGCCATGTTGGTGAACAGCTGTGTTGACTGGCCCCCCTTTACTAGATACTTTACTCTCATTTCCCTCTTCTCTATTACACCAACTTGAGAAGACCCACGTGTCTATTACATGCAACAAATACTCAGAATTTTCTTTTCCTCTGTACTTTCTTTCATGCAATCATTCATTCATCATTCATTCATTCATTCACGTGTCCATTCCTGCCTGCTCACTTGCTTGCCGGCAGATGTTTTTTGGACATCTACTCTGAGCGTGGCGCCAATATACCTACAAGACACAGCAGTAAACAACCCTCAGAAAGCCCTCAAGCAGCTTCCAATCTAATGTGAAGATGCATATTAAACAATCATGGAAATCTGTAGATATGCAATTATAAATTGCAGAAGAAAAGACAAGGATAAAATGAAGAGTGTCCCAGAGGAACTCTATTTAGATGGCAGAGTGTTCATGGAAAGGTTCGCTGGGCAGAAGCATTTGCACTGGGACCTGGTAGAGAAGGGGAGCAGCCATTCCAGGCAAAGGGAATCACCTTGAAAAGTCTGAGAAAAGCAAGCGTTCGCCACATGTGAAATGCTACAGGAAGGTTGGTCAGTGGGCAAAAGGGAGCAGGTAGGGGAGAGGGTGGAGAGAGAGTCCCAGGACCAGATAGAACATGGCCCTAGTGGGTCAAGAAGAGGAGTTGGGGTAGATTTTGAAAGGTTTTCAGCAGGGAGGGACATAAGGACCATGCTGAGATTTTGTGCTTTTAGAGGTAGAAAATAAATAGAAAGGGGACAAAAGTGAAAGCTCAGGAAATAGAGCAGATGAGAGATGCTGGGGCCTCATGTTGGGATGGTGGAGCTGGAAGACACGGGGGTGATGGGGCACCAGGCAGGGACTGGTGAAGGTTTGGTAGGGGAGATGTGGCCAGCGTCAGCCAGCTCTTTATCTAAGGGGGAATCAGGTCTTTGACAGAAGCAATTAAGTGGATGGAGGTGCCACATAATGAGGAGGGGAAAACTGGAAGACAATCGGGCTTTGTGGGGACAGGAAGTAAAAAAGTCAGTATGAGTGAGTTTGGGTTTGAGAGGTCAGAGTTTGCTCAGTTACTCTTCACAACATCATGAGACATGAGCTTAAGGGCTTCTCTCTACGCAGTATCCCTTTCAGTGTTTGTATTCCAACAAGAAAGGCGGTAAAAATAAATATTTATTGAACACCTACTATGTGCCAACATCCTGTAAAGTACTGCAAAGTCAGCGAGGAACAAGGTAACATGGAAGGAAGAGGAGTAAGTTCTGGGGAATGTGACATACAGCATAGTGACTATAGTTAACAGCAGTGTCTTATTTATTAAAGTTGTTAAGAGGAGAATCTTGGGTGTTCTTAACACACACACACACACACACATACACACACACACACACCCCGAATGGTTACTATGTGAGATGATGGATGTGTTAACTAACCTTATTAGAGCAATTATTTCACAATACACGTATATATCAGGTCATCATGTTGGACAAATTAAATGTACAAATGTCATTTGTCAGTTAATTTCAGTAAAGCTGGAAAAAAGGTAAGTACATTTAGGAAAAAAACCCAAAAAACCAAAAAAACACTGAAGGCAGTAGAACAGAGTGGGAAGAGCATGCTCCTTGGAGTCTGTGTGCCTGGCAACAAATATTTCACTGAGTCTGGGCTGTGCTTCAGAATCTGTAAAATGGGCAGATTACTCACCTCGCAGAGTTGTCCCGAGGACCACTGCTGCTAGTGCATTTGAGCATAGTGTCTGGTGCACAGTAAGTGCTAAAGAAATGGTAACGATTTTTTTTGACAGTGAGAGATCACAAGTAAGCAGAGAGGCAGGCAGAGAGAGGAGGAAGCAGGCTCCTGGCTGAGCAGAGAGCCCGATGCGGGGCTCAATCCCAGGACCCTGGAATCATGACCTGAGCCGAAGGCAGAGGCTTTAACCCACTGAGCCACCCAGGTGCCCCTGAAATGTTAACGATTTTTGAACATATATTTACTAAGTGTTGCAATCTAATGAATGGAGAAGCTAGACGCTGAGCAAATAACTTTGGAGAGTGATGAATCATTGGATCGCTCGGTCTTCCTTTTCAGAGTTTGCCTCATAGAATCTTGAAACGGGTCCTCTGCAGGAATTCTCCAGTCCTCGGTGAGTGCCGAACTGTTGAGCTCTGCTGGGGTGTGTCTGTGTGCAACACCGCTCATTTCTCCACTCCACAAGGTCCCTGGACGGGCAGGCTCAGCAGCCAGAGACAGAGGAAGAAGGCAGTCGGACTAGGGCCATGCGCTCCCACCCCTGGTTCAGGAGTCAGAATGTTTTAGACTCACGCCTCCCTTGCAGCCCCCACGCCAGTCATTCCGTGCTCTCCAGAGGCTGTGCTCTTCAGGCCTTTCAGCCGAATCGTTTGGCATCTTCCTCCATACCCCTCATAACTGTTTCTACTGCTCCCCTTCTTGATTTATTCTGTTTTAGGCGTGAGCGGCAGGCTTCCTGCTCCAGAAAGTTTCGTCTCTCTCAGCTTTCCCCCTACTTCTACCACCACACCCTAATTTTTCTATCCCTCCATCATCCTGATGGATTTATATGATTTTGTCAGCTCTATGTTCAGGGCTGTCTTAGGGATCCTGTTTAGACACGGCTAAGCTGTGTGGTTCACTGTGATAACTCTCTCCTGTCACCACAATTTGTGTTTTATGGAGTTAGTCACTGTTTTTTGTTTTTAACTTAGTTTTCTGTCTTTTCCCTTTAGTCATCCCCAGATTCTCTTCTCTGAAACTCCTCTTGTGTTGGATCTTGGTCTCCCGGGTCCCCTGAATTACTTTTTTCTGGTTTACCCTCTTGTTTTATTTTTATTTTTTTAAGATTTTATTTATTTATTTGACAAAGACACAGCGAGAGAGGGAACACAAGCATGGGGAGTGGGAAAGGGAGAAGCAGGCTTCCCGCTGAGCAGGGAGCCCAACGTGGGGCTTGATCCCAGGACTCTGGGATCATGGCCTGAGCGGAAGGCAGATGCTTAACCACAGAGCCACCCAGGAACCCCCAACCCTCTTTTTTTAGATGAGGTGGATTTCTTTACTTTGTCCCCAGTGTTCTGCACTCTCACCACCATGGCCTTGCCCAGGTTCATTTTCAGCTATCATGTGGGCCTTCCAAGGACCCTTTGAGTCTAGATTCACCTGTCTCTCTATTCTAAGATATTTTCTTGAATTATTTCTTTGGCATTTCTCCACTCTGTTTTCTGTTTCTGGAACATGATGTTTTCATACCTTTGATTTTTTTCAGCTGTTTATACTTTAAAAAAAAATTCTTTCCTGGGGTGCCTGGGTGGCTCAGTCGTTTAAGCATTTGCCTTTGACTCGGGTCATGATCCCAGGGTCCCTGGATCAAGTCTCGTGTCAGGCCCCCTGTTCAGTGGGGGGTCTGCTTCTCCTTCTCCCTCTGCCCCTCCACTCATGCTCTCACTTTCTCAAATAAATAAATTTTAAAAATAATAATAATAATAAATAAATAAATCTTTCCCTTCCACTTTTTCTTTTCTTTGTCTTTTTGTTCTGCCTTCTGGAAGATGTTAACTTTATCATTCAACTTTTCTGTAGTTTTTCATTCTTACTCTCCATTATTTGTGTGGAATTGAGTTTTCACTCTTTGACTCTCCCTTCTTTATAACATCCTGTCCTTGTTTTATAGGTATGACATCTTCTCTTACCTCTCCAACACTAATATATTAGATGGAGTTTTCTTCTCTCTCCCATTCTCTTTCCTCCAAGATACTTTTTGAGAGCATATCTCAAGTGTAGCAGCTCCTGGATGTCTGCTTATATTTAAGAGTGGGCTAGGTGGGGTAGGGGCACCTGGTGGCTCAGTTGGTTAAGCCTCTGCCTTCAACTCAGGTCATGATCCCAGGGCCAGGACCCTTTTGAGCAGGGAAACTGCTTCTCCCTCTTCTCCTGCTCTGTTCTCTGTCACTGTCTCTTTCCCTCTCAAATGAGTAAATAAAATATTAAAAAAAAAAAATGAGTGGGGTAATAAAAGGATGCTACAAGCTCTGTGTATTTGGGGGAGGGGTGGTTGTTGGCCATGCCTTGTGCTATAAAGTGATCTGGCAAGTCCCTGTCTGTATCTATAGGGCTATTGTCAGGGGCTGGTGAAGGCCCCAGCGGAAGGCTTTTCCCTTTTCTTCACTGTGGGTATGAAGCTGGTTGCTGATGTCAGGGAGACTAGTAGGGGAAAAGTCTTGTTAAGTGTGTAAAATTTCAGTATTATCTTCATTTTTAGTAGGGTACGCCTTCCTTAAGTAGGTTGGAAACTGTTTCTCTTCCCCCAAAGAAATCTGCAGTGATCTTCTAAACAGAGTTGGGAAAGAATGTCTGTAGCTCTATGGATTTTGTCTTTGTGTTTAAATGGTCTAGTTTGGGAGGGCCTGACTGGCTTAGTCGTGGGATGATCCCAGGGTTGATTTCAGCTCAGGTCATGATCCCAGGGTCGTGAGATTGAGCCCCACGTGGGGCTCCACGCTGACCATGGAGCCTGTTTAAGATTCTCTCTCCCTCTGCCTCTTCCACCTCTTGTGTACTTTCTTTCCCTAAAAAAAAAAAAAAAAGTGAGAGAGATATTTTCATGTGTATTATTATATTATTTAACATACACACACAAACTTACTTGGTAAAAAACTTAGGAAGAACATGTTATTCTTCCCTTATTGGAGATAAAGGCATTAAGCTCATAGATGTTAAGAATTTTTTTGGTGGGGGGTGCCTGGGTGGCTCAGTAGGTTAAGCCTCTGCCTTCGGCTCAGGTCATGATGTCTCAGGGTCCTGGAATGGAGCCCCACATCAGGCTCTTTGGTCAGCAGGGAGCCTGATTCCCCCCTCTCTCTGCCTGCCTCTCTGCCTACTTGTGATCTCTCTGTCACATAAATAAGTAAAATCTGTCACACAACAATTCCTTGAAAGAGCTAATTTTTTGCTTCCTGAAAAACTTTGGTTATTAAAAGCACAAGCTCCCAGTATCTAGAAAAATCATGTTATGCCTGATAATATCTGTTTCTGTGTCCCATCTTTGGGAATTGGGCTCTCCTCCAGGGATCTGCCCTTCTGTCTTGAGGGGCACTCCCCCACACCAGTGGCTCTCCATCACCCTGAAGACCTCCTGTTTCCTTGCTGCCAGGGAAGGCTGTAGGTGGGAACTTCCAAGTCCAGCTGTGGGACCTTGAGCAAGTTAGCAGCCTCCCCACCCCCACCCCGGTGTTTCAGTGCCCTCACTTGTCAAGGAGAGGTAGCAATTTATAAGATCACTGCAAGAATTAGATTAGTAAATATATATAATTCTCAATAAACTTTAGCAATTAGTATTTCATTTTTCTAAACTCTGGAATCAGAGAACCTTATTTATCTTCTCTAGAAGTGGTATAACCAGCATTGTAAACCTTCCACTGTAGGTAACGCTCCTATAGTTTGCTGTAGGTTACATATAGCAATGACATATAATTCATGGTATTGAGGGGACAAAACAATGTTTTAAAGAAAATACCTCTCATGGGCACCTGGGTGGCTCAGTTGTTAAGCATGTGCCTTTGGCTCAGGTCATGATCCTAGGGTCCTGGGATTAAACCCCACTCTGAGGAAAGCCTGCTTCTCCTTCTCCCTCTCCCTGTGCTTGTGTTCTCTCTCTCTCTCTGTCAAATAAATAAATAAAATTAAAAAAAAAAAAAAGAAAGAAAGAAAAGAAAATACTTCTCAAAAATTTGTGTTAGCCATACACCATCTTTAATTCTAAAAACCTCTCCTGTCTCCAGTTTTGGGGTCATAACCTGCCTGTCCTTTCAGACTTCATCCATTTAGGTTAAGCTTTGAAATCACCAAAAGATGCTTGGGTCCCCTTTTTCTGCCCTGTAGATTTTTCAGATTCTGAAACAAGGCCAGTTCTGCTTCTGATGGTTGTCTTCAATAAAGCATAAATAGCAGAGCCCTATTCTACATTTTATGATCTCTGCGCTTGGCAGAATTTTCTTCCAGAACGGCCTCACCCTTTTATACCAGGGCGTGCTGTCGTCGGATGGCACACCTCTTCTGCTACTCGTGCTTACTGCCACAGCCGCAAAGAGGCTGGTGGCTCAGAAGGCCAAGAGGTTTGCAGGTTCCGCTGATGAGTCTCCTTGTTCAGTTCATTGTTTCTGATCCTGTGTCCAGGCGTGTGGTCCCAGCCATTCCCCGCTCTGCTTCTGTCTCAATAGCTGCGGCCTCCACTCCCCTGGTCCAAACAGCTTCTGCCTGAGGCAGTAACCTCAGCCTCAAGACCCACAGCCGTCCCCTGGCTTTCTGCCCTTCCCCGCCAAGTCATGAGCCGGAGTCTCCAGAGCCAATCCTTTGAGATGTGAACATTAGGTCTTATATTTAACCAAAGGTTTTGGAAAGAAAAGCTTTATCTTAGTTTTGCTCTGGTATCTTAAAAAATCTTCTAGGGCGCCTGGGTGGCTCAGTTGGTTAGGCGACGTGATCTGGGATCGCGTCATGATCCCAGATCCTGGGATCAAGTCCCCCATGGGTCTCCCGGCTTGGTGGGGAGCCTGCTTCTCCCTCTCCTGCCCATCCCTCTGCTTGTGCTTTCTCTCTGTCAAATAAACAAATACAATCTTAAAAAAAAAATTCTAATGATTTATGTTCAAATTGGTGATTTTTTTCCTTCCTATCCTTCCGTAGGTCAGTTTGATCTGTCTTTACCACTTGTTTGTTTCTTCTGTTTTCACGGACTTGTAAACAAAGTAATCTTGAACTTGTGATGAGGGAATTGCTAGTTCTTCTGTATTTTCACTTTTGAATTTCTTCTTGTTTATGAAACAGATGACCTTTTTACTTTTTGGAGAAGATGATGGCCAGGGGCCCCAGGGTTCCAGACGTTTAGGAACAGCAGAAGTGGAACTACTGAGGGTTTGTGGGTGTCTGTGGGGCAGAAGGCCATGAGAGGGGGCTGGGAAGGAGGGGTACTCGGCAAGTTTGTGGAGCAGGCGTGTGTTGCTGAAGTCACTGGTACAGTTTCACCCTTCTTTTTTTTTTTTTTTTTAAGATTTTATTTATTTATTTGACAGACAAAGATCACAAGTAGGCAGAGAGGCAGAGAGAGAGAGGGGGGAGCAGGCTCCCTGCTGAGCAGGGAACCCCATGTGGGGCTCAATCCCAGGACCCTGAGATCATGACCTGAGCCGAAGGCAGAGGCTTTAACCACTGAGCCACCCAGGTGTCCTGACCCTTCTATTTTAGCTTGACTTGGATGATATGTCACAAGAGTTATTTCTAAAAGTAGGAACGGCTGCTATCTCTTGAGAACTTACAATGCACGGGGCACTTAGCCTGCATTCTCACAGTGGACGGCGTGTAGTCCTTACTTTGATGACCTCCATTTTCAGATCAGGACATTGGAGTATAGAGAGTTTAAATAACATGGCCAAGGCCACACAGCTGTGAAAGGCCAGACCAGTGTGCAAAGGTAGGTCTGACTCCGGCATCGGGGTGTCAGGGCTTGGGCCTCCTCTGCTCTCTCTCCAGAAACTTCTGCCTCTTGCCTTCTCGCCCGTCCTTCCCGCCCCCTTCCTCTTGCCTCACACCTCCCTACTTTCTCAACGGTCCCGCCCCCAGATCCCTGAATTGTTCCCCTAAAGTATTTACCTTCTTTTATATCTACCTTTTCACCCTGTGTCTAGAGGGTTGCTTCAGGATCCATGACCACATTTGGAGGAGAGGAGAGCTATTCTCCGCAAAGTTTATGAGCAAATTTAGGAGTGCCTCCTTGTGGTGCTTGTTGTCTAAAACTATGCTCTGGACCCTACAAAGATACCTCAAACACAAATACACAGGTATCCTCCCCCAAGCAAACAGAAGCCTACACACGCACATAAACTCACACAAACACACAGACACACACAGACATGCCTCACAAACACATACATAACCTCTGCATGCATTAACCCACATGTACACTCACACAGATGTTTGTAACTCCCACACACATACACGTGACCACACACACATACACACACACAGATCATCGCACAAGCACGTAAGTGTGCACATGGACACACACGCACGCAAATGCATACTCTCAGGCCTCCTTGCTGCCTCAGCTCAGCCAGACCCTGCCTTCCTTGCCTCTCTCTGGAGGCCTGAGCAATGTGAGGCGGGAGGAAGTGAAACCTGCCCTGACAGGAAGTGAAAACAGGATGGTGAGCTTTTCTGGTGCTTGTGACACAGCTGTCGGGGGACTCAGCAAACAGTCTGCAGTTTCTGGAGCTGCTCTGAGGTACCTGGGATCCCCTGGGGTGGGGGTCTATCTCATGAGGTTACGGTAGGGAGTAGGGACGCTGGCACTTGGGCTCTGTTTCCCAGCTGGCTGCCCTCCCTGCCCCCACTGCAAGTGGGCCTGTGCCTTCCAGAGGGGAGGAATGGCATAGCCTGGCCCCACAATAGGCTTCTGAAATGGTTGTGGACCCCCGGACACTGACTTGGAGTCCTAGAGGCACATGGTCTATTTCTTTGTTCTTACCCTGGGAACAAACTATAGTATCTTCATGCACCCTCTTTTAAAGGTAAAAGACACTTTTCATGAGGAGAGAGATGAGTAAATTTAGTGACAAATGTTCTAGAGATGACTTTTCCTGATGCTCAGTCAGCCTTGGCCAGGACCGGTGTTAGATAAGCTTTTGTCTGTCAGGCCAAGAAAAGTCCTGGAATGCTGGGCCACACAACTGCTTCTGGGTTCTGTGGAGATGGCAGAATTGGAGGCTGTGGAACTTAGTGGCCTCTGCTACGTGTCAGTAAGGAAAGAGGGACAAGGGGCTGGGGCCGTTGATTGGAGGACGCAGCATGGGATGGATGGGACAGTGACATATATGTCATTCTTCTCTTTTAGCTGTTGGCAAACACTGGTCTGAAGAGAGATTCGAAGACTTCATGAAGTTGCAGGGTTCTTCTAAAGTCCAGCTCTCTGATTAGGATGGTACACCTGCCATAGCTGTGGCACAAGAGTAAATAGTATCCTGTTCCTTCTGAAAATTCCCTCTTGGTGTCTGGTGTAGCTTAGAGTAAGTGAATAGCCCTGCAAAGAATCTGGGATATATTGTATTTCAATGATTAGCAAGCTTTTCACCTTCGTCATATCTCTGCAGCTCTATTTACTTAATATCTTTCTATTAAAAAAAAAAAAGATTGTATTTATTTATTTGAGAGAAGGAGTGAGCCAGAGAGAGAGAGAGAGCACAGCAGGGGGAGTAGGAGAGGGGGAAGCAGACTTGCTGCTGAGCAGGGAGCTCCTTGCCAGGCTCAATCCCAGGACCCTGGGATCATGACCTGAGTTGAAGGCAGATGCTTAACCGACTGAGCCACCTAGGTGCCCCTCCTTAATATTTTTCTTTCAATTAACTTATTTTTAAATTTTTTAATTCAACCTAAACGGTGGTATTTTGTATCACTGATGATACTGGTATCCCACTTGGAGGCACTGATTTAGTGTAATTCACCCTTTTCACAAGTGAGAAAACTGAGACCCATAGGCATTAAGCAGTTTGCCTAAGTCTCACTGTTGAAGACATCCTAATTTGGGACTGGTCATGAGGTCTTCCAGTTTATAGCCTTGATTCTTTCCAGGATACCATATCATACTTTCAAGTATGCAAAAACAATTAATACCTATATTATATATTAATATATATTATTAATTAATTATTATAGATATTGATTAATATTTATTAATTTATATATTATATTATATATGTTAATTGTTTAAGTAATCCCTATACCCAACATGGGGCTTAAACTCACAACCCTGAGATCAAGAGTCACACACTCCTCTCAGTGACTCATGCAGGCACTCCATAATTCTTTTTTTTTTTTTAAAGATTTTATTTATTTAGGGGTGCCTGGGTGGCTCAGTGAGTTAGGGCCTCTGCCTTCAGCTCAGGTCATGATACCAGGGTCCTGGGAGGGAGTCCCGCATCGGGCTCTCTGCTTAGTGGGGAGCCTGCTTCCCCCTCTCTCTCTGCCTGCCTCTCTGCCTACTTGTGATCTCTGTCTGTCAAATAGATGAATAAAATCTTAAAAAAAAAAAAGATTTTATTTATTTATTTGACAGACAGAGATCATAAGTAGGCAGAGAGGCAGGCAGGGGGTGGAAGCACGCTCCCTGCTGAGCAGAGAGACTGATGCTGCGGGGCGCAGGACCCTGTGATCATGACCTGAGCTGAAGGCAGAGGCTTAACCGACTGAGCCATCCAGGAGGCCTGACACCCCGTAATTCTTAAATGTAATTCACATAAATGACCCAGGTAGAGTGCCTGGCATGTGGAGACCCAATACAAGCAAGTTTCTTTCCTTTTCCCCTTAAATCCTTGCTCACTGCCAACCTGGACTAGCTACTCTCTAGAAGCTTTTTAGCAGCTTTTAGTGCTACCATTCTGAAATATCACAATGACTATATCTTGGTGTAGCTATTGAGCAATTGCTTCTGCTTTGCTAGGAGCTCAACAACAAATCAGCTCATTAAACCAGAGTTAGGTCTTCTGTTCTGGCCCAATTTCTTCTACTATTTATTTATTTTTTTCTCCTATTTCTTCTTTTTTCTTCTGATATGTCTGTTATTTGGGATTGGGTTTCCTGAGTTAAAATCACCTCATTTGTTTCTTTCTTATTTTGTCCTAATTTTATTTTATTTTTTTAAAAGATTTTATTTATTTGACAGATCACAAGTAGGCAGAGAGGCAGGCAGAGAGAAAGGAGGAAGCAGGCCCCCTGCCGAGCAGAGAGCCCAATGCAGGGCTTGATCCCAGGACCTTGAGATCATGACCCGAGCTGAAGGCAGAGGCCTTAACCCATCGAGTCACCCAGGCGCACCTTATTTCGTCCTAATTTTAAAAAGATCGTCTTCAATTCCATCTTATAATATTGCTAAGAAATTTTAAAAATTTCAGCTTTTGTATTTTTAAAAAGATTTATTCACTTATTTATTTGAGAGAGAGAGTAAGAAAACATGGGGGGAGGAGCAGAGGGAGAGAGAGAGAGAATCTTTTTTTTTTTAATTATTTAAAAAATTTTTTTGTCAGAGAGACAGTGCAAGAGCACAAGCAGGGGAGTAACAAGCAGAGAGAGAAGCAGGCTGCTCCCTGAGCGAGGAGTCTGATATAGGGTTTGATCCCAGACCCTGGAATCATAACCTGAGCTGAAGGCAGACGCTCAAATGACTGAGCCACCCAGGTGTCCCAGGAGAGAGAATCTTAAGCAGATTCCTTACTGAGCATGGAGCCTGATATAGGGTTCATTCTCACAACCTGAGACCACCACTGAGCCGAAAACAAGAGTCAGACACTTAACTAACTGTGTCACCCAGGAGCCCCTCAGCCTTTGTATTTTTAATTTCTAAAAGCTGTTTCTCATTCTGTTTATTTTTAAATTAATTAATTAATTTATTTATTTATTGAGAGAGAGAGATAGAGAGAGAGAGAGGGAGAGCACAGACAGGGGGAGCAGCAGAGGGAGAGGGAGAAGCAGACTCCCTGCTAAGCAGGGAACCATCAGGGGGCTGGATCCCCGGATGCTGGGATCATGACCTGAGCTGAAGGCAGATTGCTCAATCAACTGAGCCACTCAGGTGCCCCTAATTTTTTTCAAATTTTTAAGTAATCTCTATGCCCACTGTGGGGCTTGAACTCACAACCCCAAGATCAAGAGTTACATGCCCAGGGCCTCTGCCTTCAGCTCAGGTCATGATCCCAGGGTCCTGGGATCGAGCCCTGCATCGGGCTCTCTGCTCAGCAGGGAGCCTGCTTCCCCCTCGCTCTCTCTGTGCTGCTCTGCCTACTTGTGATCTCTCTCTCTCTGTGTCAAAGAAATAAATAAAATCTTAAAAAAAAAAAAAAAGAGTTACATGCCCTATGGACTGAGCCAGCAAGCCATTATATAAAAGAAATTACATTTTTTATAATTCCCTGTAGTTGTTTTATGGACACAGTATCTTTTCATATCCTTCTTAGGCTATTAAGTATGGTTCTTTTGAATTTTACTTTTATTTCCTGCATTGTCTCTGTTTCTCTTTGTTTTTTTTGTTTTTGTTTTTTTCCTGAAGTTCCTTTATGATGCTGGAGATGTTCTTTGTATGCCTTGTGAGCTCTTACTCTCTGATGATATTTAAAAATGAAACACTAAAAATCTGATTGCAGTATACTCCTCTATGTGTGAACATGTCTCACTAACTGAAACGCTCCACTTTGTTCAAGGAGGGCTCATGGTGACTTACGATTTGGGAAACCCCTTTAGGTCTGTACCTGGAGGTCTTTTCTCTGCGGGCTTAGAGAAGTATGTTGCCTCCTGGTTACCTGAGAACAGAGTGGGAGAAGGAAAATCAGAGTTTGACACTTAAGTCTGTTGATTTGCACTGATCTACTCCCTTCTTTAGCCATGTTGGGTTTCCATCTGAGCAATTTCCTCTTCCAGGCATCCCAGTGTCCATGGGTGGCCCATCGGGGTGGCCAGCCCTGCTCTCCCTGCTTTTGGTGGTGGCGATACCTTTTTTCTGCTCAGCCATATCCATAGATGAAGCACGAACCCAGCTGTTGATGAGAGAGAAGATGCTGCAGCTGGGGGGACAGCTGGTGCTGACTGAGCAGGAGGAGCTGGCCAACGAGAGGCTCATGGCTCTCAAAAAGACTGAGGTGGTGCAGGCCATGAAGATCCAGAATTTCCCTCCCAGCATGCACTTCTTCCAGGCCAAGAATCTCATCGAGAAAAGTGAGGTGTTTAGTATCCTGAAGAAGATGCCAAAAGGTAGAGGTTTGGAGGGGATGGTTTGCACATGCTGGGCAGGGAGGGGGAACTAAGTTGGAGCTAGCATTGTTACTGGAGCTGCTGTTGTTGTAAATGGATCAGGGAGGAGCACATGGCCGGCTCAGCCCATAGAGCAAGGGACTCTTGATCTCAGGATTGTGAGTTCAAGCCCCACATTGGGTGTGGAGCCTACTTTAAAAAATAATGATAAATAAGATAAAAATAAATAAATAAGTGGAGCAGTGAGAACCCCACTCCGCTACGCTGCACCTTTGTTCTTCCTTGGCAAACATCCAAGGTGTCTTCTGGTTTACCAAAAGCCCAGCTTCAGAAGGGACTCTGCCTCAGAGAGACAGTGGGGAGTGGGAGCTGGGCTTTACTGTCTTTCCTGACAAAGCAGATGCGTCCACCCACAAGGCAGTGTCTGGGCCATAGGACCTACTGCTCCGTTCATGTCTTTGATTTGCCTCTTCTGCCTTTTCTCAGAGGCTAAGGTAACAAACAGGGTATGGTACGAACGAGCATCTTGGATAAATGCATTTCTAGTATGGTATGTCTAGAGCATATTTACATTAATTTTTTAAAGATTTTATTTAGTTGAGGGTGCCTGGGTGGCTTAGATGGTTAAGCTTCTGCCTTTGGTTCAGGTCATGATGCCGGGGTCCTAGGATTGAGTCCCACATCGGGCTCTCTGCTCAGTGGGGAGCCTGCTTCTCCCTCTGCCTCTCTGTCTGTGTCTCTCATGAATAAATAAATAGAGTTTTTATTAAAGAAAAAGATTTTATTTAGTTGAGAGAAAGAGAGTATGTGTGCAGGAGAGACAGTGTGTGCGTGAGAGAACACAAGCAGCAGAGAGGGAGAAGCAGGCTGCCCATCAAGCAGGGAATACAATGCGGGGTTGGATCACTTCACCTCTTTGGCTTCACCCCATCCCCTGCCCTTCTTCCCTTCCAGGGGCTGCCTTACATGTCCATGACTTCGGCATCCTGAGCATGAACTGGCTGGTGAAAAATGTCACCTATAGACCTCACTGTCATTTCTGTATCACCCCGAAGGGGGCCCTGAAGTTCAAATTTGCTTATCCAACACCCCCTACCCCTATGCCAGCAGAGTGTTCAGAGTGGGTTTTGCTGGAGAAGTATCGAAAGGAGATGCAGAACGTCACTGAGTTTGACTACGGGTGAGTGTGGTTCCGAAAGAATGTGTCACGTGGCCTTAGGACGTAGTGGGTGGTGTGTGGGTGTGTCTTCCTTGGTACAAACCATATATGCAAATCGGACCTTAAAAAAAAATCACATTGGGGAGGGTATGTGCTTTGGTGAGTGCTGTGAAGTGTGTAAACCTGGCGATTCACAGTCCTGTACCCCTGGGGATAAAAATATATGTTTATTAAAAAAAAATAAATAAGGAGGCTTTTAACTTTATAAGATACTTTGCTTCACAAAAACATTCAAATAGCAAGTTCCTGGTTCATTTAAAATCTCATTTGACCTGTAAGAGGTATTAACAGTAACACTATTGTTGCATCAGGTGAATTTTGCCTAGAAGCTTAATCCCAGAAGGCTGAAAAGCTCCCAGCTCCTGGAATAATGACAGTGCATTGGTGGGTGAAACAGCTTGAAAATGTTTTGTAGCAACTTCCCAACACACTTGTAAAGTGATATTATAAGTAATAGCTGTTTTCAGCATAGAATCATCTATAGAGTGCTTTTATGAGCTTACTTCCTTTTACGAATAAGAAATGTGAAGCTCAAGGTTAAGGCCACAGAGCTAGTACATGGCTACTCAGGGGCAAAGCCTGGGTTGTGTAGTCCCCATATTTCCATCCTACCTCCTGTATTAGCTTGCCAGGGCTGCCATAACAGAATACTACAGACCAGGTGCCTTCAACAACAGAAATTTCTTTTCTTTTTCTTTTTGTAAAATATTTTATTTATTTATTTATTTTTAAAGATTTTATTTATTTATTTATTTATTTATTTGCCAGACAGAGATCACAGTAGGCAGACAGAGAGGAAGGGAAGCAGGCTCCCTGCTGAGCAGAGAGCCCCATGCGGGGTGATCCCAGGACCCTGGGATCACTACCTAAGCCAAAGGCAGAGGCTTTAACCCACTGAGCCACCCAGGCGCCCCTATTATTTATTTGACAGAGATCACAGGTAGGCAGAGAGGCAGGTGGGGGTGTGGGGGCGGGGGTTGGGGTGGAAGCAGGCTACCTGCTGAGCAGAAAGCCCAATGTGGGGCTCGAATGCAGGACTCTGAGATCATGACCTGAGCTGAAGGCAGAGGCTTAACCCACTGAGCCACTCAGATGCCCCCCAAAATTTATTTTCTCACTGGTCTGGAAGCTAGACGTTAAAGATCGAGATTTTGGCATGTTTGATCTCTCCTGAGGCCTCTGTCCTTGGCTTGCAGATAGCGTGTCCTCACAGGGCCTTTCCCCTGTGTGTGTGATGCCTGTCACTGGTGTCCTTGATGCCAGTCCTAGTCTATGGGGCTCCTACCCTTATGACCTCATTTAACCTTCATTACCACTGAAAAGGCATCTCCAAATATAGTCACATTGAGGGTTAGGATTTCAACATACAGATTTTAGGGTGTATAATTCCATGTATAACACACTGCCCCCCCAAAGAGAGGTTGGTCTAGAATATAAGTACAGTGGGGTCAGACTGGCTAAGCATGCAGAAGGGAGCAGGAGAACCTGGTTAGTGGAAACATCCCACCTGAGCTGGGTCCTGAGGAGCACAAAGTAGGTCTCAGGGAGGGGCTCCATGAGAGAACCCAGGGTGCTTCCCGTGGCCTCTCATCACTGTTCACTATGATGCATCTGGGTTTGCTTCTGGTGGGAGAAGCAAGGTGGGCAAGAATCCTGCAGGTGCCTGAAGTTGATGGCTTGAAATATACCTCCTCAATTTACTGGTTTTGTGTCTTGGACAGACTGCTAAGGAATTTCACGCTGATGACCGAGAACCCAGAGGTGGATTATGCAAACCAAAATATCGTCTGGTCCAAGTTTCAAAGCATCTTCTTCACAATCTCTGGCCTTGTCCACTATGCACCGGTGTTCAGAGACTATATTTTCCAGGCTCTAGAGGAGTTCTACCAGGACAATGTGCTCTACCTGGAGCTCAGAGCCATGCTGCTCCCGGTGAGCCCAACTCTTTGCTCTGCTCTGGCTTGACTATCAAAATTTAGCTTCCCAGAGTCGCTCAAGACTACATTCTTGGTCCTGGGACAGCTGATGGGTCTGGCAAATGGATCACCCTGGTAGCACTGGGGAGAACAGATCACAGTGAGAGGGCTGCGGCCTGAGAGAGGTGGGGACAGAGACTGGGAGAGTAGGGAAACAGCAGGTATGAGATAACAAGGCTGGGGGAGCAGGAGCAATGAGGAGGACTCTAGAGGTCTTCCTGACTGACCGTGTTGGGGTGAAGCTCTAGAGCCACTTGCTGGTGTTGAACTTGAGTTGAGTTGACTGGTGGTGACATTGATGGAGATAGGGGAAGTAAGAGGACAAGCAGGATGGGGAGGGAGAATAGAAATTTTGGTTTTGGACCTGTAGAATTGGAGGGGTCTATGAGATAATCCTGTGAAGATGTCTGGGAAATGGTGGAATATATGACTGTGGAGCCCCGAGGAGAGTTCTAGCCTGGAAACAGATGTTTGACATTTGTCTGCAGAAAGGTAATTCTTCAAACTGTCAGAGGGGTGAGTTTCCCACAGAAGCTGTGAGTTGAAAAGAGGAGTGGGTCAAGAAAGGGGCCCAACAAACAAAAATAGGATGGAAAGTTCATGAAGTGGGCTGAGAAGAAGCCATTGTAGAAGGAGAGAACGAGGATGGTCTCCACGTTAGGGGACACATCGTTGAGGAGAGCAGCCCCAGGTGATCAGATGCTACTGGACCATTCTTTTGCGATGTCTGTTGGACAGAACTTCCCTGAAGACTATTTGTGGGAGGGATTTGGGTATTTTGGGAGTAGGCAGGATTTCTGAACGTTCCATTTGGTGCGCTCACCAAGAGTTTGAGCTGGTTAAATATTTTAAGTGGCTTGGGGAATGTGACCTTTGTGTAGAGCTCTCCCTTATATCGTATCCTAACTAGTCTGCTTATTCTCTGAAGTATTTGTTGAGCATATCAACGCCTTGGTGACTAACCTTCAAGTTTGTGGAAAGATCCACAGGGTGGCATTTTGGCTTTGTTACCATATTCCATGGTCTTTATAGGCTCAGAAATGTTATTGTTTGTACACTCAGAAGTGGCAGAGCTCCAGAGGACCAAAACACATTGACCAAATTCATAAAAGACAGAAGAAACAAGAAAGTCAGAGTGCTGGTTTTCAGAGAAAACTATCCATTAGATTAGACTCGCTTCTTGACCAGCAAGTTCTCTCTCCTTGAGGGTAATTTTTAGCCTTTCCTGAAGCCAAGGTATAGCCAGAAGGATGTTGGTGAGCAGAGTGGGGAGCCCTATTGTCCCTGGGCTCTGAGAATTTAAGGGAGTCCGTAATAGCGTACTTAATCTTTGGAAAATCTGATGAAAATTATCACCCTTTTGCCAGGAGGGGGGAGAAAGTGCTACAATAAGTTGACTTTATTTATATAGTGTTTCCACATGTATCCGTATGTATCTATAAAATATTTTAGGAAACAGTGCAATGTACAGAGATTCTGGTATTTTTGCATTCTAAAAAATTTTTAATTCTTGTTGGGACTCCTAAATTGATTTTACTCCCCCAGTTTGATCTAGAATGATCAAGGACCCTCTGATGAAGTATATGCCTGTCCCAAGAACCAGTAATTCCAGTTTGTGGGTCCAGGCTCCCTTTCCCTTCATTGTTGATCAAGTTTCCTCAAGGCTCAACTCTCAGGACTGACCCACCCTTCTCCTTAGATATGTTAATATAATCCTGGAGCTTAGCTCAAGGCCAGCCTGGGAGGGCTGGGAAGAGTTGGCACTTAGCTAAGGGTGCCTATCACCATTGGGATCTGACTGCATTGTTTGGTAGTGAAAGCTCTGAGGACAGTTTTTGGGAAGTGGGAGAGGGACTGACCTTTGTCCCTCAGTAGAGTTTTCCTCAGTTTTGTGAGCAAGTAGATAAGACCTGGAGACAAAGGATCCTTTTACAGGAAGCCAGGGTCTATCCATCTATAAAGAGAAGAATTTCTAAAAGAGAGGAGCTGGCATTGGGCCTGGACTGTGTGGGGTAGAAGAAATTGCACCTCTCAGAACAATTTATTGCCAGGTTTGGGCCTGGAAAATCCTTTTCTCTCCAAGCATCCGCTCCACCCCCATCTAAGCCCTGTCCTCTCCTCTGGGTTCCACTGAAACTGGTTCTTAAGTCCGCCAACCTCTCCTTCACCCCTGACCCGGGACTGTGGCAGCCCACATCTCCCTCTTTGCCTCCTGGAAATGTGGATTTCCGGCACCAGCATCTGTTGCCCCGTTATTTATGTCGGACTGTGAGATATTTCAGACCTGCACCACATCTTAGGTTGCTAAGAGGCACCAGTAGTGATAGTGATGCTTGCTGATGATGGTCCTCAAACTTGGCTGTTCAGATGAATCATCTGGAGGTGCTCTTTAAAATTCGCCTTGGGCCCCAGCCTGCCGGGATTCTAGTTCTGTGCTCTTGAGTAGGGCCTGGAAGCCGCAGAATTAACTAGCGCTTCCCCTCCTCCCGATGATTCTAATGCAGATGATCTGACCCAGACCACACTTGTAGCAAAGGCCGTCTTCGCCTTGACCTTTACAAAGCATTTGAGCTGCATAGCGAGCTTGCGTTTTATGGACGTAGAAACTGAGGCTCGGGAAGGTCAGAGAGCTCGGCCAAAATCGTGTTGGTGGTAAGGAGTGACTAGACAGAGGCCAGGGCGCTGGATTTTGTGAGCATTGAGGGACCCATGCTCCAGCTCAAAAGGAACTGCCAGAGAGGGCATGCGGCTTCCAGTCTCGCCCTTCCGCAGGGGATAGAGAGCCCCTGGGATTGGCTGAGCGGATGCTTCACCCAGAGTGGTGCTGGCCCCTGCTGGGGGGACCACTTCCTGTTGCGCAATCCCGGAGGCTTTCCCGGTGTGGAGCATGGGGGAGCGAGCCCTTCAATCCTGTCAGAGCCCTGGGCGCCTTTGGGGGCGGAGGGCAGAGGAGGGAGGGGGAGGGGGAAATCGCAGAGGCTTTGGGTGTTGGTCGCTTTGAGGGCTGTGACTTTCATCTTGAGCTCGGTGGGGAAGCATTTAGGGGAAGATGCTGAGAAATTCGAGGGAAGGCAATGGTTTCCTGTCTCATCCCTCCCCTTTTTCGGCTGGACTGTTTTCTCCTTACCCCGCGGAGGAGTGGGCTCTGGGGGCATTTCACGTGGGGACCCTGACTAGCCCCTAACCTCTCCTCCCTCTCTGCCCACCCCCCACCATCCTAGAAGGTGGAAGGCTGCTGGGATTTGGGATTCTGGAGAGGCTGAGGGGGATGGGATTTGACCATTTGTTCTGCTCTGACCCTGGAACAAAGGCCTCTTGCAATAGAGTCTCTGCCTTAATGCCCCCATTAGCCAGAGTAGGGGGAGCCGTCAGCACATTAACAACTAAAAACCGTCTGCACGGGAATCCTTTTACTGAGCCGCACAACCTCCCCCTTCTAGCTTCTGGGGCTAATTCAGGGCCTGGGATGATGTTGATGGACTATCCTGGCTGCTCAGCCTCCTATTGTGTTACTAATGCTTGATAACAAAGGCTACTTGCCTCTAGCAACAGTTGCTAGGCGGGTCTTATCTCCTGGGCTCCAGTCCCTTCCCCCACTGCCAGAATCGGAGGCCCAGACTGGGTCCCGGCCAGGCTTCAGAGTGGAGCTGGTGTGAGACCCCAGAGGATTATCAACAGGAGATTGCCCTGCTGGCACTTCCTGACAGGAGGTCTTAGGAGAGAGACGTGTCAGTGGCCTAGAGAACCCACGATGGTCATCCCCAGACGTTTTCTTGGATGCTGTCCCTTGTACAACCAACACTATTCAGGCAGGCTTCCCCTACCCACTCCCGCCCCCACTCTGGGGTTTTTCCTGGATTCTTGGCAGATCGTCCATTGAAAATTCCCACCTGGCTTGTTGCTGAAGTGACGTTACTGGTGTGACTCTGTGAGAATATTGACAAGCGAGGTTGGGGGGACCACCTTCACGGATTCCCTTGATGATAGCACTTATCCTACTATGCTGTAATCAAGCATTTTCTTCTCTGTCAAGTCCACAAACACTGTAGATCTTAACCCTAGCTGTTCATTGTACATTAGGGGGAGGTTAAAATAAAAATAACCAGCTTCGATCTCAGAGATTCTGATATAATTAGTCCAGGGTGAAACCCAGGCATCTCCCTCCCCCAGTTTCTAACGTGTCCCAGAGCTGAGACACTGAGACCCCTACCTGCCACTGGAGTATAAAGGTAAAGACGGGGCTGCTTTGGTGACAGGAGACACTGTGGGTCAGCAAGGTTCTGAAATTCGTCTTGACCTTTCTCAGTCTCAAAATCCTCACCTGTAAAGCAAATACTACCTGATAGTGTGGTTTTGAAGATTAAAGGAGATGATGATATAAGGCTGTTCGCATTACCTGGCACATAAAAGAAGCTCAGTTAATGCAGGTGAAATGCATGGTGTTCCAGTTGTGTTGAGAGTTAGAAATTCTGAGTCCTGGCTTCTGGTCTGATACAAACTAATTGTGTGACTTTGAGCAACTGTCCAATCTCACATTTCCCTTCGGTTCCTTCCAGCTTCAAAATTCTATAATTCCACGATATCACAGACAATAAAATTTTGTAATCTTATATTGGCTTGTATAAATAGCCAACTTTATAGTTTCACAATTAAATTATAATGAACATGGGGTGCCTGGGTGGCTCAGTTGGTTAAGCAACTAACTTTGGCCCAGGTCATGATCCCAGAGTTCTGAGATTGAGCCTCCTGTCGGGCTCCCTGCTTTTTGGGAAGCCTGCTTCTCCTTCTCCCTCTGCTACTTCCCCTGCTTGTGCTCTCCTGTTCTCTCTCTGTCAAATAAATAAAATCTTAAAAAAATGAACTATAATGAAAATGGAGATCATAATCTACATTGAATCCAGTGTTTTCAACTCAAGGGGGCTTAGTATATGGATATAGCAGCTTTGTATCACATGGTCTTAGGTCAATGACTCCCACCACCTACTTGTACTTACTAATTGTTAAATTCTTAGATATTAATTCATCTTCCTAGGGTAACTGCAGATTTTTTAGTTGTTTTTCTGTATCTGGTGATAATAATAAGATTGGTAATAGTAACAACATTATTATTAATAATTATCTTTTTTTGAAAAGTTTTCATTTATCTTTTTAAGTCATCTCTACACCCAGTGGGGGGCGTGAAGAGTCACATGCTCTTCCGGCTGAGCCAGCCAGGCGCCCTCATAGTTACAATTTCTGAGTGCTCTACAAATATTAACTCATTTGATCCTTGTAGCGACCCTGGGAGGTATGATTTACTGGGGCAAAACATACCTCCACTGGGAGCCTCAACCCAGAAGGCTGCCCAGAGCCCCCTAACCAGGTGAGAACTTTCCTTGAGTGCCTGGCTTAGCAGCCGTGTTCTAAAAGTTTAATGGGTAGTGGAATGGCTGTGAGGCTGTGAGGAGTTGCAGGTCTCCCCATGAAAAAGGTCTCTTGCTCCATGAAATGGGGGTGCTCTTGAGCATTCAGATCTTGCCCTGGGTGTTTCTGTAAAGCCCACAGTTTCTCAGCCAGAGGCCCAGGAGCACAAGGCCCTGGACAGCCCCAGTTGTGATTTACTGAGTGAGACACCAGGAGACAAGGTCTTGGCATCTGTAGCCCCAGGGGCCAGATTCCACCTTCGAGTCTCTCCATGCTATGCGAACTGGCAGTGGGATTGGAACCCTGCAAGGCAGGTGGCCCAGATTCTCCAGCAGTAAGTGCTGGAATGACAGAATTGATGGCTTGAAACTATGGCCATATACAAACCCCCATCATGCCTCTGGTGTTTCATTTGCATATCTGTACCTACTTTTTTCATATGCCAAGTATCTTCTTTTAGGCAGAATTGTCCTTTGTCTTTTTTTTTTTTTTTTTAAGGTTCTTTTGTTTCCCTTCTGTTCTGCGAGCAAGACTCTACCAACTCTAGACTCTACTGGCCACCCCTCCAAATCTCCAACTATTCATCCCTTCTCTAAAAACGTGCTGCCTGGGGTTTAGTACTTTTGGAACTCCAAGCAGAGAGTGTTTTTCCTAAGTTAATGCTTATTTGTGGAGCTCCTACTCTGGTGCTGTGGGAGGGGAGGTGGAAAGATCCAAAGGACCTGGACCCGGATCCTCCCTGTCATCGGTTTAGAATCCTGTGGGTGTGTCTGGGCAGGTGACTCAGTAATGACACAGCAGTCAAGGCATGAGGAAGAATTCTGTTCTGCCCTTCTGCAAATCAGCTGGAGAATGCCAAGACAACTTCGAGTATCAATCTGGGTTTGTTTAATGCATTGTTCTCAAAATTTGACACTCAAAAATTTTGGAGGATCCTGAAGAACTTTGTTTATATGGATTATATCTACTCTTTGCTGTATAATCCAGCCTGTGTTAAAAATTAAAACTGAGAAAATTTCAAAACACAAGACTGCACAAGCACATAACCCATTATTTGTCAGAGAAATATTGTCACATATGATACAACTTCCAGAAAATTTATGCGCACTCGTGAGAGAATGAGAATGAAAAAGACATAATATGTTAAAACTTCTATAAAAAGAGTTTTTAATTTTGCAGATTGCCTAGAAAAGTCTATGGGACCCACAGGGGTTCCCTTACTACACTTTGAGTACTGCTGGGGTACGGGATATAGGTTCTTTGAGCATCAAAGATGTGAAGATTCTAACAGAGCACCTGGAAGTTTGTTGAAGCTTTTTTTTCCTTTTTTAAAAAGATATTATTTATTTGACAGAGAGAGATCACAAGTAGGCAGAGAAAGAGGGGGAAGCAGACTCCCTGCTGAGCAGAGAGCCCAATGTGGGGCTTGATCCTAAAACCCTGAGATCATGACCTGAGCCAAAGGCAGACAGAGGCTTAACTCACTGAGCCACCCAGGTGCCCCATGTTGAAGCTTTGATCAGCGGCAGGAAGAGTTCTCTTTTAAAAAATCCTTGGTAAGGGTCGCCTGGGTAGCTTAGTCGTTAAGCCTTCGGCTCCAGTCATGGTCCTGGGGTCCTGGGATCTAGCCCTGCATCGGGCTCCCTGCTCAGCGGGAAGCCTGCTTCTCTCTCTTCCACTCCCTCTGCTTGTGTTCCCTCTCTCGCTGTGTCTCTCTCTGTCAAATAAATTAATAATATCTTTAAAAAATAATAATAAAATAAAAAATGCTTGAGGAGAGGATGAAAGTAACTTTCCTTTACCCTCTTAAGGTTCTGTTTTGGGGGTCTGCAAATTAAACTGACAAAAGCCACATTAACAGGAGAAAAGTCATACACATTGTATTTGATGTTAAGGTTTAATTTTTGTGTGCATGGAGGTCTTGTAGAAAAAAGTGAGACCCAAAGAAGTGGGTAGAACAGATGCTTATACATGATTTTAACCAGTGGTGATAAATTGTGGAGAAATGATAATACAAAGGAGAAGGGGTTTGGGTTTCTGGGGCAGTAAATTGTGGTGAGGGAAATATATGGGGGACACTCATAGAAGATAAGGGTTATAATAGTAAGGTTTGCTTATGCAGACTGCTCTAGGTGCTGACCTTCTGTCTCCAGTGATAAGCCTTGTTCTTCTGCTATGGGAGATAGGAGGGGGAGCACCTTCACCAGCAACTGTTGGTCCTGCCTGTAGGCAGATAGGAGGAGGGCAAAGAGCTCTGTGTTTGCTGCTTAATTGCTTTCCACTCAAAGTAATCCTTATGCAAAAGGAGCGTATTTTAGGGTGGCATACTCTGATCCCCTTTGGTAACAATATTAATAGTAGTAACAGGCTATACTAGATACTGAGTTAGCAGTTTCTAAGATTCTGTCCTCTGGAAAGTTCTGGCAGCTCAGCTCTAACCTTCAGTAAGCCTGAGAATGTCCACTCCTAGGCCAAGCAGTCAGGGAAGGCCCACCTGCCATTACCAAGCCCAGGTGGCTGAGGCAGCCTTGTGGCGGATTGCGTGAGAGGCCAGGCTTCACTGGGGCAGCAGCAGAGGAAACCAAAGAGCCAAGGCCAATGGGGCCAAGAGAAGGGGCTAGAAAGAGCTGCCCATCCACCCCACTTCCCCCAAACCAGGCTGCAAAATAGGACCCCTGGAGGTGAAAAAGAGCCAAGAGGCTGCTCTGTGGGCCTGGGGAGAAGAGGGTGCTGGGGAGGCTGCCCCAGGACAGAAGGCAACACCTCGGGGTACAGGTAGGAGGGAAAAGGGAGGCCCTGTGGGCTGGCGAGAGTGAGCAAGAGAGTGACTGGCTGGGCAATGAGCAGAGCTTCCTGGACACGACCAGCTCCAGGATATCAGACCCCAGGGAGGGAAAAGGACTTTTCTCCTGCAGGTTGTGGACTTCCATGACTTCCATTCTGTCTCTCTGCCCGTTAGCCTCTGCTCCCTGACCCTGCAGGTCTGGCTCCCTGTAGGGCCACTGCTTCGCACACAGGCCTAGCAATGCTTCAGTGCCAGTTCCCCTAGAAAGCGTCTCTGACCCTACCCAGTTCAAAGGAAGCCCCTTTCCTTCTGAGGTCCTGTAAACCTCTTATTTAGCACTTAATTCTTCCTGCTTTATATCATAAATATGGACAGAGCCTGTTTCCACTAAATCGGGAACTCCTTAAGGGCAGGAGGCATCTTGTCTTACTAGCATTTGTCTACCCCTCCAGGACCTAGCCTGGTTCCTTGCCCATGGCAGGTTTTTAACTGATGTTCATGGAAATGACTTCTGCATATTACTTCTTCCCATCTTCTCTCGCTCCACAATCTCTTGGGAAAAAACTCCCACATCCTGTCCTGACCCTGAACTGCCAATCACTGCAGGGGTGAGAGCTGACCCAGTGGCAGGGGAAGGCAGAGGGAGCTGCAGGGGACATGTCCACACCAACGCTCTCTGGCCTCTCAGTGGGTTTCGTGAGGCCCAACCTCCAAAGAGGGGACTTCTTTCTACCCATTCCTTCCCCTTTGCCTTACCCACTGTCCATTGCTGGCTCTTCTCACTCTGCCCCTAACCATGTCCACCTCAGGGATGGGAAAGTGGGGAGATGAAGTGGGTGCTGTCCCCCGCTGACCTGTTATTCATTCATTACACACATGCCTATCGAGCACTAGGCACTGTTCCAGGTGCGAGGACCCAGCAATGAAAGAGACAGGCAGACAGCCCACTTTGTGGTGTTCAAGAGCATTATCCCAGATAGGACTAGGACTTCTGAGAAATGTCAGAGGCTGTTGAAGGCACTAGGCAAGGAAATTGAAAAGTCCAACGTGGTTTTAGAGATTATTGGCAATGAGAATGAAGTTTCGCTCACCTTTGATGTCTGATCATGACCATGCTTCCTTCCCAGGTATATGAACTGAATGGGACCATCCATAACCAAGAGTGGTCAGTGAGGACTTACAGAGAAGTGGCTTATATGTTTGCGAGAAAGCATCCTGGATTTATTGGAATCAAACTCATTTATTCAGATCGCAGGTGAGAGAGGACATGGGTGAAGTGCAGGGTTTGGGAGCATAGGATGCAGACAGAGCCACTAGGAAGAGAGGGGAGGAGAGAGGGAAAAAGAGGGAGGCTGGCATCAGAGACCTACATCCTGTGCCAAAGAACCATGGACTCAGTGGGTACATTCATGCATGGGTGCAAACATCTACCTCTAAAGTCACTTCTAGTTCGAATCTTTGCCACTGAGCTTAAATGAAGACCTATGGCAATTTTCCTTATTAATTCTAGGCCCCATGTTGGCCTGGGATATGTTTTGGCCTATGTGTTCAGATAACTGGCTCATTTCCTTGTTTCAGTTTGCCTCTGGGGTTCTGCTTAATGTCATCCATGGGTGATGGCTGTCTGCAAGGCCTTGACTGGTGACCCAACCCTGAGGGACCGCTATCTCAGAGTCTGTGTGTAGACACCCCACAGGAGCATGTTTGTGGGACCTGGTAGCATGAACAAGGACCCACTCTTCCCCCAAGCAAGCACAGAAAGCTTTAAAGCTGAATTTTCCTATTGATTATACTGAAGGACAGCTCTTTCCTCCTGTCAGAGGGCCACCAGTCTGAGGCCTGTGACTGTGCACCGGGCTGGAGATGCGGGGTTCTCAAATGCAGACCACATGGAATCAGGACTCTCGGGGAGGGGCAGCTCCTCCATTTGCTCAGCCTACCCTAGAGGCTGGGCTGTGGGGGGCAGTCAGACTCCTCCCCACCCCATCCCCGCTGAATCCCCTTCCCTCTTTGTGAGGGCTGGGAGTGGGGGCATGCATGAGTGGGAGCTAGTCATTCGGGATGGAGCTGGCAGGCTGGGGCCCCACTGGTTCCCCACAGAGGCAACCTGGGAGCCGATGGCAGGAGGATGCGAGGGCTGGGCTGCAGCTGATCGGTCCTCCGTCTTCCCTTAGAGCTCTGCAGGAGAGGGAGTGAGCAATGTGGCGTAGGGGGCAGGAGAAATTTAAGCCCACAGCAATTTTGTCACTGAGGGACAAGTGAGCCAGCTGTTGTGCAGAGACCTTTGTCCTGTCACAGAGATGTACCAGACTTTTCCCTTCAGTGCTTCTGTTGTCTCGTTGTTTGCCTCATCCTTTTCCTGGACTGGAACAAAGAGGGTGCGAAGAGAAGACAGAAGTTCGGTCATAGGGTTTCTGGAGTGCCCAGGGCCTTGCTGAATTAATTGGGGGCAAAGGACCTATCATTGCCAGGTCCTGCTGACCTGATGGGGACTTGGTCATCTATTGCATTTCCTAGGTGCCCAGTGGACAGAGAGCCAGGCTCTGTACTGCACCCGCTTCCAGGAGCCATCCTCTCAGGGAGGCAGGGCAAGTTTTGGACGAGGCCTCTTTGCTTCATCTGAATGTAGATAATGAAGCATATGCCATGGGTCTTGCCTTTCAGACACTGTGGGTCATCCTGGAGCAAGCCAGAGTCCTCGATAGGGTTGAGTTTGGGTGAAGCATCTCTCAGAGGTAGCCCCTGGCAGGAGTCACGATGGCCTAGTCAGGAGAGGGTCACATGGGCGATGGGGAGCGGTTGCTGAGTACCCTGACCCGGCCCAGGTCCAAGCACTGGCAGAGCCACTCTGGGGTACACAGCAGCACCAACACCAAGTCACGCTGTTGCCCCTGCTTCTCTCTCTCTCTCTCGCAGATTCAAAAATGTGTCCTTCATCATGAAATCCGTCCAAACAGCTATGATGCTTCGGGCCACATTCCCCAGGATGGTGGCAGGCTTTGATCTGGTAACGGACTGCACGACGAAGCTGTCTGAGAGCAGGGCCCCGCAGGCAGCTCTTCCCGCAGGCCTTGTTGGCTCCCACAGAAGCCCTCTGTAGAGGCACAGGCCTGGCCAGAGTTTAGCACTGACCTTCTCTGGGGGCCTGTAATCACAAGAGAAAAGGGAGCAGAAAGGGCCAGAAGGCTGAAAGGGGGAGTTGCAAAGTAAGGAGAATTCAAGGAGGTTGGGCAGGAATGGTGGGCTTACTCCCATTCCCCTGCCCTCCGCCCTTTTTCTAGCCCATGTTGCCCACCCACGGCTGGCTCTTAAAACCAGAGCACATGGCAGGGGAGTGTAAGAGGAGGCCTGGAAGCAGAGATGGGGCTAGCCTTGGGCAAAACTGTCCTCTGCCCCTCCACCAAATAAAATCCATCACCAGGTTCTGCCAGCCAGGGCACACTTCCCAGACGACAACCCATTAAATCTTGTTAGGGAAGGTCAAGTAGTTTGAACTAACTGGCTAAAAGGTGCTCCTGACTCCCTCTTACAGAATCTGTACATTTTACCTGAGTCTATGCTTAAGCTCCTGTTTTCAGACCATCCAGAGCTCAGGAATGGATTTCAAAGACTGATTTTGTTTGGACCCGGGATGCCCTCCTGGGATCCCTGAGGGTTGCTCAAAGGGTCTGGCCTCTCCTGAATGGGGCAGAAGGCCCTCTCATCTCACCTCTTCCCTCTTCGTGCAGCACGGACAAAGGAGGCTGGGAAAGAGCACCTCTAGTATAGACCTTCCAGAACAGTCCCTACAGGGGCTGTAATGGACAAGCCCTAGAGGGAAATTAGGGTTGGAAGGGGGCTAGGTAGTTGTTCAAAGGGATCTACTCACAAGTTCCAGCTCTATTGCGAGCCTGCACTCCATTCTACTACGTTGAATATCCGTATTTGACTTATTATAAAAATGTGTCTTTGTCTGCCCCCCCCAACAAATTAAAATCAGCTTCTGAAGGAGATATGCTTGTTATCCTAAGGCGCACTTCCTCTTGGCACATAGCTACAAAGCCCTGGGGGTATGTGTGGTTTAGTTTGAGAAGCATAATTTTGTTGTAGTGACAGCTGAGGCATGGACCAAGCAGATGGCTCCATGTCCCCTCCTCTCTGTCCTGCAGGTGGGGCGTGAGGACACTGGCCATACCTTGTATGACTACAGGAAGGCTTTGATGATACCCACCTTGCAGGGCATTAAACTGCCTTACTTTTTCCATGCTGGAGAGACAGGTGAGCCATCTGAAGACAAGCAGAACAAAGGAGGTGATGGATAGGAGGGCGGCTCCTCATTCAAGAGAACTGATGGAATTCTGGGGCAGTATTAGTATTGTTGATAGTCTTTTTGTGGCACTTGTTAATTTCATATGCGTTATTTCACTTAATCCTAATGGCAACCCCTGGAGAAGGAATAATAATGATAATAACAGTATCTTTACATACATTCTTTCTTTCTTTCTTTCTTTTTTTAAAGATTTATTTATTTATTTTTTTGTTTGACAGACAGAGATCACAAGCAGGCAGAGAGACAGGCAGATGGAGAAGGAGGGGAAGCAGGCTCCCTGCTGAGCAGAGCCCCGATGCAGGGCTCCATCCCAGGATCCTGGGATCATGACCTGAGCCGAAAAGGCAGAGCCTTTAACCCACTGAACCACCCAGGCCCCTCTATTTCTTTTTTCTTTTCTTAAAGATTTTATTTATTTATTTGACAGACCAAGATCACAAGTAGGCAGAGAGACAGGCACAGAGAGAGGCAAAAGCAGGCTCCCCGCTGAGCAGAGAAGCCGACATGGGGCTCGATCCCAGGACCCCAGGATCATGACCTGAACCGAAGGCAGAGGCTTTAACCACTGAGCCACTTAGGTGCCCCTTCTTTTCTTTTCTTTTTTTTTTTTTAAGATTTTATTTATTTATTTGACAGAGAGAGTATGCAAGTAGGGAGAGCAGCAGGCAGAGGGGCAGGGAGAAGCAGGCCCCCCGAAGAGAAGGGAGCCCAATGTGGGGCTCGATCCCAGGACCCTGAGATCATGAACTGAGCCAAAGGCAGATGCTTAACCTACTGAGCCACCTAGGTGCCCCACATGTATTATTTCTAATTTTCACCCTGGTCCTGCTGGGAAGGTGTTTTTAATCCCTATTTTATTTTATTTAAAAGATTTATTTCTTTGGGTGGGAGAGGCAAAGGGAGAGGGAGAGAGAATCTCAAGCAGACTCCCCACTGAATGCAGAGCTGGACAGCAGGTACCATCTCAAGACCCTGAGATCATGACCCTGAGATCATGACCTGAGCTGAAATCAAGAGTAGGGTGCTTATCCAACTGAGCCACCCAGGCACCCTTCCCATTTTATAGGTGAAAAGCCCAAGTCTCCAAACACAGAGTGGTTGGTCCAAAGGCAAGGAGCTGGTCATTAGTGGAGTTTAAATTTGAGCCCTTTCTGATGATCTCCATTTTATAATGAGCAAATTGTGCTTAAGAAATTAATGCACTTGTCCAAAATCACACAGGAGTCTAGAACCAGGCCTGCACTAGCAGCTAGGAGGCTCTGTCCACACTTGTCAGTGCTGAACAGGAGACCCCACCCAGCTCAAGCCGTCCCCACTGCTATTGTTTCTGAAATGCCATTAGCCTAGCCACAGCTTTGTTCCCCAAAGCTCACTCTACAGGCTCATGGGTCATCTCTGAGACCTTCCCATTTTACAGTCCTTAAAATATGTAAACCCTAAGCCAAGGGAATCCCAGATCATGGCTGCAATTCCAGGTCAAAATGAAGATGTCAGGAGGAAAACTTGCTGCTGTGTCTCACCTGGTGTCCCTGAGTGCCTTAGGCACCTGTCATCCTTAGAAGTGAAGAGTAGTGGGGGCTTGAATTTCACAACCAGGCTCAACCCTTCGTTTATCACACCACCTCTCAGAGGAAGGGTCCGTGTGCATTAATCTCTTTTTCCCTGACATTTTAAGTCATTTTGGATCCAATTTAGATAAGATTTGTAGGAGATTTGAAGAATTGTTTGTGGGGATGTGATAAGGGCTAGGGGTTGTTAACCATTAAGAGCTTGTGGTCTAGTTGGGAAAACCATACTTACCTGTGTGAAATAATTTCAACAGTATGAAACACTGTACCAGGATCTAACCACATTCTAAGATGCATGGCCCTAAGAGAGGATTTTGCCAGGAGAAATACAGGTATTAATACTATTACCAAGAGTCATGTTCTTATTTTTAAAAAGGAAGAGGGGCACCTGGGTGGCTCAGTGGGTTAAGCCTCTGCCTTCGGCTCAGGTCATGATCTCAGGGTTCTGGGATCGAGCCCTACATCGGGCTCTCTGCTCAGCAGGGAGCCTGCTTCCTCTTCTTTCTCTGCTTGCCTCTCTACCTACTTGTGATCTCTATCTGTTAAGCAAATAAATAAAATTTAAAAAAAATTAAAAAAGAAGAGGGGTGCCTGTGTGGCTCAGTTGGTTAAGCATCTGCCTTTAGCTCAGGTCATGATCCCAGAGTCCTGGGATTGAGCCCCATGTTGGGCTCCCCACTCAGCGGAGCCTGCTTTTCCCTCGCCCTCTACCACTCCCCCTTCTCATGTGTTCTCTTTTTCTCTCAAATAAATAAATAAAATCTTTCAAAAAATTAAATAAAATAAAACAAAAGTGATCTGGGGTGCCTGGGTGGCTCAGTCAGTTAAGCACCTGCCTTTGGCTCAGGTCATGATCCTGGAGTCCCAGGATCGAGTCCTGCATCAGGCTCGCTGCTCAGTGGGCAGGGAGTCTGCTTCTCCCTTTCCCTCTTTTCTTCCCCTGGCTTATCCTCACTCTCTCACTCACTCTCTCTCTCTCAAATAAATAAATAAATAATTCTTAAAAAGGATTTATTGGGGTGCCTGGGTGTCTCAATGGGTTAAAGCCTCTGCCTTCAGCTCGTGTCATGATCCCAGGGTCCCGGAATTGAACCCCGAATCGGGCTCTCTGCTTAGCAGGGAGCCTGCTTCCCCCCCACCCCCTGCCTGCCTCTCTGCCTACCTGTGATCTCTGTCTGTGAAATAAATAAATAAAATCTTTAAAAAAATAAAAAATAATTTAAAAAACCTAGAATTTTCATATTTTACATGTAGATCAGTTAGAATGCTTTTGGCTTCCAGGAATGGAATATGCACATTTAATAGGTTTTGCAACAAGGTCATCTATTTTGGATCATCTGTTTTGGACCCCGAGATCATATTCTGAGCCAAAGGTAATCACTTAACCGACTGAGTCACCTATTATTTTACATAATAAGTGACCTCTGCTTTCCTCTTCAAATCCAGGGGTTCACTGTACTTGGTTGTCAGATAGTCACGTTACATTTAGGTGTAACCAATTCAGTGAATCAAGAATCAAGATATTTGCTCCAGGGCATCTCTTTTATCAGGGAAGAAGCCCAAGAGCTCTCCACCAATTACCTTCCATGCCAGCATTAGGACTATTCTAGCTGCAAGGGAAGCCAGCAGAGTCAGGACCTGTAATTTTCACCCTCCAAAGAAAGCCCTGCCAGCAAGAAAGATACAGTGGGGCTGGCTGGTAAATAAGCAGTACCTGCCACCACCTTGCTGGTCATTGTGATCTTGTAGTCGATGTTGCAGTTCATATTGGTGAAGATACAAATTGAGTAGGTACATCCAAGTAATTATATCGAGAGTTTGCAACACATTATTGTAAAGATAATAAACAAAGTTCCCAAGAAATCGCTCTTGAAACAAACAAATGGAAAGAAAGAAGATAGACTGTGGAGTCAGACAGACTAAGGTTCGAAACCTAGTAATACTTAATTGAGTACACTCCTTCAATTTATAAAGTCTGTTTAAGTTTCAACTTCCTCATCTGGTATATACATACATAAAATAAAGGCTTTTATTACCTTTTGCTAGCATTGTTACCGAGAAAATTGTGTGTGTGTGTGTGTGTGTGTGTGTGTGTGTGTGTGTGTATGCGCGCGCACACGCACACTTGTGCATGCACATTTGTGTGTTCTTTTTCTTGCTTGGGGATTGGAAGTGTTTATCTGAGTATGGTCAATGGGCCAGATCCATTTGACTGAAAACTATCCCTTTCCCCCAGACTGGCAGGGTACTTCCATAGATAGAAATCTTCTGGATGCTCTAATACTGAACTCTACCAGGATTGGCCATGGATTTGCTTTGACCAAACACCCAGCAGTCTGGGCTGACTCCTGGAAGAAGAACATCCCCATGGAAGTCTGTCCCATCTCCAACCAGGTATGTGTGATCCATGCGACCAACCCTCCAATCTCAGCCTCTGTTCTGATTTCCCAAACTCTTTCCTGTATAATTTCTTGCTCCTCAGCTCACCTGTTTTTGGTATTCCTCCACTGTCTCACTCCGATTAGTAAGTTATTTAGGAATGGCCCCTTGCCTAACCCATTCATAACAATGAGGCAGCAGTGAGGGTCCCCAGTGGTGTGGAATTTTGGGCAAAGCTATAGACAAAGCTAAAGGGACAGTGAGGAAGCCTAGTGAAGTGGGAGGGGCTATGGGATACTGCTGTTTTCACAGTTGCTTGGGGTTCTTGTGCGCCTGTCTGTCTTCCTGTGTTCAGGAGAGCAGCTCTGAGCCAGACCAAGAGAGAGACCAAATGTTTGTGGTGGTAAAGAAACCTGGAAAAAATTAGGAAGAACACAAGGCCTGGCTCTATTTCTGTGTTGTGACCAGAAGTCATTCCAGTAGTCAGGGATGATGAGGGTAAGAAAGGAGCTGGTTATCCTCAGGGTCTTGCCTCTCTTGGGACAGCTCTTTTTATGGTCAAAGTTTGTCCTCCTTTGCCTCTTATTGGCAGGTTCTGAAACTGGTGTCTGACTTGAGAAATCACCCTGCTGCTGTTCTGATGGCCACTGGGTACCCCATGGTGATCAGCTCTGATGACCCAGCTGTCTTTGGTGCCAAAGGCTTATCCTATGATTTCTATGAGGCCTTCATGGGCATTGGGGGAATGGCAGCTGATCTGAGGACCCTTAAACAGCTGGCTATGAACTCTATCAAGTGAGTATCTTGTGTACTTCCCAGATCCCCAACTCCCTCTTCTGCCCTATGACTTGTGTTTATCTCTCCTAGAGTTTTGGGGAAGAGGTCTGGAAGGTTTTTTATGGTTTTTTGTTTGTTTGTTTGTTTGTTTGTTTTTTACATTGCCTCTGTTTCCTTATTGCTCTTGGACTGGGGAGAAATGTGCTCTGCAAACATCTGAGACCCCCTCAGCTTTTCCCCAACCCTTTCTCTCCTGACCTGAGTGCCTTTTCTCTTGTAGGTTCAGCACCTTGTTGGATACTGAGAAAAAGGCTGCCATGAAAACCTGGGAGGAAAGATGGACTAAGTTTGTAGCAGACCTGGCTAGGAGGCCAAAGTGAGAAGATAGCCATTTATTACCCTGTTCCTCTGCTTCCCTCTGCAAGCTGTTTTCACCTTCTATCATTCATTCTTGAACCCACTCCAGTATAGTTTCTACCTGCATTTCTTTTTTATTTTATTTTATTTGATGGGGCGGGGGGACACAAGCAGAGGGAGTAGGAGAGGGAGAAGCAGGCTTCCCACTGAGCAGGGAACCCGATGTGGGACTCCATCCTAGGACCCTGGGATCATGACCTGAGCTGAAGGCAGACACTTAATGACTGAGCCCCCCAGGTGCCCCTCTACCTCCATTTCTTTATCAAAACTGACTTGTCATCAATGGTCTCTACATTGCTTGACCTCTCAGAAACACTCGAACAGTCTACCAAACTAATCTTTTTGAAATATTCTTTTCTCTCAACCTCAGTGACATCAACTCTTTTGGTTTCTCCTTTCTCTCTGGCAGTTGCTCCCAGGGTCCCTTTTCCAGATGCTCTTCTCTCTCAGATCTCTGTGTTGCATTTCCTTGGGGCTTAGTTTTGCCTCTCCTCTGTTATGTCTCTGCTTCTCTCTTCTTCTCTCTCACTCTATAGTCTTTTCCTAGATAGTCTCATCCACTCCTTCGCTTTTAAATACCATTTATTTGCTGATGATTCCCAATATATTTATTCACTTGGAAGGGTCACAAGAATTTCAGAAACCTACTGTGTGCAATTCTGAACTCACAATCTCTTCCCTTTCAACTTTTTCCTGGACTTTCTCATCTTGGTAAATGGGACCTCCTTCCATTCCACCCAGCTGCTCTATGTAGAATTTTTCAGTGAAATTCTTGATACTGTTCTCTCCACTTGGTCCCTACATCCAAATGTATCTTGAATCCTCCACGTATCTCTATCTCTATTACTATTGGCTGAGTTCAAGCCACTATCACTTCTTGTCTGAGTTATAATAGCCTCTTAATTGATCTCTTCTTTCTTTCTTTTTTTTTTTTGCCTTCTTCCTTTCAAATTTTGCAAAGCAATGACTTTTTTTTTTTTTTAAGATTTTATTTATTTATTTGACAGAGATCACAGGTAGGGAGAGAGGCAGGCAGAGAGAGAGGAGGAAACAGGCTCCCTGCTGAGCAGAAAGCCTGACTCAGGCTCGATCCCAGACCTGATCCAAAGGCAGAGGCTTTAACCCACTGAGCCACCCAAGGGCCCCCAGAGCAATGACTTTTTAAAAATTAAATTAAATCACCTTACTCCATTGCTTACAAGTCAGTGCACTTATGAAAATTCAAATGTTTCAGAAGGGCACATAGCTTCCTTTTTAACCTGAATCCCTTCCAGCATCATCCTACTCCAGTCCCTCTGATTGTACCAGATTCTGGCCACACTGGTCCTTTGTTTCTCAAATATCCTGAACTCTATGCTGCGTCAGAGTCTTCTCCCATTCTCTCTGCCTGGGATATTCTTTCTTTCCACTTTGTCTAACTAACTCCTGCTCATCCTTCAGGGTTCACCTTTAATGTCACTGTCTCAGAAAAGTTTTCTAGACCCCTAACATATTAATATCTCTCATGGCACCTTGCTTTTCCCCTTCATGACTCTTACTGTAATTTGTAATTATATATTTATTTCTGTGTTTATAGTCTCCCTCCCTTAGACTGTAAACTCTGTGTAGGCAGGTACTAATGATTGTTTCATGCACACTGTGAACCCAGAGCCTAGCTCCTTGCCCCAAACCTGGTCAGTACTCAATAAAAGATAAGTTGAATGAAATGGGTATAACTTGTAGGTATTGAGCCGGTTGCTTAAGCAGGAGGGAACAAAGCCAAGGCTTCCCTAAGAAAAGACCTCATGTGATCAAATTCTGGCACCTGGCCTAGTCTTCAGGAGAAGGAAAGCAAGACGCCAGCCTTGTCTTTACTTGACTAAAGGAGGTGAAGGAGGATGAAAGAATTCCTTAGATGTTGCAGGGGGATTCAAATGTCTTCTCATCCATCACCCATCACCTGCACCTGAGCTAAAAGGCAGCAGCCCACTGTCTCTTCATGAGTGGTTTATCACTGTTTGGTTCATGACACTGGAAAGAGTCTTGCTGATTAGGGATCCTCAACCACAGGCTGGTACCCAGATGGTACAAGATGATTTTTAAGATCCTGTCTAATTCTGACAGTCTTTGATTTATTGCCTTAACCAATCCCATAATATAGGTCCCAACTCAGCTGACTTAAATTTAATAAATGGTGAAAGTGGAACGTAGCAGAATGGACTTCTGTAGCAAGTTGTCATGACTTAGAGTTCTCCCAGGAGTGTAAGGTCTCTGGCCTGGGCTTGGTGTGATCTCTGATTTGGCAAATTAAACCAGCTACTATTCTTGTCTTCATGCCTGGTTCAAGAGGCCGAGTCCTAACAGTGAACTAGAAACATCAACAGAACCAGATGCTAAGTTATGAAGATCTGAGAAACAGGTTGTAACCCCCTTGGAACTAAGTAATATTTCTGCCAGGAGTTGAGTCGTTAAATCTGATTTCACTTATTCCTCCTGTAGGACTTCCCAGAAGTTACCCTGACATATGTTTTTGGGGAGAACTCGTGTGTTAATTGAATTTTTGTAAATGAAATCATGCTGCACCTGGGGCCTTGCTACTTATTTAAAGGAAATCTGAAGCAAAACCTCCTGTTAAACATATTTTGTAATTTGAATTATGTAGTCTATATTTATTTATTTATTGGAATAAGGTTAAATGGTTTTTCCTTCTTTGTCAGGTGAATTGTCTGGTCTGGAAAAACGTAATGGCCAGGGACACCAAGAGTCCCTGACATGCCAGGCTTATTGTATAAGTCCCTATTATCTGGCCCCTGATGAATGCCCCAGTCTAGCTCCATCCTGGAACTTTTCATCAGCTGGCATAGCTCCCAGGGAAGGACAGGGAGACTTCTCAAACTGAGGGAATGTTGTTGGAGATGCAAATCATCCTGTTTCCCAGCAGGTGAGAATTTGGGATCCAGCCTTAGGGAAAACCATGGAACATTTTTCTTTTTATCTTGAAATAATGTGAAACCTTCAGAAAACTCACAAGAATAGTACAAAGAACTCTAACATACTCCTTGTCTAGGTTCGCCAATTATTGACATTTACAACATTTGCTATACCCTTCTCTCTGCATATATATCTGTATCTCTTGTTTTAAAATTAACATATAATGTATTATTTGTTTCAGGGGTGCAGGTCTGTGATTCATCAGTCTTACACAATTCACAGCACTGTCCCCATAGCGCATACCCTCCCCAGTGTCCATCACACAGCCACCCCCTCCCTCCTACCCCCCAAGCAGCCCTCAGTTTGTTTCCTGAGATTAAGTCTCTTATGGTTTGTCTCTGTATCTCTTTCAATGTCTGCATAATAGATCCTATTTTTTCTAACCAATTGAGACCTAAGATAGCATTATGACCCATTACTTGTAAACACTGCCATGCACATTTACCAAAGATGGTGTCATTCTCCTATGTAATCACACTATAACCATATACTGTGATTGTATATGGTTATAATTGTATAATTTCCAAAGTAGGAAATTAACATTGATAAGATAATACCATCCAGCTCTGGCCCTTCTGGGCATATTTCTTTTCTGGCCCAGAAAGATCTTAAAGACTGAACCCAGAATCACATATTACACTTAGTTATGCTCTCTCTTGTCTCTCTACTCTGGGACAGTTCATCAGTCTTCCTTGTCTTTTGTGACCTTGACATTTTTGAAGAGTACAAACAATTATTTGGTAGAGTGTGTCTCATTTCACATCTATGTAATGTTTCCTTCTGAAGAGATTCCAATTTATACATTTTCAGGGGAAAGGCCTCAGAAGGGACGCTTTGTCCTTTGTGCATCACATGGGGCGGGGGTGGGAGGTGGGGCAGGGCACATGGATCATGGCCTGCTGGAGGCCGTCTGCACCAGCAAGCAACAAATAGTCACCTGTTGTAAAACCAATGGTGGTCTGAAATCGGTCTTTGTGGCATTTTGAATAACTTTTTTTTTTTTAAGATTTTATTTATTTGACAGAGAATACAAGCAGTGGGAGTGGGAGAGGGAAAAGCAGGCTCCCCGTCAAGCAGGGAACTCCATGTGGGACTCCATCCCAGGACCCTGGGATCATGACTTGAACCAAAGGCAGACAATGACTGAGCCACCCAGGCACCCCTATAACTGTTTTTTGTTTCTTTTTTTTAAATGTTAGCTCTATCACTAGGGTCCATGGATTCTGATTCTTTTCAATGGACTCTACTCGAACACTATCATTATTTCTTTTAAGATGCTCACACTGTTCCAGCTTAACTCTGTTAAGCTGGCTCCTGTGACTGATAAATTCTTAAAATTTTTGAGAACTTCCTTATTTTTTGACACAATTAAATATCCTACGTTCATTTGTACTTTCCTCATCTCATACTGGACATGAGCTCTTCTCCAAAGAACTCTGGTTCCTTGGTTAGAAAACCTTGACCTGAGCATTAGGTGTGCTGCTGTGTGTATAAACATACATAAATGTAATTTATATATGTGCATATGTGACTATAACTTATATTGTTAAAAAGAAAACCACACTCCCAAAATGATGTCACTTAGGATAAGTTACCAAACTGGGGCCTAATACCTAATCTAACCGCATTTTCAACCCCCCCCCCCCAACCCTGGAAATGTAAGTCTTAACTGGTCAGTCAGGAATTTTCTAATCAGTACCAGTAAGATAATCTACCACACAGGCCCTCTCCATCTCCCAAAGATGAGGTCATCCACCTAATAAGAGCCTATGCCCTTCACCCTAAGGGGAGATGACCTTGCCTGGACTTATCTTTTCTTTTGCTAATAACTTCTTACCCCATCACCCCACTGTCTTTCCTTTTTTTTTTTTTTTGAAGATTTTATTTATTTATTTGACAGAGACACAGACAGAGAGGGAACACAAGCAGGGGAAGCAGGAGAGGGAGAAGTAGGCTTCGGGCTGAGCAGGGAGTCTGATGTGGGGCTCCATCCCAGGACCCCAGGATCATGACCTAAACCCAAGGCAGCTGCTTAACTACTGAACCATTCAGGTGCCGTTTACCTTGCTCCCACCCCTGCGTACCTTGCCCCCACCCCTGTCACCCCCTTTCCTATGAAAACCTTCCATTTTATAGGGCTCTTCTACTTGCTAGTTGGGATACTGCCTGATTCTGTGAGTCACTTAATAAAGCCAATTAGATCTTTGTATTTACTCAGTTGAATTTTTGTTTGTTAACTGTATATATTAGAACACATATATTTACACATATACATTAATATATATTTCCAAATTTGTCTATGTATATTAAAAAACCATGAGTTTGCAGGGTGCCTGGTTGACTCAGTTGGTAGAGCCTGTGACTCTTGATCTTGGGATCGTGAATTCAAGCCCCATGTTGGACCTGGAGCTTACTTTAAAAAAGCGAACAAACATAAGTTTGCACCCGTATCTCCCATTCCATTCAATACCATGGGTTTATTCCAGCCTCAGCTCTTCCCATATCTAACTCTGTTCCCCAGCTGTGAGAAACCTGACTGCTGCTAGCCCCGATGCATCTTCCTAGTTCCTGATTCCCCGGGCATGTGGTCCCTCCTAACCTCCCACTAACACTCCGCTGGCCCTGCAGGTCCCTCTGGTTCATGGGAAGGGAGGGGATGAACTCAGGGAAGGGAAGGGAAATGAGGGGAAGGGGAGAGGAGGGGAAGGGAGGGGAGGAAAGGGAAAAAGATTAGGAAGGAGAGAAGCAGGCAGGCCTTGTAGAGTTTGAAGAGATCTCTAGAAGGGAACAGATTCACTGGTGGTACTGAAGCTCTCCTTTCAGGGCCTTGCACATGCATGGACCTCTTCTAAGAGAACCCATGGAGTAGTAATTTAAAATATTTTTTCTTAAAAAAATAAAAAATTTTAAAAAATACTTTAAGAGTGTCCTTCAAATATGTATAAGCCCCAGGGTTCCACAAAATCTGGATCTGGGTCTTGCTCTAGCTCAGCTCTTCATCTGGAAGATTCAGTTGGTTAAGTGTACCTTCGGCTCAGGTCATAATCGCCAGGGCGCTGGGATTGAGCCCCACGGCAGGGTCCCTGCTCAGTGGGGAGCCTGCTTCTCCCTCTCCCTCTGTGATCTCTCTCACAAACAAACAAACAAACAAACAATTTTTTTAAAAGAAGATTTTATTTATTTGACAGACAGAGATCACAAGTAGGCAGAGAGGCAGGCAGAGAGGGAGGGAAGCAGGCTCCCCGCTGAGCAGAGAGCCTGATGCGGGGCTTGACCCCAGGACCCTGGGACCATGACCTGAGCCAAAAGCAGAGGCTTTAACCCACTGAGCCACCCAGGCGCCCCCAAACAAGTTTTTTTAAAAAAAGGAAAACAAGGGGAATGTATGTTGGCTGATAAGACTAGCAAACTGGAGATAAGTGTTACAGGGTCTCCGCTTGGAAGGGATCCTGAAAGCTATGTAAACCATAGCCGCTTCTGGAAGAGCCACCCAAAGAATCAGGAAGATGTGCCTGCTTGATTTTTAAAGCTCACCAGAACAGGATTCTGTAAACTGCCCCAGCCACCCAGTCCAGAATCCCAGAGTGTCCCTTTCCACAAGTTTGAGATTTTGTGTGACTGCTGGGATCCTTGCCTCTCCCAAGACTCCGTCATTGGAGGACTGGATATATAGAACTGTATCCACAGACCAACAGTAAGTTAGCATGCTGGCTTATAAATATTGTTTCCCATACGTAGTATGTTCTTTATATAGTAGTTACCCTAAAAATGACTTAACCTTCTTGGTCCTTTCTTCCCTGTGCAGAAAGGGGGTAAATGGAAGGGGGTGGCTGGCAGAGCTGTTGGGGTATCTGGGAGCCCGGTGGGGACAGGGAGCAGTTTCCAGCTGGCTTTCCGGGGATGGGGGCCACATCCTGAGTACTCAATGCTTACATGTAATGGTGTGCAGGGTGAGGACCAGAGCTGCTGAGTTTCAGTGTATCTCAGCTTTCAGCCGAAAACCTCTTCCTCCTCCACCTTCAGGGTGGCCTGGATCCAGTCCAAAGGGACCTTGCCTGGGGACTGGCCAGAGATCATACGTAAGGCAGATGAGGTCTGTCCTGGTCCAGCCAGATCTTCCCAGGGCTAAGGCCCTTCTGGGGCAGGGAAGGGTAGAAGACTGGAATTTTTAGAGTCATCGCATACTGGAGCTGGGAGAGGCCTAAAGATCATCTTATCTAACTCTGTGTTAACAGAGGACTCACTTAAGGCCCAGAGAGGGTAAACAACTCTCTCAAGGTCACACAGTAGGTAACAGCAGGTTTCCAGATTCTTAGGTCGGGGTTCATACTACAACACAGGGCTGTTCTCTCTTCTTGTCTGAAGCACCTCTCAGTAACAGGTTTCCAGAAACTCCTGGCAGGCCTAGGTCAGTTCTCGACTCAGAGGGTGGAATTGGGCAACTGCAGCCTCCAACTCACCCTCAGACAAACTCTCCACCATTCCCTTTGCTTGATGAGGACAGAACCATTAGCCCTACTGGGAGCAGTGATCTTCCTCCTGGGACAGGCTGACCCCTCTTGTGAGCCCTGGCTCTCCTTTGGCCGAGTTCCAGTCCCGGAAACCTGCTCAGTTTCCTGTCCCCTACCAGGAGGAATGGATCCTTGGAGTCTAGGGCCTTCTCTTTGTCGGGTTTGTCCAGGGTTTGTCCAGGGTTTGTCCAGGGTTTGTCCAGGGTTTGTCCAGGGTCCCTGGGAAGGCAGAACTCAGGTCCTGGGAATCTCCGCCAGCCCCCACCCCCACCGATCCCCAGCTTGCAGACAGCTGTGGTCCTCGGAGGCCCCCATGACTGCCATTTAGTGGGAAATGGCCCGAGACCGAAGCATGTGGAAAGCAAATGGCGATTAGTGTGAGACTGAGGATGGGAAGAAGGACCTTTCCTGGCGGGAACCTCGTTCTCTTCACCTGTGGCAAGGGGCAGGCTGACTGCGGCGTGCTGCTGACCCCTGGTGGCCACCCGCGGGACCAAAGAAATGTCTCCCGCAGCGCCATTCTCCTTTTCGTTCCCTTATCCTCTGCTGTCGCCTCCTGTCAGTGCTGGGAGTAACACTTAAGACAATAAGTAACATTTAATAATAATACTTTCTGATTGTAAAACATGCTTGTAGTAGCGAATTTGTAAACTCCAAAAAGTATAGATGAAACAAAAATTAACCATTTTGGGGCACCTGACTGGCTCAGTCAGAGGAGTGTGGATTCTTGATTTCTGGGTTCTGGGTTTGATCCCCAAGTGGGGTGTAGAGATTACTTAAATAAATGAAACTATTTTTTAAAAGATTTTATTTATTTATTTGACAGAGAGAGAGAGAGAGAGCACACCAGCAGGCAGAGCAGCAGGCAGAGGGAGAGAGAGAAGCAGGTTCCCTGTGGAGCAAGGAGCCTGATGCGGGGCTGGATCTCAGGACCCTGAGATCATAACCTGAGCCAAAGGCAGCCACTTAACCCACTGAGCCACACAGGTAGCTCTACAGTTACTATTTTGCTCCATTCCCTACCCACAGTATAATAGTCCTCAAGGTCTCATCCCAGTTCCCTTCTTCTGCCTTACCTCTTGCCACTACTTTCCTCATATGCTTTGCTTTTAGCTGCCTCATTTTCCCCTCCCAGGTAGAAAGGTCTGCTCTTGACTTTGGGCCATCCTGTATGTACAAATTTAGAGCACATAGTATAGGATGAGGGGGTAGTGCCATAATTATTTTTAAATTGTATTATATTTATTTATTAAAATATTTTATTTCTTTATTTGACAGAGAGAGAGAGTGAGCACAAGCAAGGGAAGCAGCAGAGTGAGAGGGAGAAGCAGGCTGTCCACTGATCAGGGAGCCCCAAGCAGGGCTCTATCCCAGGACCATGAGCCGAGCCGAAGGCAGACGCCCAACCAACTGAGCCTCCCAGGCGCCCCTAAATTTTATTGTATTTAAAATAAAAATTTTGAATAGGTATACAATCATATTTTTAAAAAGAAAAAAATATGTGATAAGAACAGATTGGAAAGCCTTACGTCCATCCCAACTTCACCCCATCCTCTTTCGCCCCCCACCTATTTTTCCCACAATAATTAGTAGTTTCTCGTGTTTCTTTGTGCAAAATAAATGACTGCAAATATGAATGTTCTGTTTTCCCTTTTCTGATACAAAAGACAGCATATTATGCATACTGTTCTGGATTTTGGTTTTTTTATTTAACAGTATGCCCTGGGAATCTTTCCATTTTGGGTTACAGAGAGTACTTCCTTTTTCTAACTCAGTGTTTCATTGTGGTAACATGCCATAGTTAACAAAGCCCCAACAAGTTGGCATCTGGATAGCTTTCAAATATCCTTTATTATAAACACTGTTGCACTAGATTAAGTACCTGCTTTATTTGATGAATGAAGAAGAGGCCAAGTACCAAGAGCCTTGCAGACACTTCCCTGGGTTTATAGACTTGTGTCTTTCCGGATTCCTCCATGACGGCAGCTCAGGTGAGGCCCAGAGAAGGTGCTGTCATCACCTGTGCACTGGCTGATGGGAAGCAGGGTCTTCCTTTATAGGTCACAGGCCTGGTCCACGTAGATTAGAAATAGAAATGGAAAAAAGAACAAAGTGCCAATGAGATTTTTAAGGAACAATAAGGAATCACTTTCTTTACCTTTTCCTTTTCTCTTCTTTCTTTTCTTTCTTTCCTCCTTCCTTCCTTTCTTCTTTATTTTTCTTTAAGATTTATTTCTTTATTTGAGAGAGAGAGAAAGAGAGAGAATGCCATTGGGGAGGGGCAGAGGGAGAGGGGGAGAGAATTTGAAGCAGCCTCCTCACTGAGCCTAGATCCTAACATGGGGCTCAAGCTCAGGACCCTGAGATCATGACCTGAGTCAAAACCAAGAGTCCCACGCTCAACTGACTGTGCTCCAATTTTCTTTTCTATCAGACACAATTTTCTGTAGTACATAAGGGACTTTTGCAACACTGACTGTTCTGTAAAAGGGGTGGAGGGCTCGAGGAGTCGATGCCTTCTAGACTGTGAGCTCTGGTAATGGCCTTTTCCTGAAACTCTTTCTTTGCTTCCTTCAATCATCTCCTGATGCTTGGAGCTCATCTAAGTTTCCAGACCTCATTCAGAAAAGTCCTGCCCTCCTTTACTCTTGAATAACTCACCTTGGGCTGAGAACAGAGTGCTGGCGCTCTAGCTCTAGTTCTGCCTCTATTCCCATTGTGTGTGTGTGTGTGTGTGTGTGTGTGTGTGTGTGTGTGTGTGTGTGTTCTCAAGCATTGTCACTAGAGGGTCTGGGCTGGGTGTTTTCTTAGGAACCTTTCTGGCTCTGATGTTCTCTTCTTCATTGCTCTTAAGGAAAAGTTAACACTATAGGGAGAAACCACAGTCTATAGGAAGGCAATGGGCACAACGAATAAAGGGAGATATCATCCTTTGAAAGGATGGAAATATCATCCTTTGAAAAATCAAACCCTGGGGTGCCTGCGTGGCTCAGTGGGTTAAAGCCTCTGCCTTCGGCTCAGGTCATGATACCAGGGTCCTGGGATCGAGCCCTGCATTGGGCTTTTTGCTCAGCAGGGAGCCCGCTTCCCCCTGCCCCCCTACCCCCACCCCCCCAGCTCTCTGCCTACTTGTGATCTCTCTGTCTGTCAAATAAATAAATAAAATCTTTTTAAAAATATTTTATTTATTTATTTGACAGAAAGAGAGAGAGAGAGACAGTGAGAGAAGGAACATAAGCAGGGGGAGTGGGAGACGGAGAAGCAGGCTTCCCACCAAGCAGGGAGCCCGATGCGGGGCTCAATCCCAGGACCCTGGGATCATGACCTGAGCCAAAGGCAGATGCTTAATGACTGAGCCACCCAGGCACCCCAATAAATAAAATCATTTAAAAAAACCCCAGACCCTGAGTTAATCTTGGAAAGAAACATGGTGAGGGCAAGTTGGGCAACCACAGGACCTGGTGGTCTCGGATGAAGGCCTACTCCTTCTCTTCTGCTCTGTTTCAGGAGTAATATGGCAGAGACTGATGTTATCCCGTGGTCTATGTTACCCCTTTATACTTAGAAATAAAGATTTCTTTTTAAAATAAATAATAAATAAACTATTGGGACTGCATAAAAATAAAAAGCTTCTGCTGAGCAAAGAAAATTAGAATCAACAAACCTACTGAGTGGGAGAAGGTGTTTGTAAATGACATATCTGATAAAGGCTTAGTATCCAAAATATTAAAGAACTTATACAACTCAACACCAAAAACCCAAATAATCCCATTAAAAATGGGCAGGAGATGTGAACCAATCTCCAGAAGAAGACATCCAGATGGCCGACGACACATGAAAAGATGATCAACATTTCTCATCGTTAGGAAATGCAGATCTATACTACAATATCACCTCACACCTGTCAGAATGAGTACAATTAACAACACAAGAAACAAGTGTTGGTAAGGATGTGGAGAAAAAGGAACCCTTGTGCGCTGTTGGTGGGAATGCAACTGGTGCAGCCACTGTGGAAAACAGTACAGAGAGGGACAACCAGGTGGCTCAGTTGGGTTAAGCATCTGCCTTTGGCTCAGGTCATGATGCTGACCTGATTAAAAAATATTTATTTATTTATTTAAAAAAAAGATTTATTTATTTATTTATTTATTTATTTATTTATTTATTTATTTTTGAGAGCTTGAGAGATAGTGAGAAAGAGCACTAACAGGGTAGGAGGGAGAAGCAGGCTCCTGGCTGAGTCTGGAACTGGAGGTAGAGCTTGATCCCAGGGCTCTGGGATCATGACCTGAGCTGAAGGCAGACGCTTAACTGACTGAGCCATCCAGACGCTCCAGCAATAGTTCATTTTTGTTTTTGTTTCCCTTGCCCCAGAAGACCTATCTAGAAAAATACTGCTACTGCTGATGTCAGAGAAATTACTGCCTACACTTTCTTCTAGGATTTTTATGGTTTCAGATCTCACATTTAGATCTTTAATCCATTTTGAGTTGATTTTTGTATATAGTGTAAGAAAATGGTCCAGTTTTGGGGCAACTGGGTGGCTCAGTAGGTTGTCTGCCTTTGACTCAGGTCATGATCCCAGTGTCCTGGGATTGAGCCCCACCAAGGGCTCTCCACTCATTGGGGAGCCTACTTCTCCCTCTCCCTCTGCCTGCTGCTCTGCCTAGTTGTGGTCTCTGTCAAATAAATAAAATTTAAAAAAAGAAAGAAAATGGTCCATTTTCATTCTTTTGCTTGTTGCTGTCCAGTTTCCCCAGCACCATTTGTTGAAGAGATTTTCTTTTTCCCGTTGGATATTCTTTCCTGCTTTATCAAAGATTAATTGGCCATGTAATTGTGAGTTTATGTCTGGACTGTCTATTCTGTTCTATTGTGTCCACTTTTGTGCCAATACCATACTGTTTTGGCTACTGCCCTTTGTAGTATATCTTGAAATCTGAGACTGTGATACTTCCTGGTTTATTCTCTTTCCAGATCGCTTTGGCTATTCAGGATCAGAGTCTAGGGATTAAACTCTACTTTGGGCTCCCTGCTCAGCAGAGGTCTGCTTCTCCCTCTGTCCTTCATCCTGCTCATGCTCTCTCTTGCTCTCGTTCAAATAAATAAATAAAATATATTTAAATTTTTTTTTATTTATTTGACAGAGAGAGCATAAGCAGAGGGAGAAGCAGCCAGAGGGAGAGAAAAAAGCAGACTTCCCACTGAGCAAGGAGCCTGATACAGGGCTTGATCCCGGGACTCTGGGATGTTACCTGAGCCAAAAGGAGACACTCAACCAACTGAGCCACCCAGGCACCCCTTGGTGGAGTCTTTAGTGTTTCCTGTATATAGTATCATATCATCTGCATATAGCGAAAGTTTTACTTTTCTTCTTACCAATTTGGATACCTTTTATTTCTTTTTGTTATCTATTTGCTGTGGCTAGGACTTCCAGTACTACATTGAATGAAAGTGGTAAGTGGACATTCTTGTCTTGTTCCTGATCTTAGGGGAAAATCTCTCTTTTTTTCACATTGTGAATGATGTTCACTGTGGGTTTTTCATATATGGTTCTTTTTATGTTGCAGTATGGTCCCTCTAAACCTACTTTGTTGAAAGTTTTTAGCATGAATAGATGTGCTACTTTGTCAAATGTTTTTTTCTGCATCTCTTGAAATGTCACTTTTTTTTAATCCTTTCTCTTATTGACATAATGTATCACACAAATGCACTTGCAAACATCAAACCACCCTCCCATCTCAAGAATAAATCCCACTCAACTGTGGCGAATGAGTTTTTTAAAGTATTGTTGGATTCAATTTGCTAGTATTTTGTTGAGGAGTTTCACATCTATAGTCATCAGGGATATTGGCATGTAGTCCTGTCCTGTCCTGTCCTTCCCCTCCCCTTCCCCTCCTCCTTCCTTCCTTCCTTCCTTCCTTCCTTCCTTCCTTCCTTTCTTTCTTTCTCTCTTTCTTTCTTTCTTTCTTTCTCTCGTGTCTCTATCTGATTTTGGTGTCAGGATAATACTGGCCTCTAGAGTAAATTTGGAAGTTATCCTTCCTCTTCTATTTTTTGGAATATTTTGAGAAATCTGGCAAATATATTTATGGCCATTACTTTAAATCATCTGGCAGGCATATTACTTACCTTTGTTTCATTTACTCTCTTGTGATTTTGTCCTGTTCTTTCCTTTGGGATATATTCCTCTGTTTCCTCATTTTATCTAACTCTCTGTGTCTGTTTCTGTGTGTTAGGAAAGTCATCTATGTCTTCTGCTCTTGGAAGTAGTGGCCTTGTGAAGAAGTCTTATGTTCATAAACTGGCGCTTCAGGGGTGTTTCTTGTGTGTGTTGTGTGTACCCTGCTGTGTGGCTCAGAAACATTTGCCTTCAGTCCAGTCATCTGCTATGGCTCTGTTCACCTGTTGTAGGCAGGGTTTGGTCCCTGTGTTGTTAGTGGGCCAGTCCAGGGCCATCTTGGACTTGAGTTGGGTCAGACCAGACATTTGCCACAGCTGCTGGTGTTCTTTTGGTGTTGTCCTCTGAGAAGCTTTCCTTGGTGGGCATGTCCTACAGTCAGACTAGATGTCTGCCCAGCCCACTGCTGGGCTAGAAACTGGTGTGTGTGTGGTTTTCTTCCTCCTCCCTCAGGTAGTGGTCATATTGGGGTGGTGCTGGCCCTGTTGGGGCTGCTTGTACACTGCTGCGCTTGTGGTGCTGCTTTGGACAGACTCCTGCCAAGGGTGTGTTGGAGGGGACAGCTCTTCAGGAGAATGCAGGGACCGGGCATGTGGTGTCAGTGAGGTCCTAGCCAGTCAGCTGCTGGAGGGGACCTGTATCCGCTGAGGAAAACTCCTGCTTAGGCTAGGTTGTTGTTGGTGGGTCTGTAGAAGAGGATAGGGGCACGTTAGCAAGTTAGATAGAGAATGTTGGCCCTGCACAGGTTCCCACAGGTGTCCCTGTGTCTAGGCTGAGGCAGGGGAAGGAAATGGTGTCTGCCAGCTCTTTTATCCTGCGAGAGGTCTCCCAGCGATTCCTGCTCCTCCAGCACACACTCTGAGGTCAGTAAATATATCTTCCCATAAACTCCAGGCATTTTTCAAACTGCTGCTTCTATGCTACCTCTCAGTGGGGCTGTTTGTTGTACTGTCTCTTAAGGGCAAGGGGTCTACCCTCCTGGCTCTTCTAGAGCCAAACCCACGGAGTTTTAGTGTTCAGGTGTTAAGCCCCCCTGAGTGTTTGGGCGCCTCTTGTTTTCAAGGCTAAGGGACATGAAGATTCATGTTCCCCTGTCGGCCTCCTGTGCCTGGGATGCCCGGCTTAGGGATCTGCTTCTCTTTCTTCGGTGCCTGTTGCGTCCCTCCCTCCTGCAGATGGTCCCTGGGTCCATTTAGCTCCTGACCATGTCTCTACCCTTCTTATTCTCTTTGATGTGCTTCTTCTCTGCTGTGGGGAGTATATTCTGCCAGACTTCTTGTTGTTTTATGGGTTATTTATGCTGATACTGATGTTATGTAGTTGTGTCCACTGAATGAAGTGAGCCCAGGAGTATTCTTTAACATGTTCCTCTGGCCGGCATATTTCCTGCAAATTGGTAGTTGGAATTAGAGTCTTTTAAAAGTAATCTCTACACGTAATGTGGGGCTTGAACCCCTGACCCCAAGATCAAGAGTCACATGCACTACTGACTGAGCCAGACAGGCACTCAAGAGTCAGAGACCCAACTCAGAGTCTTGATAAGATGTAGGTGTAATTCTTCCCATAGGACTGTTTCATTCCGACCTGTTACCAGTGAGGAGCAACCAGTCCTGACAGCCCATGGCCTGTCCATGGAGATGCAGAGGCAGTAACTAGTTGGAGATCCTTGGGTCAGAGCTTGGGGAGGGGCAGCTCCTCCATTTGCTCAGCTTCCTCAAGAGGCTGGGCTCTGGATGGCGGTCAGACTCCTCCCCACCCTATCCCCCCTGCATCCCCTTGCCTCCTTGTCAGGGCTGGGGGCTCCATAGGAGTGGGGGCTAGTCAGCTGGGATGGAGCTGGCAGAGTGGGGCCCCACTGGTTCCCTTCAGAAGCTCCCTGGGAGTCAGTGGCAGGAGGGTGTGAGGGCTGGGCTGCTATTGGCCAGCGTTCCCCTTAGGGCTTGGCAAGAGAGGGAACAGACAAGGAGCCATATTGGCAGGATCCTGTCGCCTCCCTGACCCAGAAGTTCAGTGCAGCCTGGGGACCCAGTCCAGGAAGGAGCTGAAAATCTCTAAGAGGGGCTGGTCTGAGTGCAGTAGTTTCACAATTAATTGATCACAGCCAGTTACAAATTTTTTTGTTCCTTCTCCACTCCCCCATGCTTCATTTGACTAGCAAATAGAAAAAAAAAAAGAAAAGAAAAGAAAAGAAAAAAAGTCTAGTAAGGGCAGGCTGCAGGGAGTTGGCAGAAGGGCCACAGGCTTTGAGCAGGGAGGGGTGGACCCCTGGGGCTGCTAGGAACCCAGCCCAGGGATTCATTCGGACATCACATGCTTCCAAGATATTTAGGACTCTCCATTCAGTTGTTTTCTTCCTCTTTCTTCACTTGTCTCTGGGTAGGGTTTTCAGCATTTCCCTGATCAGTCTTCCTTGCCTCTTTCCTCTCTTCTCTTCTTTCCCTCTCCAGCTTCCCCTTTCTTTCATTCAACCCTTCTCCTTCCCCACGCTCAGAAATCCACCTGTGGGGGCGCCTGGGTGGCTCAGCGGTTAAAGCCTCTGCCTTCGGCTCAGGTCATGATCCCAGGGTCCTGGGATCGAGCCACGCATCAGGCTCTCTGCTCCGCAGGGAGCCTGCTTCCTCCTCTCTCTCTGCCTGCCTCTCTGCCTACTTGTGGTCTGTCTGTCAAATAAATAAAAAAAATCTTTAAAAAAAAAAAAGAAAAAAAAAGAAATCCACCTGTGTTTCGCATGGACATGTTGGACAGAGCACGGGTGGGGCCCGGAGAACCAGGCTGGGTGTGCCAGGCTGAGCTGCCAGCTTGTTTCCTGCATCTTTGAGGAGCCCTCCTCACTGCCTGGTCTTGGAGCATGACCCAGCTCCATCTTCAGCTAAACCCTCACACAAAGACTCTCGGCCTGCCATTCCCTGGAGCAGGTGTTGAGGGAGTGGGGGAGAGGCGGAGCCTGGAAGGGAACAAAAGCTCATGGCAAAGCATGACATACTGGCAGTTCTGGGGAGAAGGAGCATCTGAGCAGGAACATGGGGCTGTGAGGAGAACTCATCAGTGTGGCCACATGGCTCCCTGTGTTCTTCATTTTCTTCTATGGCTGGGACAAGATGTCAGAAAGTCATCCTTCCACCCCGCAGCCAGGGGTAAGGAGGGCAAAAATCTGGAGGGGTGGGCTCAATGCCATGGTACCTTAGCCTGGGAGGTTTGAAGTTTTTCTGTAAATATTCCCTGGTTACAAATTAGGGTCACATAATCCGAATGAGACTGAGTCACCAGCTGAAGCCCGGGACTCCCACCCCCAGCTGCAGCAGATAGGTTCTCAAAAGTGCCTTCTTCTAGAGGCTCAGCCGTACTGCAGGTCCTGTCGCCCTTAGCCCCAGATTGACATGGCCACACCCACTGTCTAATTTTTGGAGCAGGGGCTACTGGTGGGTGAGAGAATTAAAGGAGTGAGCCTGAGCAGGAGCCCTGTGGGGTGCTGAAGCTTCAAGCCCTCGGGTCCCTCTTGGGGCCTTTGCTTTACTCCTGTCATTGTCATCTAGTGTCTTTGGCACTGACCTTCCTTCCCTCTCAAAAAACTTGTTTTCCACTTAGGAGAGAGCATCAGTTATTTATAGCATGCAGTGAATTGTTTCAGCTTCCTGTGTCCCTGTTGTCCAGGTCTCAAGTCAGAGCTCTAACTGAGGTGCAAAAGATGTATGTCATTCTTCGCCTCAGAGATCTGGAGCGGCCAGGTGCTGGCCGGAGGCCACTGCAGCTTCCCTACCACACTGGTGGCCTGTTACTCTGCTAATCGCCAGGGTTTGGGAAGGCAAGTAGGGGTTGCTAGTCTGGCACCAGTGATGATGAAGGCTCTAAGGATAAGTCCATAAATGCTCCTTGCTTTCCTGCTTAAATCTCTGTTGAAAAATAGACATGGGACAGATGGAATAAATATCAGATTTAAAAGCTTGTCGTAACAGGAAATAATAGGTGTTGGCGAGGATGCGGAGAAAGGGGAACCCTCTTGCGCAGTTGGGTGGGAATACAAGCTGGTGCAGCCACTGTGGAGAACAGTATGGCATTTCCTCAAAAAGTCCAAAATAGAGCTACCCTATGACTCAGCAATTGTACTACTGGGTATTTATCTAAAGGATACAAAAATACAGATTCGAAGGGGTACGTGCATCCCAATGTTTGTAGCAGCATTATCTGTAATAGCCACACTATGAAGAGAGCCCAAATGTCCATCAAGTGATGAATGGATAAAGAAGATGTGGGTATATGTGTGTGTGTATATATACTATAAATATATATAACAGTATATTAATATACAATATATAATATGTATAATATACAATATTAATATATAATATAATAATATATAAAATGGAATATTACTCAACCATCAAAAAGAGTGAAATCTTGCCATTTGCAGTGATGTGGATGGAACTAGGGAGTATTAAGTTAAGTAAAATAAGTCAGTCAGAGAAAGACAAATACCATATGATTTCACTCATATGTGGAATTTAGGAAACAAAATAGATGAACCTGTGAGAAGGGGAAAAAAAAAAGGAGAAGGGGAGGCAAACCATAAGAGACTTTTTTTTTAAGGATTTTATTTATTTGTCAGAGAGAGCACAAGCAGGGGGAGCAGCAGCGGGAGAGGGAGAAGCAGGCTACCCACTGAGCAAGAAGCCTGATGCGGGACTAGATCCCAGGACCCTGAGATCATGACCTGAATTGAAGGCAGACACTCAACCCACTGAGACAACCAGGCGTCCCACCATAAGAGATTCTTTTTTTTTTTTTAAGATTTTATTTATTTATTTGACAGAGATCACAAGTAGGCAGAGAGGCAGGCAGAGACAGAGGAGGGGAAGAAGGCTCCCTGCTGAGCAGAGAGCCCGATGCGGCGCTCGAACCCAGGACCCTGGGATCATGACCCGAGCTGAAAGCAGAGACTTTAACCCACTGAGCCACCCAGGTGCCCCAAGAGACTCTTAATGATAGAGAACAAAATGAGGATTGATAGAGGGCAGGGGGTGGCAGATAGGGTATATGGGTGATGGGCGTTAAGGAGGGCACTTGTGAGGAGCAGTGGGTGTTGTATTAAGTGATGAATCACTAAATTCTACTCCTGAAACCAATATTACACTGTATGTTAACTAACTAGAATTTAAATAAAAATCTGGGAGAAAAAAAGCTTGCTGGAGAACATGGCTTATTTGGGAGACAAATGGGCTTGCTACCCCTCTACCCTTGAATCACATGAATCCAGAGGTCATTGGCACAGGGATAAAAAAGGCAGCCCTCCTCACTACGAGGGCAGCCTGGAACACTAGAGCCTGTTGATGGGCTGGCTCCCAAAGGGGAGACAGGACAGAGTCACATGTGCCCAACTTTCTTACAAGCCCACCCACCGGTAAATCATGTCCTATGTCCTGGGTGGAGAGAGACTAGTAATGTTGTTAATAGAAGTTGCATTTTCAGGGGCCCTTGGGTGGCTGTCAGTTAAGCATCTGACTCTTGGTTTTAGCTCAGGTCATGATCAAGCCTGGCTTTGGGCTTTGCATGGGGTGTGGAGCCTTCTTAAGATTCCTTTCCCAGTCTCCCTCTGCCCCTCCCTCCTGCTATCCCTCTCTAAGGTAAAAAAAAAAAAAGTTGTGGGGTGTCTGGGTGGCTCAGTCAGTTAAGCGTCCGTCTATGGCTCAGGTCATGATACAGGTTCAGGCATCGAGCCCCACATCTGGCTTCCACTCAGGGTGGAGTCTGCTTCTCCCCCTCCTTCCCGCTCACTCGTGCTCTCTCAAATAAATAAATAAAATATTTTAAAAAAGAAAAAAAGTTCTATTTTCAGGAAAACATGTGGAGAACTCAACAGAGATGAACTCTAAACTTTTCTCAAAATTCTCCCTCAGCAAGACTGGGTGATGCTTGGGAAAGCTGTGTGTGTGTGTGTGTGTGTGTGTGTGTGTGTGTGTGCGTGCGCGCGCGCACGCATGTGTGTGTCCGTGAGTCCATGTCCCTTTACTGACCACCGCCCAGGTCTACCACCTCCCTGTCATCTGCTCCCCATCCCCTATCACTTTCGTCCAGCCACAGCTCTCCAGCCCTTCCTCTGGGGACCCGTGAACTCTCTGGGGTTTTTCCTTTTGTCTGCCTCCTAGTGTGAGGCATAAAAAATGCCAATTTCCTTTGTTCTCTTTTTATGTGGAAAAGGAAACCCCTATTATTATTTTTTTCCAAAGATTTTATTTATTTATTTGACAGAGAGAGACACAGTAAGAGAGGGAACACAAGGAGGGGCAGTGGGAGAGAGAGAAGCAGGCTTTCTGTTGAGCATGGAGCCCAATGTGGGGCTTGATCCCAGAACCCTGGGATCATGACCTGAGCTGAAGGCAGACACTTACAACTGAGCCGCCCAGGCACCCCAGGAAACCTCTATTTTTAACCAGGCACAGGCTGCATTTTCCAACCTTTTTTGCTACTAGGTGTGGCTACGTGATTAAGTTTTGGCCAGTGAGGTGTAAGCAGGTGTGGTGCACAGGCACACGTGGGAAACACAGCCAGTTCAGTATCAGACCACAGAAGCCAAGGCATGATCATAATAAAGCAAGTCAAATACGTTTTTTGGTTTCCAGTGCACTTGAATTTATGCTTATACTATGCTATAGTCTATTAAGTGTGCAATAACATTATGTCTTAAAAACCCATACTTTAATTAAAAAGTATTTTATTGCTAAAAATGCTCACCATCATTTGAGCTTTGAGCAAGCCCTAATCACTGATCACAGATCAGCATAACAAATATAATAATAATGAAAAATTGTGACATATTTCAAGAATTACTAAATCGTGACCTAGAGATATAAAGCGAGCGAATGCTTATGGGAAAATTGCCCCCAGAGACTTGTTCAAGGCAGGGTTGCCCCAAAGCTTCTTTTGTAAAAAATACAGCATCCATGAAATTCAATAAAAAGAGGCCTGCCTGTGGAAGACGTCTGGGAATCGCATCTACAGGGAGACGGCATAGCTTTTTTTGTCTCTTTTCCTAATGCCTGGAATGTGAACATAATGTCTGAGCCTGAGTGGTTATCTTGGACCATGAAGAGGAAGTTGGGCAGTGAACAAAGCCGAGGAATAAAATAGGAGCCCAGGCACCTATTGGTGGAGTCATAATACCAAGCCATAGTGTTCCTTCCCAACTTTGTGTGTGTGAAAGAAACAAATTTAGATTTTATTTAAGCCACTAGTCTTTGGAGGTTTCTTACTTACAGCCAATCCTAGTCCTAACCAACACAAAGTCTGTGTGTGGGGATGAGCAGGCTGGTGCACACACATGGACATATGAGCAGATGTGAGCAAGTCCAGAGGGACAGTGGGAGCATGGGTATTCATTCATTTGCCTACTTATATTAACTGAGCAGCTGTCAAGTGCAGTCACCATGATAGGACCCATGAAGAAAATGAATATAAATCAGAGAGGGAACCTGCTCTCAAGGACTTTTCTAGTTATGGATGATTCATAATCTTTTCTGGCTTGAAAAGCCCGAGAGTGGGACACCTGCGTGGCTCAGTCAGCTAAATGTCTGTCTTCAGCTTGGTTCATGATCCTAGAGTCCTGGGACTGAGCCCCACATTGGGATTCCTGCACAGTGTGGAGACTGTTTCTCCCTCTCCCGATAACCCTGCTTGTGCTGTCTTTATATCAAATAAATAAATAAAATCTTTAAAACAAAACAAAAAAAGAAGCCCTAGAGAATCTAAGGAAGACTTTTCAATATTTAAACACACATGCATAAAAATAGACACATGTACACACATACACACAAGAGTATTAATTACAATAACCAGATTGGAACCTCCCAGAATCACCTCTTCTGTCACCTTTCATGAAACACACCAGGCCACTTCTGATTCCTGCTAGGAATGGCTGCTATTTTTATGGAGTTCAGCCCATAGCTGGGGAAGACTGAAAGCAAGGCAGATCCAGATACAGAACACACTGACCCAGGCTGAGAACCTTTGGAGATGATGGGGCCATAATGATGATGTAATTTTGATCATCAAGTGTATTTGTTCTTTACTACTGTGCAACAATTACCCCCAAATTTACTGGCTTACAACAATGAACATTTATTATCTTCTGGTTTTTGAGGATTAGAAATTCAAGAGTAATTCGGCTGGCTAGTTTTGTCTTCGGGTTGTTCATGAGGTTTTGGCCAAGATGTCTATGAGTTCTAGAGGATCTGCCTGCAAGACGGTTCTCTCACATGACTGTTCGTGGGAGGCTGCAGGTCTTTAGCTCATGAGTTTCTCCAGAGAGTTGCTTGAGCGTCCTAACGATATGGTATTTGACTTCCTCAGAATGAGTAAGACAAATGAGGACAAGGTCGAAGCCACCATATCATTTATGGCCTAGCCTTGGAAATCACAGTGTCACCTCTACTTCACTTTATTTGTTAAAAGTGAGTTATTGCGGCACCTGGGTGGCTCAGTCAGTTGAGCATCTGACTCTTGATCTCAGCTCAGGTTTTGATCTCGGGGTGAGTTCAGGCCCCATGTTAGTTCTATCCTGGGTGTGGAGCCTCCTTAAAAAAGAAAAAAAAGAGTTATTAAGTCCAGCCCACACTCATCAGGAACGGAATAAACTCTACCTTTTTAGAAGAGGATTGTCAAATAAATTGTGGGTATATGTTAAAAATCACTACACCAAGAAACCTTCTACCCACTAAAGCAATTTCCAGGTAGTTTGATAACAGGAAGAGATTGAGAATATTTCCATCTTGGAAAGCCATGTCCCCTGGCAGGGTTTAAGTGCTGGGCAGTTGTTGGTTGGTTAATGTGAATCAGTCTGCCAGATTCTCTCAGTTGCAGGCAACTGCCAAAAGTTGGATCTTGGCCTTCAAGATTGAGGATCTAAGGGTGTTACTAACCTCTGAGAGGGCAGAGTCTCTGCCCATCCCTGACCCCATCTTGCTTCCTCTCACCTAGTGCTAAATATATTGCAGGCTCAGCCTTCTTAGTGTAACTATCACTAGGGACAGGTCAAATGGTGTGAAAGGGAGCATCTTAAACATTTCAAATGGTGGACACAATGGTGCTTTCCCTCTTTTCGGGAGTTATTTTCTACCTTGTATTATAGTCCTGTCTCGACCTCCCTACAAAGTGTGAGTTTGCAGTATTATTTATGTATATATTCTCCCCAGGAGTTAGCACAGAGCTGGGCAGGAAGGAGGACCTTAGCGAATATTTACTTAAAGACCACAAGAATGATTAATTGGTAACCTCCAAGTATTCCTTGATTGACTGGGGTTCAGGGCTCTCGAACATCAAAAGAAAGCTTTGCTCTTCCGCCCCCGTTCCTTGCAAATAAGTATTAGCTCCTTCCACACAGTTTCTCATCTCCCTGAGAGTTGCTGAGGACTGAGGGTTGAGGGAGCTGGGACTTCAGAGAGAAACGCACGTTCCAGAAAGTCCGCGGGTACAAAGTCCGTGCACACTGGCCTGCTTACCTCAAGTCTCCGTCTACTAAGAGGCCGGACTTTGCCTGCCTCCTTCCCCTCCAACAGGAACCTCACCCGCCCCACCTTCCACCCCTAACCCCTGGCCCGCGGGACAAGAACCCCGGCCCCAACCTCCCCCAGCACCCTGCCCGACCCCCCACGCCGGGTTTGACTCGGCGCCTAACACGCCCCGCGCCCTGCCGGGCTTCGGGACACGGACGTGGGACTACAACTCCCGAAATGCCTCGGGCGCCGCCCGGCCCGAGCGCTCCTCCGCCGCTGATTGGCTGTGCGGCGGGGGCGGGGTGGGGCACGGACCGGGCTGGCGCTGGTCTGCACGTGCGCGCGAGGGGCGGCTGGATGGCTGTTCTCCGCTCCCTCGCGGCGGTCCGGGCGGCGCCGGGGCTTTGGTGGCGGGCGGCGCGCGCGTCGTTGGGGCTCCAGGGCCGCTGCCTGGGGAGAGGCTACTCTGTGGATGCCGCGCAGGTGAGAACGCCCGAGTTCCGCCGAGCGGGTCCTCAGGGCTGGGGGTGGGGCCGGAGCCGCGGGGAGGGAGGGGCCGCGGGCCGCATAGCTCCTGGACGAGGCCACTGACCTCTAGTGCACTTCGTTCTTGCCCTGAGCACGAGTGTTCTTTGCACGCCCTGCCTCCCCCTCATTCAGGGGATTTGTCATGCCTTCGGCCTGCATGAAAAGTTACTTCAGCGAGAGAATGAACAAAACAAGCCCAAAACGCGCGCCAGGAATGTTTCTTCGCCGCTCGCCGCTTTTCGTCTCCAAAGTTACTCGGCAGTTTTTGTGTTTGTATTTTCCTGGTCAGGGTATGATTCCTGCACTTCCTCTGTGATTCTTCAGGATGAGAGTCTTTCGGTTTTGATTTTCATCTGCATTTGAAAGAAATTTGGCGACTCGCAGTGAACTCCCCTCTGGGACCTGCACCTATAAATGGACAACCCAGCGATGAATGTGGGTTTTGTGTGGGGCTTTTTACTTTGGTCCCATTCGCTTGTAAACCTTATTCATAATGAGCGGCTGTTACGTGGAAGATCTGAGAGAAGGGGGAACTGGCGCAGAGTCCCTAATTTGTGCCAGGCAATTCAGTGATAATTCTCTCCCCAACTCTGGAGGTGGATGTAACCCTGTGAGCGAGCGAGCATGAGAGGGGGAAGGTCGCTGGGGAAGGTCAGAGGGAGAAGCAGACCCCCTGCTGAGCAGGGTGCCCCATGCAGAACTCAATTCGGGGACTCCAGTATCATGACCTGAGCTGAAGGCAGTAGTTCAACCAACCACCTAGGCGCCCTGGAGTCAAGTTTTTAAGTACTTTTCTTTGTCAGGTCAAACAGCTGGTGGACCGCTGTGCCAGGACTCCAGGCCAGGTGGGCACATCTGTCACTCACTTTCCTCTGGGCCAGTTGTCCCCCCCCCTTTTTTTTTTTAAGGATAATTTCGTTTTCTAAAATCACAGTTTCTGTATGTAAGTAATAATGTACACGTTTGTAGTGCTTTCACAGTAACCCTTTGATAATTTTAAATAATTCCTTATTTTTAAAAACACATAGCACTTTGTGTCAGATGCTTCACAATTACTAATTTGCACACTTTTCGTAACAGCTCTGAAGTAAGTACTGTTACTCCATTTTACAGATGGAGGAACTGAAGCACAGAGAAGTTAAGGAGCTTGCCTAAGGGCATACAGCTAGTCAGTGGTCAAATCCTGCAATCCAGGGCAGTCTGGTGCTAGAGTGCTAGCTCTTAACCCCTGTGTTACCACTGTTATCATTTTGCATATGGAAGAGCTAAGAGTCAAAGAAGTTAAGTGACTGACCAGTGTCACAAAGCTGAAAGTGACCACACTGGAGGCATGGAATGAGAATGTGCTGTGAAAAGGACTTTGCTGTCATTTATAACTATTGTATTGACTTTAGCATCTTTGCTGGTCCTGAGATCATTCCAGGTGACTTTCTGACAGAGTAGAAAAAGGGAAGGGATATAGCATAGCACAGCATTTCAGAGTACTAGCTTTAGAACTGAATCCTGCCTGTCCTGTTTGACTTAAGGCAAATTACTTAGCTTTCTAAGCTTCAATTTCTCCATTGGTGTATTGAGGATATTACTTACCCTGTAGTGCTTTTGCGAGAATATCTGTAGGGTACTTTTTGTGATATATGCAGGGTACTTTGCACAGTGACTGGCACATAGCAAGTTCTCTTAAATGTGGAAGTGGATGGAGTAGACAGTAAAGTAGACAGTAGTTCTAATGCTGTTGTTGAAAGCTACCAAACTCATTACAGGTAAGAAGCCAAACACAGAGGAACATCTTAGTAGTCCTTTCACTTCAAACTAATCTTAAAACCACATATTTTAGGAGGCGCCTGGGTGGCTCAGTGGGTTAAAGCCTCTGCCTCCGGCTCAGGTCATGATCCCAGGGTCCTGAGATCCAGCCCCGCATCGGGCTCTCTGCTCAGCATGGAGCCTGCTTCCCTTCCTCTCTCTCTGCCTGCCTCTCTGCCTTCTTGTGATCTCTGTCAAATAAATAAATAAAATCTTAAAAAAAAAAAAAAACCCCAACCACATATTTTAAATCATTGCCACAGATAACGATACGAACTTTACTTAGAGGATCTGGCCTGATACCCAGGACTAGTTTTTTAAAAACCCAAGTGATATATGAACCACGAGAGACTATGGACTCTGAAAAACAATCTGAGGGTTTTGAAGGGGGTGGGGTTGGGTGAGCCTGGTGGTGGGTATTATGGAGGGCACGTATTGCATGGAGTACTGGGTGTGGTGCATAAACAATGAATTCTGGTACACTGAAAAGAAATAAAAAAAAAAAAAACCCAAGTGATAAAGAAGAAAAATCAGAATACAGATAAACAGAAGAGAATGAAAAGAAAAATGAAGAGAAAAAGTCTGTTTCTTTCTCCTTCTCTAGGTACCTTCATGTAAAAAAATTAATAAGGGGTGCCTGGGTGGCTCAGTCGTTAAGTGTCTCCCTTCAACTCAGTTCATGATCCCAGGGTCTTGGAGTCAGGCCCCGAATTGGGCTCCCTGTTCAGTGGGAAGCCTGCTTTCTCCCTCTCCCACTCCCCCTGCTTGTGTTCCCTCTCTGGCTTTGTCTCTCTCTTTCAAATAAATACGTAAAATCTTTAAAAAAAATTAATAAACCTTATTTTTTAGAGCAGATTTAAAGACAGAGTGAATGGAAAGTGTAGAGAAATCCTATTTTTATGCCATCTCCTCCCGGTTTTTAATGGTCTTCTGTCTGTGTATTATTAATATCTTGAAGGTAGTGTGACACATTTGTTACAGTTGACTTGCATCTTTACTTTCTTGTGGCTGGGTGCCTGATTTCTCTGTGTACATTCACCTGAGGGTTGGAGGTGTCTGTTACTTATTTGTGTAGTTAGAGATGAGGAAGTCTTTTTTTTTTTTTTTAAGATTTTATTTATTTATTTGACAGACAGAAATCACAAGTAGACGGAGATGCAGGCAGAGAGAGAGAGAGGGAAGCAGGCTCCCTGCTGAGCAGAGAGCCCGATGCGGGACTCGATCCTAGGACCCTGAGATCATGACCTGAGCCGAAGGCAGTGGCTTAACCCACTGAGCCACCCAGTCTTAAGGATATTGCTAAATTGTCCTGAAAACACTCCTGTTCTAAGTAGCAGGGACTGTCAATTCTTATTTCTAAGAGAACAAATTTTTTGACTATTTAGGACATGGCCAGAAGACCATTAAAACTGTATGGTTAAATTTTGTAGCCATCAGCACAAATACTTACAAACTAAGTTTTCAAAAACCCAAAACCAGAATAATATTATGAACCCAGATTCACCAGTTATTGACATTTTGACATTTGACATTTTGCCACACTTGCTTTGCTTGCCACCCCCCCCCCCCACCAGCTGTAAGATTTTAAAATGAATGGTGATTTCTTGTCATTTAGGGGTTAACCCTAAATTCTTCTATATGTACCTCTGAGAAAATGACATTTTCATTTTAAACCTAGCTATAATGCTGTTATACATAACAACATTACCAATTCCTTAATGTAACTTAAAATTTTGTCCTTAAAATGCCCAATTGTCTCAAAATTATGGACATATGAGTTTTGCATATAAGCTTTCAGAACAGTATGCTGTGTATCCATATAGTACAAGGAAGAGGGCAGACCATGCGGGTTGTTGAGTATCTATGAGAGTTTAAGCACTGTGCCAGGGTGGAAGGTTAAGGGAAAACATACCCCTCCTCCATCTGGACCTGTGCAGTGAGTCTCTTTGAGAAGTATAAAATGATAAAATCAGAAAAGAGCCATAGATCCTTTCCCGAGGGAAAATGCACATAGAGTTTTAAGGGGTTTTATGGTCACTCTGAAATCTACCAATGGGCCCCTGTTTAGGACCCCCATTCTAGAGGGTTTGTTGAGGAAGCGGGTGGGGATCCAGGGATCCTTGAGGGCCTTCTGGTGCATGAGCACACTGAGTACAGAGGAACGCGAACTCACATGACTGGGGGGTGGCAGGAGGTGTGGCAACATCGTGTTCCAACACAGATATCTTGGTACCTCTTGGATCCCTTTCTTACTCTAAGGTGCTTGCTGCCTTGGGCGCCATGGAATGAACTCTGAGTTTGCCGTAAGCCCAGTTTAAGGCTGACCTCTGGATTGAGTACTTGTGAACTGGGTCACCTTTGACTAATTCTTCTCTTTCAATTTGGGTTCTTATTCATCCAGTCAGAATATCCATGTTGAGCATTATGCATAAGCCAGGCTCCTTTTGCTATGTAATGTCAGTTGGGGATAATGACACCCACCCCCAGAAGGTTGGTACAAGGATTAAGTAAGCATATTTTTGTTTTATGTCCAACTCAGAGCTCAGTACAGTCCACCCATTTGGAGTGCAACAGGATTAGCCTTTGGAGCCAAGAGTTAGAGACACTAGGTATTTCTCTCCTGGCATGTAGGATTTGACAAGTTTCTCCCTAGCAGTTGTGTTTGCTGGTGGTCAGAATTTGTCTTACTGATTTGACTTGCTTTCTCTATTTTTCCAGGGTCCCTTCCCACCTCTGATTTGGCACCAAAGCTGCCATTGTTGAAAGCTGAAAGGTCCTACGCACAAGCTAGTATGAAGGAGCTGGAAGACTGTCTCCCTGGGTGGTCTTAACTGTTCAGCAGAGGGAAGATGGGATCATTACAGTCACTCCATTTCCTTTTTTTTTTTTTTAAGATTTTATTTATTTACTTGATAGAGACACAGTGAGAGAGGGAACACAAGCAGGGGGAGTGGGAGAGGAAGAAGCAGGCTTCCTGCTGAGCAGGGAGGACCCTGGGATCATGACCTGAGCTGAAGGCAGATGCTTAATCCACTGAGCCACCCAGGCAACCCAGTCACTCCATTTCCTAGTTTACTTGTTCCAGAAACTTATCCCTTAGCTTCCTTGACCCCACACCCTTTTGATTTTCCTCATACTGACTTGCTACTCATTCTTTTGCTGGTGACTCCTAGGTGACCCTTCCTTAAATGACGATGGTCTGGTTCTCTGTAAGCCTTACTTCTGTTCTCACTCTGCTTGTGCTTCTCGGGCTCTTCTGTCCCTTCCCAAGTTTCAGCTGTTCTCTAAGAGCAGAGAGCTTCTGGATTTTCTTCTCCAGGACCTTCTGTTCAGTGCTGGTGTCTCTAGTTGTATATCTGACAGGTCCAAAGTGGAATGTATCTTCTGCCCTCACTGACCTCCCAGCTGCTGCCAATCTAGTTTCTTGGGTCAGTGACTAATACCAGCATCCATCTTTCCAGGGTCCCAAGCCAAAAAAAAAAAAAAAAAAAAGTATGGGGGTCCCTGTGGCCCCTCCCTCTCTCAGTCCTGTATCCTGTTGTTACCAGGATTTGGCTGTTCTGCTTCTATGTATAACCTGCCCTCCTCTTACCATTCTTGTTGCCACTGCCTAGTTAAACCAAGTTAAAGCCACCATCATCTGTCTTAGATTGTAGTTGGTCCCAACTGGTCTCCTTCAACTTGACTTTCTTCATTTCACTCAATCTTGACTTTGCAGCCAAGATATTTCTACAGTGCAGGTCTGACATGATTTACTTTCCATTTCAGTTGGCCTGGGAGACCTAGGATGGCTAGTCTTCACCACCTTCTTCTGGTTAGGTGCCCCTCATTAAGGGTCTTGGAGTGCTTTCCTTGCCCTCAGCTCCTAATTTAGCACTGAGTGCAGACTGTCCTATGGCTATTTGTTTAATTGTCTTTCCCACCGAACTGTGTAGACAGAGGCCACTTCTGGCTGCTTGTCTGATCTGCTGCTGGTCAGGCTGTCAATAGATACTTATTAAATGAAGGCAATTATTTAACTCTTCCATTGCCTAGCTCAAAATTCTCTTCTAAGAAACTACTTTTGTTTAATTGTTTATTTACTCAGAACTTAAGTACTCAGAATTGATTTGCATTTGTGAAAATACTGTAGTTTCCATGGGTTTCCTAAACTGGTTGCTTTTTCTTTGACCCCAGCTGAAAATGCAGGGCCCGAAGCACCTGCTGCTCACAAACAGAGCCCTATGCCATGAGTAGGTGTATGCAGTAACAATGGCTTGACTTAGTGGGCCCACAAAAGGAAAGTAGCAAACAGGTTAGGTTGGATTTTTTTGACATTTGAAAAACATCTTATATGTTAATAATAAATGGGATGAGAGGCGCCTGGGTGGCTCAGTGGGTTAAGCCTCTGCTTTTGGCTCAGGTCATTATCTCAGGGTCCTGGGATCAAGTCCTGCATTGGGCTTTCTGCTCGGCGGGGAGCCTGCTTCCCCCCCAGCTTTTGCCTCTCTGCCTACTTGTGATCTCTCTCTCTCTGTCAAATAAATAAATCTTTAAAAATTTCAAAAAATAATAAATGGAATGAAATTTTTATTTGTATTTATTTATTTATTTTTAAAGATTTTATTTATTCGACAGAGAGAGACGCAGTGAGAGAGGGAATGCAAGAAAGGGGAGTGGGAGGGGGAGAAGCAGGTTTCCTGCTGAGCAGAGAGCCCGATGTGGGGCTCAATCTGATGACCCTGGGATCCTGACCTGAGTGGAAGGCAGACGCTTAAGGACTGAGCCACCCAGGCACGCCTGTATTTATTCATGTTCAAATTTTCATTCCTAAAGATCTATTCATCTATTTGAGAGAGTGGGGGGCAGGGAGAGCGGGGAGAGGAACAGAGAGAATCTCCGTTAGCCTCCCCACTAAGCGTGGAGCAAATCCAAAAACCAGATGCTTATTTGACTGAGCCACCCAGGCACCCCTAAGCTTTTTTTTTCAAATTCTTATTAAATAGTCGCTTACCCCAAAATGGGTATTGAACTCACCACCCCAAGATCAAAAGTTTCTTGCTCAACTGACTGAGCTGGCCATGTGCCCCTGGAATGAATTTTTTTTTTTTTTTTTTTTTTAATAAAAAGGACAGTTTTGAGGGGCATCTGGGTGGCTCAGTCTGTTGAGTGTCTGCTTTTAGCTCAGATAATGATCTCAGGGTTCTGGGACTGAGCCCTGCTTCGGGCTCCCTGATCAGCAGGGAGCCTGCTTCTTCCTCTCCCTCTGCCCCATCCTCCCCTGCGCTTGTGCGCTCAAGCATGTGTGCTCTCTTTCTCTCTCAAATAAATACAATCTTTTTTATTTTTAAAGGATAGCGCCTGGCTGGCTTAGTCAGTGGAGCATGCAACTCTTGATCTTGGGGTCATCAGTTCGAGACCAGTGTTGGGGGAAGAGATTACTAAAATAAATAAATAAATAAAACTTAAAAAAAAAAAAAAAGATGGTGTTCCACTTTATAAGTCCCAGGAAATACGTATTGAAATGAGATACCATTTTTTTAAACCTTTAAATTAGCAAGATGTTTGATAATTAACAAACTCTTTGATACATGTGAAAATCAATACGGGCAGGAATAAAATGCATTAGCAGTGGCCGTGTAAATTGATACATATTTTTGGAAAACATTTTGTCAGTAGGTGTTAATGTTATTAAAATACTTGCACTTTCTTGTCTTTTTATTCTTGCTTTTAAGAATCTAGCTTAAGGGAAAAATCAGTAAGCATGAAGAATTTTCTTATAGCATTATTTGTAGTAGAAAAAATGTAGGAAAACATAAGTGTCCAAAAATAGGGGAAATAGAATATTCACTTAGAATTTTGTAGTCAGAAATGATGCTTGGAAGATAGAGCTATGTATATAGATAACGGCAGGGTAACTTAAGAGATACCATCTAAAAACAGGTCAGATGGAAAAGAAAGTACACAATATAATGCCATTAGTTAACAGATAAAAATACAACAATAGATAAAAAAATTATTACTCTATGTACATAGAGTTTCTGGAGATTTATGAGAGAGGAAATAGCACTGGGTAAATGGAAGCAAGAAATTAAACATTTTAAAAATCTCTGTAGCAATTGAGGTTTTTTTGTGTGTTGTCATGTGTGTTGTAATAAAATTGTAAAAGATATTATGAAGGCTATTGTAACATATAAAAATATCTGAATGTCAAATAACAAAATTCAAAATTGAACATGTAAAGTGTAGTTGTCTATGTGACAAAATAATAGAAAAGAGACATGATCATGTTAAAGCCCTGGGGTGTTTTTGAATTTCTCTATTTTCCACTTAAAAATTTTTTTAATATTAATTATGTGAAGATAGTTTTATGCTTAAAAATATATGAAAAGGGACTAATTCTTTGGTATAGATGGATTTGCCCTCTCAGAAATCCCATGTCCTCATTTTCTGTTCAGAACTCTGGGTGACCTGGAGATGATGCGGCGCCCTTTCTTGTGAGGATCTTTTCCTTCTTCCCCTTTGCCTCTTGACTCAGGCTGTAGGGATTCTCTTCTGTGCAGAGCCCACCAACTTTTGGGTTCCTGTTGGACATCGATGGAGTGCTGGTGCGGGGTCACAGAGTGATCCCTGCGGCTCTGGAAGCGTTCCGCAGGCTGGTGAACGCTCATGGGCAGTTGCGGGTGCCCGTGGTTTTTGTCACCAATGCTGGCAACATCTTACAACACAGCAAAGCCCAGGAACTGTCAGCCCTGCTGGGGTTCAAGGTAAGGAGGCACTGGAGAAATGCCCAAAGAGCTGGTTGTCAGTGGAACCCCCATTCCAACTCTGACTTAGCTGCCTTTCCTGGGTTGGGGTACAGTGTTGATAAGCCCTAGGGCATGGCCCCCTGGCTGGGTCAATAGTACAAAATAACTTGAAGCTCAAGCCTAGCTTCATGAGGAGAACCTTACAGCAAGGGTATTTTTTATATATCATTTCACGCTGAACACAAAAATTCTGCCCATGGATTTGGCAGTTTCAGTCTACTGTCTTTGTATCCATTTCTTTTCTGGGCATCAGGGTTGTCTCTTTTGGACTGTCAGCCCCTGGAAAGCGAGGGTCACATTTTTCTAAATGTCTGTATACCAGGAGGGATGTTGAGGTAATAGCCTTTGTTTTTCATAAATAAAGAGGTACATATCTAGGGGTGCCTGGGTGGCTCAGTCATTAAGCAGCTGCCTTCAGCTCAGGTCATGATCCCAGGGTCCTATGATCGAGCCCTGTGTTGGGTTCCCTGCTCAGCGGGAAGTCTGCTTCTCCCTCTCCCACACTCCCTGCTTGTGTTCCCTCTCTCACTGTCAAATAAATAAATAAAGTCTTAAAAAAAAAAAGGTACATACCTGAATGAGCATTGTCCTCCAAAAGCAGTCCCTCTTCCCCACTTGCCCTTCCACATGGTATATCAATGTTGACATGTCCTTCTTTATTAAGGGTGGATTGAGTTCTTGGAAAGAGCCCTTTGGAACCAAGAGAGTAAATAAAGTGGCTGATTGACTGGGTAACACGCTTGGGGGTTGAATGCAGAACAAGGGAGTACAACTGGTTCCCGTCTGTGGTTTCTGGAGAGGGTTCCAAAAACATTTGAGTATTGGCTTCATTGTTGGAGTTAGTACTATAAATGTTAAAAAGCTTAGTCTTTAAGTAGAATTGAAAACAGAAAGAGGCAGATTTCTGTGACTATGACAAAGAACATGCGCATTAACCCTGAAGTGTCCAGATGGAGAAACTGAGCAGAACAGTCAGTGGTCAGAACCCACGACTGATGGCATTTTCTGCTTGTTCTTTTTTTTTTTTTTTTTTTAAAGATTTTATTTATTTATTTGGCAGACAGAGATCACAAGTAGGCAGAGAGGCAGGCAGAGAGAGAGGAGGAAGCAGGCTCCCTGCAGAGCAGAGAGCCCGATGTGGGGCTCGATCCCAGGACCCTGGGATCATGACCTGAGCCGAAAGCAGAGGCTTTAACCCACTGAGCCACCCAGGTGCCCCTGCTTGTTCTTTTCTTGGGGCAAGAGCCAAGTTAGACAGGTTCTTTTCACACCTGTTTGGGTAGTGTCTACAAGTGTTGGGTGCCGGAAAGAGCTCCTTCCCTTTTTTTTCTGGGCAGTTTTTTTCCCTTCCTAAGTGGGCAGAGGCTACCCGTCTCCCCCTTATTTTCCATCAACTTTGTGTCTCCCCTGCTCTCCTCTGTCTTTTGACTGTTGCTACAGGTGGAACCGGATCAAGTCATTCTCTCTCACAGCCCCATGAAGCTCTTTTCGCAATATCACAACAAGCGGATGCTGGTGTCTGGGCAGGGGCCCGTGGTGGAAAATGCCCGAGTGTATCCTTTTGGTGTTGCTTGTTCTCGCTGTAGAGGAGGGGGCAGGACTGGAGTTTTCCTCCCATGGCTGGGGGTGCGGGGGTGGACAGGACCATAATGAGGTGTGCTGGCTGCATGGTGCCAGGGCTTAAGGGATACGTAGTGGGCTCTCTAGGGAGGGAGGATGGCTTCCAGGTGTGGCCGGTCCTGGTGCCATAATTTCCAAAAAGCTAGCCCACTGAATCAGAACCTACTGGGGAGCTTAAAATACAGATTATTGGTTCACTAGGTGTGAGAGAAGAATCAGCAGTCTGTATGTTAGAAGAGAAAACTAGGTGATTCTCTAATTAGGTTTGGAACTACTGCTCTAGCCTGGTTCCTCAGGGTGCTCATTCAACTTCTTAGCTAGTATTAAGTATCCACAGTGAATCTTTTGGGTCTGGGCACACTCAGGAGGCAGAAGAGTTGGGTGCCTGGGTGGCTCAGTGGGTTAAACCCTCTGCCTTCAGCTCGGGTCATGATCTCAGGGTCCTGGGATCGAGCCCCGCATCGGGTTCTCTGCTCAGCGGGGAGCCTGCTTCCTTCTCTTTCTCTGCCTGCCTTTCTGCCTACTTGTGATCTCTCTCTCTCTCAAATAAATAAATAAAAATCTTAAAAAAAAAAAAAGAGGCAGAAGAGTTGATCCCTGTTCTCAAGCCACATATTCATTTGCTCATTTGGAAGACCTGCGTTGAGCACTTCCTGGGTACCAGCACGTTCTTCAGGGGTGTTCTCCAAGAACAGCATGTGGGACTCTGTCTTCATCAAAGGGTTCATACTCGAGGCAGGAATAACAGATTCACAAATGATAAAGGAGTATTTAAGATGGCATATGATGGGGGCATCTAGGTGGTGCAGTCAGTAAAGTGTCCGACTTGTTTTCGGCTCAGGTTGGGATCTCATGGTTGAGAGATCAAGCCTCGCATCCAGCTCTGTGCTGGGTACAGAGTCTGCTTAAGATTGTCTTTCTCTAGGGACGCCTGGGTGGCTTAGTCAGCTGTGCATCTGCCTTCAGCTCAGGTCGTGATCTCAGAGTCCTGGGATCAAGTCCTGCATCAGGCTCCCCACTCAGTGGAGAGTCTGCTTCTCCCTCTGCCCCTACTGTTCCCCCTACTTATACTCTCTCTCTCTCAATCTCTGGAAAATAAGTAAATAAATAATCTTAAAAAAAAAAAAAAAAGATTATCTCCCTGCCCCTCTACACTCCCCTCTACTTCCTCTCTAAGGAAAAAAAAAGAAAAAAGCAGTTTTCCAAGCTTAGACCTGAAGCCCAGCCAGGATCTGCGTTTAAAAAAAAAAAAAAAAAAAAAGCTTACAATTGAAAACTTAAAAGCGCTGTATAGGTTCTGAGAGTCCTGGGTACTGGGGAGGGAACACCCTGGGAGCTGCTGTGACTGGTGGCTTCATGGAGGGGCGTGGCTGTGCTACCAGAGATGGTTATAGTTAAGGTTTTCTGTGGAGGGAAGGAGCTGAGGAGGCTGCAGAGAGAAGGGAAGGCGAGGATCCCTGAAGCCGGAGTTTGGATTGGGATAGAGTGGGGAGTAAGAGGCAGCAGGAGGAGTGGCGCCTTGGAAGGGAAGCCTCAGAAGGAAAGGCAAGAGGCCACTGGGCTTACTTAGGAGGGCAGGGGGAGTCTTTGCAAGTTCTGTTGCTGTTGGGTAATTTGACAGAAGCAGTGTTTTCAGGAGATTCATCTTGAAAATAATCTGAAACCATGTCCAGTTAAGATTGTAAGTGGGGATTGAGGACAGAAAATGGAGGCAGCTCTTGGAGAGATCTGGTTGGCACTGGTTTTCTGCTCTTCGGGGCCTCCCCATCCTTTCTGAATCTGGCTCATCCTCAAAAGAGTTCTCTCAAGTCGGACTTCCCTGGACTCTGCCCAGCTACCAGCCCAGTGACGAGTCTCCTCTTTTCAACTCCTCAAAATCAGCATTGTTCACAGAGCGCTGGTTTAGATGGGCCCTGGGCCTATGGTGAGTTCCTTGAGGCCAGACATTCTTTTTTTAAAAAAGATTTTATTTATTATTTATTTGACAGACAGAGATCACAAGTAGGCAGAGAGGCAGGCAGAGAGGAAGGGAAGCAGTCTCCCTGCTGAGCAGAGAGCCCTATGTGGGGCTCCATCCCAGGACCCCCGGATCATGACCTGAGCCGAAGGGAGAGGCTTTAACCCACTGAGCCACCCAGGCGCCCCAAGGCCAGACTTTCTTGTGTGCCTTTGTGCCCTGGTGGTATCCAGTGTGGGACCTGTAACCCTGCTGCTGCATCGCTGTGTAGTCACGGCCCATCTGCCAGCACTCTCAGGATTGACGTTGGCCTTCCAAGCTGTGTCTGGGCTCTCACTGCTTCACTCCTGTCTGGGGATTGGGTGCCCTAGTTTGCTTGGGACTGTGTTGGTTCCCTTCCCCTTAAAGCTATCTTCCCCCAGAACTGTCCGGCTTTGCTTCCCTGATCTTGCTGTAGATTGGGCTTCGAGAATGTGGTTACTGTGGATGAGCTGCGTATGGCCTTTCCTGTGCTTGACATGGTAGATCTCCAGCGGCGGCCAAAGACCACGGTAATAAGGAGCATGCTTCTGGGTGTCTCATGTTTAGTTCTCTCTTCTTATTCCTCACATGGGTTCCTCTTACCAACCTTGCAACCCCTCCCACCGAGAGCTGCGTCTTTTCCACCTTAGAGAGGCACATCTGGCCAAGGATTTTGTTTTCCAGATATACAAGGATGGCCCAGAGGGGCAACAGGCTCCTAAGTGTTTTCCTTTCTGCATTGTCATTAGCTGAGAACCTCTTTCAAAGCCCTAGCATCTCCAACGAGGAGTTACCTGTTTTACTGGCTGTTTTTCCGAGTGTTGCTTGGGAGATCTTTAACCTTTGTGAAATTAATCATTGCTGCTCCTTTATCCTAAAGCTTGCTATGGAGAGCTGTCCTTGTGAGAAACAGCTTGCTTGTAAAGGTAACCGGCAATTCTGAGTATGCCCGTGTTCCTTTTGGGTTTGGTTCATATTTGAACCACTGGTTTACAGGGCCTCTCCTTGATCCTTTAGAGTATGACTTCTTGACTCTTGATGGCCCCTTCCCTGGCACCCCTCTTCCTCATGTGAACTCTCTATCACATGGCCTGTAGTCTAAGTCAGACCATTGTCAAAATGTGGGGAAATGCAGTTATAAACAGACAAGCTTATTTTTGTTTGTTTATGTAGCTTTAGTTTTCCTTCCTCTAGAGCTTTCCAATTGAACAGAGCTCTTCATCACCTTCAAAATCTTCCTCCTAGGATCGTGCAAATTATGTGGGGAACTAGAATGTCTGAGTTGGAACAGATCTTAGAGCAGCTCAGAGACTGAGCCCCACACAGGGGAAGTGACCTACTCCAGGTCACATAGCTGGTTAGTGGTAGAGCCATGACTAATAGTTTAGGGAAGGAACAGACCCCAGAGGATGGGTAAAGTAGAGGCTCCTGCCTCTTCATATCACATCTAGAGAAATGGTCTGTCATACCCTGGTGACCTCCCTTTCCTTCATAGTCTCACCTTCATCTTAGCTACCTGATCCTAGATCCTTGCTTGACACACATCTCACCTCCTGTCCTCACAGGGACAGGTGACTAGCCCTTCCTCCTGGTTGACGTCCATATGTGACTTCCCTCTGCGTGTTCTGTGAGAGCCCTACCCATTCTGACTTCACTTTTCTTTGTGAATTTTCTTCCTCAGTCTTATCCAGCTTCTCCTTGGCTTGGGCTAGACCGTGGGGGTGGTGATGGTGTTTGATCTGTCTAGAATGTGTCTTTTCTCTTGCCACTCATTATGATACAGTTGTGTGGTTGTCGGGAAGTGGACAGTGACTGGCATTGATTGTCCTTTTCTTTGTTTCTTGGCAGCCCCTTCTAAGGAATGACTTCCCGGCCATTGAAGGTAATGAGGGCCTCTGCTGGTGTAGGTGTGGCTCCGGGCAGTTCTCCTTTTGGCCCTCCACACCGTTCTCTTGCAGCTTGTTTGCCTGTAGACTGGTGGGGTGGCTACAGGCATTGGGTATTAGGTTACCTAGGATCTAGTCTCAGATCCACCCCTCACTACCTCTGAGACCTTTGTTTTTAAATTTCCCTGCCTATTTCACTTGCTCTATCATTCCAGAAAAATTGTTAAGTGTAGAAGATCTTAGCATGGAAAAACTCCCAGAGGTAATGTAGGCCAGTGTTTCTCAGCTCCACTAAATCCAGTTCCCCTTCATGTAACAAAAATACTGTAATGTCCCCTTTACTGCCCTGCTGTGAAATCCATAGATAATACAACTTCCTGTATATGTATATTAAAAATTAACTAGTTCATTGTAAAGCCCTAATTGTAATAGGGAGAAATAAAAGGAAAATTTTTAGTAAGGTAATGTGTATTTCAGTATGTAAATGATTATTCAGGAAGACATAATGAAGTAGTAAAATGATTATATCAAACATGAAATCATCATGAATGTTACAGCTACAAAGGCAGACTGATATAAGTGTGTTTATAGGTGGGATATAGGTGTATTTTATGGGTGACTCAGACATTAGGGATTGCATTGTCATTGGTGAAGTGATTTTCCAATATATGGAATAACTTTGGTAAAATTTTGAAAAGATAAACTGTAGACTTCTCTTGATTTACATGATAGTTGCATTTTTAGAAAATTGTTTGTTTATTAAAGCTCTACTTTGTGTTTACATGTAGAACGAAATTAGGGTTTAGGCTCAATTACCTATAAACAGGTTATTCACCTATGTGAATGTCAGATGGGATACTCAAATGTTAATAGACCAGGGGCAGCTTCTGATTGTTCAGGATTGTCCTGAGCATCTGGCATTCATGGTCCCCTCCCACGATCCTTGCCACTAATTGTCAGTCATGGTGACAATAAAAATATATCCTCCAATTTCTAGAACACCTCCTTAGGGGCAAGTACTACCCCATTGAGACCACTGGCCTTATAGCTGATACTGGCAGCTACCATGTTAAGTGTTATGTGTCCAGCATGGGTTAAGTGCTTTATTATATCTCATTTTTACCCTAAACAATCGTAGGTATCATTATGATGTAGTTGAGGCAGAGGCTTAGAGAGATGGTAAGTAACTTACCTAAAGTCACAAGGAAAATGGACAGTCAGGTTGGAAATGCTAGTCTGTGTCACTCCAGATCCTCCTCTCCTAGTGGTTAGGTTTACTGGCCCCTGGGGCTCAGAGAGAAGTGGCTGAGGAGGGCAAGCCCTTTGCCAGGTACTTGTGGGTGAGGTGATCAGGAGAGCATTAGTCAGCAGGAGGAAGCAGGCCTGAGACTTGGCTGCTGGTTTTCTTTATTTTAACCTTTTCTGTGAAGTACTGGTGAGTACAAGTGAAAATGGGAGCCCTTAGGAAGTGCCTTCCCAGGTCCTGGGCTTTGTTTACCTTGGGTGAATGGATGAATGGATCTTTGAAGGCTGGTTCTGGGAACTGTGCCCTTGCCGGGGTGTGTACTGTGGGGAAAGAGCTTGTGGTCGGGTGGCACCAGCTGGTGTCAGCGGGTCTCCTAAGGGCCTTCCTCCTGCCTGCCGCAGAGGTCAGGCAGAGTGCCTCACTTCCGTGCCTCTGCTCTTTAAAGGGGTTCTTCTCCTTGGGGAGCCAGTCCGCTGGGAGACAAGCCTGCAGCTGATCATGGATGTCCTGCTCAGCAATGGGAACCCTGGGACTGGTCTAGCAACGGCTCCTTATCCCCATCTCCCTGTCCTGGCCAGCAACATGGATCTCCTTTGGATGGCTGAAGCCAAGATGCCTAGGTAAGGACACAGAGTTTCTGGCCTTGACAGTTGTGGCCACTGCCAGCTGCTGCTTAGACAGTCCTGCTGAGTTTCTTACCATCATTCTGGTACCCCTGCTTGGGTCAGCCCCGTATTTGCCACAGAAACTTGTCCTTTCTGGGAGGATTTTCAAGGGGTTATTTTGCGTACTAATTAGTAAATGAAAAGTATAGCTTACTGATCACTGAAGATATGTTGAGGTGATCTTTAACACATGGCCTTTGCCCTCCAGAATCTTATTTGTTTAAGATTTAATTTATTTATAGAGAAAGAGAGAGCATGAGTGGGAGGGGCAGAGGCAGAGGGATAGGGAGAGAGAAAATCTCAAGCAGCTTCTGCGCTGACCCAACGTGGAGTTCAGTCCCATGACCTCAAGATCGTGACTTGAGCTGAAACCAAGAGTTGGATGCTCAATCAGCTGAGCCACCCGTGTGCTCCTGCTCCCCAGAATCTTAACAGAACATGTTAATGTTGTTTTATTTTATTTTTTTCAGATTTAAAACTTTTTTTAAGTAATCTCTGCCCCCAACATGGGGCTTGAACTCACAAGCCTGAGATCAGGCGTTGCAAGCTCCACCCGTTCAGCTTGTTGGGTGCCCCCAGAACCTGTTATTTTTTGGTCTGTGGAACCCAAACAATGAATGACTTCAATGGAGGCCTAGCAGTGCAGCTGCTCCTCTTTGCCTCCTCCCTGTAGCACTGGTTCCTTCCCTCTTTGTCTCCTCCTGCCCTTAAGATGTGGGGGCCGGGGGAGCGATAATTATTCTGACGGTTATGTAGGCCAGAGAACTGAGACCCAGTGGGTAAGTGACTTTCTCAGTCTCCCCCTGCCTCACTGCTCCCTGTTCAGCTGTATAGACCTCCTCTGTCCTGTCTGAGGCCAAGCACAGTCTAGGCAGGTCTTTTTCCAGCCCTGGAGGGCCTTTCTGGAAGGATAGCTATGGCTACTGTATACTGTTTGGTGGCTCTTATCTGCAGGGCCAAAGTCCAGAATTTTCTTTCTATGCTACTGATTCCAGTGGGCTGCATGAGTGATTCAACAGAGGGTAGCAGGCCCCACACTGCCTCAAGTGACATGACTTAGTAACTCCAAAGAGATGGGTGTTGTGGTGTTCTCTTGTTACTTTAAAAGGTGTATTTCTGTATCCCGAGGTTAGATGTTTTCTTTGAAGTATTCTTCCTACAGTTAGGATGTGCCAACACACTAGGTGAGGGGGGTTTGGCTATGTAGGCTGGAATGGAATAGCAAGTAGCAAATTCAATTTATAAATCAGATTTGAGATTACTTTTCACCCATTAATTTAAAAATTGGAAGTAGAATTTGTTAAATAAGTGATGCTGAAATACAACCTTAATATGTATCAGAATTTGGCTTAGCAGCCAGGGATGAAAACCCAAAACCCAAAATGAAAGTGTTTTCTTTTTTTTTTTTTCCCTTCAAGACTTCATTTATTTATTTGTCCGAGAGTGTGAGAGAGCACACTGCTTAGGGGGAGCAGCAGGCAGAGGGAGAAGCAGTTTTCCCGCCGAGCAGAGAGCCCGATGTGGGGCTCTATTCCAGGACCCTGGGATCATGACCTGAGCCACCCAAGCTTCCCTGAAAGTGTCTTAGACAAGATAGAAGTTTCTTTTTTTTCTAATGGAAAAGAAGAATGTGGTAGGCAGTGCAGGGCTTGTGTGGATATCGCACCTGTCTGGGACATAGGCTCCTGTCTTCCTGCTATGCGATCCTTAGCCCTTCACAGCATAGTTCCAAATGGCTGCCTGAGCTCCAGGCACCAGATCAGCATTCCAGGCAGCAAGAAAGAGTGGAAAAGAGTACCCACTCTCCAGTTTCACACTTCCTAGAGTTTTAGCCCAGTATTTCTGATTTCACGGACTCTTTGGCTGTAGCTTATTCACATGGCTGCACACGAGCTGCAGTGGAGGCAAGCAAATACTTTTGTACACCTGGTCGCAATATGGTGAGCTGAAAACTGGCACTGAGAAAGAAGGGGAGAGGGCAACCGGTAGTCTGCACAGATTTAAAGCTGAATTTAGATTTGTAGAGTCTGACTGCCTAGGTTGTAATCCTAGCTCTGCCACCTCGGGCAAGTTACTTAATATCTGTATGCCTCAGTTTCCTCACTTAAAAATGAAAATGATGACAGCTCTCATGGGGTTGTTCTGAGAGTTACATGTGATATGCCACAATAGTGCTCAACAAATATTAGTAGATAACAGCAGGTCATAAAGATAGATAATAAATGTGCTTCTTACTAGGAGTAATTTCACTTTATCTGTCACCAGCAGGGTGCTGGAGTGAAAGGTTGATGTATAGGGTCCTGCTTAGAACCAGGGAGAGGAGGCCTGAGCTGCTGAGCTCTCTTCTCTGACAGGTTTGGCCACGGCACCTTTTTGCTGTGCCTGGAAACCATTTACCAGAAATTGACAGGCAAAGAGCTGAAATACGAGGGTCTGATGGGCAAACCCAGCGTCCTCACTTACCAGTATGCAGAGGACCTGATCCAGCAGCAGGCAGAGAGGCGGGGGTGGGCAGCCCCCATCCAGAAGCTCTATGCTGTCGGGTAAGTACTTTTCCATCTCCTCATCACTTTTGGACTTCCCCTGCCCTTCCTCCCTACCTACTCACCGACCTGTTTCCCTGTATGTAACACAATACTAGTCCTACAGTTGTCCTCTGCTCTGTGTGCCTTGTAACACTAAACTGGGGTATTCTCTTCTTTCCTTTTCCGGTATGGCTGCCCCTTCCAGTGATAACCCTATGTCTGATGTCTACGGTGCCAACCTGTTCCACAAGTACCTGCAGATGGCGAAGCATGGTGGGGCAGAAGAGCGGGGGGCCAGTGGCTTGTGGAAGCAGCGGCCCTCAGCAACTCAGAGCTGCGCCTCTATCCTAGTGTGCACTGGTGTGTACAATCCCAAGGGCCCAGAGCCCACCAGGCCCACCCAAGAAGCAGAGGCGGCTCCATTCCATGGGCACCGGGACTTCAGCTTCAGTCCAGGGCTCATGGAGGCATCGCACATTGTGAATGATGTGAATGAGGCTGTACAGCTGGTTTTCCACAAGGAGGGTTGGGCTTTGTAGTAAGGGCTGTGCACTGGAGATGAGGGAGGGACCCTGGAGCTAGAGGGGAGTCCTGTTGACTAACTTTTGGCCCACATCACTGGGCATCAAGTCAGGGCCGCTTCCCAGGACACTCTGTGTGGCCCCACGGTGGATATTACTGGTCACTTGGAAGAAGACACTGGCTTTTTCTCCTGATGGGCAGTAGCCACAGAATGGTACCCCGGGAGCATTTTGGGTAGAACCATCAGGATTTTCTGGGCCCAGTTCCTGTCTGCTTCTGACAGTCTGACCTTGGGCCAGTCCCTTTACCTCTGTTCCTCAGTTTCTTCTCTCATTTCAGTAGGGACTTAAGAAAAAAGGGGAAGTGGTGGGAAATAATGTGGAGCCTTGTCTGCACTGAGGGCACCGCTGCATGCCAGCAAGCTGTGTCACTAATACTATGATACTGCTTTTTATTGTATTTTAGCTTACTGCCCAGAGACTTTGAGGCTTATTTTTTTAAATTAAAATAATCATAATAAATATTCATTATGCTGTCAGTTGTGAACCACTTCTGGAATGTACTGAAAAGTCCTGTTGAGGAAGGATAGCGGGTGAGCAGTGTGGGTGACCCTGAAGCAAAGAGATTGGTGCCATTTTGCTCCCATAAGGCACTGAGGTCTTCTTTCCTACCTTTGTTCTCCTTTCCACCACCAATCCCCAGCCTGGCCCTGGCCTGCAAAGCCCGAGTCTGTCTGGGAAGTAGTTATGCCCAGGCTTTGGCATGTACATTACAACTCCTCTGGTGTGGAAAAGAAAGGATCTTGTTTATAGTTTCTTCTGAAGGAAGGAGCTCTTCCTATAATGATCCTGGCAAGTACATATTTCTTATATTCCTCCCTCTAGGAGCGACCCATTTTCACTTTTCCATGGTATGTGTCGTCCACAGTCCCGTTTGCCAAATCCCCTTGTCCTTGCCTTCATGTTACTCTAGCAGTCATTTTCATGTGCCACAAGCTGGTGACTCCTTCCCCTCTTCTCAAAACACTCATTACTTGGCTGTATCTCACTGACTTCTTGACACCTTTGTTTGGATGCTTGGTAGTCATTCAGAGAGGAGAGAACACAGGGGACTGGGAAGGAGTGGCCACTGAAATCGAAGGGGAATCGTGAGTGAATGGGTGTCTGGGAAGCTGAGTGAACATGTTTTACAAAGGAGAGAGTGATGAGCTATGCTCACTCCGTAAGTATCAGAGCTTGGCTGTGTCCAAAGCCAAATATAGCCCAACCCTACTGCTAGTACCCAGGTGGGGTCCTGCTGCACACACCCCTTCCCCCCAACAGTAGACAGTAGCACTGAAGACAGTAGGCTAAAGGCCTGGACTCACCCTTGTTTTCCCCCACCCCCAAATTATTTATTTACTTATTTGACAGAGAGAGAGAACACAAGTAAGCAGAGCGGCAGGTAGAGGGAGAGAGAGAAGCAGGCTCTCGTCTGAGCAGGGAGCCCGATGCGGGGCTCGATCCCAGGACCCCAGAATCATGACCTGAGCCGAAGGCAGCTGCTTAACCAACTGAGCCACCTAGGTGCCCCCATCCTTGTCTTTAATCTACAGCCAGTCCATCCGTATATCCTGCAGCTTTGCCTTCAGAATATGCCGAGTGTAAGCACTTTCCAGCCTTCGATGCTGCCCTGCTCCAGGCTGCTGGCTTCTCTGGCCTGCATTGTTGTGGCAGCCTCCAGTCTGACCTCCCTGTCTCATTTCCTCCTCCCTCTTTGCAGCTCTCCCCTCAGCGCCCCAGAAGCCGCATCCTAAGTTTGACCTGTTCTCTGATGAAAACCCTCCCGTGACTTCTGCTCTCCCAGAGGAAGAGCCCTCAGCATAGATGCCTCTCCATCCTGTTCTCCCACTTTCCCTTTCATGTTGTACCAGCCCTGCTGGCTCCCTTGCCAGTCCACTGTACCATTCCTGTCCCGGGACCTCTGCACTTGCGGTTCCCTTTACCTTATCTCCACTATTCACACGGCTCACTCCTTCACCCTTTTTTTTTTTCCCCCTCTTGTCACTTCTCAAATATCTGGTGGATATGTCATCTCAAAGAGACTGTCTCAACTTTTTATAACAAGTAGTACTCTATCCCTCTTACCTGCTTAATCTTTTCCATAGTCCTTATCACCCCATGATCTATATTTATGTCTTTATTCTGTGTCTTTTACTAAAATACAAGCTCTGTGGACTTTGTCCATATTGATTCACTCTTGTGTACCCACACCCATATGCCTGGCACTTGGTAAGTTTGCAGACCCTGTGAAGTCCTTCTATAGTGTCTTTGAGACATATGTGATTTTCATTTCTTTTCCGTTGGGCATCATGGCAAAAGTGAAAAGACTAAGGGTCTTGGAGTCAGGCAGACCTGGAATCAAATCCTAGCTGCCACTCACCAGCTATATGGCCTTGGGCAATTTCCTTCACTTCTCCAAGCTTCCATTTTCTCATCTGTAAAATTGGCATTGGCAGTGTGTATTTCATAAATGAGCTATTTTTAAGTACAGTACTGTATCATTTAGGATTTTATTCAGCTGCTTGTTACAGAAATCTGACTACAGTGGCTTGAAGAAATAGGTGGTTATTTTTCTAAGCAATAGGAAATTCAGAGTAGGCATCTCAGGCTGGGGAACCAGCTCAAGGGTGTGTCATCAAGGACTCTGGTTCTTGGCCTGTGTGTTCTTAGCATGTGTGTTTGTCCACTTGCAAGATGGCATCATTCTACCCTTGGGCCTCAGCCACATTCCAAGGTGGAAGGAGGAAAAGGTAAGGATAAAGATAAAGCAGGTGGAGCCGGATTCCTTTATTTACTTACTTGTACATTTTTAAAAAAAGATTTATTCAAGAGACAAAAAGAACATGAGCAGGGTTGAGGAGTTGGGGAGAGGGAGAAGCAGACTCTGCGGAGCAGGGAGCCTGACGCTGGGCTTGATCCCAGGAACCTGAGATCATGACCTGAGCCTAAGGTAGACACTTAACTGGCAGAGCCACCCAGGCTCCCTGAGCTGGATTCCTTTAAAAGAATTTTTCCAGACTTTGGATCTGTCTGGTTGACTACAGGTGGATCATACAGGCACCAGTAGCTACAAGGAGGCAGGGACAGGGTGCACTGTTGTTCAAAGAAAATCAGGGTCTATTTATAAGGAAGACCAGTAGAATGGATGGTGGGTAGGCAACTAAGTAGTAAAACACCAGCTCCTGGGATCCAGAAGGCGTTTAATTGTGAATATTTCTTCCAAGTGCTCTGAAGAAATGGGTAAGCCCTGGGCTCGGAAACATCTTGTCTGGTAGTCATCTGAGCTGTTGGGTTGACTAACAGGCTTGCTAGGTTACATTTGTGCATCACTTAACCTTTTTCAAAGCACTTTAAGTTAGACGTCATTCATCCTATTTTATTAGAGCTTCCCAGAGCCCCTAATGGTGAGAGAATTCTTATCCCATCTTTATAAATGAAGACACTCTGGCAGAGACTATTCATTCTTTCACTTCTGAAACATCTATTGGAGATCTGCTCGGTGCCAAGTACCATTCTAGGTACTATAGCAATGACCAGTCATTGGCAACAGTACCTGCCCTCAAGGAGTTTACCTTTCACTGATGATGTGTCCAAAGTCAGTTAGCAAACTGAGGGGCTGGGCTTGCAGTTCAGTCTCCCGACAGAGCCCAGTGTTTTCTCTGAGATATGCACTAGACTCTTTACACCCTTAGCCAGTCCACTGCCCTTCTCCAAGCATTGCTTTATATACTGGAGCAGCTGCTGTCATGTGTACAGCCCATGTGAGCTCTCGTTGGGCCAGATAGGTCAAGCTTACCAAATGGAATGACAGGTGAGTACAGAAATGAGTTGGATAATAAAGCCAAGTATGACTATGTGGGGAGGAATCTTGCCAGAGTCAAGATTCTTTTGCTCCATGTTGAAATGACAGAATGGCAACATCTCTGTGTCTATCTGCCTCTGGCTCTTCCCTTTGGCTGCCTGTCATTCTGGCGCTGTGGCCGTTTCCCTCTTACTTGTTTGGGTTTCCCAAGGATACCACCAGCCATTCCAGACCGGGTGCCGAAGAGCAAGTGTCTGCAACAGTATGTCTGCGAAGCTGTGTTGGAAGGCAGGGCCACCCACTCAGCTCTCAAGTCTTGTCCCTTAGGGGCTTTGTCTAAACTATGGAACCAAAACTGACAACCAACTGCTTCATTTGCTCAGTCCCAAGGTAAATGAAAATGTTACCTTTTTGTGTTTTGATGGAGCCAAGTGAACACAAAACAAAAAAGACTAAGTCAACCTGAAAAACAAATGGGCCCATATTTTTATTAAAATTATTAACGTGGGGCAAACCTATACCTTGGGGTGTTTGCACTAAACAGAATTAATTACCTTGGGTCCCTTCAGTCATTACCCTGGAGCCAGAACATAGCGGCACTTCCTTGGCGTTCCCCTTGGTGGCAGCAGCTCCCGGCCTCCTGAGGACACCTCTAGGCTGCCAGAGGCAGGTGCTTCTAGCAAGTTGGTAATCAGGACTCCCAGCAGAGCTAGGGTTGCCATAGCAACCGGAAGCTGCCTTGAGGGTGGAATTTTAAAATATCTCAGCTATAATAGTGTTTTTCCCCCAAATCACTGTCACTCCCCCAGTGCTGCATGGTGTTGCTGAGGCTGGGGCCATCTTGGGACGCCTGTTTCTCTGCCTGGGGCTTTTGGCAGCTTCAGGGATTGGAGGTGGGAGGATTGTCTCAGGGTGTGAACTGCTGGGAAGCTGACAGCTTTAGCTTTTGCTTCCAGGCTCCTCTAGCTCTTGGTTTCAAAAGCCTTCTGTCATTTTCTATTTTTTGGGAGGTTTAGAAGAAGGGTCTAGCTTGAAACTCTCCCCATCTCCTCCCACTCTGATTCGAGCATTCTGGCTTACACTCCTACCAGATCGGCCTTAGCATTTCTGGGACCTCTCTGGAGAGGGGAGGGGCATGTACCTTGCCTGCTTTTTCTTTTGGTCTTTCTAACTTCCTCTTTTGGCTTCATTTATTTACTTAGAAAATGATTGTTGAGCACCTACCTACTAAGCCCAAGAATAAGAAGTGAGAAACAGCCCTGGTCTTGAAGGAGCTCACTGTCTTGACATGACTTGGCCCCTCTCCAGTTTCAAACATTTTTATAAACTTATTAAGAGTGTTCTGTTGGCAGAGGGATACAAACCAGTGGCACAGAGTAGCATGCAGAAACATGTGATAAGTGTCTACCAATGGATGAATCGATAAAATGTGTATGTATATATACACACACATATACATTTACCTATACACAATGGAATATTTAGCTATTAAAAGAAGGAAATCTTTCATTTACAGTAACCTGGATGGCCTCGATGGCATTATGCTAAGTGAAGTAAGTTATAGAAAGGTAAATACTCTCTGATCTCACTTACATGTGGAATCTAAACAACAACAAAAAAGCAAAAAAAAACCCACCACTGGGCTTACAATATAGAGGAGATTGGTGGTTGTCAGAGGTGGGGGGTGAGGGTAGACAGAATGGGTGAAGGGGGCCAAAAGGTATAAGCTTCCAATTATAAAATTAGTTAAGTTGTGGGGACGTAGTATGCAACGTAGCGACTTAATACTGTATTAAAAGGGCACCTAGGTGACATATTGTTTGGGCAGCCAACTCTTGGTTTCGGCTTGGGTCATGATCTCAGGGTTGTGAGATCAAACCCCACATTGGGCTCATCGAGGAGTCTGCTTGGAATTTTCTCATTCTCCCTCTCCCCCTCCTGCTTATGCTCTCTGTCAAAATAAATAAACCTTTTAAAAAAACATATTACATATTTGAAAGTTGCTGAGCCTATTGTGGGGCTTGATCCAGGGACCTGCGATCATGACCTGATCCAAAGGCAGATGTTTAACAACTGAGCCACCCAGGTGTCCCAAGATTGATTAGTTTTAAGTAATCTCTATAGCCAGTATGGGGCTTGAACATACAAGCATGAGGTCAAGAGTTGTTATGCTCCACCAACTGAGCCAGCCAGGTGCCCAAGTTATACTTCAATTTTAAAAAATATATAATGTTGTAATGTAAATTATACCTCCATTTTTAGCCTTTAAATTGTACTGTGTCTCCTTGCTGTGTGATTGTACAGCATCACAAACTACTTGCTCAGGTAACTCAATAATCGCATTCAAATTACTTATTTAATGTTTGCTTTTCCCCCTAGCCTGGAAGCTCTACTAAAAGTTGCAGAAAGAACTATGGCTTTCAAGATACTTAGAATACAGGAACTAACATTCATTTTAACAGCTGCAGTACAGCATGGTAAAGATATCCAGAAGCATACATTGGATGTTAAGAGCTACAGAGGTCAAAGAACATTTTTAGTCAAGCTAGAACTCTAAACATAGTAAAATCAGATGAAATCTATGGTTGGTCCATTAAATGAAAAGTCAGCAATTGTAAAAGGTGATATTTATATATTTATATATCCTTAAATATATATATATTTAAATATATATATTTATATATCCTTAAAGATTTTATTTTAACTCGACTACATAAATGCACATTTATTTATAAATCTTTTCATATGGTTAATGCCGTATATTTGATATGGGTCTTCTACTGAATTTGGATCTTCTTTCTTGCGTAAGCCATGTCTACAATGACCCATCACTCATGATTTCCACTTATGGTTTCTAAAAAAAGAAAGAAATACATATATGAAAATATATGATAATGTGATTAGCTAAATAAATGTTGGGGTTCCTGGTTGGCTCATTTGGTAGCATGTGACTCTTAAGTTCAGGGTTGTGAGTTGGAGCCTCATGTTGGATGTAGAGATTACTTAAAAATAAAATATTATAAGTGTTTATTGCTCATTTCATAGTCTGATGTGGGCTAGGTGGCTAGTCTTGACCTTTCCCCTCCAAGTAGTGATTCAGGGATCCTGGCACCTTCCATTTCATGATGCTGTCATCTTCAGCATATGATTTCCAAGGTCTCTGTAGGAGGGAGAGAGAGTGGATGACTATGAAGCAATTTATGATCAGTCCGGGGAGTGGTACACATCACTTCTGTCCATATCCAGGCACATGGTTCCAACGCAACTACAAGGAAGATGGGAAATATCTTCCTTTGTGCCTAGAAAAAAGAAATAAGCAGCATCTTACCCTGTCTTTGTTGCCACACTACTATTTACTAGGCTAAAGAAATTCTGTTTTGCTAAATTTTTGTTTAATGAATGTTGGAAGTTTTTTATACTTATTGAGTTGATTATAAATGCTTTTCTCCTTTGATATGTTAATGTGATAAGTTACAGTATAGATTTTTTTTCATCTCTTCATCTTCCTTGCACCCTTGTGATAAAACCTAATTGGTTACGTTGCATGTTGCTGGCTGCTACTGGCTAGCATTTGTTTAGGAGCTCTTTGTTTATATTCATAAGTGAAATTTGCCTGTATATTTTTAATTATTTTCTGCTGTCTTTGTCTGGTTTTGATATCATTATATTAGCCTCATAAAATAAATGGTGGTCCATTTTATCTTTTCCTGTTTTCTGTAGCAGCTTGTTTAGAATAGGATTATAGATTTTATTTATTTATTTGACAGACAGAGAGATCACAAGTAGGCAGAACAGCAGGCAGAGAGAGAGGGGAAGCAGGCTCCCCTCTGAGCAGAGAGCCCAATGCGGGGCTCGATCCCAGGACCCTGAGATCAAGACCTGAGCTGAAGGCAGAGGCTTAACCCAGAGCCACCCAGGCGTCCCTGGATTATCAGTTTCTTGAATATTGGTGGAACACACGGATAATTACCTGGGCCTAATAAATTTTTGGGGGGTGCTTTTAATTACTGATTCACTTTCTTTAAGAATTAAATATATATTCAAATTTTGCTATCTCTGGCAGTTTAGGAAGGTCATGTTTTTTCTAGGGCATTTATCATATTTCTCTTAATCTTCAAATACATTGGTATAACATTTTTCATAATATTCTTTTTTTTTAAAAGATTTTATTTATTTATTTGACAGAGAGAAATCACAAGCAGATGGAGAGGCAGGCAGAGAGAGAGAGAGGGAAGCAGGCTCCCTGCTGAGCAGAGAGCCCGATGCGGGACTCGATCCCAGGACCCTGAGATCATGACCTGAGCCGAAGGCAGTGGCTTAACCCACTGAGCCCTCCAGGTGCCCCATTTTTCATAATATTCTTATTAAAAATCTCTGTTGTTTTGGAGTGCCTGTGTGGCTCAGTGGGTAAAGCCTCTGCCTTCAGCTCGGGTCATGGTCTCAGGGTCCTGGGATCAAGCCCGGCATGGGGCTCTCTGCTAGCAGGGAGCCAGCTTCCCTCTCTCTCTGCCTGCTTCTCTGCTTACTTGTGATCTCTCTCTCTGTCAAATAAATAAATAAAATTAAAAAAAAACTCTGTTGTTTCTATACTTAGATCTCCTTTTTCATTCCTTTTTTTTTTTAAGGTTTTATTTATTCATTTGACAGAGAGAGATTACAAGTAAGCAGAGAGGCAGGCAGAGAGAGAGGAAGGGAAGCAGGCTCCCTGCTGAGCAGAGAGCCCCATACGGGACTTGATCTCAGGACCCTGAGATCATGACCTGAGCCGAAGGCAGCGGCTTAACCCACTGAGCCACCCAGGCGCCCCTCCTTTTTAATTCCTAATATTGTTTTATTTATACTTTCTCCCCTTTTCCTTAATAAATTTTTACAGATATTTGTGTATGTAAATGTCAATTTTAATGATTTCTGTTCTTTAATATTTTCTTTATGTTTTCATTGCAGTTGCTCTTTCTCTCACTTATTTGGGTGCTTAGCCTACTAATTTTTAGTCTTCCTGCTTTGTAACAGACATTTAAGGCTATAAATTTTGCTCTAAGTCTTGCTTTGGCTGTATCACATTCATTTTGACAGTATTTTCACAATCATTTAGTTCTAAATGTTTTCCAGTTTTTACATGAGTTAGTGGGAAGTATGTTTTAAAATATTCCAAATAGGTGTGCTGGGAAGCTCAGTCAGTGAAGGGTCTGCCTTTGGCTCAGGTCTTGATCTCTGGGTTCTGGGATCAAGCTCTGTGTTGGGCTCTCTGCTCAGCAGGGAGTCTGCTTCTCCCTCTCCTGCCTCTCCCCACTGTTTGTGCTCTCTCTCAAACAAATAAATAAAATCTTTCTAAAAAAACAAAAGCTCCTAAATAAGTGTTTAAAAAAACAATAAAATATTCCAAATGTGTGGGGAGTGGTTGGTTGGTTATCTTTCTGTTACTGTGTTCTAATCTAATTGTTTTGAGGTCAAGGAATACAGTCTGTACATGGTCAGGTTTTGTAATGCTGCACGTATATTTGTAAACAATGTCTAGTAATCTAATTTGGAGGATATACAGTTCTATATTCAGCCATTATATCAAGCTTGTTAATGACGCAGTTAAAACTATATTTCTTTACCAGTGTTTCAACTATTTGATCTATCTATTACTAAGAGATGTATTTATATCCCCCACTATAATAAAATATTTGCCAATGTCTCATAATTATCCATTTTTACTTTATACATTTTGAGGCTATGTTATTTGGCACATACACGTTCAGAATTATGATATCTTTCTGACACGTGGTTCTTTTGTAGCAGCAAATTTTCTAAGTGCTTTCAAAATATTAATTCTACATTAATTTTTTTTTACCCCTCATAACAACTCTGTGAAATAAGTACTATTATTTTCTCCATTTTATAAATGAGAAAATTGATGACAGAGAGATTAAGTACTTTACCAAAGGTTACCCAGATTCTAAGTGGTGGAGTTAGGATTTGAAGCTGAGGATAGATACCTGTATTTTTTAAGGATTTATTTATTCAGAGCAAGCGAGCATGAGTGGGCAGAGGGACAGTGGGAGAGAATCTCAAGCATACTCCCTACCAATTGCAGAGTTTGACCACATGACTCAGAGACCATGACCTGAGCTGAAACCAAGAGTCAGACACCCAGAACATACATTTCAAACCAAGTGGACTGAGCCACCCAGATGCCTCTAAGCTGTATTTTTTTTAAAAATCATAGTTGCATTTTGGTTTCTCTTATTTCTGATGAAAAGTCTGCTGTCAATCTAACTTTTCTTTGAAAGTAAGTTGTTTTACTGTCTAGTTTCTTCCTTCCTTCCTTTCCTTTTTTAATTTTTTTTTTTAGATTTTATTTATATGACACACACACACACACACACACACAGATCACAAGTAGACAGAGAGGCAGGCAGAGAGAGGGGGAAGCAGGCTCCCCCGCTGAGCAGAGAGCCTGATACGGGGCTCAATCCCAGGATCCCAAGATCATGACCCAAGCCAAAGCCAGAGGCTTAACCCACTGAGCCACCCAGGTGCCCCTTTCTTTCCTTTTAAAGATTTTATTTTACTTATTTGACAGAAAGAGAGAATGTGAGAGAGGGAACACAAGCAGGCGGGTGGGAGAGGGAGAAGCAGGCTTCCTGTCAAGCAGGAAGCCCAATGTGGGACTTGATCGCAGGACCTTGGGATCATGACCTGAGACAAGGCAGATGCTTACTGACTGAGACACCCAGGCTCCCCTACTGCCTGCTTTCTCTTAAGATCTTTTTGTTGTTGAGATGTTTTGTAGTTTCACTTCAAAGCATCTAGGAGCATGTTTATTTTTATTCATCTAGTTTAGGATCCATTGCAATTTCTAAATCTCTGGACTGGAGAAGTTCTTTCACCAGTTTTGGAAAATTTTCAGCTAAAATTTCTTTATTGTCTTTCTCCCATTGTTCCTAGTTTCTCCTTCTGAAACTTCTTTAGGTATATTTTGGATCTTCCCAACTTATCCACCATGTTTTGGATTTCTCTTTTATGTATTCCACTCTCTAGCTCTCTGTACTGCATTCTAGAGAATTTCTTCAGATGTATTATTAAGTTTACTAACTCTTCAGTTGTGTCTATTTTTTTCTTAATTCATCTATTAAATTCTTTTCAGTGACTATATATTTGAAATCTGAAGTACTAATTTTTATTTTTATTTATTTATTTATTTATTTTTAAAAAGATTTTATTTAGACAGAGATCACAAGTAGGCAGAGAGGCAGGCAGAGAGAGGAAGGGAAGCAGGCTCCCTGCTGAGCAGATAGCCTGATGCGGGCTCTATCCCAGGACCCTGGAATCATGACCTGAGCCTAAGGCTGAGGCTTTAACCCACTGAGTCACCCAGGCGCCCCTGAGGTACTAATTTTTAAAGAAATCTTTTTTTGTATTAAGTGATTTTTTTCTTGTGTAACATTTAACTCCTTTAATTTGATTCACTTTTTAAATTTTTTAAAAATTTATTTATTTATTTATTTGACACAGAGAGATCACAAGTAGGCAGAGAGGCAGGCAGCAAGGGAGGGGGAGGCAGGCTTCCCGCTGAGCAGAGAGCACGATATGGGGCTTGATCCCAGGACTCTGAGATCATAACCTGAGCGGAAGGCAGAGGTTTAACACACTGAGCCACCCCGGCGCCCCTAACTCCTTTAATTTTAAATTAACTTTTTATTTTTTTAGTGATTGCTCTAAGGCTTATACCATCTTAGTTTATGAAAATCTATTTCAGATTTATACTAATTTAATTCCAGTGAGATATAGAAACTACTATGTCTTTTTAGTCCCTTCCCTTTTTAGTGCTATTGCTGTTATACATGTTCTATCTACATATGTTATAAACCTAACCATACTTTGTTATAATTATGATGTTATATAATTTTATATATTATTTATTCATTTATTTATTTATTGAGTGCAAGTGTGGGGGGGAGGGGGTAGAAGGAGAAGGAGAGAGAGAATCTCAAGCAGGCTCCACACTCAGCGCAGAGCCTGACCCAGGGCTCAATTCCAGGACCCTGGGGTTGTAACCTGAGCTGAAATCAAGAGTCTAACATTTGACCAACTGAGTCACCTAGGCACCCCTAATTTTATGTCTTCTAATGAAAGAGTAAAGGGGAGAGAAAGTATGTATTTATAAAGTTTGTAATTTCTGGTTCTCTTCATTTCTGAGAATTCAGGTTACCATCTGATGTTTGATCCTTTAATACAGCTTTGCTCCCACCCACCTCCTTTGTGTTGTTACTGTCAAATATATTGTATTTTTATGTATTAAAGGCCCAACAATACAATTATAATTATATGCAGTTGTGTGTATGTGTGTGTTTTAAAGTAATCTCTATGCCCAAGTTGGTGTTTGAATTCACAACTATGAGATCGATGTTCTATCAATTGAGCCAGCCAGGAAGTCCCTGCAATTGCATTTTTTAAAAGACAATTTAATTTTTTAATTTTTAAAAAGTTTTTATTTACTTGAAAGAGAGAGAGTGAGTGAAAGAGAGTATGAGAAGGGAGATGGGCAGAGGAGGAAGCAGACTTCCCATTGAGCAAGGAGCCCAATGTGGGACTAGATACCAGGACTCTGGGATCATGACCTGAGTCAAGGGCAGCTGCCCAACTAAATGAGCGACCCAGTGCCCTTAAGAGACAATTTTAATAGCAGTTTTAGGTTCTTAAAATTGAGAGAATAGTACAGAGATATTCCATATACTATATGTCCCCACAAATACATAGCCTCCCCCCATCATCAACATCACTTACTAGATTGGTATATATATATTTAACATATATTATTTGCCCCAGGGGTACAGGTCTGTGAATTGTCAGGCTTCCACATTTCACAGCACTCACCATATCACATACCCTCTCCAATGTCCATAACCCAACCACCCTCTCCCTACCACCGGGCCCAGCAAACCTCAATTTGTTTCCTGAGATTAAGAGTCTCTTATGGTTTGGCTCCCTCCCAATCCCATATTGTTTCATTTTTTCCTTCCCTGCCCCCCAAAACCCCCCAATCTGCCTCTCAAATTCCTCATATCAGAGAGATCATATGATAATTGTCTTTCTCTGATTGACTTATTTCGCTCAGCATAATACCCTCTAGTTCCATCCACATTGTTGGAAATGGCAAGATTTCATTTCCTTTGATGGCTGCATGGTATTCCATTGTATACATATACCACATCTTTATCCATTTATCTGTTGATGGACATCTAGATTCTTTCCATAGTTTGGCTATTGTGGACATTGCTGCTATAAACATTTGGGTGCACCTGCCCCTTTGGATCACTACATTTGTATCTTTAGGGTAAATACCCAGTAGTGTGATTGTTGGGTCTTAGGGTAGCTCTATTTCCAACTTTTTGAGGAACCACTATATTGTTTTCCCATGTGGCTGCACCAACTTGAGTTCCCACCAACAGTGTAGGAGGGTTCCCCTTTCTCCGAATCCTCGCCAACGTCTGTCATTTCCTGACTTGTTAATTTTAGCCATTCTGACTGGTGTGAGGCGGTATCTCACTGTGGTTTTGATTTGTATTTCCTTGATGCCGAGCGATGTTGAGCACTTTTCCGTGTGTCTGTGGGCCATCTGGATGTCTTCTTTGCAGAAATATCTGTTCACTTCTTCTGCCCATTTCTTGATTGGATTATGTTCTTTGGGTAATGAGTTTCATAAGTTCTTTATAGATTTTGGATACTAGCCCTTTATCTGATATGTCATTTGTGAATATCTTCTTCCATTCTGTCAGTTGTCTTTTGGTTTTGTTGACTGTTTCCTTTGCTGTGTAAAATCTATTGATCTTGATGAAGTCCAATAGTTCATTTTTGTAGAGTGGCACATTTTTTAACAAGGATAGGATGAACCTCTATTGACACATCATAATCAACCAAAGTCCACAGTTTCCTTAAGGTTCACTCTTTGTGGTATATATTCTGTAGGTTTGGACAAATGTATAATGATGTGTATCCATCATTATAGTTATATGCAGAGTATTTTCATTGCCCTGAAAATCCCCCTGTGTTCCACTTATCCCTCCCTTTCTCCTAACCCATGGCAAACACTGATCTTTTTGTATTCTCAATAGTTCTGCTTTTCCAGAATGTCATAAAGTTGGAATCATACAGTATGTAGGCTTTTGAGGTTGTCTGTTTTTTTTTTCTTTTGTTTGTTTGTTTTTTACTTAGTAGTATGCATTGGGGCTTCCTCCATGTCTTTTTTTTTTTTTTTTAAAGATTTATTTGAGATAGAGAGGGAGAGCCTGCATGTGTGAGCTGGGGGAGGGGCAAAGGGAGAGGGAGAGATTGTCTTAAGCAGCTCTGTAGTGAGTGCCCAGCCCCATGCAGGGCTCGACCTCACAACCCTGAAATCATGACCTGAGCTGAAACCAAGAGTCGGATGCTCAACCAACTGAGCCACCCAATTGCCCCCTTCCATGGCTCAATAGCTCATTTCTTCTTAGCAATGAATAATATTTCATGTTTGTATGGTTTATTCACATATCAAAGGGCATCTTGGTTCCTTCTAAGTTTTGGTAGTCAAGAATAAAACTGCTATAAACACCCATGTGCAGGTTTTTGTGTGGATATGTTTTAATTCCTTTGGTAAATATCAAGGAGTGCAATTGCTGGATCATACATATGGTAAGAGTATATTTAGTTAGAAATACCAAAGTGTGTTCCAGAGTGGCTGTTTCATTTTGCATTTCTACCAGCATTGAATAAGAGTTCATGTATCTCCACATTCTCATTAGCACTTGTCAGTGTTCTGGATTTTGGCCATTCTAATAGATGTGTAGTGGTATCTCGTTGTTTTAATTTGCATTTCCCTGATGATATATAATGTTTAGCATCTTTCCATGTGCTTAATTTGCCCTTTGTTTATCTTCTTTGGTGAGATGTCTGTTAAGGTCTTTGGCCCACTTTTTTAATTGGGTTGTTAGTCTTCTTATTGTTGAATTTTAAAAGTTCTGGGTGTATTTTGGATAATAGTCCTATACAAAAAAAAGATTTTATTTATTTATTTGGCAAAGACACAGCGAGAGAGGGAACACAAGTAGGGGGAGTGGGAGAGGGAGAAGCAGGCTTTCCGCTGAGCAGGGAACCCAGGACCCTGGGATCATGAGCTGAGCTGAAGGCAGACACTTAAAGACTGAGTCACCCAGGTGCCACTGGATAATAGGCCTTTATCAAATATGTCTTTTACAAATATTTTCTCCTAGTCTGTGGCTTGTGTTTTCATTCTCTCAATGGTGTCTTTTGCAGAGCAGAAATTTTTAATTTTAATGAAGTCCATTTTTTCAATTCTTTCTTTCATGGATCATGACTTTGGTGTTTATATCTAAAATGTCAATACCAAATCCAGGGTCATTCTAGAGTTTCTCCTGTTATCTTCTAGAAGTTTTATGTGTCTTACATTTAGGTCTCTGATCCATTTTGAGTTAATTTTGTGAAGGGTATAAGATTTTTTCTTCTTTTTTTTCATGTGGCTGTCCAATTGTTCCAGTACCATTTGATAAAAAGATGCAATTTCTTTTTAAAGGAGTTGGAAGAAAGAAGAAATGTACAGTTGTATTATCTTTTATAATTACCTACATTAGAACCTCTATTTCAATTGCTTTATACATAATTTAGGAGAAAGGAGTAGAAATATGCAATTACATTATTTTTTATAATTACCTACATAATGACCTTTACTGGCACTCTGTTTTTTTTGTGTGTGAATTTGAATTATTGTTTTCAGTCTGAAGAATGTCCTTCAGTATAACATTTTAAAAATGAAGTAGCTGTGCTAGCAATAGGTTTCTCAGATTTTTACTTAGTAATTTGTTTGTCTAGAAATGTCTTTATTTCATCTTCATTTTTGAAAGATAGTTTTGCTGGATATAAGAATCTTTCTTCACTTTTTCTTTTTTTAAAGATTTATTTGAGAGAGAGAGAGAGCATGTGAGTAGGGGGAGGGGTGAAGCAAGAGGGAGAAAGAGAATCTCAAGCAGACTCCCTGCTGAGTGTGGAGCCCAATGTGGGGCTTGATCCCATGAGCCATGAGATCACAACTTGAGCCAAAACCAGGGGTCTCCTGCTTAATGGATTGGGCTACCCCCAGCACTGCTGTTTCACTTTTTTCTTTCAGCACTTTGCTTATGTCATCCCACTGCCACTGGCCTTTACTCTTTCTTTTCTTTTCTTTATTTTTTATCCCTCCCTCCCTCCCTTCCTTCCCTCCTTCCTGTAGGCTCCATGCCCAATGGTGGGGCTTGAACTCAGGACCCTGAGATTAGGAATTGCATGCTCCACCGATTGAGCCAGCCAGGCACCCCTTTACTCTTTCTGATGAGAAGTTAACTGTTTAGGGGCGCCTGGGTGGCTCAGTGGTTTGGGCTGCTGCCTTCGGCTCGGGTCATGATCTCAGGGTCCTGGGATCGAGCCCCGCATCGGGCTCCCTGCTCCGCAGGAAGCCTGCTTCCCTCTCTCTCTCTCTCTCTCTCTCTCTCTCTCTCTGCCTGCCTCTCTGCCTACTTGTGATCTCTGTCTGTCAAATAAATAAATAAAATCTTTAAAAAAAAAAAAAAGTTAACTGTTTATCTTACTGGGATTGCCTTGTATATGACATAGTTTTTTCCTTGCTGTTTTCAAGATTTCTTTTTGTCTTTTGCTTTTAATGTTTTGACTATGATGTATCTGGATCTCTGTGTTTATCCTACTTGGAGTTTGTTGAACTTCTTGGATGTGTGGATTAGTAGTTCTCATCAAATTTGGGAGGTTTTCAAGAAATTATTTCTTTTAATATTTTTTCTGCTTTTTTTTCTTTCTCTCCTCTCCTTCAGGTACTCTCATTATGTGTATGTTGATATGATTAATGGTGTCTCATATCTCTCTGAGGTTCTGCTCATTTTTTTTCTTCATTCTTTCTTCTCTCTGTTTTTCAGAGTGTTTAATCTCCATTAATGTATCTTTTAATTTGCTGAATCTTTCTTCCTGCCAGCTCAAATGAACTGTTGAATGAATTCCTCTAATGAATATTTTCATTTTAGTTATTGAATTTTTCAACTCCGAAGTTTCCATTTTGTATTATTATTATTATTATATTACATTATATTATATTATTATAGTATTATAATTATATTATTATATTATATAGAAAATATAGTATAATATATTATTATATTATATAATCATAATCATAATTATATTATTATATATTATATTATTATTTTCTTCTCTCTCTTCAGATTCTCTATTTGATTAGACATTGTCATCATACTTTCCTATAATTCTTTGAGCATGGTTTCCTTTGTTTCTTTGAACAATTTATAGTAGCTGCTTTGAAGCATTTGCTTCCTAATTCCAATGTCTAGGCCCCTCAGTGGCAGTTTCTGTTGTCTGGCTTTCTTTCCCTTTGTATGAGTTACACTTTCCTCTGTTTCATAATGTTTTACAACAGGACATTTAAGATAATGTCTTGTAACAATCTGGGAAACTGGCCAAGATCTCTCACCTCCACCTCAGGACTTTTTTGTCATGGACATCATGGATGTCATGGATGTCTGTGGCTGAACAAATTTAGTGAAGTCTATTTTCCTTGTAGTGGGAAGCCTCTGATGTCTCTTCAATAGCCTTGGACATGTACCCAGTCTCCCTTCCTTCTTGTTTTAGCTGGGTTCTCATTGATGGTCTTTTACCCTGATCTCCCAGTTATGCTTCTGGCTGGTCAGCTTCTATTGGTATCACACCCATCTGTTAATCTTCACTAACTGGCAGCAGATTGTCCTGTTATTTTTGACAATGTCATGGGGCATCAATTGCTCCACATCTGATCCATTGGAGTAGGGTGCCTTTGCAGGGATAGTTCTTGAGACCACTTTTTGAGGCTTACTCTGTCTGTAGGTGGGCTCTTTTTAGCTCCTTCCCTGGTTCTCTCTGTTAAAATTTTAGCTGGTTTACTGTTTCACTTATTCCATCATGGAACTATTGGCCTCCTCTACATTACTCACCACTAAGATCTCCATTGTCTTTGACAGTGCCCTTAGACTTGAGCTTCCCCACACTCTGTTCCAAATAAAGTCAGTGTCTTTAGGTTGAGCTAGAGTTTTTTGTTTCTACATCTAAGGCAGAGCCTTTGTGCTGCTGCTCAGCAACACACTTCTCTTGGAGTGAAACACCTTTTTTATGAATTGGAAGGGGATGAGAGGAGGTGGTAATAGCCACTTGTCTTCTCAGCTTGCCTCTCCCTGACTGGAACCCCTAGGCTACAAATGAGCTGGGACAGGGTGATTTGGCCCAGTATTTTTGGCTGCCACATCTAGATTAGAACTTTCACTCTACAAGAAGGGACTGGGTGGAAGTAGGGAATCTCAAACCTCTCAGCTGTGCTTTTCTGGAACAGAATTTCCACACAGGAAGCAGGGATGGGAGTGGGTGTTGGGAGTGGGATTAGAAATCCCTTAGGGAGAAACTATTATCCTAGACTGGGAGATGGGGGGCCCTTTCTTCTTGGCTGTACTCATCTGAAGTAGAGTTTCTCTCACACTCAGCTGGGGGAGGGAAGGGAGCAAGTTGTGGCTTAAATGCCACAGACTCTTGCTACTCTTAAAGAGATTTAGTATGCTTTCTTGAATAAACATTTTTCCATTTACTGGGTGCCCTAAGATGATTTTCAGAAATTTTAAATGGTTGTTTTTATGGTTGTCTCACTGGGGAGAAAATTCATGGAGATCTATACACTGCCATTCTTGGATGTACTTTTCCCTGCCTTATTCTTTTCTTTTTCTATACCATTCTCTTTTGTAACATTATATTCCTTTCTTATGTTTTTAATCATTGTAAACCTATTGGTGGTATAGCCTTCATCATTTGAAGTTCTTGGTGGGGGGGGGTCTGATCTTGCTGTATATTAATCTGCTGGCTTTCATTCATGATGGGTTACTTCCTTATGTGTTTTTTAATTTGGGACTGTAAGCTCACTTTTACTGGGTTTTTATCTGTGGGACTTTTTTTTAAGGCCTGGGTTGAAGATGTGGCCCTTCAGAACTGTTTTATATTTGCTTCTGGTAGGCATCCATGGTTATTGTCAGCCTACAACTAATACTAATGTTACTTTTTCAGCATGAGATCATTAAAATTCCAAATCTATACGTGGTATAAACCCATGGTAATGAATTTCCAGTAAAGATTTTTATATCACTTCCAGCCTAGGACCATGCTCATTCATTTCCATGCAGTCTCCCTGTTTGAGTGGTAGATTTGTTTTTCTAGTCCATCCTTTCATTGAGGGTTCTGGTTTTATGTAGGAAGGTCAGCTCTGCCTTCTTGCCTCATTTGGGTTGAATGCCAGGTTTCCTGTCTCTGTTTGGCTATTAAATGCAAGTTCCCATCTGTGTGGTCCAATAGAACTTGCCACAGTGATGGAGTTGTTTTATATCTGGTGTCCCATATGGTAGCCACTAGTCACATGGGGCTTTTGAGCAGTTATGAACTGTTGCTAGCGAAACAGAGAAATTGAATTTTTAAAGTTTCAATTTATTTCTATTAATATTAAGTAAGTTTAAATTAGATTGCTATTTATGGCTTGTCCCTACCATCTTAGACAACATTCCCTTTTGAGACAGACTACATATGTGAAGGCACTCACAGCATCATTTACTTCACTTATCATTCTGGTTTTCAGTTTGCTCTTTATTTATGGCTCCAAGAATTTATCTTACTCTTTTAACTGGGCATTTAAAAGGATATTCAATTTTATCTTGTGGGTTTTTTTTTTTTTTGTGTGTGTGTGTGAGCTGGAGAGGTTTTATATTATTTAGTTCACAGTATTGCCAGAAGTGGAACATAGTCTCTGCTTTCATTTTCTCTTCCCTCCAATCCATCATCTTTACTGCAAAACAACTTTTCTAAAATGCAAATCTGTTCTTGCTACATTTCTGCTTTCAAGAGTTCTCCATTCTCTCAGAATGCAGCCCAAGCTCAGTATGGCATCTAAGGTCCGCTGTAACCTGACCCCTGCCTCCTCCCTCAGCCTCACCTTTTCTTGTTCCTTCTTGTACTTCATATTCAAGCAATGTCAAATACTTGCAATTCCTTAAATGTGTCCTCCTATTTCATACCGTAGGTACTTTGTTCATCTTGCTCCTTCTACCCGGAATGCTCTCCCAGCCCATCCCCATCGCCCCCATCTGCCAACCATCATCTCCCCACCTTTTATAGCAGCTTGCGCATAACCTCTCTAAGGCTTTACTGACTCCCATTTGTACCTCTTCTGGACCTTGTCTCGCATTTGGTCACTTCTCTGCATTTTCCACCCAGGGTGGATGCCTAGGAAAAGACTTGCTTTGTTTTAGTTTTTGGAACCCCAACACCTAGCCCACAGACTGACACATGGAGGTGCTGATGCTGGGACTTCTTTATCCAAGAAGGTAGTGGCGTCTCTGTGAGACATCCGTGGGGCAGCTCAAGGCACAGGCTTGCTCTAGGTGTTAGAGGAGGTCTGAATTGGGGCAGTGGTAGTAGTGTCTATCTTTAGAGAGCTCCAGAAGTCGTTTTGAGGCTTCAAGTTCCTAAGCCCAAGGTTCACAGACTCCATCCTACTTTAGTCCCCGTTGCCTGCCAGCTTCCCTTTCGTTTTCTGAGAGTCAGTATGGTGACTGTGTAGTTGAGAACCAGGCCTTGCTTGTGTCTTTTCACCGAGCACCTGTAGGGCTCCATACACCCCTCTCACAGTTCTCTTTGGGCCTGTTCTTTATTTTTGCTGTGAAGGTGAGAGAGGGCACTGATAGTGAGCAGAGAATGGATCAGGAAAGAGTAGGGCCTTGGTTCAGTATGTGGAAGGGCTGGCCTTGCCTCACTGAGCTTTCCTAAGCTGCTGAGCTGGTTGGGGATATTGTTCCCTTACTCCTAGTCCATCCACTGCTGCTCCTGGAAGGCAGTGAGCCCTTGGCCTTTCCATTCCAGGAGGGCAAGAATATTAGGCCTCCAAAGGAACCTTACCCAGTGTCCAGTGTTTAGCAGGTTCTTAGGGAAATATTTTTTGGATTGAAACCTGCTTAGTTTGTCCCTGTCCCCCAAGATGCCTATGAGCTGCTGCCATCCTGGAGAGTTGTGGGTAGTGAGAGCGCTGGGCTGAGAGAGAAGTCTAGATCTAACCTTAACTCTGCCCTTAACTAGCTGTGTGATGTGGAGTAAGTTGCTTAACCTCTTTGTGTCTCAGTTTCCAGGTATTGTGTGTAAGATATCTAGCTAAACCCTCAGTGCTTATGAGGTACTTGGTGACTGTGTCTTCCCTTCTCTATATCCTTATGGGATATTTGCTCTCACTTTATATATAAGAAAGCTTTTTGGCTTCTTTCTTCTTGTCCCATCTTTGTCAAGCTCTTTCCTTCCCGAAGCAAAGGCTATGTGTGTGTGTACACACAGAAGATTAGAAAAAATCAATCTCTCCAATACCCAGACTGCCAACTTATGCTTTCATGTACTCTGATTTCTCACCCTTATTATATGTGGTCTTTTATTCAGGGCCTTAAATTGGAAAAAAATGGTGATATCATACAGTTAGCCTAACTGATGGACGGTATACTCCCCAGAAATACAAAAGATAGCTTCAAAGGGCTGTTAACCATTCAAATTACCCAGGAGGATCCCTGTCCTGGAGGCACCTGTGGGAGGAGGGGCTGGGCCTACCAGGTAAGAGCAGGAGGGGATGAGTGGGTCAGGTGAGCTGGGAGATATGGGGAGAGGGGACAGATCTGTTAGTGTTCTCCCAGGAGTCTAGTTCTTTGCCTTCATCAGCTGCTTTTCCTCCTTCAAATGCTTCATTAACTTGGGCAGAAGTCTTGGGTCAGCTTTCAGGTTAGTTGTTGGCTGGTGTTTTCCCTGGGGAAAGCTGGGAGACTGGCTAGAATCACTCCCATTAGCAGTTGGCAGCTCCCCAATCTGCTTTTTAACCTGGACTGTCTCAGCCCTGACATCTGCTGGACCTGCTGTGATGTTCACACATGAGTGTGGGCTGTACCGCTGTTTATTCCCCACCTTGCCCCCTGTGGGTGGGCCTTGCACCTGCTGCTAGAGCCGAAGCTCTCACATTGTGAAGTCTGTGAAGACCAGCTCCAAGAACCACTGTCCTAATGAGAGCAGCTTTGCTCCCTGGCACTTACTGAACTGCAGAGCTGTGGGGAACAGAGCTCTGAATGTGGCCTCAGGAAAGAGTCCAGTCCAGAAAACATCATTAGTGGCTTGTGCCATGAGGAAATGTTCCCTGGGAGGTTAAGATAAGAGCTAAGTGGAATTATGATAACACCAGCTACCTTTAGTTGGGTACATACTCTGTGCCAGGCACTAAGCTAAACCCTTTGAACTCAGGACCTCTTTTAATAACACCCTATTGGGATAGATATTGGCCCTTTTTACAGTTTGATAATATGAGGCCAGAGAGGGGAAATGACCAGTTCAAAATCACACTAGCTGAGCTGAGACCACTGACCTCAGAGCTTACGTTCTCACCACCTAGTATCTCCTGTCTGGCATGACTGGGCACAGAACTTGTGGCTGGGATATTTGTGTTTTACATAAGCTTCAGATTTGTGTGTGTGTGTGTGTGTGTGTGTGTGTGTGTTTGCACACACGCGTGCCCCAAATGCTCTAGTCATTGTTTTCTCCCCTAAACCTCTGAAGCCGAGACTCTGCCTGCTGCCTTCCTGAGTTGCTGATGGGTCTCCAGCCCTAGTCATGGAATAGATCCCAGGGGGTGAGTCAGAGTGTGCTCGAAGCTCATAGCTGCAGGACCAGGCCACAGTGGCAGATCTTAATATTCACCAACACCCTCTCTGAGCCTTTGTTTTTACCAGGGTACCCGCTCTACAGGTCCCCTTTTCTTCCTCTCTGCTAGATATATCTTTATCGTTTCTAATTCTCACTTTAAAGACCTCTGAGAATACCCAAAGCCCCACTTGGCTGGGGTCACATGAATAATTCTTTTACCTGTGCTCTCTTCCCAAGCGGTTATATTCAAAGAACCACTCCAGTCACTGGAAAATGGGACCTCCCTGAGGGTCCATCACTGAACCCAGGGCAGGACACAGGAATATGCAGAAATTCATATCTGGGCTGCTGTTCCCGGTCCTTTTAATCAGCATGGCCGGATTCCTCCACTAGTTTTCAAGTGCCTGAAGGAGAGGCAGGCTGCCCAGGTGAAAGGGCGCTGGCCCCGGTGTAGAGGCCCCAGCTGCCCCTACTGTCCGCAGAAGTTGTGCTGACCAGGCGCAGAGGCCGGAACCTGTCGCCTGGGCCTGGTGCTCAGAGGCCTGATCTACACGGAGACCAAGGCCATCCGGTTACTAACGCTAAAGCAGTTTGGCTGGTGGGATCGCTGAACGACTTCCCTAGGAATCGTCCGCTCCGGTTAGGTCCTCCCAGTGCCAACTCCGCCCCGCTCCCGCGTTTCTCCCTCCTCCCCTATCACTCTCTAGGCCCCCCACATGGCTCCCCACCCCAACTCTCGCGCCTCAGCAACCCCTTCCCCTTTTTGTTCCTGTTGATCCAGCGAGCCAGGCTTTCTCCTTCTCTGGTCTTTCTTCCTCCTCTCCCCCTTGAATCCAGTCCTGGTTTCCCCGCCGCCAGCCTCCCCTTTCTTTCCGACTAGGCTAGCTCCCCGCCCCCGCCGCGCCCGTCGTCACAGCGGTGGGTTCTGCTCCTCGCTTACCCCGCTCCCAGCCACCCGGGGCTTGGCTCGCCCAGTCCGGTGGCTCCAGTCCGGATCTCGCTGCTGCCCGACCCGGGTACGAGTACCAGCCGCTGGGGAGGAGGCGGCGGCTGGCCCCGGCTCCCCTCGGCCGCCTTGCCAGCCCGGGGTTGGCGGGGAGGGAGCAGCAGGGCAGCCCCCCGGAGCCCCTCGGAGGACAATGCACCCAGCGCTCGGCAACCCCCGCTCGGTCTCGTCCTCGTCCGGCTCCTTTCCACCGCCCCCCGCCGCTGCCCGGCTGCAGCCCCTCTTCCTCCGGGGGGGTTCCTCCCGCGGCCGGAGAGGCTCGGGCGACAGCAGCACCAGCACCAGCACCAGCCGGGGGGGAGGCGGCGGCAGACGCGGCGGGGGCGGCGGCGGCGGCGGCGGCTCCCCCAGTAGCAGCACCGGCGCCGAGAGAGAGGACGACGACGAGAGCATCAGCATCAGCAAGCCGCTGGTGCCAGCCGGCCTCCCGGGACCCCCGGCTCAGGGGGGCGCCCCAGCCGCCGACCCCGCGCCCGCCGCCTTCTCCTCCTCGGCCGCCACCTCCTCCTCCACCTCCACGCCCACCTCCTCCTGCAGCATGACAGCCGCGGACTTCGGCGGGGGCGCTGCGGCCGGGGCCGTCGGGGGCCCCGGGAGCCGCTCGGCCGGGGGCGCGGGCGGCACGGGGACCGGCAGCGGCACCTCCTGTTGTTCGTGTTGTTGCTGCTGCGGCCGCCCGGCCCGCTCCGGTCGCAGGGGTCGGCGCCGAGGCTGCGCCCCCAGCCCGGGGTGCCGCTGGGGCTACCAGGCGCTGTCCGTGGTGCTGCTGCTGGCACAGGGTGGTCTGCTGGACCTGTACCTCATCGCCGTCACCGACCTGTACTGGTGCTCCTGGATCGCCACCGACCTGGTGGTGGTGGTGGGCTGGGCTATTTTCTTCGCCAAGAACAGCCGGGGCCGTCGGGGCGGCGCGGCCAGCGGCGCGCACAACCACCACCAGCACCACCACCACGCCGCGCCGCCTCTACATCTACCCGCCGCTTCGGCCGCCTCCGCCGGGGCTGCCGCAGGGGCCAAGGCGCGCGGCGCCCGCGGGGGCGCAGGTGGCCCGGGAGCCGGCCCGGGCGCTGCCGGGGCCGCGGGCGAGTTCGCCTTCGCCTACCTGGCCTGGCTCATCTACTCCATCGCCTTTACGCCCAAGGTGGTGCTTATCCTGGGCACGTCCATCCTGGACCTCATCGAGCTGCGCGCGCCTTTCGGCACCACGGGCTTCCGCCTCACCATGGCGCTGTCCGTGCCCCTGCTCTACAGCCTGGTGCGGGCCATCAGCGAGGCGGGCGCCCCCCCTGGCTCGGCGGGACCCCTGCTTCTGCAGCCCCAGCAGCACCGAGCCGCCGGCTGCTTCCTGGGCACGTGTCTGGACCTGCTCGACAGCTTCACCTTGGTGGAGCTGATGCTGGAAGGCCGCGTGCCGCTACCTGCGCACCTGCGCTACCTGCTCATCGCTGTCTACTTCCTCACCCTCTCCTCGCCGGTGCTCTGGCTCTATGAGCTCAACGCCGCAGCTGCAGCCTCATCCTGGGGCCAGGTTTCCGGGCCGGGCAGCTGTAGCCGCCTTCTGCGCCTGCTGGGCGGTTGCCTGGTGGACGTGCCCTTGCTGGCGCTGCGCTGCCTCCTGGTGGTGAGCTACCAGCAGCCCCTCTCCATCTTCATGCTCAAGAACCTCTTCTTCCTCGGCTGCCGTGGCCTGGAAGCCCTAGAGGGCTGTTGGGACCGGGGGAGTCGGGCCTCCCCGACTCGGGGGAGAGGGGGCTACGGCGCTCCACCCTCCGCCCCGCCACCGCCACCGCCGCCACCACCACCTCAGGGAGCCTCCCAGCTGGGCCACTGCATCTCGGAGAACGAGGGGGGTGCCCATGGCTATGTCAATACCCTGGCCGTGGCCTCCCAGAATTGAGGAGGGATAAGGGAGAGGGGCTTGCTTTGGGGTTGAGAGACCCCAGCCCCTTGTCCTTTGATCGTCTCTCACCCAGATTTGATCAGGGTCTATTTGGAAGACGGAACTGTTAATAGGGCTAAGGGCCAGTGTGTCCTTCTGCACCCCTTGGATCAAGACTGCTTGGAGGGAGACCAGCAGCTAATGGTGAAGGAGGAAGGTCCACCTACTACTCTATTTCCCCTTCTCCATGCCCTACCCTAATCTAGCCTCCAGGGGCCAGATACCTCTGCTTCTTGCTTTTCCCAGCGCCATCCTAATTCTTGTCCATTGTCGGGGAGAATGGTGAAAAGGGCGTGCCCAGACAGGGGTGCTGGGCCTGAAGCCTTCCCCCTGGCTTGGAAGTGCCAGATTCTTATAGGCTGTGGTTGGTGATCATTGTCCCATGCCTTGAAACTGATCCAGAATCCACTGTTCCCCTGATGTGTCTATTGGATTTTTTTTCCAGATGGTAGTTGCCAAGTCTGTGTTTGTCTGTGTGTATAGTATAGTTTTCTTGTTTCCACACTGTGGCCCCTTGCAATCAGTAGGAGATCTGGGGAGGCCCTGTCCTTCCCACCACACATACAACCACCCTCCTCATTCCTACCTGAATTTGTGGCCGTGAATTCCCAGAAAGAGCTGGGCTCCTGGGAGCTTCCCAGTTGCTCTCCTCCAAGGGAAACGCTCACCCAGGATCTTCCTCAATTCTACTCCTCTCTTCTCAGCTTGGGGGAGGAGAGGGTCCATACCCTAAGGACAAAACTGCACCCTTTCTTGGGTGAGTGAGCATTTCTACCTCTGTGCTTTCAACTTTTGTTGCATCATGCACTGATGCTGCTTGCAAAAAAATAAAGGCAAAATATTCAGAAGTTGCATTTAACATGGCCACTGGATCCAGCTGGGGTTTGGTGCCAGTCTTATTACAGGGTCTGTGGAGTATCAGCCATTGGCTTGCCCTCCCACTCTCTCTCCCTCTGCACCCAGAACTCTTATCCTTCCCGACGTTTGTTGCTAAGCGGTTCTTGGCTTAGAACAACAGCCTTGATGGGGGTCCTGAAATGATGTGAAGCTGGGGCTCCCATTGGTTCAAGGAAATCCAATTCCACATCTGTCCTTCCTCTGGGAAGCCTGGTGTGGTTCAGAAAAAGTGGTGATGACCTTTGTCCTCTGCTCTGGTAAAGAGAATTTCTAAGGAGAAGGCAGTCTGCAGAGGGAGTCTGGGTAAATCCTCCCCCTGCCCTGCCTTTCTCTCTGGCATTCTTGTTGAGATTAATGACAAGGGACATCCAGCGGTTGCCCACTTATGGTCTCGATGTGGGACATCTCTCTTGGAATTTTTGAGGGTGGATAAGTATTTTTTGGGCAGGTAAGAGTGCAGGAGGACTGTTGGCAGCAAGGCCAGGAAATACTCACCGTCCTCCACCCCAGAATAGGATGGGGTGGGGCAAAACTGAAAGAATTTTGGTTTCCCCTCCCCCAACCCCTCGTATGCTTTGTGTGGTGTAATACACCCTGGGCAAAGGACCAGAAGTCATGATTGTAGTTTTGACTGTCCCTCACTCGCTTTGATGGCACATTGCTTTTGCTTTCTGAGTCTCGGTGTTTTACTTGGAGCTCTTCTCTCCCAACTTCTTGGGGCTTTGTTGACAGAAGACTTCCATGGAGATGGAGACACAGAGGGACTGATGACTTGACTAGAGTCCTTCTGAGCCTACCCTACTGTCACAGTGGGGAATGATGGAGGAAACATGTTTACACTCAATGTATTAATCTATGCTCCCAGCCCCTTGCCCTCCTAGGTTCAATATTATTAGTGGGTTGGATTTTGCAACTAGTCTTTTTTTTCTGTCTCCCCACTCCCCCGTCTCCCCCCACCATATCCTTTCCCTTTGAATTCTGTGTGCTCAAAGTCCTGGGCCCAGACCATTCCCTGGGTCTCCATCTCCTCTCTCCAGCTTTGCTCTCTCTGCTACCTAATCTCAGTGGCTGTGAATGGACTTTGTGTCTGAGGCATGGCCAGCCCCTGGCTGGCCCCTGCCCCACCCCCTTTCTCCTGTTTGGATGCTGGTCTCCCCTGCTGAGTGACTGACTATAAAATCTGAGTGCTGTTGAGTTTTCTGGTGGGAGGCTGTGATAGGTTCCAATGAGCTACCACTTCCCTAGCTACGCTGAGAGACTGATGGCAACCTGGCCAGCTCTGGCAGAGGCTGGGCCTGCTCAGGCTCTGTCTGCCGGCCCCCCACTCACCCTTGGACATTCTCTTTCAAACATCTGGTGCGAGCACTTTGCGCTCAGGGGTCAATCCCTTCCTTCCGGTGTTTTTCATGAGTGCTTTTATTTTCTTTCCTTGCCCTACTCACAATGAGACATGACCCTGATTTTCCTTGCTTTCTAGGGGCATCTGTAGTGGGGGTCAAACTGGAGATGTTTCCCCAGGGAGGTGCACTGTCTCCTGAGGCTCATGCCAGCAGTATGGTTCACAGGATAGTACTCCGGGTAAAGAATTCAGACTGTCTGCCTCTAATGTGTGTGCCAGTAAGGTGCGCCCTTGACCTGAGTCTCTGACTCTACAGATTGTAAAAGGGCGCTGGACCGGCCTCTCTCTAAAGGCTGTTCTGATATAACCTGGCCTGGTTCTGAGTCCATGTATTTTTGGAGGAAGAGAGCTGGCTGGAAGTTAGAGCCTGGAAGAAGGGAAGTTGCACCTCACTAGCGTTGAGCACGTTCCCCCCTCCCCCCTTTTTCTTTTTAAAAATAAAACCAGCTTCTGTTCTGAAAATAAAAAACTTGAGACTTGTGACAAGCTTCCTGTGTGGTTTGTTTTAAGATCTTTCCTGTCCTGGTTTCCTTACTAAATTCTTAAATGTCACTGTGACATTTGTCATCATTTTATAGGCTTGTGTTAACATTGTGGGTACACTTGGCCATTTCCTTCTAGGTGGTTGGCACTAGTCAGGGAGGTGGGGTAGCTCTGGCCTTGACCTGGGGGGTGTCTAGGCAGACTTCCTATAGGCAGAGCTAACTCACGTGGGCTCTTGACCTGAGAGACATTTCCCCAGACACTTGGGGCTTTCACTCCCATTTCTTTCTAACAGTTAAGTTCCCAAAGAAAAGAGTTTGAGAGACTTATATTCAAATTCTTTGCCCTCCTCTCTGACTCTTGCCCCAGCCAGAGACATGAATTATGTATGAATGAGACAAGCAAGATCTTTCTTTAAACAACACCACCACCACCACCACAACACAAAGGGGACTGTGAAGTCTGACAGAATATTGAGTCTTCACCAAAAAAAAGATTTTTTTTTTTCTTTTAGCACAGAAACAGCCAGCATTATTGAACCACTCTGTGCTGTTGCCCTGTGATGCTCGTGGCCATTCCAAGGGCCACACAGCGGTTGGACCCAGAAGGCAAAAGAGGCAAACTGAGAGCACGGGAACCCCAGTCCTGGGCTTGCTCTGCCTCCTACCCACTGAGGCTGTGGGCACTGACCTCCACTCCTGGGGTGTCTTCATCACTTATCACCCAGGAGCACTATTACCTTACAAGACTATGCGAATAATTAAATGAGGGGGTGTATGGAAGGATGGTCCTTTTCCTCAAGACATTGATAATCATAACCGAGGATAAAATTCACATGTAAAACAATGACAGAAAAACATAAGACCGCATCTTCCTTTAAATAAGATAATGAATTTGACTAAGCATGTTATGTTGACATGTTTCTCACAGGTAAGCAAGCTAGTTGTCCCTCCGTGCTCAGCAGAACCATGCATGAAAGCACCATGTGGAAGACGAAGAAATGGCACGTGGATGGGGGTGTATTTGCGTGGGCAGTGCAGAGGCCCCATGTGGGCCTTGCTGAGGGTTTGAATCTGTCCCCGGGTTCTGGCCCTTGGGAGGCTCCGGGAACACATTCTGTGCTTGCCTGCGGAGGCCCCCAATGCAGAGCTGCTCATTTCATCCTCATAGCCATGGGCAAGGGAGCTTGAGTTCCATCTTCCTGAGGTTCAGAAAGATAGAGTAGCTTGCTGAATTCCATGCTGAAGTCAGGAAAGGGATTCAGATTTGAACCCAGGCCTGTCTCCAAAATTTGCACCACCCTAGGCAGCGTTCAGACTTAGCTGTTGACAGAGTTCAACTTCTCCTTATTAAAGCTGAATGGTCTAGCTAAAAAGCAGGGCTGGTTTTCCTATTCTGTGTGAGTCCCAAGGAAGTGGCACTGAGTGAAAGTCAGGGGACACCAATCGGGCGTCACGTCTTTCTGCTCTCTCTCCTCTCAGGTCACTGTTGTACCTTCTTTCTCTCTGATCAGAAAGGAAGGATCCACGGAACTAATAGCCTAGGGAACTACTCCTCCTAGGAAGGGAATCCAGGGACTGTGGTCTGGGGAGGTATGTTGGACAAGACCTCCCGGTATCCTTGAAATCATGAAAGGGGGGACTCCATGTTCCTCTGACGGACAAGGCTGAGTCTCCAGGGCACTTCACCTGCCTCAACCAACTCTAGCGGACAGGATACGAATGTGCACCCAGCACCAAGATCTGGGAGAGCTGGCAGGGCATGGAGAGCAGGGGACGGACAGAAAGCAAGAAGATGGACAGTGAAGCCATTTAGCAGTGATGTGGGAGGCTGTGAGTGGGCACCCCAACTTCACAGCCTGTACCCAGGGGCTGGGGGCAGTCGCTTTATTTCATATTCTCCCATAATATAGAATATTGGATCATATATTGCTTTTGTAATCTGAAAACGTGAACACCAGAACAAGAAAGTCCTAACGATGGGAGGAAGGCTAAACTGCCCCATGTTCCTCAAGCTAAGGAAGCTGGACTGTGCTCCTGGCTGAGAGGCGATGAGACCTCAGGGAGCCCCTGAGGCCTCACAAGGGCAGCAGCAGGTATGGGTGGCAACACCTGGATGGAACGAGGGCGACCGTGTGCTGAGTGCTCCCATGTGTGGGACCCCACCCCAGCGCCTCACATGGAGGTTCTGTCCACTCCTCAGAGACCTCTATGAGGGCGGAGCCCCCGCTGAGCCTCCTGCTACCTGAGAGCTCAGGAAGACCACCGGATCAATCTCAAGGCTGGCAAGCAGCAGAGCCAGGGCCCCAGCCTTGGGTTAACTGCTGCCAGACTCTTTTTAAAGAACCTCCCTCTGGATGCCTGGATGGCTCATTTGGTTAAGCGTCTGCCTTCATCTCAGGGGCCTGGGATCAAGCCCTGCATCGGGCTCCTTGCTCAGGAGAAAGCTTGCTTCTCCCTCTGCCTGCTGCTCCCCCTGCTTATTCATGCTCTCGCTCTCTCTCTCTCTCTCAAATGAATAAATATTTTTTTAAAAATAAAAAATAAAATTTTATTTTTATTAAAAAATAAAAATTTATTTATTTATTTATTTGAAAGAGAGACGCGAGAGAGGGAAGCAGGGGGAGTGGGAGAGGGAGAAGCAGGCCTCCCACTGAGCTGGGAGCCTGATGCGGGGTTTGATCCCAGGACCCTGGGATCATGACCTGAGCCTAAGGCAGACGCTTAACCAACTGAGCCATCCAGGCATCCTGAATAAATAAAATCTTCAAAAATAAATAAAATCTTAAAAAAAAAATTAAGAACCTCTCTCTCCAACCACCCAAGGAGACTGGAGAAACCCAAGGCAGGGCTGCAATACCAGCTCTGCTTTTTATTCCAAACTCAGGCATACTTGGGCTCTTACTTTCTTGCATAGCCTGGAGCAACTGGTGTCTCCTGGCCCTGAACTGGCGGGTCTTTTCTGGAAGCGCTGGAGCAGAAGTGGGTCTGGCACTGCCCTTATTTATTTGGGAAGGGAGGACATCAACCACAGAGCCTAAAGGATTAAAACTTCCCATTGCATTGTAAGTACATCTTCCTCTCCTTTATGCCTTATTTAATCTTTAAAGACAAGCAGAAGCAAAGTAAAATCCATCACACGCTGGCATTCAGAAATTCCAGTTCAAACTGCTGAACCCCTCTGAGGTCCTTCCTAAGCAGTAAAGAGAAACCAGGGTAGAAGCAAAGTTGGAAAGCATGTCTACATCACCATCTAATCAGTCCCCGACCCCCCACCACCTCAACTAGGATCAAAGATGGCAGGCAGGTGGTCACGCAAACCCACCCAGGAACCAGAAGCTGGACGCCAGGCCCAGGTCGTCGCTCCACTGTAGGTTTGGGTTACATGTTGACCCAAACATGTAAGTGGATCCTTCCACCTCCTTGGGCCACTTCTGCTCTACTCTACTTAGGAGAGGGTCTTTTTTTTTTTTTTTCTTAAGATTTTATTTATTTATTTGACAGAGACCACAAGCAGGCAGAGAGGCAGGCAGAGAGAGAGGAGGAAGCAGGCTCCCCAGTGAACAGAGGACCCCCCCCCCCAAGATGCAGAGCTTGATCCCAGGACCCTGAGATCATGACCTGAGCCGAAGGCAGAGGCTTAACCCACTGAGCCACCCAGGTACTCTTGAGTGGTAGGAAAACCCCAGCTTGTGGGACATGTGTTCTTAGAATGGTGTTTCTGGGTGAAGCAGGATTTTATTAGCCGTATTTCAGAAGAATACGAAAAGCAAGGCAAGGCTTTATTTACACACGCTCTTCATGGTTTTGGCATTGGGCTGACAGCAGACACCACAGGCTGACAGAACTTCCGGCATGTGTGGTGAGCAAAGGCCAGTGTGAGCCTGGGGGCTCCAGGGAAAGGGAGGGAACGTGGGAGGAACCAGGGCATGACGTTCAAGGAAGGGTCCAGAAGCCCTGGGGAACTTCATGATTCCATTTTTACTGGTTATGTCCACAACAGGCAAATCCATAGAGGGATGGGGAGCTGAGGGGGGTGGGTGGTGAGGATGAAGGGGTGATGGATTTCTTTCTGGGGTTAAGAAAAATGTTCTGAAATTGATGATGCCGATGGTTGCTGAGTGGATGACATGGATGTGCACCGTATCTCAATAAAGTTGTTAGGAAAACAAGCAGCCGCCCTAGAGAGAGGGGGACGCAGTGAACAGTGCTAACTGAGGACACGTGGCCTCCAAGGCCAGCAGAGCTGGACGTCAAGGCTTGTGGGGAATGCAATGCAAATGACAAGTATGCTTCTGGGCACCAAGGCCACACTGGTTGGGGCACACCGGTGGCGTGTCCAGTCCACCACACTGTTCCATACTCTGGACATGGAGTAAGCACTTTGTGGAAGCTGGGGCGACACCATCAAAAGCTTGGTAGGCATGTGGCCCCAGCGAGGCCCACGGGCAGCTTACTGGAGGGAAGACAGAGCCTGAGAGGCCAGCAGCTGGGAGAATGTGGCTCCCAATCTTGCTCAGTCTGGAAGGGCTCAGAACAGAACACCGAATATGGGGCAGATTGCAAGTACACAAGTAGCTCATGGTTCTGGGGGCCGGCGAGTCCCAGACCAAGGAGCTGGCGGACTGGATACTGGATATGTGGTGGGAGCTTGCTGCCCGGGTCACAGGACACCATCTCACTGCGCCCTCACGGGTGTATGGAGCTCTCTGGGGCTCCCTCCTCCCGACCTAATCACCTGTCCCTCTGCTACTGTCACACTGAGGTATTTTGGGGGACACAGACACCCTGTGTGCAGCCCTGCCTCCCCTGGTCCTTCGTGGCCGTGGGGCTGTGTACAGGCTGTACGCAGTCTGGGCCTCTGACCTGCCATCCCCCAGGTTGTGCCGGGAAATCGCACAACTTTAAGGACCGGACAGCTGGGAAATTGTCCTATGGTAACATGTGACTCCACGGAACAAAATGGGGTTCTCACCAGAGTAGACACATTTATTCCTTCTTTTATTGATTATCTCCCTTGTGTGCACATGTCTGTGTCACACACACACACACACACCCTGGGATGGTTTCCCATCACTCCGTCCCTGAAGCTTGGAGCTCCAGCTGAGGGCGAGGGTACAGGCGAGGAGCTCACCCAAGTGCAAGGGCACACGGCCTCCCGGGCCGGGACCCAGACAGACAGAAGCCCTAGCCCTCAGCTCCTCCCAAGAAGGCACCTGAAGAACAGCTTCTTTACTCACTAAACTTTAGCATCTCTCCTCGAATACTGCCTTTGAGCCTCAGACTTAAGTACAGAGAGGCCCATTTCCCTCCCCCTCAGAGAGGCCTGCTCCCCTGCGCCCACCCTGCCGGAGCCCTCCATATCTCATACCCAGGCTTGGGTGCCCAGCTCTGGGACCTCCTGAGCTTGGGGGGTGCTGCTGCCCAGGGGCTTTCGGGTATTTTTGGTCCTCAGGTCCTTCCTCTGCAGGGCAGCAGGTAACCCTATCAAAGGAATGCCAGGCCACCGGGCTGATGTCCCAACCCCCCTAGCCTGGCCCACAAGCCCCTCTCCAGCCTGGGCTCCGACTGTCCTGTCCTCCCACTCTAGCCCCCCTGGCTCCAGCCCCACCCCAGGCGCTGCCCACTCCAGCCATAGTCTCTGGGCCCAGCTGCTCCTTCTGTGTGCTTTTATAGCCGTAGGCAGACCTCTACCAAGCCTTTCCAACACACAGGACCATCCTGTTTGCTAATCTGTCACTCTCACCCCTTAGTGACCAGGGCTACTACCTTGTAAGATTTACCTTTACATCTCACACGCTTGGCAACAAGAGGTGTAAAATAAATGTTGCATGACTGAAAATGGCACGACGGTGGCTCAATGACACTGTATCGCTGGCTCAGGGCAGGGACAGGCTGTGGATTCTTGCCGGGACAGAACATGACCAGAAGGTCAGAGGAAGAAAATTCAGGGGCAGACCTAGGGCTCGAGAGGTCCACATCTAAAGGCAAACACTTCATACAGGAATCTATACATATATACAGACACTCGCATGAACCCTCGTGGACACACACACTCCCTTCTCTCAACACCCTGCGCGTGCGGAGGCCCTAGGGCTCCTCTGGCTCCACACTGTCCCAGCCAGAGCTCTTCTGAAGCTCTTGGAAGAAGAGCCTTCTCTGGAGGCTTCTCAGGTTCTCTAGGTCCTCGGGAGAGAGCTGCTTGGCCAATGTCCCCAGGTCCTGCTCTTCTTCCTCTTCCTCCATCTCCATGAGTCCTTCCGGGGGCTGTGGGGAGCTCCTGGAGATATAACCCTGGTCAGACTGCACCGACTGCCGTTGCTCCTCCTCGGAGGGTGTGCAGAGGTCTCTGAGAGCCACTGGGGCTCTGTCCCAGCCCTGCAGGGCCTGGCAGTTCAGACTCTGCTGGAAGAGGGAGAACATCAAGCCTTCGAGCTGCTCCCTGATGTCTTCCGGGAGGCAGCTGGGCGATGCCATCGGGGTGCTGCAGAGAGGCGGGGCCTCTGAGTCTACGGGGAGGCAGAGGACGCTGTTCCGCTGTGGGCCGTAGCCCTCCAACAGTGGGTAGGCCTCGTCTGCCTCCCCGACAGCCAACCGGCCTGCTGTGTTACTCTCGGTGGCCAGAGGAACGGGTTCCACGGCCTGAGCCGGAGGGACCTCCTCCACTGGGAGCACCGCGGTGTGGAGAGCCTGGGTTGCCAGTTCTCCTTGGGGCAGGAGTTGAGGGTCCAGCCTCGACAGTCCTCTTCCTTCCTCCCTGATGAGCAGCTCTCCCACCAGGGCACCCTTGGAGGCGGGTTCCTGTATCAGGGGTTTCTGCTTGATGATCCCTCTTCCTGGCGGCAGCAGGGGCTCCTCGAACACCTCTTCGTCCAGCGACGGGAGGTCCTGGTCATCCGCTGAGCAAAGGTTCTCATGCTCAAACCAGTCTGGGCACTGGACCTGCCACTGCCGGAACCGCTCCACTGCCTCCTTGAGCTGCCAGCCGCTCGGGTTCTGCAGATAGTTCTCCCCTGTGAGCTCCCCGACACGGTGCATCCGGCCGGGTTCAAACATCTCCAGGTCCTGGATCCGGAAGTACACTTCCTCAAATCTGTCCATGAGCGGGTACCTGGAAGTGATGTTGAAGAGGTCGGGGATGTCACTCTCACTGCTGATGTCACGGAAGTAGCAGACGATGTAGGTGCCGAAGCAGGCTGGCTTCTTGAAGTCTGGTAGGATCATGTTCATGGCCGCGGTGAAGAGGTCCCCCGCTGGCTTCCAGCGGTCACACCGGAGTTGCACGGCCGGCTCCTCCCAGCCGAGGATGGCCTGCCACTTGGCCCGGGTGCCTCGGGAGCACAGGATGATGATCTTGGAGTTAGTCTCCACCATCTCCTGCTTCTGGCGGCCCACCCAGGTCATGACCCCCACCTCTGAGATGACCTGCTCCTCTAGCAGGTCAAGGGCCACTTCTGTGCCACAGACAGTGAGCAGGAACTGGGCGAACTTCAGGACCACATCCACGTAGAGGGGGTGGTCAGCGGAGTAGATAATCCAGACCTTCCTGGGCTTCAGGGGTGGTGGGGTCAGGCTGGTCTCTGGCAGGACATCTGAGGGAAACAAGGAAATCCAGGCCCCTGGGTTTGGTTGTGCACCTGCGCCGACCCTCAAGCCGCAGGCCCAGGGCAGCGGTCCCCACTGGTCAGCCTGGGGGCAACTGGACCAGCAGACACGGGCCCCCCATTCTCAGTGATGCAGCCGACGCCTTGCAATAAGGCCTGTTCTGGCTGCCTGGAAAGAATCAGTGCGGTGCCTTCTGGGAGAGTGAATTTCTTTCTCAAGATTCCCATCTGGCCTTGAGCCTACACTTTAATTACTGTAATTAAAAAGAAGAAAAGGCACAAAGATCTGCCTACAGAACACTGTTATAGTATTCTATATATTCTATAATCTGTTACAGGCAGGACCTATAACTCTCTTCATCAAAGATGGTACCCTACTCTTCCTTCCCTTGCCCAAGTGATTTCAAAAATGTATCCCAGCCTGGCCATTTGTGGTCCCCTTTGTGTGGGGGTCCTAGAAGGTGGGTCCTCCACGCTGAGGTCTTCTGAAGGAAGTCAGGAGTTAAACTGCAGAAGGCAACCCACCCCTGTGTCTCAAGAGAACCCTGGAGCATGCCTTTGACAGCAACACTCCCCAAACCCAACCCACCCACACCAGGAAACACTGACCTGTGCATTTGCTGTCATTACCATATTTTTCACGATGAGACCCTGAAAGAAAAAAAAAATACGCTGGAGCGGCTCTTTTGGAGGAGCAACAGGGATCAGTTCCCGGGGGCGTCTGATGGAGCGCTGGCCCAGCCCTGACCCAGGGCAGACAACTAGCGAGGGCGTTCAGAAACAACAGTTGGTAGCTGCTTTGGGGCCTTTGCAGGACCCCGTGCTGTGAGGAGCTGCTCAGGTGTGACTCCCAGGTCTGCCATCAACAGCTGGGAGATGTGGGAAAGTTACTGAGGGCTCTGGAACTCAGTTTCTTCCTCTGTAAAGGGCGTCTGTGTGGTGGAGATGAAAAGAGATTGTATCTGTGAAATGTCTGGCACATTGTACACAGTCAGCTGGGGTCAGGAATATTCTGTAGCACTGACCTAGCCAGGACCCCCGGCATGGTGACTAGGGGATCCCCCGCATGGTCCCTGGTTCTAGCAATGGTTCCTCTCCTCCCCACGGTCTGGCCAGCCCTGAGGAAACCCCCCAGTGCAGGGAAAGCCTCTTCCCCAGAAGTGTCCTTGTAAGAGGCTTACAACACATCTCCAGAAGCAGCCCCCACCAGGCCCGTTTACAACACTTCCTCCGGGTATTTCTGAAGTGAGGAAAGGAAACGACATTCTGAAGCAACGGTTCCCCCAGAGACGCAAAGAAGGAAACCGTGGTGCGGCAGTCAGTTCCTCGGTGATGTGGCAGGATGCCCAGAACCCACGGGTGGCCAAGGAAGACTTTTCGAACCTGAATTTCAATTCCCACCTCTTGGGCCTCTTCCCAGAACTACCAAAGGCAGTCAAACAAGTGTCCTTTCCTTCATCCCATGGTATAGGGGACTCTTCAATAGGAGGTCAGAGTGCAACTACAGAAATGAAGAAAAAGCCTCCCTGGCATCTATGGGGGGCTTTACAGTTTAGGAAGCACTCACGGCAGGGGGCGGGGGTGTGGGTGGGGTTGGGGGATGGGGAGGGGCTGGCTCAGTCAGGTAAGCGTCCGACTCTTGGTTTCGGCTCAGCTCATGAGATGGGGTCCCGTGGGGGCTCGGGGGTCAGCGGAGAGTCTGCTTGAGATGCCTTCTCTTTCTCCCGCCATCCCCCAAATCAATCAATCAATCAATCTTTAAAGCACTCACAGAGATGTTAACTTATTTGACCCTGCTAATGGTCCTGTGGAGAAGGGCCCTCGCGGTGGGTCTTCCAGAGCCCATCACACAACAATTAATAATGACTGATACTTAACCTTGATGAACCTTGTAAGTTCTTGTAAGTGTGGGAACGGCTCTCAGGCCAGTGAAGGAGGGGTGCGGGGCCATGGAGGGGCAGGGGAAGGCCCAGCCCTTCACCAGAAGGCCCCAGGTGCTTTCTGCTCAGAACTTGGCCAGACAGGGCTGCAGGGAGAGGGAGTTGCTATCTCCCAGCACCCACTGGCCAGGACCTTCCACGCTGGGCCATCCAATCCACACCCCAACCTTGAGAAGGAGGGGTTATTATCCCATTTTCCAGAAGGCAAAACCAGATCTAGGGTTTATTCAGTAAGCTGCAGGGAGGCAGAGCTGGGGGCCACATCCGTGTGTTCTGGGCCCATCCAGAGCCTTCTCTGTCACATTATGCTATCTCTTGCTGTTCTCCCCGACAGATGTACGCGTCTGGGGGGTGCAGGATGGGCTCGTTCAGGTTCTCCCACCTGCCTGGCTGATCATGTCTGAGGCAGGGAAACTCTACCCTTACTCTTCCAATCCAGTTCGTCTTAAAAATATTAATTTTGGTAACAATAAACGAAATTATGGCTAACATCTGTCGAGCAAATAGTGCCAGGCTCTAGTCTAAAAAGTCATATACGTTATTTCATGTAATCCTTCCATTTGTTTTATGATGTGGGTATCTTTCTAATTTCTATTTTATAAAAGAGGAACCCAAGGCTCAGGGACTGAAGTAATCGGCCTGGGGCGTAAGTGGTGGGGCTGGGATCCGAGCTCATGTCAGCCTTCTGCAGGCTAAGCTCCTGACAGTTAAGCTTGCTGTGGCCCAAGAGACACAATGTCGGTACTTCAGTTGAGATGGAAGGGCTGGGACTACAGGGTGCCCCCCCAGTATGGCCTCTCAGAGACTGGAGTGGGAGGAGGAGGGCCTAGGGAGACAGAGGGGAACAGAGGGGCAAATGCTGTGACGATACTTACCGGGCAGCCTCCAGGTCATGCAGATGATCAGCAGGATGACGGAACCCACCAGCAGGATGGAGATGCCCGTGATGAAGCCGTACACCCACAGGGGTATGTAGTCTGTGGGAAGCAGAACGACATGAGTGACATGGCAGAGAAGGCCTGCCCCGCCGGCCCTGAGCTCTCCCAGCCCCGCTGCCCAGCTGCTGGGCAGTCCTTTCCGGCCTGTGCCGGGACTTGTCATGTGGCCCCTGACGAGGGCCTCAGGGACTCCTGCAGTGGATGGGAAGGACAGCTGGCCTTACCTGCAATCGGGACTGCAATGAGAACAAAGGGAAAACAGTATTCATTATTAGCAGTAATCACAGAATCCACCGCTGATGTCCACCAGGGGCCTCTGGTGACCTCGGCCCTACCCTGGGCGTTCCAGAGACCTGTTCTGCTTAATGACAATGTCTACAGGACACATGCGAGCTGCTGGCCTGCTAAGAGGTGCCCCAACTCCCACCTGGGGGCCAGATCCTCATTCCAGCCAATGGAATGGCTGTGGCTCTCTGCCCCCATTCGGGGCTAGGCTGCTGTGGCTTCTGAGTGGGGGGTGGGCCACGGTGCCAGAAGAGGGGATGCGCAGCTCTGCCACTTCCCTGCTGAGTGCTCTTGGACAAGTTACTGAACATCTCTGTGCCTCTGCTTCCTCATCTACGTACTACAGGAGGCACGCTCTACTTCATGGCCCGAGGAGTCATAATCCATGGGGATTAAAAGCGGATGTGGTAAAGCACTTTGTGGTCCATACCAGAACTCTCGGACACGAACGATCCCCAGTTCTTCAGTCACAGAAGTTGAGGATCAGAAAAGTTAAGTGTCTTGCCCGCGGCTACACAGCTAATGAAAGGCAGTCAGGAGGCCAACCCAGCAGTGTCTCTACAGCTCTGCATTGCAAGCCTGAGTAACTCCAAGTAAAATTAAAGTCCACCCCCACCCTTAGCACCAGGTCAGGGCTCAGCTCAAGGTGCTGACCTTCCTTCACTTTCAATCCCCCAAAATGCCCCAGAGCAGCCATACACCTCCTACCTGGAGCATCTGGAATTTCTGGGCAGGGAAGGGTTACGGAGTGTCTGAGACAGTCGTTGAGACAGCTACTGAAGAAGGGCTGGATCTGGGGGAGCAGAGAAAGTGGGGAAGAGCGGGCCGCTGAGATGCTGGGTGGGGGGCTCAGGCCTTCCACGAAGGCTTCCTTGCCAACAGAGGCTGCTGCGGGGAGCAGAACTGGCCGGCCACTCCAGGACCCCCACGGGCCTGAGAGGCAGATCGTCCATTGGCTACTGGGTGCCAAGAAGCCTTGCCTGGGGAGGCGGGGAGTATGGGGCTAGGGAAGGCAGACAGGATGCCTCTCTAGGCAGTGATCCCCACGGGGTCGGGGAGCCAGGTCCCTAGAGAGCAGGAGTCCTTGAGCTGCCTTCCTTCCCTACTCAGCCCCTCTAGGTAGAGTGCTCTCCTGTGCATGTGCTCCCACACCTGTCCGCACCACACACACCCACCTGCACTCGGTGGCGGCAGCACCAAGTCCGGTCTGACAGGGTGAGCGTGACGTTGGCCCGCTGGTGGAACTCCTCGAGTGTGGGCTGCAGGGAGAGGAGAGGGGGCATCAGGCTGGACTGGCACGAGCTTGCCGCAGCGCTAACGCAGCTGCTGAGAACGTGGCCATCGCTGTCCAGTGGGTCCTGGAGGAATGCCGTGCGGAGAACGGCTCTCCAGGTTTCCGTTCCGGGAGAAACTCCATTTCCCTACGGCAACCGGCTCATTGACGCAGGAACACATCTAGTGACCAGCGTTTCTCTCTTTGCTTGGGCTGCTGGGGATCGTGAGGACAAGCCTGTGCTCACAGCCGACTGCCTGACACACATTTTCCACAGAAACTCCACCCTCGCTTCATCTAGTTTCCTCATCTTTATTTCCCTTTTGTTTCGATACCCATGTTTTAAAACTCTTCAGGTCCTTTTCAGAACAGGTGGAATAAAAGGCAAGGAGAACCAGAGGGCCTGAGGAAGGAGGAACTGAGAGGATGGGGGAGGCGAGCAGGGCAGAGATCAACTACACAATGGAGCCCAAGGAAAGAGCCACCACAGACCTGACTCTACCCTGACCACATGTCAGAAGGAAAGGTAAGAGCCGAGTGGTGCAGACCTGGGATCAACCACAGTACTGGGAGGCTTGATGCCGTGGCATTCGCGCTCAGGACGGTGACGCCTTACCGTGGACACCATGAGCCCGTGATGGAAGCAGCTCTGGTTCTCCGTGTGTGGAAAGCTGGTCAGCAGGATCTGGTAAGGGGTAGACTCGTTCCACAGGGTGAAGCTCAGCCGCAGCTGCTGGGCCTCTAGGGTCTCTGCCGTGATGTTGGGGTCCCACAGGCTGCCTGCCCAGGGCAGACACGGGTTGGGAGTGAGGGGGGTGTGTGCGCGCGCGCGTATGCACTTGGGGAAGCTCTCCTAGCCATGCCGGTGCCCGTCATTACCTGAGCTCACACATGGTGTGGTCATCCTCATCCTGGGGTCCTCGCAGCCTGCCAACCCGGAGAGAAGGGGAACCACTAAGCTTCAGCCTTAGAAAGTTGGCTTTTCTAGACTCCTGACACCAGGGATAACCACCTCTTTCCTTCTGGGGAGTCTGTTCAAAGACAGCCCCGTCAAAGCAAGCTCCAGGAGTGAACTGCTGCCACGCGCCAGGGGCTCCACAGAACTGGGGGCTGACCTGGTTGTATCATTCCCTTCTCTCTCAGAGAACCTTCCAGACTCAGCTGTATTCCTCAGCTTGCTCTGAGAGTCTCCGCCCACTCCAGTTCCTCCCCCACCCACTCCGCCCGCCCCAAGCTTTTGTTGAAGTTGCCTCTGACTCTTGACAGGGGCAGAAGTACTTTGTTCCTTCACAGCAGTGTTTCTCGAACTTTCCTGTGCATCACCCTGGGTAGTGTCTGATGCAGTTGGTCTGGGGAGGGTCCCTGAAAATCTGCATTTCTGACAGGCTCCCAGGTGATTCAATGATGCCACTGACTTACGGACTGCCTTGAGGACCACAGCTCCAAAGACCTCTTCCTGACTTGCCTTCCATAATGGCCTTGACTGTATCATTTTCACTTTGGTTTAAGAAGACATGTGACAGGTATGAACTGCTGTGATAGGGACTAGGTCAGTCTATTATAGGAACAAGGGAGGGCCTTGGGAGATTCACTCTTCTGACAAGCACTTACGAACACCCGACCTGTGCCGGGCACTGGTTTAGGCACTAGAGATACAGTGCTGAGTAAGGGAGAGCCCCTGCCCTCTGGAGAGCACGTTCCAGTAGAAGAGACCAAATAAAAAACAGCATAATGTAACATCACGAAAATATCAATGTGTCAGGGAGCGATGGTTAACATGAAGAGAAATAAAAGCAGGGTAAGCAGACTGTGTGTGTGTGTGTGTGTGTGTGTGTGTTTGTGTGTGTGTGGCACTCCAGGAATTTTCATTTCCTGCACTGCCTACACACAAGGCAATGGTGGGCTCAAGAGCGTGCACGGATGGGTCTAAGCCCCAGACCCTGTCCTCGGGGGGCTGGGGCTCCACATGTACTTGGCTTTGAACAATGAGCAATGTAGGCTGTGGCTGAGATGCTGGCAGGAAAGGGACCTAGAAGGTGCACAGACATCAAATGACGTTTTAGAAGGTAAGCCCAGAGGTCTTCCTAGGCACAACAGGTCTGAGGGGGAAGAGGAGATGATGTCACACACGGGACAGCGATAGATAAATGTGGGTAAAAAGTGAAGAACCAGGCAGGGCAGGTGGGGAATGAAAAAGACAAAAGTGCAGAGCAAGGTGATGAGAGCTGGGACGAGGCTCGAAGCAGGGGTCAAAGCTCTCCCGAGTGGCTTGTCTTCCTGATGCATCCTGGGCAAGGAGCTCCCCAAGCACAGTGTCTGCTCATTCTGTAGGTACCTTGTGCTGACAATGGCAGCCATGGCCCAGCTGAGCGGGAAGGCTGCTATCTGAGCCACCTGCCGATTTCTTCTCCAAGAGGAAGAGCCAAGTGATGAAAGGAATGGCTTGGAAGGGCGCTCTTACCAGGCACGGGGAAGTTCCTGGACTGGTGGTTTGGGTCCCCATCAGGGATGGGTTTGGGCAGGTTGTGAACGGTCACCTCATACTCCTGGCCAGGTTCTACCACAAAGTGGCTGAAGGTAAAATGCCACTGAAGAGAGGGAGGAAGGCAAGGTTGGACGGGTCACACACAGACACACACCTCTCCCCCAGCGGTGTGTGCCCAGAGAACTCCACCTCCACCTGCCCCCTGAAAGGTCCGTGAAATGGGAAGAGAACAACTACCACGGCAAGATCCAAAATCAGAGGGAGACGCGTCTCTGCTCTTTGCGTCCTCTGGTCTTCGGTGCCTACTTAAAAAACCTAGATTTGGGCTCATCAGTAGACAGTAGTGTCATACGCCAGAAAATCTGGGGAAAGCTAACACAGTCCTCCTCCCTCCTCAGCCCACAGACTCCAGAATGGGGGGGTGAGGGAGCTAAGCCAGAGGACTTGGGGCTAGCACACAAGCAGCAGCTAAAAACCATTTGTTAAGTGACTCTTCCTCCTTAAATGGGAGAGCCTGGATTTCTTGAGAATATTCTGGAATACAAAAGTGCAGAGGGAGGGCTATAGACCCCCACTCAGCCTGTGCCTGAAGGTGCCTTCATTGCAGAGATAAGAGAAGGTATGAGGATATTTTCTGGACGGTGCAGATAACACATACCAGGTGCAGATAACACATACCGATTTAAACTCACATCCTAATTAGTCTGGGTGTGGACGGAGGGTGTGTGGTCCTTTGCTTCTAAATCCATCTAGGCACCTGGGCTTCAGCAACCAGCCAGCAGTCAAGTTTGGGGGTTCTCATTAAATAAAGGGGAAGGGAACTGTTCTTGGCTGCTTGGGTTTGCGGAAGATCCGCAAAAAGGCCCTTTGGTAGATTTTGACTGGCAGTGTTCAGACAGGAGCTTGCCCCGGAATCACCTGGAAGGCTGGTTCAGCACCAAAGGCTGGGCCCCGACTCAGTGTTTCAGATTCTAGAAGTCAGGGGTGGGGCCCGAGCTTCTGCATTTCTAACTGGTTCACAGGGTGTGCTGATACTGCCCGTCCTGGGACCACACTCTGTGAACTGATACTTTAAACCCGCCAAATATGAATCAACCTTTTACCATTGGGCAGCGAACAGCAAAATACATGGAGAGTTCTGCAGAACTCCCTCGCTTGTGCCCCCAGCCACAGCAGTTCCCAGATCTGGGCAGAGCTGCTCTTTGCTGGAGGCAGCCCACCCCCCCCCCCCCGCCCCCAACCCGTAAACCTCGGTTACACAGGAAGAGAACAGGAGTGGGGCTGTGCAAGGCCTTCTCCTCAACTTTATGCTGAACAACTAGGGAACGCTGGGAGCAAAAGCAGGGGTGGGCGTGTCTGGGATGTTTCAAAAACCACATTCTGCCCCTCGCTATCATGAGAGGAACAGTCCACTCTGGGGCCAGCTGCTTACCCGCTGGCGATGATGCTGCAGTCTGGACAGAAACTCAAACTTGATGCACAAGCGTTCATTGGTGTTCAGCTGCAGGACAGATAGCTCAGCACCCTCCAGGAAGAGAATGCTCGCTGCAGGTTGGGGAAGAGACAAACAGAGGCGGGTCAACAGAGACAAACCGCTGGGTGTGGCACTTCCCTGCCTGTTATGCTAACTCACTCTTAAAGAAAATCTGTTCGCTGTACCTAACCCTCCACTTCCTGTTCCTCCAGCTCACTCCTGGGCTGGGGGGAGCTGACAGCCTTGCAGGCGTTACTTCCCAGCCAGGCAAGGACACTTGAAACTTTATGCTGGGCCAGAGGTAAAGGCTGTACAGATTTGTGGCTAGGGTGTTGGCAATGTGGCCTGGGTGTCCCCATCCTTGGAGAAGCTGGGGTAGGCACCAGGGGCTATAAGGAGGATGAGCTCCCCAGGGCCCTGGTCACAAATGTGGGGCTGGCTCTTGTTAACCCCAATCTTCCTGATTCTGTCTATAGCTCTCTATCCCTGAAGAGATTTTGGTGGGGGAAGTGTTGTTTTAAAAACATGCTAGCCCCTAGGGATGCTTGTCTGGCTTAGTAGGATCTCAGGGTTATAAGTTTGAGCCCCATATTAGGTGTGGAGAGGACTTAAAAAAGAAAAAAAATTCCTGCCTCTAAATTAAAGGAAAAAGCACACTGGCCAATGTATTACCATTTGGTATCACAGTCAGAGAATGAACCACTTGACTTTTTTTTCTGGGGTGATAAGGATTTTAGGCCCAAGGAAGGATGGTGGGTTGAGAAGACATCATCGTGGGTTAATATCTAAAACACTAAAGAAGGACTCATTGACTGCATGAAATGATGGAGGCTTTCAGCATGAAATCTAGGCCCTCATGTCTGAGCACGGGTCTGGGACTCCATTCTGAATCTGGTAGGAGAGGCAGCAGGTCTGACGTACAGGCTCCCCTGGAGGAGGGTAGACCCTCCAGCACCGTCCCCCTCCCCCCACGCCCGCTCACCATCTGTCTGCAGGGTCCATCTGATGCGAGCCACAGGTAGGAGGTCTCCATGCTGGTTGTGGGCAAAGTCCAGGTGGACCTGGACATCTTTGGGGGACGAGGGGGTCAGATTTCGAGGGTGGATCCAGCTGTCATCCAGGCAGGTACCTGGAGCCGGAAAGTGCAGGAATCAGAGAACGCCACGCTCTGCGAGAACCTGAAGAAGCTGCTGGAGAAGGACGCATGCAAGCAAGATCCCCCAGGAGTGGCTCCAGAGAGCTTGATCATGCACACACAGGGCCTGGGTCCCCGGCCAGCTCTGCCACCCCGCCTCTCTCTTCTCCAGCTTGTCTGAGCCCCTGCAAAGCTCTGAAGTCTAAAGGACATTTTAGGACAGGAGACAAAGCATGAAACTTGGTTTTGCGATAAAGCAGTGAAATGGGGCATGGGAAGGATGGGGTAGTAATAAAAGGTGATATATGTTTTATACCAGGGCTCATCCCTAATTAGCACAGATGCTTGAAGTAGGTGTCTCCTGCTTGAATTGAAACATAAAACAGGATCAACCTCACAGGTGTCTCTCACATTCTAGTGACAAGATCTGGCAAATCAAGTCATATGGAAGACACACCGGGGTGGCACCCCAGACAATGTGTTCAAAACCTAAGTGACAATCCCATGTCTTACTTCCTGACTTTCGCATCACGGCTATTCTCGATAGGAGGCGCAGGTGCACACAGCCTGGAATCTCAGGGATCCCTCCTGCCAAAGGCTGTCACCCTCACCCTGAGCCTAGGGGGAGGGACAGTGCTCCTGTCAGACAGCTGCACGAGGTTAGCACTTAATATTAGCAGGATGAACCCAAACAGATGACTTACTATTCTTGACTGCGCAGTTTAGTCCCTGTGGAAGAAAGGAAGGAGGTAATTACAGCGGGGAAAGAATGGTCATGCATCAGTCAGGCTCCCCATGCTTCTCTAGGCTCATTCTTAAGACTAAGATGTCCACAGCATCACCCCTGCTTTTGGGAGCCACTCCTGGGGCAGGGAATCATCATCTCCTCATGCTTCTCCCATCCTGCCCACCCAGGGAGAAACAGGATGGCAAGTGGGTCCAGTGGATGACAGAATGGAAAGGGCATTTTCTGAGTAACTGTTAACAGCTGGGAACCTCCCCTTTTTAAGAGTCTCATGCTCTACCGACTGAGCTAGCCAGATGCTGGAACCTCCCCCTTTTAAAAGACACTGAGAGGGTTCTCTCGGGGCACCCCGCTGAAAAACCCTCTAAATACCCTGGGGCCTCGCACCTCCCTTCTGAACCACAGCGCTGCGAGAGAAGGGAACGAAACCACAGCTCCCGCGACAGGGTCAACTGCGGAAAATTCACCACCTCCCTACGAGCCCTCTTAGGTGCCAGGCCCTGATCGGGGTGACCGAGACAGAGTATTTCTCAAATCCTCACATGAATTTAGGACTAAGCGTTACCCTCAGCCCTGTTTTATAGATCAGAAAACCGAAGCACAAATGTGACCTCATAGCTGCCTCCCACTTTGGCAATATGTGTGAACTCTCTAACCCAGAGGAGCTCTGGAGAGCCAAATTTAGAAGCCCTAATTACAACCAGTAGGAAATGCAATCACTGACTTCAGTCTGGCCAGATGACTCTACTTCGGAAGATATGCACACACATCCTTGGAGCTGAGTCACCTTACCACCACTTACCAGCTAAGTGACTTTAGGCCAGACACAAAATGTTGCCAGGCCTTGATTTCTTCAACTGTAAAATCAGAATGATCATAATACCACGTCCAGAGCATTGTTGAGAATTAAATGAGACACACATTAAGATCCTGGGGCAGGGAGTGGGCTGGTGGTGATGGCCATGTGAGTGTGGGAGGGAGCCCTTCACTTTCCGCTTCTAATATCTGCATTACAAAAAGTTTCAAACAGCGGAAATGTATTTGTTTATTGATTATACAGTTAAATAAAATAATATAGCGCCACGAACCGTTACACAGGCCGCTTACTAGAAGCCCTAAGAAAATCATGATGAAGAATTTTGTTGGCTGCAGGGTTCAGGGAACCATGTCACTGCCTGCTCAATGACACAATATTTGTCCAGTGTCTGGCACATAATGGCTGCTCTTTAATTACTGGCTGCCTTTCCTCAGAGCTTGGCATTTAGTAAGCACTCAGTAAATGGAAGCTTTTATTATAAGCGGTGACCTACACATATTCAGGTTTGGCAGTAGAGCAAGGGAGGAACCCAGGCTCGGCTATTTTGAATTACCCACACGCGCAAAATGGACCAATCAGTTGGAGTAGAAAGACAGATGTTGAAGCAGATCAGGAATACAATTTTCAGGACAAGAGAGGGATTTGGTGTATGCATGTAAACCGGGTGTTGGGGTCAGCAACTGCCTGTCTCTCTCAAAAGGAAGCAGAGAGACAGGGTAAAGATGGGAGAAGATGGCCACCAGGGTTCACTCACAGAGCGGATACAGGGATGAAAACCTTGCACATGCTCCGGGACTGATTCTAAGCATGCCATTTCACCCAGACCCTATCCTCTGGGACACCAGCTCATGAGCCCTTGTGGTCCTGTCCAGCTCTTGGCGCTGAATTCTCCCTCACCCAGGGCCATCAAAACTCTGCGAGGCACTCCTCACACATTCAACAGAATCCACCAGCTGCTTCTGCTCACTCTAGGGTCACTCTGTTTCCAAGGCAGCAAGGAGATTAACCTCCACGCACATGCTCATTTCTCCTCCCACCAGAAACTCCTAGGACTAGGGCACAGAGGACAAGACACTGCTGTCCACCAGGAAATATCACGTAAAGGATAAAGAGAATGAGTTACGTAGCTATCTTTTGACCTGGAGTGATGCTTAAGATGTGTTGATGAGTAAGAAACATAAGTGAAGGACTATTTAGCATATGATCCAATTTTCTGTGGAAATAAGTGATGAGAAAACCCTTCCCATATTTGATACATATGATGAATATCATTGTATGAACATATAAAGATATGTGGACAGATATATAGCAGGTCATTAACACATGGGTTACTGGGAGTAAAGGGATGGAAGCAGAACAGATGGAGAGAGGGAAGATGAGGGGAAAGAGATTTAAACAGAAGAGAAAATTATGCGTATCAGTGAAATACAGAATAACACATTCCATTAGAGGTCATGGCATGTTGACCATAGACATATGTTATCTTCTGCCTCTCCCCAAACCACAGGAAAGTTCTAGGAAAGAGAACATTTTTAGGAATTTTCATGGACAAAGAGAAAACATAGTGGACAAAAGATGTGGACAAATTTAAAAAAAAATTTTTTTTAGATTTTATTTATCTATTTGAGAGAGAGCATAAGCAGTGGGCGTGGTGGGCAGAGGGAGAAGCAGGTTCCCCATTGAGCAAGGAGCCCAATCCCAGCACCCTGCAATCATGACCTGAGCTGAAGGTAGCCAGTTAACCGACTGAACCACCCAGGCATCCCGAGAACAAATTTTTAAAGGCCAAGTGGAAGGAGGCATAGGCAAATGGCTCAGGTCAAGTGGAGGAACTTGGATCTGAGTGGTACAGAAGGGAAAAAGGACAAGAGAGAAGCCAACAGAACCTTTTAAAGCATCAGGTCTTTTAAAGGTATCATGTGTCTGGGGAGGTAGTATAAACAAAGGAACCGAAGGGGGTCTGGTTCAGTGAAGTTCTGCACAGGGAACGTTGGGAACCATTACCTTTTTCCTTGCTCTGATCTCAGAACACTGGCAGCCAAGCCCTGGAAAAGACCTCCTGATTCCAACATTTGAGAGTCCACTGATGATGGACAGGATATGTTCTCTATTAGCCCGACTCCCTGAAGTCCAGCGGTCAATAACCCCTACCTACACAGAGTATTTAATCAGCTTTTAAGGACCCCATTCTTCTTCTTCTTTTTAAAAAAAGATTTTATTTATTTATTTATTTGACAGAGAGACACAGCAAGAGAGGGAACACAAGCAGGGGGAGTGGGAGAAGGAGAAGCAGACCTCCCCCTGAACAGGGAGCCTGATGCGGGGCTTGATCCCAGGACCCTGGGATCAAGAGCTGAGCCAAAGGCAGATGCTTAACAAATGGGCCACCCAGGCACCCCTAGGACCACATTCTTTAAAAAAATTTTTTTTCATTAAGTTTTTCATTTTAATTTCAGTATAGTGAATATATAGTGATATATTCGTTTCAGGTATCATGAGTCAACGCTCCATACATTACTCAGTGCTCATCATGATTAGGACCTTGTTCTTAAAATACTCTCAGACGGGGCAACTGGGTGGCTCAGTTCATTAACCATCTACCTTGGGTTTGGGTTATGATCCCATGATCAAGCCCCACATGGGGCTCCTTGCTCAGTGGGGAGCCTGCTTCTCCCTATGCCTGCCACTCCCCCTGCCTGTGCTCTCACTCTTTCTCTGTCAAATAAACAAATAAAATCTTCATAAAAAAATCTTTTCAGGGGCACCTGGGTGGTTCAGTGGGTTAAAGCCTCTGCTTTTGGCTCAGGTCATGATCCCAGGGTCCTGGGATCGAGCCCGGCATTGGGCTCCCTGCTCAGCGGGCAGCCTGCTTCCCCCTCTCTCTCTCTGCCTGCCTCTCTGCCTACTTGTGATCTCTCTCTGTCAAATAAACAAATACAATCTTAAAAAAAAAAAATCTTCTCAGACAGCCAAAGAGTATGAGATACTTAAGAAGGGTTTCCTGTATGAAAAATAGATCAAAACATACATATTTTAAAAAATAATGCTGGGAACAGAATAACATTAAAACAAACAAAATTATGATAGTTTCAAAGAGATAAGAGGCGACACTGACAAGGACAGGATACTTGTCAGGATACTTGCCTTTCCAAGGCAGGGTCCTTGGAAATGAACTTTGGAAATAAAAAAACCCACAGAAGGGTTGGGCTTTAATTCAGGAAATTTCTCTGAAAGTAGAATAAACACAAACAGAAATAGGAGAGAAAATAAATGACTATTTAGAGAATGAATTCAGGAAATCAAGGTATGATTAACTGGATTTCCAGAGGAAGAATATACAGAAAACAGAGGGGAAGAAATTAAAAAGCAAAGAAACACTCCAGACTGAAGGATACATACTTCTAAATTAAAAAGTTTCACTGAATGGCCTGGAGAAAAGGCCCAGATCAAGGTCCAACATGATGAAACTTCTGGAATACCAGGCATAAAAAGATCTAAATAATCCCAGAGGGAGAAAAAGTAGGTACCACACACAGAGAGTCAGCAAGGCCCTGGCCTCCTCAGCATCTGCACTGTTTGCTAGAAGGCAACAGAACAAGGCCTTCAAAATTCTGAGGAAAAATTATCTTTCACCTGTGATTTTAATGCCCAGCCAAATTAATAAAAAGTGTGAGGGTATATATGTGTATATACTTCCCTCACACCCTTATACCTTTTCTTAGGAAACTGTAGGAGGATATGTTCCAGGAGAATGAGGGAGGGAGGCCCTGGGAAGACACACAGAGGATCCAAGACAGGACAGTGAGTATGACAGTTACACCACAGGCCTCGCCAGGGATCTATTGAGGCTGGACCTGGAGAAGCCGGGATTCCGGGAGGGAGTTCTCTAGGGGGAGAGGGAATGGAATCAATGGAATTATCTGATGTTTGGAGAAAACAACATCTGACAAATCTGACAGAAAAAAACCTGACTAGTTACATGGAAGATTATGGAAGAATTAAGGCACTTATCATCTTGGAAAGGGAAAAGGAATTACACCAGAAAAGGAATGTAATCTAAGTACACCTATGGGCCTCAGCAGTGAAGGTTACCTACTTGTTACAAATACAGATAATGGATTTCACTAAAATTGTGTTATAACTACAATGGGGACATTGGGAGAAGCCATGGAAGGAGAAATGTAAGAAATTAAAATTTTTAGCTACTATGAGTCAATAGGTAACATCTAACACTGACAAGTCAAGAATAACAATATAAGTACATTTAGAAATGTGGAGGCAAATGCCAGGAAGGAAAAAAAAAACCCTAAAATAAATGGAAGGTGATCATCTTTGGGAATGTTTTAGGGAGTAGTGAGGGCTGGGACAGAGGTCTGTTTGTTTGGGTTTTATTTTATTTTATTTTTTTAAAGATTTCATTTATTTATTTGAGAGAGAGCATGCAGGTGCACATAAGGGGTATGGCAGAGGGAGAGGGACAAGCAGACTCCGTGCTAAGTGCAGAGCCCTAAGCGGGACCGATCTCAGGATGATGAGATCAAGGCCTGAGCCAAAATCAAGAGTCTGAGGCTCAACTGACGGAGCCATCCAGGCGCATCCCACCCCCATTATCCTATTTTTACTGATGGAAAAACTGAGACACAGAGAGGTCTGTTAAGTGGCCCAGGGTCCCACAGAGCTGACCCTCAAACCCATGCAGTTTTGCTCCAGAATCCATGGTCTAAATCACAGCTATAACATCTACATGAAAAAAAAGGAAAAAAAAAAAAGAAAAGAAAAAAAAAAAGGGACACTTGCAACAGGTAGGCCAATAGTCTCTCTCCACAGTGGTGAGGATTAAAAGGAAGGAATTTCTTTTCACTGTGTCACACTCTGTACATTCAAAGAACAAGACCAAGTGTCTGGTCAAGAAAAGTGGGCTCTGAAGTCACAGACGGCTTGGCTTCTCAGCCCAGCACTCCCTAGCGGGGTGACCTTCGGCCAATCACCCAGCCTCTCTAGGAGGGGGCAGTGGTGCGGCCTGGTGGGCCGTTGTGAGTGTGAAGGGAAGCTGCACAGGTGAAGCCCCAGTACAGTGCCTGGCCCGGAGCTACGGGTCCATGGAATGCCCTAGAGCCTTCCAAAGCTACAATACATGTAGTTTGGTGCCTTCACTCACCTTCACGGTATTTGCTCTCCCCAGAACCCTGTGAGGTGAGCTGCTTTTATCCGTGAGAACACTGGCTCCTTACCGTGGAGTGACTGATTCAGAGCTACAGAGCGGGTAGGCAGGGAAGCCCAACCCAGAGCCCAGATCTTTGGACCCCGTGTGGTGTCTCCACTGCCCAGCCCTGCTGGGTCCTTCCAGCGGTTCTGTGCTGTCACAGTCTCTAGAAGGAAGGCCTGCCTGGTGCGGTCAGGGTGCAAAGTGGGGCATGATGGCCTGGGAACTGGTAACTGGGCTGGCAGCCAGGACTGCTGGAACGCCTCCACCAAGTACGAGTGTCCCCAGAACACAGCCTTTTACACCAGAAGAGTGGCATGGCAACCGGAAGGGAAGGCTTAAATCAAACATTCTGCCACAAGTCAAAACCACAGAGTGCTCAGGAAAGAAAAAAGAATTTGTAAGATAACACACATCCTGCCTATAAAACAGTATGTTAACACTCATACCGACCAAATCCAAGTCACTGTCTTCCCTTGAGCTTCTCCGGGCTAGCTGTCTTGGGGGACCTGAGGGAAAGCCCGGGCCATGGGAAGGGCCAACCCGAGACTGCTCAGGAAATTGCAATTACTTATGGTCACTCCAATATCGATTTCTGTGGGGAACCCAAGAGTCATCTGGGTTTTGAGCTATTAAATCCAGGAAGCCAGAAACAGTGCTATGCCTGGTCTCAGGTAATCACTCCTTTTCATTCATCCATTCATTCACTCATTCCTTTGACTCTCATTCCACAAATATTTATCAAGCCCCACACCCTGTGTGTGCGGCACCAGGCCAGGAACAGAATAGGTGTGCAGAAGGCTCCTCTCTGCCTTGGGAGACAGTCACTGAACACTCAATCCAACTGGGCTTTGGACAGGCATTTATATTCTGGAAAGTGGTTCGGACAAACTTTGTGATGGCTCACCCAGCCCTTTCTTGTGGAAGGGAGGACACCCAGCCACAGGCCACTTGAGCTGCTCAAGCTTGCAGGGATTCTAGGTGGTGACGTCAGGATGCAAATGCAGTGCTCTGAGGAGGCAGAGAAATCTGAAAGGTGCTTGTTTCTTTCTTTTAAAGGGACTAGTCCAGGGGCGCCTGGGTGGCTCAGTTGATTGTGCCACTGGCTTCGGCTCAGGTCGTGATCCTGGAGTCCAGCATTGGACTCCCAGCTCTGCAGGGAGTCTGCTTCTCTCTCTGACTTTCTCCCCTCTCATCTCTCTCTCACTCTCTCAAATAAATGAATGAAATCTTAAAAAAGAAAAAAAAAGGGACTAATCCATGAAGATAAGGGGGCTGTGAGCCAGGTGGGAATGTAAAGGCAAGGTGGGGGAGGGGGAAAAACGTGGGAGATCTAAGACAACTCTGGCTGATAAGCATCTCTCTCCAGCCCTGCCCCTGCTCCTAACTTTCAGAAGTGCTTCCCACTGAGCAATTAAAGTCAAACAAACAGTCTAGCCCCCACACCCTGGCACCATGGAGTCCCTACCTGCCTTTCTAGCTGCTTCTTTCACTTCCCTGCCACACACACCCTCCACTGCAGCCACCCACTTTATCCTGTCCATCCAACGGCCTTGGCTCAACCCCTTTCTGCTGCCTGAACTGCTCCACAACCTCTGGTTCTGAATTTCCCCCACTGCAGGGCTGCCCAAGTGCCTTATCTGCGATGAAGAACATCCCAGCTTGAAATAAGTTTTCTTCTTGGAATTCTGCACACTCTCTGGTTGCACAAAGAGCACTTGCTACAGGCTGCCCTGTACCATACTTAGCATCTTCAAGCCTCTTCCCCTCCTAGATGATTTAAGTTCCGGACATTAGGGTCTCAGGGGTGTTTCTTGATAGTTTCAGTTCAGAGCAACAGTAGGACCTTGTATTTTGCAGGAAGCTGGCAAATGGCCATTAAAAAATGAACACCGAATTCTCTAGGTAGAATAGTTCTATACCAACTTCTGTGGGAAGGATCTGCTGAGCATATGTCCCGTTTCGCCTAAAAGTGGGAGTCTCAAGACCATTTCCCAACATCTTTCATATTAAAAAAAAAAAAAAAATCCTGCTAGTCATTCATCTCCACCCTCTTTTGGCAAATCCTCCACAAAATTAGATAAGGAGAAGTATCTCCTTGGTTGTTTCACATCCTCTGACTCAGATACTGGGTCAGAAGTGGTGGTGGGGGTGCCTGGGTGGCTCAGTTGGTTAAGCCTCTGCCTTCAGCTCAGGTCATGATCTCAGTGTCCTGGGATCAAGTCCCACATTGGGCTCTCTGCTCAGTGGGGAGCCTGCTTCACCCCCTCTCTCTGTCTGCCTGTCTACTTGTGATCTCTCTCACTGTCAAATAAATAAATAAAATCTTAAAAAAAAAAAAAAAGTGGTGGTGGGGGTGGGCTGAGGAAACCAGAGAGCAAGTGGAGGAGAGAGGTCAGCTTTGGGGGGAGAAGTTGTGGAGTTGGGCACGGTGATTTGCTGTTTGTTTTTTTGCCCTGAAGATGGTCCTCCACAAAAGGCCACTTCCCAACAGGTGTGTGTGTCACTTCCTGGGGGCACAGCCCGGGTACTACTTGACAGATACAAACTGGACCCTAGTGGTGGTGGGAGCTGGATAGATGGTGTCTTCATCCTTTGCCTAATCCTCAGGGCTTCGCTCCTCTGGAGAGGTGTCGCCCGGACTTAGTCGTATGCCCTCCGCACAAGTGTCCCGGTCTCACCGTTCCGGGCCCTTAGCCCGCACCCGCCGTCCGGATTCGCGCGCAGAGCTCTAGGACCGCGGGGTCTCTCCCGGGGAGTAGGGCGGAGATCAGAGGCGGCCCCAGACTTCCGAACAGCGGCCCCCTAATCCGAATGCCGGAGCTGGCCGACTCCTTTGAGGGGAAGCTCTCGAGGTCCGGATGGGTGTCCGGGGCTCGGGCCGTGGCCCGCCCCTGCACCACGGGGATTCGCAGGGTGCACAGCGAGGAGGCCGCTCCAGGCCAGTCCTGGCTCCCCCGAAGGGCCCTCCCCACCTCCCTTTCTAACCCACTCTGCCCGCCTCTCCGGCCGGGCCCTACACCTCCCTCTCCTTCCCCGAACCGTGGGGGGCCCGGCGGCGGCCCTCCCGCCTCCTGGCCAGGACGCTGGGTCGGCTCTTTTCCCCGAAAACTCCCTCTGCTCTCCCGTCCTCCCCGCAGCTCCCACCGCTCCAAGAGTTCCCGGGAGCGCGGCCGCTCTTCGTGGCCGACCCTCGGACCCTCTGAGAACCCCCGCGCATTTCCCGGCCTGGGGCACTTCACCCGCCCCCGCAGCATCCTCAGGGCGCGTCAGGGTCTCACCTCCTGAGAGCAGACTGGCGCCGGGTAGTCCAAGAGTCGCGGGGAGGCGCGAGCCAGGGACAGCCCGCTCAGGAGCAGGGGCACTAGTAGCCGCCCCAGCGGGGGCCCCGGGAGGACGGGTGGCCCGCGGCGCGGAGTCCCCATGGTCCCGCGCTGTCGCAGGGCGCTGGCGGCCCGCGGTTGGGGCTCTGCGGGGCACGGGCCCTGGCCTTCCCCTTCCTCGGAGAAGCTCAGAACTGGCTCTTCTTCGCCCGCTTCCGGCTTCCAGGCGCGCAGGGGCCGGGCAGCCGAGGGGCAGGGCTTGGGCCGGGGACCGGCGCCGCGCTGGGCCCTCCTCCGGCGGTGCGCGCAGGTGCTCGCTCCTCCCCTCGCTCCTCCGCCCCGCCTCCGCGTCCGCGCCCGGGTTTCCAGCCGCGCGGCCCGCTGTGGTCGCCTAGCCGTCGGCCCTCGGCCCGCTCGCAAGTTTCGTCCCCTCTCTTACCCGCGAGCCCCGTCGCCCAACTTCAGTTGCTTCCTGCTTTGCCCTCGCCCCTGATGAGCCCACTTCGGTCTTCTCGGTCCCTGCACGTCAGGCCCCAGCTCGAGACTCCAGGGCTGTCCGTGGCCGTCGTCTCTGTCTCTGTCCCCACCCCTGGCCGCGGCGTGGTCCGGCTCTGCGGTCTCCCGCTTTCCTTCCTGCCAGCGACTGCCGGCTCCGACGCATTATCCGGTTGGGTCCCGGGAGAGGAACGGGGAGCAGTCGTTTCCCACACAGTTGGCGCCCACGCTGCGAGACTGAATTCCCGGGGGGGCAGGCACCCGGTGTGGGACCAGTCTGCGCGCCCACAGCGCCCCAGGCCGCCCCATTTCCCGAGACGTACACCGCTTCCGCGGGAGGACGGCGCCGTGGCCCCAGCTCCTGGTCTCCGGTCCCGACCGCCGACGATCCTCTGGGGCGAGCGCCGACTGCTTGCTCTCGCGTCCGGACGCCCCGAGGGCGCTCATCCCAGGTCCCGCGCGCGTCTCCGCTCTCCCGGCCCCCTTCAGGCCCCAGCCCTGGCTCAAGGGCTTCGAGGTTTCCCCCAGCCGCTCTTGCCGCTTTTGCCTCGGCAGACTGCTTCGTATCCCCTGTCCCCGTTTCCCTACAGCCTCTGTCGCCCGTATTTCAAGTCTAATCTCCTCGCCTGCTCTTTGACACCCGCGGAGTCAAGGCGCGCTTGGCTTTTCCAACTGTGTTTCGCACTCACCCGGACTGGATGGAGCCGCCAGGTCTGGAGCGGTGGATTTTCTGTCTCCGCTTCCCGCTGCCCGAGGCCCCCTGGCGACCCTTTGCTAGACCCCGCCACCTGACAGGCCCCGGCTCCATAAGGCCTCAGGCGTCGTGGTCTCCGAACACCTTTATTTATTTCTAGAATTCTGGAAAACTCTGCATCCGCTCACCCATTTTTAGGACGACACCTACAACTTTTCATCCTGAACTGAAACAGATGTAGAGGACATAAATGTTATCAGAATTTGACATTTGTAGTGGGCCACGTCTGAGATGGCTCCCATGATCCCTTGAGATACATCCTTTTGTATCTCCCCTTGAGTGTGGGCTGACTCCAGCAATAGAACAGGAATAGAGTAAGACGTGATGGGATGTCACTTACAGGGGTAGGCTGCAAAAAGACCGTGGCTTCTGCTGTCCAACCTCATTCTGGGCGGCTGTGAGCTGCGCTGAGGAGAGGCCCAGAGTCAAGGAACTGAGAAAGGCCTCAACACTCAGTAAGAAATCGAGGTGCTTATTTCAAAATTACAAGTATTAGAACATAATTGATCAAAATAATGCAAACATGATGCAAGTTTTGGTAAGTAATCATTAAACATAGTAACAAACTGTTACTTGAAATTCACTTCTTATGAAACCAATGTTTTTTTTCCCTCCTGTATCTGTGGACTAGTACTGCTTATTCATCGAATGGGACTGCGTTCAGCATTTTAATTACACGTAAGCCTTGAAAACTTTGTTTACATAAATAATTATACTAGTTTTGTCATAACCATGTTACTTAATTCTTTGGACCCCTTCTGAGTTACATGCCAAAAATCACATAGCCTTCTGTCACCACATATTTTCAATGGTTTGGCAGCTAACAACTTGACTGGGTCTTCCTTTGGCTTTGGTAATGCAATATTTGGAATCCTCCTGACCTGAAAACAAAATGTCACTAGAACCCCATTACATACCAGTGTTTGGGGGAGGTTCTTTTAATTTAGTGCTTAGGAGGTTTTTACACTCTTAGGGCTGGGGAGAGGTCTTCTTTTAGAAGTGGGAGAAGGGCAAATGTGAAAAAGAGGTGAGAAAGGAAAAGATGCCTCCCATACATGACCCCTTGACATCTGGTATCTTCCTAGGCAGGTAAATTCTTGGGAGAGGACACAGAGCTGTCGAGGTTCCAGAAATCCATTTCCTTCAAGCTGGGGTCATCAAATCTTTTCTGTAAAAGGCCAGACAATGAATATTTTAGACTTTGCCATATGGCCTCTGTCCAGCTGTTTCACTCTGACGTAGGAGCACAAAAGCTGCTGTAGGCAATATATAAACTAAGGGTCACTGGTTCCAGTAAAATATTATTTATGGACACTTATATTTGAATTCCATGTAATTTTTACATGTCCCCAAATATTACTCCTTTTTTGATATTCCCCTTCCCCATTATTTAAAAATGTAAAATTCATCTCAGTCCCTGGGGTGGTAAAAAGCAAGCCAGATTTGGGCTGCAGGCTCTAGTTTGCTAACCACTGCCCCAAAGCTTCCACAGAGGCATGCCCTTCGAAATGTGTATATATAGCCTAGTTTGAACTTGCCACCATGGTTTTCAACACTGGCTACATGTGAGAATCACATGAGATGCTTTATTTATTTATCTTTAACTTTAAATTCAAATTAGTTAACATAGAGTGTATTGTTAGTTTCAGGGGTAAAATTTAGTGATTCATCACTTGTATACAACATCACATGCCTTCCTTAATGCCTATCATCCCGTTACCCCATCCCCTCACCCACCGCCCCTCCAGCAACCCTCTGTTTGTCTCCTATGACTAAGAGTCTTTTATGATTTGGCTCCTTCTTAACTTTCATCTTGTTTTATTTTTTCCTCCCTGCTGTTCGTCAATTTTGTTTCTTAAATTCCATACAAGTGAGATCATATAGTGTTCATCTTTCTCTGACTGATTTCACTCAGCATAATACACTCTAGTTCCATTCATGTTGTTGCAAATGGCAGGATTTCACTATTTTTGATGGCTGAGTAATATTCCATTGTGCATATGAACCACATCTTTATTCATTCATCTGCTGATGGACATCTGGGCTCTTTCCATATTTTGGCTCTTGTGGACATTGCTGCTATAAAAATTGGGATGCATGTGCCCCTTCAAATCACTATGTTTGTATCCCTTGGGTAAATACCCAGAAGTGCAATTGCTGGGTTGTAGGTTAGCTCTATTTTTAACTTTTTGAGGAACCTCCATATTGTTTTCCAGAGTGGTTGCACCAGCTTGCATTCCCACCAACAGTGCAAGACGGTTCCCCTTCCTTCACATACTTGCCAACATTTGTTGTTTCCTGACTTGTTAATTTTAGCCATTCTGATTGGCGTGAATTGACATCTCATTGTGGTTTCGATTTGCATTTCCCTGATGCTGATTGATGTTAGGCATTTTTTCATGTGTCTGTTGGCCATCTGTATGTCTTCTTTGGAGAAATGCCTGTTCATATTTTCTGCCCATTTCTTGACTGGATTTTTAATTTTGGGGGTGTAGACTTTGATAAGTTCTTTATAGATTTTGGATACTAGCCCAATATCTGATATGTCATTTGCGAATATCTTCTCCCATTCCACAGGCTGCCTTTTAGTTTCATTGATTGTTTCGTTTGCTGTGCAGAAGCTTTTTATTTTGATGAAGTCCCAATAGTTCACTTTTGCTTTGGTTTCCCTTGCTACATGAGGTGCTTTAAAAACTGTCAATGTCCGGCTGCACCCTCTCCAATACTAATTTAGTTGGTCTGGGCTGGAATCGAGGCTTTTTTTTTTTTAGTGTTTCCAGGCAGCTTTAATGTTGCAGCCTGACTTGACTCCTATTCTGATTGGCCAAGGCTCTGCCACATCTCTCAGGATGCGATGCTGCTCTGTGCTATTGCTATTGCATTTCAACCAGGGGAAAGCATCACCAGCATAAGATAAAGTGCAATTTGAAAGATTATAAGATGTAGGGGACCTGGCTGACTCAGTCAGAGGAGTGTGGGACTCTTGTTCTTGGGTTCATGAGCTTGAGCCCCACGTTGGGTATAGAGATTATTTAAATAAAATACATATATAAATAAATATGAAAGTTTTTATAAAATGTAAAAAAAAGTGGGTGTCTTCAATTGAATAGAATATTGCCTGCAAGACTGAACCCTCCTTCCAGCAAAGCTCCTGGCTTCCTCACCACTGTGTTCCTCTCACCCTCAAGTGCATTTCAGGGTGTGATGTGTTAAATAATTACTTCCTGAGTGCATCACTGGATTGCTTTGTTCATCTGTTATTTGTTCTCTGCGCTCTTACTTTTCTCTCTTCCCTTCTTCTCTGCCCAGACAGAGCCTCTTTCTGAGGAAGTAGGAGATGCTCAGTAGGCATTTGTGGATTCATTGACTGTGAAAGGAGTGGTAGGGTGTCAGGCAGGAACTGAAAAACTTGGTGATGTCTTTGGTTATGGAAAAAGAGAAGAAGCTCCTGCTTCCCCTCCACCCCTCCACTGGCTGAAACAGAACTTTTTATTACTTTTATGTACAGAAAATTTAACACTGTCCACTCAGCCCAGTCTGGTGGTCATTCTTTAGCCTTTGCATTTCCCAGCTTTCGGTGATACAAGCCATCAGCTTCAGACGTAGGACCATTGCCTCCCTAGTGGCAGCAGATCTCATAAAATCTGTCATTGTAATTGGTCCTGATGGTTTCCACCAGCTTAGCCAGAGCTCCTTTGTCTTCTGAGTTAACCTGAGTGAAGGTGACAGTGGTGCAGTTCTTCCCGTCGACAGAAGCCCTGGCTTGACCTTCCCCTTGATAATGCAGTAGGGAAGCCCCATCTTACGACACAGGGCAGGCAGGAAGACAAGCAGCTTAATGGGATTCACATAATGTGCAATCACTACCAGCTGAGCCTTCTTGTTTTCCACCAAGGTGGTGAGAGTAGTAACCCTTTAAGGCTTTAAGGACAGGTGGCCTCTTAGGGGGGACAACTTCTTTGCTGGTAGCTTTCTACTCAGCTAGGGCCAGCAATCTCTGCTTCTTCTCTTGCTTTGCCTTTGGTATCTGTGGGTCTGCTTAGGCAGCTGAGTAGCTGTTTGGCAGGCCAAGGCCTGAATGAACTGGTTAATCCTGGGAGGCACTTTTAGACGTTTATAGAGAATAGCCCTTTGCCCCTGCAGCTGGATGTAGTGGGGGCATTTGACAAAGTGGGTGAGGTCCCTTTTGGGCTGCATGTCCTGTCTGATGCCAAAATTCTTGAGTCTTTTCTCAAACAGGACACTGACTACCTCCTTGGCCCCTGCTTCTTCACAACATCAGGAATTGGGGCCCCCTTCCTCCCCTTCTTCTTCTTTCCTTTTGGCATCTTGGATGGCTGGAGAAGAGAGAAAACACCCCTGCTGCTATTACTGGTTGATGATGGAATGGAGGGAGAGGTTTTTGCCATGAAGAAGATGAGAGAGTCAGAAGATAAGGAAATAGTCTCTGATTGACTGGTATTTGTCTATTATCTCCCTGTATTTTCTGCAAGTGTATAATCTCAATGAAAGAAGGAGGGCCTGGGAGTCATTTTCTGCCTGTGTCTAGAAAGCACCTATCTCAGAGCAGATGATCAACAAATATATTTTGAATGAATTGTTGAATAAATGTGTTCGCTGAGGTTTAATAAGTCTGAGAGAGATTTTTGTGTGCAAGAAAATTATTTATAATATTGGTGTCTCAATTATTACTCACTTAAACTGAGTTATGAAATTTAAGTCCCAATTTTTCCTCAAGCTTTTAAATTAAACTTGGAAAACTTGCTAGTACATGTATTAATTTAATAATGTTCCTTTAAAATAAGAACTATCACTTTTACTTGTTCTTTGATTCATGTGCAGTTAACTCATAAATTTAAGCTTAAATTGCCTTTAAACATTTAACAGTACTCAAAAGTTGATTAATTATATTTCCTTAGATATTTCAAACCATATTACAAATTTTATGTGTCTGCTTCTCTTAAACATTTCTAATGCTAACTAAGTAGACTTATAAATTTGACAAACAAAGCATTTCTAAGCATTTAAGCAACACTTGCAAATCTCATTGTTAACAAACTCTAAGAGGTTATTGCAGTAATGGTTCGTATCCTGATTTCTTCATACCTTCTTGAGTAATCCTCTCTCACTCTTACTCTGAGCATGGTCATTGGAATTGCTTTGACCAGTGCGACAATAGCATAAGTAACACACTGTGTTTTGCTCTCTCCTGCTGTGTTTGGAATCTTAGACTCCCACGTAAGGAAGTCCGGGCTAATCTAGTGGAGGATGAGAGACCATATGGAGTAACCTTTCAACCACCTGACCTTGACCATTCAGCCTGACCATTAGCATAGCTGGAACCAGACCAGACCAGAAGAGCTGTTCAACTGACCCACAGAATGAAGAGAAATAATAAGAGATAATTTTAGTCACTAAGTTTGGGTGTTTCTTAGTGTTGCAAAAGCAAACTGATATTTAAACTGAAATCCTTCTTATTTGTAATAGGCCTTTTCAGGTCAGAGTTTTCCCACTGAAACTGGGACTGTGCTCACTTTCTGACAGAATCTCTTTCATAGCTTCTGTACTCCTGATTTGAGTTGATGAGGTAATGAACCCCGCATCCAGATTGTAGCTAATTACTCTACTGCTGGATTGGATTCCACACCCTTCTAATATTTCTTTCCTTTATTAACTCTCACTTTGAAGTCATTTGTAGGTATCTCTCCTATGATCATTAGGGTCAGTTACCCTTCTAACTATAAAGTTTGAGCTTTTTATTTATTTTATTAAATTAAAAAAATTTTAAGTATTCTCTACACCCAACATGGGGTTCAAACTCACAACCCTGAAGTCAAGAGTTGTGTGCTCCACTGACCGAAACAGCCAGACACTCCAAGTTTGATATTTTTATTTTATTTTTTTTTTAAAGATTTTTATCCATTTGTTTGACAGAGAGAGAGAGACAGGGAGAGAGGGAACACAAGCAGGGGTGGAGGGAGAGGGAGAAGGAGAAGCAGGTTTTCTGCTGAGCAAGGAGCCTGATGTGGGGCTCCATCCCAGGACCCTGGGATCATGACCTGAGCCCAAGGCAGACACTTAATGACTGAGCCACCCAGGCACCCAAGTTTGATCTTTTTAAACAAATAAATGCATTTAACAATTTCTTGACATAATAAGCAATGTCAGTGCAATACAATTAATATTAATGCCAAGGTGATAAGAAAGAGAATAACACAACCATCACTATAAAGGTCATTTTCATGAGTTGAAATTTTCTCCTAGGGCACTTCCTGTTTTTCTCCTTCTGGAGTATCATTATAGGTTTATGATTTTTCTCAGATTTGTTCCAATGAAATGTAATGATTATTTCCTTTTTATTCAAACTGTAGTATCTCAGCCAACGAAAGAGCCTTTAAACTTGCTCTTGTCTCCTCAGTGTTGCCCCAAATGATCTGAAGCATCTCATTACCTGGAAATAAAGTATTTTACACCACAAAGATGGAATCAGCTACTTTTCACCAAACGTTGGTTGTTTCAGTGATATATTAGAGACCCCATTCAGGGACTGTGGTCCAGAAACAGATAGTCCTTCTTCTGAAATTTGGTCAGAAGGGCCATAGTAGCCTGACATTTTTTTCTAAAAAGATTTTATTTATTTGAGACAGAGAGAGAGAGAGAGAGTGTGAGTGTGGTGGTGGGGTGGAGGGAGAGAGGGATAGGGAGAAGCAGACTCCCCATTGAGAAGGGACCTTGATGCAATGTGGGACTCCATCCCAGGATCATGACCTGAACTGACGGCAGACGCTTAACTGACTGAGGCACCAGTTGCCCAATAGTAGCTCGACATTTTATCTCAATGCCTGTGTCATTTCCCTCATTTCATCTCATCAAACAGGCATTTTATCATCTCACATCAACACAAGAAGAAGAAGAGTGAGTACAATAAATATTTTCAAAACTTTTATTACAGCATATTGTTGTAATTGTTCTATTTTTATTTAGCTATTGTTATTAATCTCTTACTGTAACTAGTTTATAAATTAAACTTTATCATAAGTATGTAGAGGAAAAAATAGATACATAGGGTTTGGTACTATCCTTGGTTTCAGGCATCCACTGGGGGTCTTGGAATATATCCCTGTGGATAAGGGGGAGACTATTATACTTTTTAAAAGTAGGAGTTCATAATGATGTCTTCAATACAATTTCCACTTTACCTAATCTTTAACTGTTGTTATGACATTAAAATTTTTTATTTGCAACATATATTTTTAAATTCAATACAGCATTTCCAACTAAATTTAGCAGAAGAGTTCTAAGTTGTTGAGCATATTGGTCACATTTTATGGAGCAGATTGAAAGATAGAGAAATACTACTTAAGCAGAGAGTTCCATCAAATTCTATAAATTATTAGCTTTGCTTTCTGCGAGGCAGAAACAGATGTACTGGGATTTCTTGCCTTTATCACTTACCTTCTAGGCAGAGGAACTTCCCAGAATCCCAATCACCAGAATATACCTGCGGGATGTCAGCACCATTCTTCTCAGACACATGTTCTTAGCAAGGATGGAAATTGCTGCTTTTCCTCTATTTCTAAGACAGATTCAAATTAGAACAAGAAAGAGTTATTACAAAAAAATTGTTTTTTAAAGGCATTCAGTCCAGGGATTGTTAAGCTAAAGTCCATGGATAAGTTCTAGGAAGTTTATAAACACTCAGAAATAATTTGCAAAATGTTTATTTGTTTATGTCTCTTTCCCTGGGAAGAGAATTCATGAATTTCATCTGATTCTTAAGGGAATCTTAGTATTAACAAAACAAAAATAAAACCACCACAAGCACAACAACTAAACCACAACATTGATTTAGTCTAATAATCTTTTCCCTTAGCGGTAAGTAAACTGACCAAGTGAATCACTGGTCTGAAATCACAGTTTGTGACAGAGCCTAGGACAGAGGGAACCAGGTGGTAAGCTTGGTAAAGAAGTTAGAAGTTCTGAACACCTCGATGAGGGTTCTTTCTCTTACATGAAGCCAGAGCAGGGAATCATTACATCTGAGGATAATTGTTTAAATTTTATTTTAAAAAGGGAGCATTGAGATTTGAAGAAAGAGAGGGAAGGGATATAAATGATGGAACAGCAATAATTCTGGGGGAAATTGCACAAGATGAGTCAAAAGAATCAGAGGCTTAGAAGTCATTGTCATTTACGAGCGACAGAAAGATGTGATGAGAGGTATAGAATTTTGTGTAAGTGCTTGTCAATAACATGGGTAGAGAATAGTGGTCATTGTAAAGGAAGTAAAATATAAAAAAGTTTGCAGAATATTTCTCATTCTGAATCCACGTAGGCTTCTTTCTGGGGATTGACAAGTTGATTCTAAAATTTATATGGAAACTCCAAGGACCCAGAATATCCAAAGCAGTCTTGGGAAAGAATAAACTTGGGAAACTTATACTCTTGGACTTCAAGACATTTTCCAAAGCTACAGCAATCGAAACTGTTGGTTGGTGCTGGCATAAGGACTAAGAAATAAGTCAATGGGACATAGAGATTCCAGAAATCATGCACACTTACATGGCCATTTGATTTTTGACAAGATGCCAAAGCAATTAAATGGGGAAAGGAGTCTTTTTTTTTTTTTAAAGATTTTATTTATTTGACAGACAGAGATCACAAGTAGGCAGAGAGGCAGGCAGAGAGAGAGGTGGAGGCAGGCTCCCCACTGAGCAGAGAGCCCAATGCGGGACTCGATCCCAGGACCCTGAGATCATGACCTGAGCCGAAGGCAGCGGCCCAACCCACTGAGCCACCCAGGCGCCCGGGAAAGGAGTCTTTTAAGGAATGATACTGAAACAGCTGGGGATCTCTATAGAAAAGAGTGTATTCCCACCCCACTTACACCATACATAAAAATTAATTCAAGAGGGATTGTAGATCTAAACATAACAGCGAAAATTGTACTGCCTCTAGAAAAAAAACAGAAGAGAATGTCTTGGTGACTTGGAAATAGATGAAGGTTTCTTAGGATGCAGAAAATAATAACCACAAAAAATATATGATAAATGAAATATAATGAATATTAAAAACTTCTATTTATTAAACACACTGTTAAGGAAATGAGAAGATATGACATGAACAGGGAAATATATTTTGCAAGACATACATTTGACAAAGAATTGATATTCAGAACATGTAAAGAACTTCTTAATAGTAAAAAGAACTCAATTTTTAAAAATAGGCAAAGCATTTCAATAGACACTTCAAAAACTAAGGTAATAAGCACATGAGAAAGTGCTGACCATCCTTACTCATTAGGGAAATACAGATTAAAGCCACAATGAAAAACCACTATATACCTACCAGAACAGCTAAAGTTGAGCATACTAACAATACCAAATATTGGCAAGGTTAGGTTTAAAAATATTTTGGAAATCATTGTAGTAATTTGTATGTATTGTTTTCTTTTCTTTTCTTTTCTTTTCTTTTCTTTTCTTTCTTTCTTTCTTTCCTTCCTTCTTTCTTTCTTTCTTCTTCTTCTTTTTTTTGGTCTGTGTTCTTTCTTAAGGAATTTGAAATTTGTAGGAGAATGTCGTGTTAGAGAGTCTGACGTAATATACTTGCTATAGTGATTTAAAACCTCTAAGAGAATTTGATATCAAACTTGTGAGTTATTTTGAAATATGTAAAGAGTTGAATCATAATAGATTTGGATAATTTGAAATGTGTTTAAGAATCTGATTGCTGGGGCGCTTGGGTGATTCAGTGGGTTAAGCCTCTGCTTTCAGCTCAGGTCATAATCTCAGGGTCCTGGGATCGAGTCCTGCATCGGGCTCTCTGCTCAGCAGGAAGCCTGCTTCCCCTTCTCTCTCTGCCTGCCTCTCTGCCTACCTGTGATCTCTCTGTCAAATAAATAAATAAAATCTTAAAAAAAAAAAAAGAATCTGATTGCTTTCAGGGAAGCCTGCGTGGCTGAGTCAGTCAAGCATCTGACTCTTAGTTCTGGCTCAGGTCCTGATCTCAGGGTCATGAGATGGAGCCCCAGGTCAGGCTCTGCACTGAGCAGGGAGTCTGCTTGAGATTCTCTCTCTCTTCCTCTCCCTCTGCCCCTCCTCCTTGCTCACAATCTCTCTCTCTCTCTCAAATAAATAAATAAATAAATATATAAATAAATATATAAATCTATCTTGAAAAAAAAAGAGTCTGATTACTTTTGTAATGTGTTTAGATTTTAGATAATTTGATTTATGGAATCTTTAAGACTTACCAAGGTCTAGGAAAGGAGTTTAAGTGCTTTGGATGGTTCGGTTGGAAAGAAATGTAAGTCTGTTTTTTTAGGAGTTTGATGAGCGTAGGTACTGTTTTCATGGCTGGAGTTCAAGATGCCTAGAAAACCCAGGTATCCAAGCTTGTGAATATTATTTTCCCAAGACATAGATTTTAATTACTCTTGAAGAATTCTGTCCTTAGCTAGCAGAATAAAAATTTAAGAGAATATGCCATTACCTAATCAAATTGATTTCCAGAGTGGGGAAAGGTCCTGTCTGTTTGTTGGCATCTTAAAGATTTTATGATGAAATAGATTTTTAAGAAAGTTTTGAGATGTGAGAGAGTGGGCAGGACAGAAGGACATTTTAGCACAGGAAACACTGAAAGGAAAGGCATAGAGTTTTTCCAGGGAGTGCAAGCAATCAAATGTGACTGGATCATGTAGGGGTTATAGTGGGAGAGTCGGGCTGCTTCAGTCAGTGCAAGAAGCCATTGGGAGTGCTGTGCAGTGAGTGCCTCTGTCTGAACTTTGGCTCCACTGACTCATCTGACAGTGCCATAGAAGGTGGGCTGGAGCGGCAAGGCCTGAGTGCTGGAAGACCTGCCCAGTCCTTCGTCTGCTTTTTTGTTCATCCATCCATCCTTGCATCCATGCATCCATCCAATCTTTCATTTAGTTGAGATTTCTTTTTTTTAATTTTAAAATATTTTATTTATTTATTTGACAGAGAAAGACACAGCAAGAGAGGGATCACAGGCAGGGGGAGTGGGAGAGCGAAAGGGAGAAGCAGGCTTCTAGCTGAGCAGGGAGCCCGATGCGGGATCATGACCTGAGCCTAAGGCAGACATTTAACGACTGAGCCACCCAGACACCCCTTAGTTGAGATTTCTTGACCATTACACTGTGCCAGGCTCTGTGTTCAGGGGACCCACAAGTGGAGGGATATAGTCTCTGCCCTCTAGGAACTTCCTCGTATGTAGGGAAGACAGACAATGACTAGATGGCAAGGAGGGCGGTGCCTGCTCTAGCAGCAGCCGTGTGCTCAGAAGGCTGCAGGCTACCAGTTCATGCAGGTGTGGATGGCTCGCTGTGCGGAGAGATGAGGGCCAGTGCCCCAGAGAAGGTGGCTCTGTGTTCATGTCACCCCTGTCCACCTATGAGGTGCTGAACTATCTAACGTGGTGGCAGGGAACAAGGAAAGGAAAAAAATGAAATAAATCACTCTGTTCTGCATTTTATTACAAAAATTCAAACCTAAGAAGCATAGTACTACTAAGCCTGTCCCCCACCTCCAGTTCAATACTTGTTAACGCTCTGTCATATTTGCTTTACCTCTCTCCATGTATATTTAGAGATGTTTGGCAGGTGGAGACATCATGATAGTTGGACCCCAAATTTTTCAGCAGAAACCTCCTCGGAGTAAGGACAGCTCACTGCATCAACGAGATGTCTTTATGACACCTAAGATAGTGAACACTAACTCCTTAATATTCAGATCATGGTTGAATTTCTCCAGTTGTGCCACTAAATGCTTTTACCGAGGATTTTTCAAAATCTTGGTTCATTCAAGTTTCGCATATTGCATGTGGCTGATCTCTTTATATCTGGAACATTTCCCTTGCCTTTTAAAAGATTACATTGAATATTCCACATTAAAAAAATATTTTATTTATTTGAAAGAGAGCACAAGCAGGCAGAATGGCAGGCAGAGGAGGAAGCTGGGGCTCAGTCCCAGGACCTCAGGATCATGTCCTGAGCTGAAAGCAGACTGCTTAACCGGCTGAGTCACGCAGGAGCTGCAGAATATTCCACATTTTTATATTTGCCTTACAACTTCCTTGTAATGTCTCTTAGCATGATATTTATTTATTTACTTATTTTGATTTATTTATTTGAGAAAGAGAGAGAGCACAAGGGTGGGTGGTGGGTGGCAGAGGGAGAGAGAGAAGCAGACTCTTTGATGGGCAGCGAGTCTGACATGGTACTCAATCCTAGGATCCTGGGATCATGACCTGAGCTAAAGACAGACACTTAACAGACAGTCACCAAGGTACCCTGCATGATTTGTTCTATTCCTCACACTTCCTGTAAACTGGAAGTGAGTCCAAAAGGCTTGATTTTATTCAGGTTAAATCTTTTTGGTCAGAATAACCCCCAGGCAATGCTGTATATTTTATATGACACTGCATTGGGAAACCCAATAAGGTCAGGTTGTTCCCACTATTATTTACTTTATTTTTTAACTTTTATTTACTTTTTCATTGCTTTATTAAGGCAGTCACAGACCATACAATCCCCTATCTAAAATGTACAGTTTGTGCTTCTCCGTCGTCCCTGGGCTGCATAACTGTTCCTATTACCAATGCTAAGCGTGGCCACCTGGTTGAAGTGGTGATATTCAGGAAAGAGAGACATCTGAATTTACAAAGATTTCTTGAGCTCTGTGAGTCAAACTCCACATGGAGCACTAGACTCCGGAAGGCCAACTGACTGAGAGTTCAAGGGGTTCCCCGTGACCTTGGAGAATACAGACGCGGGGTGGGTTGTGGGGACAGAAGTCAGATCCCAAGAAGAATGTGGGTGCTGGTGCTGTGGAGCTCCCACAGGGCAGACTTAATTTACGAGGTCTTAAAATCACAGGAAAGCAAAGACTTGGGAGGTGGCTTGAAGGGGTACATGCTGAGTGGAACTTGGGGTGGCTGCCACCCCTTTCCTCCACCTGCCATAGACCTGTGTGTCTGTACTCTCTGGCCCACTGCTCATCGACTGTAGTTCCAGGTTTGTATAGAGCAGCTATACAAACAGACAAGTTCAGGAAATCCAAAGGCTGGGTAGGAGCAGATGGGACTGTAAATGGAGTTTGCCGAGTGCAGACCAAGTGCCAGGCCGGGGCCTGGCTTCCCCCAGCTGTGTCATTTAATCCTTATAGCACCCTGTGAGGTGGGCATGTCATAGAAGAGCTAACAAGTGGGGAGAGATTACTAATTTTTTGCTTTCTTTTTTAAAAGAGAGAGAGAGCATATGAGAATGGGGTCAGGTAAGGGACAGATGGGGAGAGAGAGAGATAGAGAGAGAAAGAATCACAAGCAGGGTCCATGCTGAGGAGCCAGACCTAGGGCTCCACCTCACAGCCCTGAGATCATGAGATGAGCCGAAATCAAGAATCAGACACTTCACCGACTGAGCCATCCAGGTGTCTTGAGAAATTGCTAATCTACCAAAGGGCACATAGCAGGGTTTTGGGGGGCACATGAATTGAGTATATCAGTTTTGAAGCATGCTCTCCATGCTTCACTGCCTCCTGGGGCCTTGAGTCCTTGAGTCCTCCTGTCTCCCAGCCTCCCAGCCCAATGGTCTCCCCTTTTCTACCCAGTCTGAACTCCAAGGCGGTCTCTAGGACTCTGAGCACTGAGCCAGGCATCTCTACGGAGCTGGGTTGGGGACCTCGACAGCGAGCATTGGATTCACCCGGGGTCATGGTTGCACAATGCCCAGTTCCAGGAAACACTATCAGTACTAGAATCTCGGTGAACGGCGCCCCCTGATGTTGTGCAGTGCACAGCATAAGAACCTGTAAGCGAGGTCCCAGCTAAGGTTTCTCCATCCCACCCTTCCTCCCATTCTTCCTTTTTCTGTTTCCTTTTTTCGTGAGGAAACAGCAAGGACACGTGTGAGATCAAGGTTACAGTCGGTGTGATTAGACCCGGCGACCTGGTGCCTCCTTGTTCCCGGTGGAGTCACACCTGAAGTTCATTATTCTCAGCAGTCAACAGAGAATGAGGAATCTTCCAGGCTAGGGGTGGGAGGAACATAGGCCTGCTTCCTATAATGTTTTTAGGCTACCAAACCCCGAGAACCCAGAACCTCCTGTTTTGTACAAATCCCAGGTGAGTTCATGTGTGGGGGCTGGGATGGCCTAGCCATCCTTCTGCTCTCCAGAAGGTGGGAACGTGAGATGCGTTTTGCCCCATCCACAGTTGATCAGGGGATGGCTGTTTGCTTGGCAGTTTCCTTGCAGGAACCTGAGCATGACTTTTTCTGTTTCTGTGCATTTCTTGGAGTGTTCCTCCTCAGCCCTCATGGAGGGGGACTCCCAAGGGCATGCCCTTATGGGTCCCGAGCCACCTGTGAAAATCGACGCCCACCTCAGGACACTTTGGCAGGAGCACCAGGAGCAGCACAGGCCCGGGCGTGATCTTCTACCTCCCTCCCTAGCATTTGGTCTTCTGGAGCCATAGTTGGTAGTGGCCGCTAAGGGTTCACAGACCGCTCCCCCTGCAGCAATTGTATGATTTTTTTTTCAACCTCATATTGTCCTTGACCTTTCTCAGCCACTTGTTGTACATTCTCTTGGTTCTCTGAAATTACCTGATTCCACCTATTCTTGGGTCAGATATTAGTTGGATGTTAGTTCAGCTGGGGCAGAGACATCCAGAAGAATGCTGACTTAGACACTGTATTTCTGTTGCCTATAGAGGTTCAAACGGGTATGGAGACTCTGTTTCGGAAGTCTTCAGGAGGCCAGACTCCTTCTATGCTTCTGTTCCTGGGGGAAGGCCCTTCTCTGCATCTGTGGACAGCATTTCAGCAAGTGAGAATGGGGAAAAGGAGAGGGAAGGAGGTTCCGGAAGTTGCCACCTCCCCTGCTCACATCCCATTGACCGGAGTGTTTCTGACAGCAGGAGAGGTTGGGAAATGCAGTCTTATTAAGGGAAGCTGTGTACCCAGCTCACAATTCTAGTCCTATGAGAGAAGAGTGGGACGGCAGTGCCTGCCACACATGGGCTGGGCTCTCAGGACCTCTGGTTCCATAGGACAAGGCTGCGGGAAGTGGTGAAGCAATCCTCCCACCTGCTCCTGATTGTCTGCAGGAGTTTCCTCCTATCACGTGCTGCTGTATGGCCGGAGTTCAGACTGGCCCAAACCCATGCTACAGGGAAGGTGACTCTGAGATTATGGTATGCTTGTCTTCTGTCCAGAGTCCACCATTCCCTTAGACAGGGCAGTGGACCCTAGCCTCACAGATCCCATAGGCACTGCTGCTGGAGCAGCGTCTCCATCCGTCCCTGCACCCACCCCTCCACTCTGAGTCAGAGGTTGAGTTGAGGATGCTCCCTTCTTCCTGTTGATGGTTCTTGTATGTTCCTGTTTTGATAGGAAGCATGTCCTCTGGTTAGATTGTGGGTGTGGTGTGTATTTGCTCCTCTGGCGGTCTGTGCCATCTTTTATTTACTTCCCTTGCCTCCTATAGATGCTATGATGGAGAGAAAGTCTGGACTGTGTCCTGAAGGAGTGTCAGCCTCACTCATCAAGCCAAGGGCAGTGACGTAAGTTCCTTCGTCAGAGTAATAGCTGCGGTTCTCCCGCATGCCAGCACTTGGTTGTTGGCAAGGACCCTCATCGTGCAGCAGCAGCTGCCATTCAAACATGCCATGCCATGATTATGGTCGCTTCTGGTTCAGGTACATTGCTTGTATATATACCACACCGTTCTAGTACGATGGGCTCACACCTGCTATGTAGCTATCAGACTGGTGCATTATTCATGGGTCAGATGAAGACCTATTTGGGTCCTGACCTTGAGGGAGCATCACAAGGAGAAGAACAGCAGTCAAGATGCATCCTCACGCTGTCACGGCTTCATCTTTCGATGCTGGATCATGATCTCATGCCCAGAGCAGCATAGCAACATGCCTTCAGTGTCCAGATGCCTTATGAACTATAAGTTCTCCAGGTGATATGATCTGCCTGCGTATTTCGGGGGCTCAGTGGTGTCCTTGTTAGATAGGTGCAGACCTGCTCTTAAATAGGAAGTATCAGTTTGCTCTTTGGTTTCCCCACAGCTCCTACCAGACAAGGAATTCCCCTTGATGATCTTGAGGGAAATGCAAGGAATGGGGAGTTTTCAGCCCAACTCTAGCAAAAGGGACTGTTCAGTAGTGAAACTGATGATGAGCAGGAGGTAATGGAGACTGGGTCAAACCCAACACCTGCAGCCAGTGCAACAACATATATTTTATGAAAAAGAGAAAGCTGAGAGGGGTCCCTCTGCAACCCAAGGGCCCCCTGCAAGACTTGCAAAAGCTCAGAGATGAGTCTTCTTGGCTCCTGAGCACTCTGGCATCCCCGTTGTGACAGCCTTGGAATTTCTGTAGCTATTTGGGTTATGACCTCCTCCTGGCTGCTGTTTCAGAAACCACGGGGCTTATTGTCTGGGCTCTCCATTTGTGAGAGTACACACTCCTATCATAGTCCTAGGTCTTGATCACCTCGTTTATTTCTGGGGCAATGTGTGGCATGATTTTATTTAATTCAAGCTAAGGCGGTGTGGAATACATCATCTTAAACACCTCTCTTCGCCCAAGTGGGTTATTACTTAATTACTTACTTACTCAGCTCCTTCAGGCCCTAGGGGTGCCACAGAGAAAAGAACCAAGTCCTAATGTAAACCAGTGTCACAAACCTCTTGTTCCTTTTTGTCTTTGATGAGGTGGTTTGAAGGGTGTTAACCACTTCTGATGGGTGGGGCCACCAAGGGTTTCCAGGGCAGTTTCTGCACTGCACACAGGGTGGGCCTCTGTACCTCCCTCGGTTTCCAACACTGTTCAGCTCTGTCTCTTTCAACTGCTCTGCTTCTGTGGCAGTGACTCCTTGCTTTGCTCAGACTCATGCACTCTGACCCTGAAAGGAGGGAGTGAGGGGGTGTCCTGATGTCCTTACTCTGATCAAAGACCTGTTCCTGAGATGATGGATGTCACCTGGAACACCTGAATTCTCATCCATGGAGCTCAGGGGACATTGTTTCCAAACTCAGCCCACTTTATGAGTACCTTGACGTGGACTTCCCATCTCCTGGCTGTCCTGGGGCTAGGGCCTTACCCCTAGCAGCACACACATCTCTGTGCTTTTGCTAGTGTTGTTGGGGGCCCTTGGGTTGCAGAGGGACCCCTCTCAGCTTTCTCTTTTTCATAAAAAACATGTTGTTGCATTGGCTGCAGGTGTTGGGTTTGACTCAGTCTCCATTTCCTCCTACTCATCATCAGTTTCACTACTGAACAGGCCCTTTTGCTAGAGTTGGGCTGAAAACTCCCCATTCCTTGCATTTCCCTCGTAAATTCCTTCCAAGCTCACCTGTCCCTCCTTCCCTCATTGTCAGCACCAGATGTGTCAAAGCTGGGTAGGTGGCATCTGGTTAAAGATTGGCTTTAGAGAGGGCGGGGCCGTTCCACGGGAAAAATCCCTTTTAAATTGAGAGGCCATGGGCTCCAGAAGCTGCCTTCAGCTCCCAGCCCTGGGCTTGCAGGTTGTCCCGATGCACAGAGAGTGCTACTTGCAATTAGTTCACCCGGGCCAGGGATGCTAGCCAACTGACCGATTCATGGTAGCCTCACCCCGAATGTGAAGAGTACCCACGTTGAGAGCCCTGCACCTCGCTCTGCTCCTGCTCTGAATCAGCAAGCAGCACCCAGGAAAGACTGACTTGAACCGCAGCCCCTCCCTGCCCCTGAAAATCCAGCTCATCTAAGACTTGGGGTCTAGTCCAGCCCACAGTGGCACATCCCTACAGAGCCCACAGCTGAGGGCCTGAAAAGGTAACATGGTGTGGGACCTTTTGCTCACCTTGAACTTACCTTGTTTGTGTCTTGAACCACAGGTCTTTCAGACAAAATCCTGCCAATATCTGCTGCATGGGATCTGCTGGCCACTTACAGTGTTCTTCCTCTGTTCTTTTGCTGCTATTCTGCACCACCCACTTTCACACCCAGACAGGATATTAGTGTAAAGTGAATAGTAGATCATGACACTTCTCTACTCAAAATATTTTGATGACTTTCTATTATTCTTTTTTAAAGATTTTATTCTTTTTAAAATATTTTTTAAAGATTTTATTTAAATTTTATTTGACAGAGATCACAAGTGGAGGCAGGCAGAGAGGGGGAAGCTGGCTCCCTGCTGAGCAGAGGGCCCAACGTGGGGCTTGATCCCAGGACCTTGAGATCATGACCTGAGCCGAAGGTAGAGGCTTTACCCACTGAGCCACCCAGGCACCCCAATGACTTCCTATTCTTTTTAGGATAAATCCAAACTTTTGCCAGGCTCCCAAGGGCCTTCATTGTATCTTCTGCTCTTACCTGGCTCTCTAGCCTCATTGTCTACCAAGCCTACCTTCTTCTCTGACTCAGATGCCTCTGGGTTACTGCCTAAGCTGCTCTGCCTGTCCACACTTGTCTGCTACCCACACCCTTGTACCATTTTTCAGATCTCAAGTGCAAAGTGATACCATCCAGAAAGCCTTTATTAGAAGATTAGGCGGGGTACCTAGCCCATGGGCTCACATTCTTTCTGTCCTAATAGCTGTCTCCCCATGTTGAAATCTCCTTAGTTATCTCTCTCTCTCTTCAAGCTTCAAGGAGGTGGCCGAACATGTAGATGGTCTTATTTATTATTGTAGTCCCAGCATCTAGCACAGCATCTGGCACATAGTAGATGCTTAATAAATACTAGTTGACTTAACTAATTATCTTTTAAAAACCATTTTTGATATTTGAATACCTATGTTTATAGCAGTATTATTCACAAAAACCAAAAGGTAGAACAACCCCACTGTTCACTGATGGTTGAATGGATAAGTAAAACGTGTATAGCCATACAATGGAATATTATTCAGCCTTAAGAAAAGAAAGAAATTCTGACACATACTACAACATGGATGAACCTTAAGGACATTATGCTAAGTGAAGTAAGCCAGGAACAAAAGGACAAATACAGTATGATTCTCTTATATGAGGTCCCTAGAGTCATCAAATTTATAGAGACAAAAAGTAGAATGGTAGTTGCCAAGGACTCAGGGGAAGAGGAAAGGGGAGTTAGTGTCAAATGGATACCGAGTTTCAGTCTGGGAAGATAAAAAAGTTCTGGAGATGGATGGTGGTGATGGTTTTATAAATAGCATGTAAATGTATTTAATGACATTAAACTGCACGCTTAAAAATGGTTAAGATGGTACATTTTATGTTATGTGTATTTTGCTACAGTAAAAAAACTATGCTAAAAATCACTTTTATAAAACTTCAAATGAGAAAAATAAAACCTCCAGGTAATGTTGGAGAGAGAGTGAGAAAGAGAGAATGAATTAGGGGCTCATGCTGGGGAACTGTGGTCAAGATTCAGGAACCCCTAGTGGGCAGACCAGGTTTACAGCCCTCGTAAAGTGTCCTTGCATAGCCAGCCTCATGGTCTCTGGATGTGCCTCAAGTTACCCTCTGGCCTGCTCAAGACTGCTGCTGCTCATTTCTTTGTTCATTTCAGCTGAGACGATTGACATGAACACTTGAGGTTTTATATACCACTGTCCTTAGAGTCTATTCCACAAGGCAGGGGACCTTAAAAGATGTTTCTTTGCAACTTTGAGAATAAAACATTATTCAAGCACTCAGTGGCAGATTGTTCTCCAAAGATGACCACAACTGTATCTCCCATCTTGCATTCTTTCTGCAATGACACCCTCTTGTCAGGAGGGGCGTCTATTTCTGTGTCCTTGAATCCAAGATGGCAGAAGATGACATTGTGTGGTTCTGAGGCTAGCCTCTAAGATGCAGTGTTGTTTCTGCTTTTTTGCTCTCTGGAAGAGCTAACTGCCATGCAATAAAGAAGCTAGAGATAAAATACTGAGTGATGAGGTTGCCAGCATGTGCAGTGAGAGAGGCCATGTTGGGGAGCTGAACATGTGTTAGGTGAGTGAAGCTTCTTGGACTTTCCAGGTCAAGCTTGCCACCATTAGACCACAACTTCATGGACACCACTTTTGGAACAGAAGAACCAGCCAACCAGGCCCTGCCCAGATATATGACCCCAGAATTTTTAGAAATAAATAAGCCATTGCTGTTTTAGGTTACTGAATTTTGAAATGGTTTGATTTGTCTCAAGAGACAACCCAAACCCCATCTTCTACCAAATTAAAAACGAGAACCTATAATTGTATTACAGAGCATTCTATACCTCCACTCAGTTTGTATTCACTGTTAAAAATATTAAAATAAATAAAAAAGAAAGAAATCCACCCACAAATCCACCATGCCAATGCTTTCTCTATTTCCACTTATCTGTACATTGTTCATTAGTTTAAGATAGGCATACATAGCTAAACAATGTTGTGTTTATTGAGCACATAACATTTTGCAGTTTTTCCCTCTCTTAGCATTGCATTTTTCATTCACATATTCAACAAGCATTTACTGAGATCTGCTTTATGTCAGCCACTGAGAATTTAGAGCTAAATTACTACATACTAGTTTTTCCATATTTTAAATAATTTACGTAATAATTCCTGTGAAATTGCTCTTTAAATCAAACCCAAATTAATCCAGGTGTTTCTTTTCTTGTCTATTTATAATTTTAGCTCTGAAGAATTTGTGTTAATTTACAATATGACCTATAGTATCAAACCATAAAATTAAAATTATCAAGGAAGGAAAATAAATATGCCATGAACCTAGTCAAATAGAATTACTGTAATTGAACATGTAGTTCTGAGATTTCAGGCAAGGCAAAAAAAGAACAGTGAAGCAGTCATTCTCATTGCTTGACTTAAAGCAAGCTCATCATTCTTCTAATGGGGACGGAGATCCTGACTTCCCTACCCAGGAGGGGCTGAAGACAGCATAGGTAGAGGAGGGCCAGCCCTCCCAGGAACTTGGCTGGGAGGAAGAGTAGAGAGTGTTGAAGCTAGCTAAGGGAAATGGGATGTTGGTGGGAAGATTCTGTAGAGAGGCAGAAACCGAGGATTCAGGGAAGACAGGGTCTGACTCACGGGTAGGGTCTCTCAGAAGGTCTGGGACTCATGTGGAAAATGAGGGCGTTTCTTGGATGGCAATTTCTTTTTGTTTTTCAATTTAAGTAAGTTTTTTTCAATTTAAATTAGATGAGAGTTTAGGAGAGTGGGGTTGAGGGTTTGAGGAGAATGGGAAAGGTATCAGGTATTCCTTGTTGAATCTGCTGATAGACTACTGAGGATCTGAATCCAGGAACAGACAGAAGGCAAAGGACAGATCATGACACAAATATCACCAGGGCCCTGGCTCCTGACCCCATACAAACTCATCCCTCTACAAGGTAGGGGACTTGATCTGAAGGTTCTTCTACATCTGCTTTTCTGAGAGTCATGATTCGTCGAGGCTGTGAAGATAGGCAGGTGGCAGAACCAATGGGGCAGCTAGCTGGGAGATTCTAAGGAGTGGAGCAGTTGGGGAGGAAGGAGAGGTTTCAACCCGTTGAGCGCCAGGTTTTACATGGGAAAGGACAGAAGAGATGGCTTCAGAGCTGTGGCAGCAGAAGCAGGAACAAACCTCCTGGACAGACAGGCTCCACTCCTCCAGTTGCCTGCGAGTTTAGTCCCTACTCAACACACGTTACTGGAGATTTGATGCTTTAATTTCAGTTGACTGGGATTTGGCTACTAAGTTGTCTCTGAAGGAAGAAAAGCGAAGATATGTGGGCCTGGACACCAACTGCTTTATTTCCTGCAAGAGTTGGCAGGTGAGAGTTCAGGGGCCCACCATGGCCCTCCTCCTTTCTTCCCTGTCACCTCTGGGCCATGCCCTTGTGAAGCAGGTGAAGTCCAAAGTTCAGGCTGCCTGGTTTCTAATCCTGGCAGCTCCATGTGCTTGGCAGTATAATAATCATGGAGGAGTTTCTTAAGCATTCTAAATCTCAGTTTTCTTCTCTGGAAACTGAGAATACTTATCTCATAAAGTTGTTCTAAAGAATAAATGAGATAATGAACCACGTAACTGTCTACTTATAGTAGAGTGTCTAGCAGATAATAAGTGCTCAGAATATGTATCGTTTTCCCATTGTCCCATCTACCCCTTTGGCTCTTTTCCTTGATCACCCACTGCCCTTAGTAGGCTGAACAGGTAGTCCTGCATCCATCAGCTTACTCTGGAGTCTGCCTCTCATGATGCCTGTGTATGGGCTGTTTGAAGGATATTGAATGAATGATGTGACCTGATACTTGGGAGTAATTTAGAAATTTTGCTGAGTCTCAGGCACCTTTGAAGGAGACTTTTCAGCACTAACCGTGACAATTTTTCAATAAAAGTCCTAAGCATCTTAAAATTTTTTATTTATTGATTGAGAGAGAGAAGAGAGTGAGGGAGTGTGGGAGAAGGGCAAAAGGAAAGGGAGAGAGAGAATCCTAAGCAGGCTCTGCCCCCAGTGCAGAGCCTGACACCCTGCTGGATCTCACGTTCCTGAGATCATGGACCTGAGCAGAAATCAAGAGCTGGACACTTAATGGACTGAATCACCCATGTGCCCCCTAAGGCATTTTAAAAACCCTCAGAAAATAAGTGTTGGTAAGGATGTGGGGAGCCTGGAACACTTATGTATTGCTGGTAGGAATGCAGATGGCACAACAGCTGAGATAAGCATTGTGGTCATTCCTCAAAAAAGTTAAACATAGATTTACCATGGTATCCAGGAATTCCGCTTCTCATTATATAGTCGCGAGAAGTGATTGTAGAAACTCAAATGTATTTGTACACCCATCTAGTCGCTTTATACACAACAGCCAAAAAGTGAAATAACACAAATGTCTATCAATGAGTGAATATGAAAACATGTATTTTATCCACACGGTAGAATATTATTCAGCCATCAAAAGGAAGGACAACTTGACACTTGCTACAACATGGATGAAACAAAGAAATTATGCTAAGTGAAATAAGCCAGACACAAAGAATAAATATGGTATGGTTTCTCTTAGAGGAGGTTCCCAGAGTATTCAAACTCATAGGGACAGAAAGTAGAGTGGTAGTTTCCAGGGAGTGGGAGAGGGTGGGGGGCAAAGGGGAGTTACTGTTTTGGGGCAGAGCTTCAGTTTAGGAAGATGAAAGTGTTCTGGGGGTGGATGCAGTGTACATGTGCCTAATGCCACAGAAGCTTATGCTTAAAAATGGTCATAATGGTAGATTTTATGTTAATGTGTATTTCATCACACACACAAAAAAAACACAAAGAAATATGTTAAATACTCATACTCTAAACCTTAAGTTATGATTGATCACTGTCATGTGCAAGAACATATTTAAGAGAGGACAAGCACTGACAATTAACAAAATCAAACTAATAACGATATTTACCACATTTTACTCTTCTGTAATGTATTTAATCCAATGGCACAGGGTTTGCCATATATAGGTTGTCAATAAGTAGCCGGTGTTTTTTTTAATCATTGTTACTGCTATTATTGTTTGTATTATTTATTATTTATGTCATTATTATTTATTATTATTATAATTATTATAAATAATGTATGGTGCTAGGCACCTCTGAAGAGTTGTGGATGGAACAGAATCATGGGCAAGAAAGAAAGGAAATGCGCATACTATTCTTTTCCTCTGTAGTCCTAGAACATCTCCTGGGAAAGATACAAAGTATAGAGATTGCCATAGGGCTTCTAGAACAACCAGACACACCTGAATTGTTAAATTCACCAATTCCTTCCACCCTTCCTTTGTTCATTTATCAAGTTTAATTAGGTCCTTAGATGTAATCATTCATACTGGATGATATGGCTGTTGTACATGTAATAAAGTTTGATTCCTTACCTCCGGAAGCTGATAGTCTAGTAGGAGAGATGGGATATGTAATTGTAGTGCATTTGGGCATGTCCTGAGTGCACAGCCTTTCTCAGAGGCTGAAACATGGAGAGAGGAATAACCACAATATAGGGGTACAAATACTACCCATGTGTAAATATGTGAAACTAACTGCTGGTGGCAGATCTAAACTTGAGCCAGTCAGTCCCTTGGATGTCCTCAGGGTTCTTGGCACCCGCTCCCACGTTCTAACACTGTGTTCTTTCGTTTTTGCCTTTCCTGAGGTGCCGTGGAGAGTTCTCCTGGTCTCGGATTCCGTGATCTGTTGAGGGTCTGAAGAGATGGCTGCAGCAGCAGTAGCTGGACTGATCCCTGTGCTACACTCGGTGGCTGGTGACAAATCCAGCTACTACATTGGGCGGCAGCTGTGGTTTGGCTTCATTGCGGTTTATGGAGTGGTGGTATACGTGGTGCGCATGCCGTGGGCCTCCGTCCATGAAGATTTCTGGTGCCATGGCAACATCACCAATCCTTGTTTGATTGAGTGTTTTGAAAAACGTTTTAGAAGTCCTGTAGTGGGAATTTGGTACTTCTTTTTCTTTATTTTTTTGGCCCTTTTCTTCCTCATGGAATTCTTCTTGGCTCAGATTCGGCACAAGCAGATCAAAGTCAAATTAGTGGAGTCCGTGGCAAGTGAAATGGAGGAAGGCTCCATGGTGGGGATCCAGGAACATGTCCCTTCCCCGAAGAAGTCCATCCTGAACTTCCACCAGGAGAAGATGCTTTTGCTTTTGTACCTTCTTTACTTCCTCCTGCAGGTTGGTGCACAGTGCGTGTTTTCTTTCCTTCTCATGTTCCAACACCTGCCCTTGGTGAGTCAAGCCATCATTCACTGCAGCACCGACAGCTGCCCCGGGCCCTATTTCTGCCTGATCAGGGGTACTATGGAGAAGCGAATGTCCATCTACACCCTCGTCACCTTGTCCTTCATGATCATCCTCTTCTGCTCAGGTTTCTTCATATACAGCATCCATCATTACCTGTTAAAAGGCATTGCCAGTGCAAAGTTTTGGCTTGACTAATTTTGGAAGGTTTTATTGTGAGTCTTTCCTCCCTTGCACTAGGAACTTCGTATTCCTTTAAATATTGTGTCTGGGGCAGGGCTTCCTCCTGCTAACTTTCTTTGCTTTAGTCCTTCATGAAATAAACCTTGGATGTTCTGTTTCCTTCTTCTACAACCAGGCTCAGATTGTCTAACTGTGGAGTGGGTGGTACACACTTGATAACATTTCAGAGTTTTCTCAAATGTGTTATCTAATCTTCTCCTCCCCAGAAGCCTTTGGCATTGAGCTTGCTACTTCATTCTTCCAGTGTCTTCAAATCAGGAAGAGTTGTCATCGTCTAGGAGCTGAGAGTTTTAAAGATTCAGGGGTGACTGGTTCACTTGTACTCTGGCCTCCCCAGTTTAGGTTGTAAATACAGAGAAGGTAGTTCTTCTCCACAGGAAAATTCTCAGCTGGAATGGCAGAGCAGGTTCCCCAAGCTCCTAGATGTGGGCCCAGTCTTACCACCTCACTGAGTCTCCAGTGAGGACTGAATATATCTGGATGAATCCCCCTGGGGAAAGGATGAGAGAATGTGGCTAGGGTAGGAATGAGGTTTTGTGGAAGCAGTGCACTGGGTTTCTCTGTGTCCAGAATCTTGCCTTACTCCAAGACCTGATCTATCTTGAGTTATGTTGAAACCCAGCTCAAGCCTACACATAGGTGACTTACTAACCGTAATTTGGGCTCCCTGCTGAGTCCTGTTGTCTGCAAACACAAGGTGGTTTGACCAGCTATGGCTAAAGCTCTTCACATCGGGAGGGAGGCAAAGATAGGGATCAGAGTGAGTCTGTTATAGAGAACGTATGGCTGATTACCTCATCCTGTGCTAGGCAGTCATCCCTAGAAGTAATTTGAATGACCTGAGGCTTGGGCTCCCTCCAGGTGCTTGGTGTACGATGTAGAACAGGGGGCAGTGCCAAGAGCCCCACCTTTTTGGGTACAGTCTGTCTTATCCAAGCAAGCATGATGTTCCCAAATAATTTAGTTGGATGTAGTTGGAATTTTCCTGAGGCTGACCGTGGCAGACATCTCATGGTGGCCCCCAAAGATTTTCTGCCTCCTGGCATCCATGTCTTTGTATAATCCCTCCTTTATGAATGCAGGTAGAAACTGTGACTTCCTTCTAACCAAAAGATGTTACTCCTGGGATTATGTCATATTATATATTATCCCATTTTAGCAGGTTAGAACAAGACTTTCCCTGGTTGGCTTTGAAGAGGCATGCATGGCAGGGAATTGCAGGCAATCTCTTAGAGCTGAGAGTGGCCCCCAGCTGACTGCCAACAGAAAATAGGGTCTTCAGTCATACAACTGCAAAGAAATTAAATTCTGTCCACAACTTGAATGAAGTGTATTCCTCCCCAGTCCAGCTGGCAGATGAGAATGTAGCCCAGCTTACCTTTAGACTGAGGTTTGGGAAACCATGAGCAGAGGGCCCATGCCTGGGCTTCTAACCCACAGAAACTGTGAGATAATATGTGCAAATTGCTTTAAGCTGCTAAGTTTGTGGAGATTTGTTACATAGCAATAGAAAACTAATGCACTGACTTCAGGGGTCCCACAATGGTACAAGAGCCAAGGGAGGTTGAGTGGTCTCAGCATTAATGCATCTGTGGAGGCTTTTCCTCCATCCTAGGAAGCAATTCTGCTTTGCTTTCTTCCAGCAGGTGTTTCAGGCACAGTTTAAGGGACTCGTATGAGTCTTAGCAGAGAGTGTCAGAGACTGATGTGACTGCTGCTTCTGTCCCCTATCCCTAGCCAGCCCTGGGAAGATTCTCACTGTCCTGAATGATCCATCTTGCTCTGCACTGGACTCAGCAAAGTGAGATCTGAGGTCCCAGCACCTTTTGTTGCACACACAAATAAATATGTGATCTTGCTGGGCTCACACAGCCCCCACCAGGCACAAAGCTTGGCTGTTGGAGCTGCTAGATGCCACCTTCGACACTCATTCCAGGCTGGGCATTTTTGTGCATAAGTGCAGGGGCCTCTGAGGCCCCAGTTTGAAACTTAGCTGGGGGTTGTGGGGAAGCTACATCCTGTGGATAAGGTTTTACCCAGTGCAAGCTTTGAGTTGTGTAGAAGAAGGGTTAACTTTGAGAACTGTGAAAAATTTCAGTGGTGAGTCAGAGCCAAGTGTTGCTGTATACCAGTGCCCTGAACAGTGTTTGGTACATGGTAGGGAACCAGTAAATACTGTATGGACAGGGGCACCTGGGTGGCTCAGTGGGTTAAGCCTCTGCCTTCGTCTCGGGTCATGATCCCAGGGTCCTGGGATCGAGCCCCACATCGGGCTCTCTGCTCAGCAGGGAGCCTGCTTCCCTTCCTCTCTCTCTGCCTGCCTCTCTGCCTACTTGTGATCTCTCTCTGTCAAATTAATAAATAAAAATCTTTAAAAAATACTGTATGGACAAATGGAGAGTATAATCAGGTGCTCTCAGAGAATCTTGATGCTATTTTCAGCGCTTGTGGGTAGTGGTAAAACTTCACAGGCAGGTTTATTGAGAGTCAAAACTCAAAGTCTGGTTTATATCACAGGTAAACCTTGCATATCCCCTTCCCCTGTGCTCATCCTGGTTGCAGGCAATAGTGCCCAGTGGTTGGGTCTGTGCCATTTTATTTCAAAGAATAGATAAAGGCTGTGTCAGAGGCTTCAGGTTAGCCACAAAGAAGGACAGTCTAGACAGTAATAACAGTCAGTCAACCACTATATTTGAGGAAGTATTTATCCAGATGAAGATTGTTTCAGGCAGAAGGTGGTGTATTGGTCAGGGTTCAATCAGGAACAGAAACCACACCCATAATTTGAACAGGGAGAGTTTGGTGCAAAATCTTGGTAACTAGTCAAATAATCGACTACCTAAAGGGATAAAAGAGGACTTTAAGGGATCTGGAAGTAGCAGTTGCAGAATGCAGCTTCTGTCTCCAGGGCTGAGGGAGCATGAACAAGGAGGGAGTGGTATGACTGCTACAGGAACATGGAGCCGGTGGGGATGACAAAACCTACTAGAGCGTGACAAGCTTGGGTCAGAGCTAATCTGTAGAAGTAGAGAGATTTGCCAGAAAGTGCAGGTGGAGCCAGTCCATAGGGCTACTTAGTTGAGTGCTACCAAGTCTCTCACACACAGAGCACCTGCTGCTGCACCAAGTTATAGCACCTTGGAAGCAATTCCCTTCCTTCTACTAGTGCCTTCTAGTGTCCTTCCACTATTACCTATTTTATCTAATGATAAATCTGAACATCAAGCCATCTGGCAGAGGAGAAATGTTTATAGGGTCCAACCCCAGTATCAAAAAGCCAGACAAAGGGAGAGAGAGAGAGAGGCAATACGTTGATACCTGGCACAGTCTACAGTGTGGCAACTCAGCGTCCATGTGTATCCTCCTACCCACATTTGAACTTTCAAACAACAATGAAACAACTCTGTTTCCACAATCTTTAGCTCTCCTTCATACAAGGAAGAAGTGCTCACACTTTCTCCAAAATGGAGACACTCAAAATAGATATTATACCCATTGCTGACTGTATTCAGTACTTTCAAATTCAGCCATAGGTCCACTGAAAATTTTGCTACCTAATGGTTAAATTATCAAGTTAATTTTCAACAACTTGTGCATGTAAGATGAAAAGGGAAAGAATAAAGGAGAGGAAAATTACTACAGTTTACAAATAAATATATACACAAAAAGAAAATGTGTAAAACTAATGCAATTCTTGTGACTGGTCACAAAGTCCTAGTTGATATTTCTCCCTCCTTTACTCAATTTTTTCTTTGTCCTGAGCCAGAAACTTAAGTGGTAGGGTGACCCTACTGGTAGGGTGATCCAAACTGTTATTTCTGAAGTGTCAGACTCTTCAAGAGTCTTGACTTTTTCTTTTGTTTATTATAGTTTTCAATTAACCTTTACTATTGGGCATGGGAAGTATTCTGGGTTCCAGAAATAGTCTTCTTTGTCCCCCACTGTGTGGGGACAACTCAATTTCCCATTGGCAGTTATGATCAATCACTTTAGCCTATAGAGTAACTTTTTTTTCTTGCCCATTGGCTCAGGGTAAGGAGCCCCAAATAGCCAAGAGGCAGTCTCATCTCCCAAATCAATGGGACCACTGTGTCCTTTAAGAGAAGCATTTCCTTATTGGGAAATAACACCTCCAAACCAGAAGAGCTCATGGTTGCTGGGTGAGAAGTGAAAAATTCTGCCAATGTTTTTTTAGGTATAATAGTGAGAGGAGCTTCTCTCACTTCTACCCTTTGATTTAGAGGCTACATATATTCTGGCTGTGTGAGAGATAGCACTATATAATGGTCTCTGGTTCAAAATATATACTGCAGCCTGTTAAAAGCTCGCACTCATCTTTTCAGGGTGTTGCCTCACAATTGGTACTGTAACTGAGTTTTCAGTAAGTTATTCCACTTTTCAATTCAGCCAGCTGCTTCTGGGTGTTGGGGTATTGTGTGATCATATTCAATTCTGTGAGGTATATATCTATCACCCAAGCACCATGAGCCCCCACTGTGATTGGTGGAACATAGCAGTGGTTCAGATTCTTAGGAATTAAAGTCAGTTCAGAGTCTATGTCTACTGATCCCTTAGTAGTCTAGGTATTTCCTTTTCTCAAGTACCCAGCCAGTCTAGTAAATGGCTATAGATATCTTCAGTGTTAGAGGAATGTTTACTGTATATACTCGTTGTCATTCTGCAGAGGTGTCTCCTCTTCAACCAGGGGTCTCTGGATCTGTGAAATGGCTTAGGACTGGAAATTGGATGAGAGGTCATGAATCTCCATTGCAATGACTCAAACCAAATCTTTAACCAACAGAATAGAACAGAATAGAAGTTTTAGGTCCAGGTTGGCAAACTTTTCTGACAAAACCCAGAGTAATAATTTAAACTTTGCGGGCCAAACGGTCTGTCACAACTACTTGACTCTTCTGGTGTAGCAGGAAGGAACCATAGACTACATGTAAAGAAATGGATGTAGTTGTGTTCCAATAAAACCTTATTTATAAAAACAGGTAGAAGGCTGGATTTGGTTCATAGGTTATAGTTGACTCCTGCCATGGATCTAGCAATATTTTAATAGGTGATTTCTTTCATTACTATAGGATCATTTAACCACTACTTGAGATCCCAATTGGCTAAAGCATTCTGATTACCTTTGCTCCTGCAAAAGTAAATGTGTTCACCTTGTCAGGCAGTCATATGCTGCCTCTTGGCGTCTGTTACTCTGAGATTTCATTAATCCTGTTGAAATCAGTGTAGCACCCCCCTGCCATGGCCATATCTAGTCTATAAATGCAGGGAACTATAGAGCTCTGAAAGGATGTAGGTACTCCTTTACTAATTTATTTCTTAAAATCTTAGTGAAGGGATGGTCTTCTGAGGCTTCTCATGGGATATGGTTGAGGGGTTGGGTATACATGTTGCACATGATAAATACGCATCAGCATTCCCATCTTCCTAAGCCTTTGGATTCCTTCCTCCATATCAGGTCATGGAAACTATGGCATTTCACTCTCATTAAGCAGAGGACACTACTGAGTCCAAGAGTCAGCTGATCACCTAATAAGATGTCAGAGACCCTTCTAGATGCCCAATTTAAAATATAAGATCTGGAATCTTTAGTAAATGTATCATATAAATTAATTTGGTCTGATGCAGAGTTATATTCCACCCTCCATGTTCTAACTCCCTTACAATCCACCCCCACTCACATTCCCCAGATTTCTGCCAACATATATATTAGACAAGTGTTTTAATTCACTTAGAGTATAAGCCATTTCCTCCTGGGTCATACTGTGCATCTGAGTCTCTGAAACATGCTGAGATTTGACCCAAGCTGTGGGTCTAGTAGCAACAAGAGGTGATGATAGTGCATCTTGAGAAGGATAAGCATCTCTTTCAAGACATCTGCCCCAGATGAAGTTATCATCGAGTTTTCCAGCAAATGAAAGCTAGTCATTATAGTACTGAACTGCTTCTACTGCAAAAGGATGCTCAAAGTGACTTGGAGATTTTAGAATCTGTTTCACTTGCATCCTACCAGATTTCCCCATTCCAAGTTTCTAGGTCATTATTTCATAGCCAATGTTTTAACTTTCACATAAGAAACTTGTAAAGTTCAATTTTACATTCAACTGATGTTGTAATTCAGCCACCTGTATAGTTAAATTTGTGTTCAAAATTGGTTACATGAAATTAATATTATGTTAGAACTGCCCCTGGAAACTATGTGATTCTCAGATTATAATTCTGAGCTTTTTTTTTCTTCCTGTATGTGCTGCAGTATATTCAGGAAAATCAATTTCACACGACAGTCCTTGTCATTACTACTGCCATAACAATAAGTGCAGAAGTCACTTGGGCTCCCAAGGTATTTGCTTTAATTAACACTTCATCACAGGTGATAATTTAATTAACTGAGATGTCATGGATACCTATCATCTGATTTCCACTAGCAAGGAACTCAGCACTGCCCTCAGATGCAAACATATGACCGAACTCATTCTCAAATCCTGTCTCTGAGAGCCTGTCTCCCCAGACCACTCCATATCAATTCTATATCAGGGTCCAATCAGGAGACAGACTCCATGCTAGTAATTTGAATAGGAAAAATTTAATATAAAGAATCATAGTTCATAAACGAGGTTAACTACCAAACTAGAAGGAAAAAAAGCTATTTCTAGTGCCGGGGGAGAGTAATTTAAGGAGGAACAAAGAACTTAGAACGCTCCTGACCACTCACTTCAAGGATGATTCAGACCTACTTGGTGAGGCATGGCTGCCTCACAGTGTGCCAGTGCTAAGGAAACTTGCCAGAAGACATGGGCCAGAACTGGTCCAAAAACATGGGCTGTTGGATGCTGGAGAAACTTGCTAGAGAGCATTAGCAGGCTAGAGCTTGTCTGGAAGGGCTACTGAGATGACCAGTACCACATCTCCTACAGACTGCTCCACTATGTGCCTAAAAACGACACACTAAATTGTGAAAGGAAATCCTTTCATTTTGCAATGGCCTTACCATGTCCTTTCAGTGCCCTCTATTGACGAAGACTGTACTGACATTGAGCCAGCTGGCAAAGGACAATGGCAAAGGAGAAATGTTTGTAAGGTTGAGTTCCAGTATCACAGAACAGAATAAGTTGATAACTGGAAAAGGGATGAATAGATTTTGTGTGTTTAATGGACAACAAGAAGGTCAGTATACCTGAAAGTGAGCAAGTGGGACAGAGACAATGCTGGGAAATGAGGTCTGAGAAGCAGAGAGGTAGATGAAGTCAGATGTTTTAGGCTTTATAGACCATGGTAAAGTCTTTGGATTTTAATCCAAGTGTGATGAGAAAGCACTGGACAGTTGAGAGCAGTGACATGATGTAATCTGATTTATTCAAAAAGGTCAGTTTGTGGATACTTGACTTGAGGCACGAGAGTGGAGGTAAAGGAGGTCTGTCTACCCGGTGCCAGCTAATCCATACGCCATCGTCTGTCTCTAGGCTACACTCTCTTCTGGGTTCTAGCCAGGGTGACCAAATATCTTGGTTGGACTGGGACAACTGAGGGACCAGGACCCTTTACTCTCAAAAGTCCTAATTTTAGACAACATACTACAGGGCCACCCTAGTTCTGAGATATCTCAAATTCTCTCCTTGCCTGAAAACAAACCTGACACTTCGAGATTGTTAAGTGGAATTTCTAAGGGTGCCTGCCACTCAACTGCTATGTTTGGAGAATGCCTGAAGTACAAGCAATTGCACAAGACCCTCTCCCCAAACACCCAGGAATCTTCTCTTCCTTGCTCTTCCTTCATACTATCAGGTCCCAGCCCATTAGTCTACTCTTGGATGTCGAGTGCTGGCATTCCTCTAACTTAAGATGCTCTAGAGAGGACTTGGGAGAGTCTCATTGCCAATAGATTGACTTTGAGGACCACCATACCCTCAACGAAATTTTAAGAAGTCTTTCCAGTTTCTTAAAAAGATGTTTAAGATGAAAGTCACGTGCACGAGGTCAAGCCATCTTTCATTTCTCGCTGGACCTTCAAACGGAAGCCAGATCACCTGCTTTATCTGACCTCATCGCTTCCCTAGTCAAATAAGAATTCCTGCGTGGGTGAAGTAGAAACTTGCCTCATTATGCCTCTGGTTCTTTTGCCTAAATCATTATGCTCTTGCACATTTTGTCATACTTTCTCTTCCCTTCTCTGCTCTTTCTCCTCAGGACTGACAACCATTGCTCCCATTTCCCATTAAAAACTGCTCGCAAATCTTTTACTTAGACCCTCAGACCTTTGGTTTCCTCTGGGATGTAATGGAGTGAAAGAAGCTTAAAAAGTCTCCTCTCCCAGGGAACTTGAATTTTAATAGATATCAGTCTGATACCAGTGGTTTGCAGTATTTGGTCTAAATAAGAACAACTTGGAGAGTCTGCTAAAATGCATATTGATGGGCACCAACCGCCAAGTACCTGATTTGATAGTTTTGGGTTAAGACCAAGTTTGGGGTAAAACAAGAATCTGTGTTTTAATAAGCATTCCAAGTGATTCTGCTGGGCGGATCAGAAACTATGCTTTGATAATAATTCCCAAAGTTAAAGAGAGGAGACACTAATATTAGAACTGCATGTGTCAGTTGTGAGAGAAGGTTTTTGTTTTTTTGTTTTTTTAAGATTTTATTTATTTATTTGACAGAGAGAGATCACAAGTAGACAGAGCAGCAGGCAGAGAGAAGGTGGGAAACAGGCTCCCCGCCAAGCAGAGAGCCCGATGCGGGGCTTGATCCCAGGTCCCCGAGATCATGACCTGAGCCGAAGCCAGAGGTTTAACCCACTGAGCCACCCAGGTGCCACAAGAGGAGAAGGTTTTATTGAGTATCGGGAACTATGCCACACAGAAAATTACATACAAATATCTTAACTCTATTTTCTGATTCTATAATTGTGTCACATCATTGAAATACCTGGGCTAAATGGTCAACCTATTTGAGGAGAAATTTTGATGTTATTTAAACTGCTCAAGAGTGCTAAATTCTGCCCTGTCTCTCCTTTGTGGGATTTCCCCAGAAACTATATATATTGGATTGTAGCCAATTAGAAAATGCATGTTACTCTTTTATTAGATGGAATAATGTCTAATCACGTACAACATAGTGCTCTGTGAAGGTTGGATTGAAGCCCATCATTTTGGCTCATGGTAAATTCAGGGTCTTCTTGCCCCCACCCCCCACTTTCTACAGCCTAATTCTTGGGGTAATATATCCATACACGCTGTGAAGAGCAAGATACTGAGACACTGCTGAACCCACTTACCTGGCAAGCCATATGGAAACAAGGAAAGAGAAAGATTATAAAGAAATAGAGGTTGGTAGAAAGACTACTTAGATCTGCTTACTGTAATGGAGGCTGGAAAATTAAGGTACAAGTCAGTGTCATGTATGGATACTGATTTTTTAAAAATTTTATTATTATTATTATTTACCATGCTGTAATCCTGCCCATTAGCAGCTGTGGCCCAATTAATATCTAATACTCTGACCAAACAGATCAATAGCCACATCTTCCTTGGGGGTGGAAAGGAAGAAATGGGCAGAAGCAGACCTGGTGTGGGAAGAGGGTTTGCAGACCAGGCCAGACCTAAACAGCTGACACCAATTTATAAAGCAGAAGGGATGCCTCCCTCGGGTGACATGCTCCTATGGCTATGTTTAATTCCTGCCCTGGGCTATCCCTCCCATCCTTTTCTCCTATTTACTCCAAAGCATACGAAATGTAAGGGATGGTAATTTCATTTTAGGGTAAAGCCCGAATCTGTTCTAGTTAAAGGTTCTGGGTAAAGGTATCATTTGCAAACTTTGGCACTTTCACTGTGACTGCATCCACTGATGGGTTGTGACCTTGTTGGCAGGTCCTGGTAGTGTGCTCTCCCAATCTGCTCCAGTGGCTACTCTCTCCAGCCTTTCCACCCCTCTGTTCTTCTCATGAAACCTTAGACTCCAGAGCTCGGGGTTTGGGTGATAGGGTAGGGAGGATGGGCTCTGAAGAAGCAGGGAGGTTGGCTGATGTCCTGTAATTCCTAAAATGGACTTGATCATCCATGGGGAGAGGGTGGGAGGGTTTCTCTTGTTTTAATTGTATTCAACTAAGACACATGGATTTCTGGGACAAATTATTTTTACACAGGGAATTATTCTGGAAGCTTTGTCAGAGCCAGTTTAATAATAAAACAAAACAAAACAAAAAAGGACCTGGCATTTTTAGTCTTTAAGTTACTTTAATATACATAATCTTATCTCCCTGCTCCCTCCTTTTCTCCCTTCCCCCTTCTTTCCTTCAGTTATTCAAAACCAATTTTGTGCCTTTCCAAATACTGGGTGGGGGGGGAATCTGTTCTTCTGTTTTGTAGATTATCCATTCAATTCCTTCTATTCTATCTCCTTGTCAACTTTTGACCATTTTTCTTTAAGGAAGGAAGAGGTGGGTAAATTGCTGATAAAGGGTTAGAGATTATCACTGGATTCAGATTTCTCCTGTTTTTCCCCATCTCCCTCCCCTTTGGAGGCTCTGAGAGGGGAATATGGCCGTTCAGCATATTTTTGTAACCTCTAGGAAACAGAAGAAGAGGAAGGATGTGGAAGAGGGAAGATACAATTAAACAAGCATAGACATTGTTAAGAAATTTATTTGCAATTCTTGTTTTTTGTTTTTGTTTTTTTTGTTTGTTTTTTGTTTTTTAAATAACATCATTCCTTAGATAAAAATGCAATCTTACAGGAATATACATAGCGTCTCACACAGAGATGACCCTGAAGCTCCTCTCGAAAGGTTACCCCTTCTAGATTCCCTGGCCTTTCTCGAGGGCGAGAAAGCGCAGCAGGCGAGGCCTTTGACAACGGGATTATTTGATGATTACAAACTGTACAATAGTATTTACAACAGTAAGACCATGAAGTCGTGGAGCCTGGAGAGGGAGGTGTGGGGTGTGCAAGGGTGTGGGAGTGGTGACAGGGATGGGATGACGATGGAGGACTGTCCATCTTTCTGCGTTGCACCGAGGGCAAGCATGATACAGACTGGTTTGGGGGCATGGAGATGGGCCTGAGCAGGAGGACATGAGGAAAGAAGGGAGGAGGGGCTGTTTCTGGAGCCTCTGACATGGACCCAAGTTCTGCTTGGCAGCTCTAGGGTATTAAAATAAAACAAGCAGATTATGAGAGTAATAGACATTCTAGTGCGTCACCAGCTGGGGACCCGCCACCCTATTTCTTAACGAACTTGTGTTTCTCCACAGGTTTTCTCAACTACTACCATAATGGACATGTCCAGATTTGTTTATGCCTTTGATATCCATGGCCTGTTTGGTCCTAGACCTTATTCCCACGAAGCTCTGGGAGAACAGCACATGTTCTGGGCGGGACAGGAAGTGGCTATGGGGTAGTGCATAACCTTGTTGAGAAACCAAGAGGTGGATTACGAATTTGGGAGAATGGGATGCAGCTCTGATGCGTGGGTGGTGTGACATGTGCAAGCGGAAAAGTGCCCGTAACATTTGAGTCACTGGAGTGGGCTTATGAAGGAGCCCTTTGCACAAGGTTGTTTGTTTACAACTGTCGACCCTCCTTCCCAAGTTTTTTTTTTCTTCTTTTAAGCCTTGATGTCATTTCTCCATGTTGGGAAATCTTAGGGGGAGGAGGCTTGGAACAGGACTCAGTGACCTGTTCCTCTTTTGTTCTTCCTATGACTCTATAGAAGGGAGCCTTCTCGTTCCCCTCCCAGTGACAGGCTCAGGGGAGACTTCCGGCAGAGTGTCTGAGATCTGCAGCCTTCAGCCAGCCTTGGCTGTTACTCAGTGCCAAGGCTGGTTGCCGGCTCACTGTCATCTTCCTCATCCCTCTGCTTATACGCTTGAGGGCTCCATGAACATCAGAACAAGAGTTCTCCAGGCTCGAACTGAAAAAAAGAACCATCCTGTCCATTTCTGTATTTCTTCAACATCGAAATGACCCTTCCTTAAGATGTACAACCTCTTCCACCAAGAGACTTCTTTGATAATGACCTAGGTGAAACATTCCTATGTATGAAGTACACAAGTAATTTTTAGATGGCAAATTTGTAGGAAATGTCTGATTTATGGGAGATTAAATGTCATGCTGGAATTCTTTCAAAACAGTAGGATTTTATTAAATCAGTAAATTTTATCAAATCTAGTAGATTCTGGAAAGTGGGGTGCATGGGATGTCCCCTCAGAGAGAGCACAGCTATGAGGAGGACAGCATGTGATCTGAAGGGAGAATATTTGACTTGGGTGATGTAACATTTCAAGCTTTTGTTTAATTATCTAGTCTTTGTCTTAATTCAGTAGAGAGAGAGGGGATTTCTGTGGAAGTCCCGACTCTGACTCCACTTTCAGTGTTGAATTGATTTGTTCAACTCAGCTTAATATATGCTGCTAGCAATCTCTAATTCCCTTCCAGAGACCAACCAAAAGGCTTTTCTAGTACACTGGAGAGATGAAGAGCCTTCACTACTGCATCTTCTCTGGAGGAAGTCTCTGGAAATCACGTGAGGGAGAAGTCTGCTTGCAGAAGTGGTTGTATTTCTCAATGCAGATAAATAATATTTAGATCACAGTAATAATAGGGTTAGATGACACTAAATTCTACCCCAGGAGGTTACTCTGCTTCACTCCCCACGTCTCTCTGTATAGTGCTCAGCCCTCTGGGAGGAAAACCTCATTTGTGCAGAGCTCAACCCCAGCACTAGCCCCGTCCCTTAAGTGTATGTGTGTGCCTGTGTGTGCATGAGGATGAAAGTGTGTATGTGCATGTGTGAAGTTCAAGTGTCTCCCAACCATGTGGGAGTCTGGCAGAAACCACCTGTTACCTTGGTATCTGGCTTCACAAAGCGATGGTTCATTGTTTTGAAATTAAAAAAAATAAAAAAAGAGTTAAAACCAGAACTAGATTCACAAAGAAACTGTTAAGAATCTGCACATTGGACTCCTTTCAACCCTCTGTTCTTTTGATTGGACTGGGGGAGGAAGGAAAGTGGGGGCCAGGCAGGAGGCTGGAGTAGAGAGAACGGCTTGGGGAAGGGGATAATGATCCCATACCTGTTGTAGTGACATGGTCCCTTGTCTCTTTTCCTTGAGTCTCCTCCGAGGGAGCTGATGCGGAGCCTGGATGTGGTGACTAAGAGCTTCACTGGGAGCGACATTAGGTTTCCCATCATGCCTTCTGACTAGCTGGAGCTGATTTTAGGTGGCCTGCCAGCTAATATGAGGAGAGAACACTAGCAGAGAGGAAAAACAGGGTGGCAGCTATTCCCCATCTAGCCAGATAGGTTAATTTGTCTGGTAAAACAATGATTGAAATTTCATTCTTCTCTTTTTCCAAAGTTGATGCTTGAGGCATTAGCCTCTCCTCTGTACTGGTCATTTCCACAAAATAGGAACAGATGCACAAAGAGTCAAGACATGCCCTTTGCGTTGTCTGCACTTTCCCTGCAGTTCCCTCTGTGCCAACATTTTCCCCTGACCAGAGCCATGTCTTTAAAATAATAGAACTGGCCTGCACTCTTATCAGCAAGTACGTGTTTTACTAAATTGAGGCTTAAAGAAGTCCTCTTGAAACCAGATTGCCCTTTGCTGGCCTCTTTGCTAAATGGTTTCTAACTCTTAGACAATGATACTTCATTTTTTCTAGGTCCCTCAGGATGAAGATGCCTTCACCCTCCTTACCAACATTTATAATTATGGTTTGATGAGGCTAAAAATGTAACTACCAGGGTTATTCTGTATGGCTAAACTAGCTTCTTGTTACATGTCTTGACCTTTAGGAAAGATGAAACCCTTTTGATGACTTCCAGACTCTTCATTTTCAGGGTTTTCTTATTTCTCAGGCATTGGAAAGTATCCTTCTCCTGTGTTTGCCTTACTATATATAGCTGAATGATCAGGAGATGTTCTGGAAGGAAAATGGCTGTGAGAAACCAATAACTTCACTCTAGACAAGCCCCTGAGATTTGGAAGAAGGGTCACAGGATCAAGATGGTAAGGAAGCCTTGTTCCTTTGTCCTTGGACCTCCTAGTCAGAGTCAGAAGGTTTGGGGCAGGGGGACTCTAATAGCCTCTAAAGCAGAGCAGAGAAAAATTCATGAAACAAGCAAAATATAGGAAAAAATTCTCCTCTTTTTGCCTCAAGACCAAAAAGAAACTTCTAGAAACAGGCAGAAAGAAGACAACTGAGAATCTCTCTGCTTAAAATAGCCAGGCATGTCACTAGTTATTAGAAAGCCAAAGTTTGGAAATAGAAGAGTCTGGGCCACTCAGAGGATAGATAAATACCATGTTTATCAACCCCCAGAACTTACACAGCATTTCTTCAAGTCCTGTTGGTCCTCAGCCATTGGCTGCTTTCTCTTGCCGCTCAAGGGTTCTCAGAAGATTTGACAGTCATGGGCAAAGTTCTGCTCTAGATGGGGGGTAGACGTCACTTAATACACTGCGGAGGAGGCTCATGATTTCATGATGGATTTTATGATGTCAGTCCTCTTCCAGTCAGTCATGAGGTCAGGCCAGAAAGACCCATCACCCTACACGGGGAACCTCCGTCTGAAACTCCTTTCCTTCCCAGTCGCATGGGGCCAGGTGCTCCTGTCACTGCTGACATTGTCCTTTTAGGGTGCAAGGCTAGCCGGTCTTCTGACAGAGCTGGCTAGGAAGAAGTAGGGACCCTGTAAATGTGAGTGGTGAAGGGCAAGGGGCCACACACAGGCAGGGCTCTAAGGGTTGCCCATGCCACTGGCCAATGAGGTCTGGTGATGCAGAAGACAAGCCCAAAAGGAAAAAGAAAGCAGCAATGAAGATTGAGTGAGTGTGTGAGTGTGTTGGGTGTGTGTGTGGTCAGTTAAGAGTCCAAATTCCTATCCAGGGACCAAATGTACAGCCAGAACCAGATAATCAATCCAAAAGGGCTCCCCTCTCCATCACAACTAAAATCTTAGCAGCACACTAGTACACATCTTGGGAAACTGGACAGAGGATACTCTAGAATGCCTTCATGGCACTGAAAAGAAACCAGGAAGGTTTGGATGGGTTGGGCTTGGAGAAACAGGAAGAAACCCTCCTGCTTCTCGATTGTAGTAAGTTAACCTGGGAGTATCTGGCATGTTTTTCCACTTTTTTATGGATCAGTCCTTGAAAGTGAGACTCGACTTCACTGGGGAATAGACTTTCCCCAACTTTAATTCCTAGGTTGCTCACATAAGGGCTGAGAGTGCACCGGGAATGGAAGACATTCCAGTCTGGTTAAATCCTGGTTAAATCCTGGATGAATGTTTGGGTCTGTTTTCCCCAAATGACTTCCTTTTCAACCATCATTGTTGAATCTATCTGAAGGAAACAGCACTGATAAGCTGATGTTCTAGGCAAATGTAACCAGGTATAAGAGATGCTCCCACAGAGTCTCTAGTTCCACTATCACTGTGACCCTCTAATGGATCCTCCCTGGTCCTGGTCCCCTCCATGGCTGCCACACACACTAGGATAGATCTGGAGGAAATCCTGCTTCAGAGCCAGGAAAAGAGGAAGTAAGACAGAGCTGACTTTTGGATGGACAAAGGTTTTACCTGGTGGCTGTTCTCTGGCCCCTGCTGTCTGAGCTTGGGTAGAGCACTTGCCAGAGGGAGGGTTCCCTGCCCTCTAGGCAGCCCGACTCTAGTTCCATCCTCTCAGTCAGTGTATGCTTTTCTGAGGAAACCACTGAGGAAAGTTTGTGGAAGTGGACAGAAAAGCCAGCCACCTCTCCTGTGGGGGATGTTGATGCTCATGGTGCAGGACTGCCCCTAGACAAAGTCCAAGTCAGAGAACTGGAGCAGAGTGGATAGAATGAAGACAGGAATAAGACATGTCCTGGTCTCTCAAAGCAAGGCGTAGTATGACTATACTTATCATGTAGTTTTGGAAAAATGGAGGGAAACAGAAGCGAACACAAGATATGCAAAACAGTAATGTCCAAACCTGTTTGTGGATCGCAGAATAATGATTTACACTGGTGATGCTTTTGCTCATTGTACAAATTAAAAGAATATCCGTTCCCTTTCCCCCAACCACATATAGAAAAGCACTTCAGAGTTCAAGGGTAAAGCTTGTCCAAATACACTCCAAATACAAAATGATTTACTTACATGCAGCAAAATATACAAGAAGTGAATTCAAAAACAAACTTAATTCAATTCATTATATTCGCTTGGCACAATTGCAATTCAGTTTTAAAAAAATATTTGTAAAATACTGAAACTGACCTGAATTCAAGTATAACAGTTTCTTCAACAGAAACATTATCAATGCAATAAAACATTACACGGAATATATCGAAGCAAAACGCCTTCTTGAGTTTTTCCCTTAAATTTCTCTGTGTGTGTTTTTTTAAAATACAGTTTTAATGCCAACACAACGCACAATTGTATTTTTAAAATGAATATTATTGCATTGTTTTTGCATATCTTGTGGGACAGAAAATGCAAAGAGTTACTGATTCCCATTTCAGAAGCAGAGACAGTGGTTTGTTTTTGCTTTCAAATGGCCCCAGATTCAGATCTCCCCACAGTTAGACCAGAAAGGGGGAGCTACACACTCATTCACGCATGGGCGTACTGTGTAGGTGTACATACACACAGATGACAGGTGCCCAGACAACCCACCACACACACACAAACACACACACTCAGACTCTCTCATCCAAGCTTCCTCTCTCTGGCACCCGGAAATACACCCCGCATTAAAAAGAACCCAACTCAATCACCCATATGTGCAAGACCATATCAAGTGCATTACCTTTAAATTATAAAACCAAACCAAAAAAATTTTTGTTACTACCTACGGAAATTATAACACATTATTGCGCATAACACAATGGCTGGTAAAACTTGCCTACGGCGCCTCCACTGAACCCACCACTGAACCCACCGTAGGAAAAGAAAACCACAACCGTTTAAATAATCAGTAAAACCAAACCCGATTTACAGTTGCAAAGGTGAAAACAGTAAGGTGGGTGGCTACAAAGCTTTTTAAACACTTCTTCCTCCCCTCCCCCTGGGGAAACAAAATTAAAATGAAACCAAAACAAACAAACAAACCCCTCCCAAAAACAAAAAACCAAAACTGCAACATGCTATCAAGAAAAACGTCAAACCACAAAACAAAACAAAAGAGCGCTCAACAGAAGCTCAGCACCACCTCGTCTGGTCAAGGGCGGGCTGCTCCTTCCCTGGCAGGCGGTGCCAGCGCCCCCTCGCCCGAAGTAGGCCTAGCCGCAGGTCTGGAGCTCGGTGGGCCTGTGCAGGTACCGGGATACGGACACAGACGGGTGGGTGGGGGGGAGGCGGTGGCCACTGAGCCTTGGCCTTGAGGCTGCCACCCGCCGGTGGCACTCCTCTCCCCGTTGGGGTTCCTGCCGCCGCCTCTTGCTTCACTCTTCACTCTCCAGGACGCTGCTGGGTCCTCGCTGAAGTCACACCCTTCTTCCTTCTGCAAATCCACAGGGCCCTGGCTCTATGGAGACAGTGAGGCTCATACAGAATATGTGCAAAATGATTTTTTTTTTTTTTTTACAAGCAAAGTTGAAAGACACCCGTTTGACATAGGGTCCTTTTGGTGAGGGCTACCGCAGGAAGCTGAGGCTCTCCTTCATGCCCGGAGGGGAGGGCAGGCGTCTCTTCTCTTTCTCTCCCTCCCTGATCCTTCCACTCCTCCTCACCACTCTACCTCTGTGGACACAACACTAACTGGGGTTGCTGCCTTCTTTCCCCCCGGAAAACAGACTCTGCACACCACCCAACTCTGCGTCTTGTCCCAACGAAATGAATGAAGACGCTGTTCCGGTTAACTCCAGGTCACGAGAACAGTGAGGCACTTCTGAAACGAACCCATTAGGAACATTGAAACAAATAAAAAACCCAGCGTCTCCCCAGCCCTAGCAACTACAGGCTGCCGGCGTGGGCTCTGCTGTCCTGGCGCTCCTCCTCGCTCTTCCGACACGCCCGAGCCCCAGTGCAGCTCTCGCCCTCTTGGCCCCCCGCTCTGTCCTGCCCTGGGTCCCTGCAGTTAACAAAAGGTAGTAGGGTGCCGTTGGGGCTCTGCTGGGCGCCCCCACTGAGGATGTTGTCAGCGGCGTTCTCCATCTCCTCTATGGTCATGTCACATGCGTCAGCCAGCTCCTGGGTTGTGACCTCGATAAACTTGGGATCTTGAGCAAACTGCCCCAGTCCTTCTGAAATCAAGACCTGAAGTGGGGAGAGGGGGCAATGAAGAAGAACCGAAGAGGAACGTTATTCCTGGAAGTCAACTCTTTCCTTGTGGGCTGGAGCAAGGGGCCTGTGACTGGGAACTTTGGGAAGGGAGTGTGCGTACCCACGCCAGCGCATGTGGGCGTGGGAGGGTGGGGAGGGGTGAGTTGGGGAGGGGTGCTCCCAGAAGGGAGGTGACCCGGAACATTGTCCAAGGAATCAGGGGTGTGTAGGCTGGAGGAGAGCTGTTTTGGCTGGGATACTCAAAAACTGTTGTCAAAACCTGAAAATTTGGCTCACAGAGTGGCCAAGGGGGTGCTGCCGAGGCAGAACCTGGCCTGCCCTATATTTTCTCCTCTCTGGCACCCTTAGTGCCCCCATATTATTTTAGCCCAGAAATCTTCATTCTCCTTTGGGGAAACTGTTAACTTGTGCCCCTTGCCCACTGCTGGCTGACTGCTTTCGTGGGGGTGAGGATCCTGGTGTAGGATGTGTGCAAAACACCATGTCTGCACCTGTCTCTGCTCCAGCTCCAAAGGGCCAGCCCAAGGTCCCAGGGCTGCTCCCTCCTTCCTAGTGGCTGCTTTAGTGACTGGCTCTGGGGAAACCAGCTACTGAGCCAAGGGCAGGGGATTAATAATGAAGCCTGGAATGCCTTTCTCCCAGGGCCATTTGCCCTGCTCCCATCACTCTTTATTTCCTGTCCTGCTTAAGTTTTCTTCAGAGATCCCACCCTGTGGGACACACTACATTCATGTTTATTTGTGATCTGTCTCTCCTCATCCTGGCATGGGCTCTTGAGAGCAGAAATTGTTTCTCAGTTGTTTTCCACACCTACAACAGTGCCTGTACCTGGTTGGAACTCATTTGGGATTTGTCAACTGAATGGGGATAACCAAGGTGATGGTGGGCTCACTACTTTATGGGAAAACCCTCCTCATTTTGGGAAAGCTCTGTTGGAAAGGTCTTCCTCATGGAATCTGAAATCTGCCTGATTGTCAGGTTGATCTGTCGCTCCAATCCTGCACTTGAGATCCCCTGCCCAGGACATGAGGGAACTTACGAGAGAGGTCCTCCTAAGCCATCTTCTACTGTGGCCTCCTAAGCCATCTTCACTCCCTGTCTGCTTTCCTGACTCCCTCGACCAGGACTCATATAAGATCGCTTCTAGGGACCTTGCCAACCCTTTGTTGTGTCCCTTTGGACTTGTTCTAATTTGTTGAAGTCTGCTAAAATGTGGTGCCAGGAACACATTGGCCAGATGCTCTGGCCAGGGCAGAGAATAGAGGACCTGGAAGCATTCTTGTTCTAGAATAGTGATTCTCAACCCTGGCTGTGCATTAGGATCATTGAAGGGCTTTAAAAAAATACCCATTTACTGTGTCCTAGGTTTCCAAAGCGTCCCACGTTATTCTGATGCTTCCCAGGCTGGAGCACCACCGATCCTGAATTTTCTCTGTGTGCAACACAGCCCAAGCCCACCCCTGCACCTGGAGCAATCAGAGCTCCCCTCTGGCTGTACCCTGGAGCTGAGGCCAGGGGGACATTTCCTGGCCTGCGGCAGGGATATGCTGCTCAGTCCTTTCTCTCTCTGCGCAGGCCCTACCCAAGCAGAAGCCTCTAGCATCTTGTGTGATCACAATTTTCTGCACACCATGCCCTCCTTCCTGGGAGTGAGAGTCTTTCTGGCCAAGAGAGTTGACATGCACTCCACTGGAGAAAGGACCAGAGACTCCCGTCCCAATTGTTCCTGCGAAGTCCCCCAGGGCTGCCCTGGGCTTTCCCCTCCCCCGCCAGCCAGGCGGTCCAGGGTCACTTACCGCTCCCACCAGGCTGCTGGCACTGCCGTAGAACGGCCGGCCCCGGGCCCCAGCCTGGCTGGGCACAGTGAGGGACACCGGCCGGGCTCTCCGCAGGGCGCTGCTGCCCCCACCGCAGGGCGCGGGCTCCCCGGACCAGGAGCTGCAGTGGATGGTCGGGAAGCTGCTGTTGAGTTTCTCGCTGGACTCGGCCCCCTCCAGCCGCAGGGTGGGGATGGGCTGCGGGGGCCAGCCTTGACTGCCGGGTGTGGCTGGGGGCGTGGCGCACGGCCTGGGGAACGTGCTCGGGGAATGGCTTCTCTGGAGGAGGGGGCTCAGGCCCGCCACTGCCAATGCCTGTGGACACACAAAGAGCACGAGTTACCGGGAAGGGCGGGCCTCTGCTTTCTGAGCAGCTTCTGCCCAACGCCGCCCCCGCCTCCCCAATCCCCGCGGGTTCCACCCTGCCGGAGCCCGCGCGCATCGCCTTCCTGAGACGCTGCGTTCGCTTCCGCCACCCAAAAATAGATTTTGTGAACGTGCCAGTCTGAAGGGATCGCTTTCTTCTCTAAATTCGGAAAGCTGGGATGCAGTGGAATCAAGAGCGTCCCCTTCTCAGCGCCGGCCCTATCACCGGGCAGCTGCCAATCCTCTGGCTTTTAGGTTTCTCATCAGTAGTCTAGAAAGAATGCTGCCCTCATCGTCTGTGAAACCAGGACACTGATGCCCCCTCTGTCTCCCTGTCTTGTGTGCTTGACATAAGGTCTGTGGACAAGGACACCATGCGCCACAAAGATGTAGACAACCCGTACTTAGTTTTAATTTTTACCCTTAATCAGGCCATGAACCATGTCCTGCTGATCTTCAACTCAGCACCTCTCTGAACTGAGCTTTTTTTTTTTAATTAAAAAAATTTTTTTTAATTAAAAAATTTTACTGCTTTTCGTATCTTACACTGTATTGTGATTAAACCATTTATACACTGTGTCCTCAGGCCCCCACTATGCTTGAAAATCCTGAGGCTGGGGCCTGGGCCTCCTGTCAGCAGGACACAACGACCAGCTCTGAGCTGGTGTCCGCGGGAGGGTGGCACTGGACGGTAGGAGAGTCCAGCTGGTAGGTAGAGGGCCGGGAACGCTGCAGCATGGGTTGGTGGGGGCAGTGGAAATGCACGAAGTGGGGGGGGGGGTGTAAATAAAGAAGAGGTTCTTGACCGCAGCATGATAAGAACACATGGGTGAAATGGACTTTTAGAAATCTTTAAAAATAGAAAAGAGCACACCCAGTGTCCCCCCTCCTTCCATCCCAACCAGCCTGTCAGCCTCCTCTGCCCTCAGCTCTTGATGGACCCCAACCTGGGGTCCCTCGTTCCCTGGAGATCTGAGGGAAGTATAAGGCTGTGCTCAATATTCCAGAAAGCCCAGTAGGAATCACCTGTATGCTGGCCATGCCACAAAAGCTAAGCAAAACGGTGAATACTTTGAGCTGAAATAATATCAGCTTAGTTGAGCCACACTGGCCATCTTACACCTATTATAAGCTTTGATTGGCAGTTGAGTGTCTTTGGGTATTAAAAAAAAAATCATCTAATTCATAGGTGTGTGGTGAGGGAGTATACATTTGGAGAGGAAAAAACTCTGGGAAATTTGGACCCTAATTTTCCTAGAGATAAAGGACTGGCCTTTGATTCTTTGGGGCTTCCATTTGTTCTCAGATACTGAGAATATGTTAGATACAGATGACTTGGATTTCACTGGCTCAGCTGGAGTCAGCCATGCCAAGAGCTATTTCAACTATCAGATTTCTCTGGACTTGTTTTCCTGATTATGTCGCTGGCAGATTCTTTGATCTTTTCTATATCCAGATATCCAGGTATCTTGCAACTCTAGGTGCTGATGTCTGTGGAGGGAAGGTCTGTGCCATTGTAGGAAGAAAGGTCAGACAGAATCCTAGAGCTGCTGATCCTTCTGGACCATGTGAGGAGCTCCTTCTCACCAGTATTTCCTAGGTGTCCCCCCTCCCGAAACGACAGACCTTGTTAAGGTTCTCACTGGCATGGACGAGCCCCCTCTTTTGGGGCTGTTAGGGCCAGGGGCTAGGATCCAAGACAGGGAGGACTGAGTGGGGTCTTGGGATTTGCTACAATCATGGGGGGTTGTGTAGCCTGCCGGGTGCTGCCCAGTGATGCCTCTGAAAGTCTGGGCTACCTGATGATGAACCAGATGCAAGGGCAGGACTGTCTTCTGAGAGATGTCTCCGCCTTGATTCTTCTGTCGCTTCAGACATTCCAGGTGGAAGGAGGCCCTTCGACCTGCAAAGCCAGCCAAAGAACTGTGATCAGCACCAGGAAAGGGGACCTAGTTCTGTGAGGCTCAGACTCTGAGGGGTACAAGGAGCGGTGTGAGTGGCCTGGAGTAACCTCCTCCCTACCATTTGCCTCCCACAGCATGTGGATGCGTCCCATCTCCGCAAGCCCTGCCCTGGGAATCCCGTCTCACTGCTCGGGAAATCTTCCCAGCCCCTGCGTGGGGCTGTTGCAGCCAATCACCCGAGTCCCTGGCCCGTCACACCTGGAGAGAGAGAGGTGTTAGTATTTACCTAGTGAGGCAGAGCGGAGGAAACCCCTCTTTGGAGATTGCCGGATGTCTCTCTTGTCCTCCTCAGGCGGTGTTAATTGCCGGTTTTCATCATCCTGATAGGAGAGCCTGGAACAGAGAACTCTGGGGCTTATTTGTGGGGTCAGGAAGGGCCACCCCATAAGGACAGTGCCACCCCCTAAAGTCAGTTTGCTTTTTTCTTCTTCTTTTCTTTCATTCATTCTTTCTTTCTTTTTCTTTTTAAAGATTTAATTTATTTATTTGACAGAGGCAGAGAGAGAGAGTGAGAGAGATGGAACACAAAAGGGGGTGGGGTGGGGAGAGAAGGAGGCTTCCCGCTGAGCAGGAAGCCCAATATGGGACTCGATCCCATGACCCTGGTATCATGACCTGAGCTGAACGCAGACCCTTAATGACTGAGCCACCCAGGGGCCCCAGTTTGCTTTTTTCCTTAATGAAGGAAACCCCTGCTTTGTGCTTCCATAAAGGTTTGGGAAGTGGGCAGCAGGAACTCACCACCCCAGCTCCCAGCACCCCAGGCTCCTCCTGTCACAGAAGTTTCCAACTCCCCATCCACAGCTTCTTGGCTCAGAAGCCTCACATTTCTGATTTACAGCAGTAGAGGCACTCTTGAGTCAAAGTTGGTGAGCAAGTTGGCAAAAAATTTTAGGTCCACAGGAGTCTTTCCAGGAAGAGCCTAGGCTCCATGCTATTTTACCATGACCACTCCCGACTTCAGCCCAAACTTCTCCCCCTGTCCCTCATTTCTCCCTGCCTGCCCACCTTCATCATCAAAACACTTCAACAGCTATGTACGGACAAACCTCCAGTCAGCCAGTCAATGGAGAGCAGAGCTGTAAGGGGCCTTCAGGGGCATCTGTCTACCCAGTGACGGGATGAGTAGTCATTCTGGATGGGACTCACCGTGAGAAAGAGACCGGACATCATCCCATTTACATACACACCTAATAGAACTCAACTTCACGAGCCATACTTAACCTTTTTTGCATGCCTTGTCCTCTGGTGGTTTCTATTCTACTTTAGTCTAGTCTATTTCACTAAATAATGTCAGTTGCAATCTGCTAAATTGCTTTCACAGTCTGCAGGAGGAATAGCCTGCAGGCCAAGAAGACCAAGGCTTTCTAACCCCTTCGTTCTACAGATGAGGCCCCGGACTGTCCCTGGTGTGACTCCACATGCTTTGAGGACAGAGAATGTGCAGCCTTCCCTGCTTCGAGCATACTGGCTTCGATCCTTGGTACACATGCAGGAAAATTTCTGACCAGAAAACCTCTAAACCTTTCCTTTCATTTTCAACGTGGTAAGCTTTCCTTATTGCATTTTCTTCTTCTCCAAACTGTACCCACTCTTGAAGACCCAGTTTCTGTTGGATCTTGTGCCAGGAGTCTGTTATGGTCACTCTGACCTCTACCTCCTCTGAAGGTCCGTCCCTTTCATTGCTTGTATCACTCTGTGAGTGAATGTCTCCATGTTTTTTCCCTCATCTGAGACAATTACTGGTTTGTAAAATATCTTTAAGTGCCGAGACTGGTTTAGTCACGATCTAGCAGAGTGCCTGGATGCACAAGAACCAAAATGGATGGAAGCATATGTTTTCCCTGATTTCTAGGGTATGTGGCCATGTAAATATTTGGAGTCTCTAAAAATCAAAACGCTGAGGGGCTGGTCCTTCCTTATTAGAAGGTGCTTTTAGGAAAGCTTCTAAAACAATGCACCTTAAGCTTTTTGAAGAAATACATTTTATGAGACTGAATACACACACGCATACACACACACATACACACCCACATATGTAGACAATTAAACAAATATTTCACTAAATAATACCCCTGTGACATTGGATACACGATTATCTATTGCCTTATTCTAACTTATGCTATTCTGTATTATGCTGTTCTGTCTTTTAAAGCGCTTATCACGGCCTGGCCTTCCGGACCCTGCGGGGAGGACTCTGGGGGCAGACACAGAGTTGCCTCTCATACGTCTCGGTTAATTCCAGAATCCTCTGCTCTTCAGGCCTGCAGGGAAACCATGCCTGGACCATGGAAGAGGCTGACTGGGGCTGTCGAGCCTGCTGGGCCGGACAAGAAGGGACTAGTAGGAAGACGTACCAATACTGAGAACCCAGTTGGGGGCATCAACTCAGTGGATAACTCCAGCCCTCAGGAGGCTTCAGCCTCTAAAAATGGTGGGAAGAATCTAAGCAGTTACTGACTGATGAGGTCAGAGCCAGGGAGCCCACTAGACAAAAGTGTAGAGGTGAAGTTCAGGGCTGGGGATCTTAGAGCCCAGCCCGAGCAGACAGTATACTGGGATGACCTTCGCAACTCCCAGCCCCAGAACTTCCTGGGACCCTGAAGTGGGCGGAGGAAGGCTTCTACCAGAGCAACTGCGAAGAACCAGGCCTCAAAGGACTTGGGAAGCTTGAGAGGGAGGCTTCCTCAGACCACACACAGTTTGAGAAAAATAATTCCCATTATGATCCATCCAGCAAAGAAGACAACCCCAAATGGCTCAAGGTCAATGTATGGTTTGTTCAGATGATGAAGTTATTTCATGACCCTGGTGCCTGAGCTCAAAACCCATCCCCAAGCTCACAAAGCCCCTGGAGGTCCCTTAAAAAATAGGGCTCTCTCCACTTGCCAGAGGCTCCCTGACCCGACAGGAGTTTGATTTTATTTTGAGGCTGCAGGAAAAGGAACCAAGTGAACTGGGACACCGTTGCTGGAATGGGCAAGGCAAGACTCCAGAGAAGTCAAGCTTTTGTGAGACAGAAGAAGGTATGAGGAGGCTTGCTTGTTATGTCCACCTGGGGCTGTGTACATGGGTGTTTTTCATGTACCTTTTTCAACAAAACATTAATATAAAAAAAAGTGGTGACCATAATTAAGTAAATGTCACAGCCTTCTAGTGGGTCTCGACTTGCAGTTAAAAAACCCTTCTCAAAAATTCCAGCACTGACAAAATCTCAGCCACTGTTTGCCAACAGTGCCCTCTGCTGGCTGGCTTTATTATAAGTAGTTTCATGAACATTTATTTGCTAATAGGTGCGTGTGTGTGTGTGTGTGTGTGTGTGCACTGAATCTCACTATAAAATATATTTATGACAGCTGGTTTCAGTTAAAAAAAAGTTTATGAGACAATGTTTTGAAGTCTTCCTGAAAGCACCATATCATGAGGAAAGGTCAAACTAATCCAGGGACCGTGTGTGTATATGTGTGTATATGTGTGTGTGTACACGTCTGTACGTGTGTGGGTGGGGGCATGCATCCATGTCCCTCATGAGGTGACAGGCGCTTTGCAGGCATTCTTCTTATGTGTGGTCTCCCCTTCTGCAAGTCCTGCCCAGAGGAGGGATTCTAAGGGAGCTACCCTTCACCCCCAGAGGCTGGCGTGCGGCGAGGGCAGCAGCACTCACAGCTCTGTAGAGATCAGGCTGGGCTCGCTGCAGTACTCTGTGTCCTCGCTCAGCTTCACCTCATAGGTCTCGTCCTGAGAGACCTCCTCCTGACACACCATGGCGATCTGGCTCTCCCGGGAGTGGCACCTGAAGCATCCAAGGGGGAGAAACGAAGTCAGAAGCTGCGAACCTCATCGTTCCCTCAGCAGGCAAGGCATCACACACCACACACACGCACTCACACAGTGAGCACACACACACCCGTGCCCACTCACGCACGCACAACCTCTGTGGCCTCTTCCTCCCATAGTTGCTGACACAGCAGCAGAGCCAGGGAAACAGTAAGATCCAGATCAGGAGTCCGTGCAGAACAAGCAGCTCTGGGCTGGGACCCAAGGAGGTCTGAGTTCTGACCCCAGTTCAGTTGCCCTCTGGCACGAGTCACTGCCCCCCTACCCCCATGCCTCTATCCCTCTCAATGAAACTGGAGTAGTGTAGGCCCTGCTTGACTCAGAAGCTCGTCATGAGTAACAAATGAAGTAACAGATGAGATGTGGTTTTAAAAGGTGGGAAGGAGCAGCTTTTAGAACAGGGGCCTAGGCTGCTCTGTATAGGTTGGGGTGGGTCCTGAGAGGGCTGTCCTCTCCCTCTGCTAAAGAGAGCCAGGCCTTTGGGTGCGGGTTGGGCAGAGCCGGGAAGTTCCTGGGGTCACAGTTTGCCATGCCTTTGGGTTTGACATGGGTTCCTTGGAGTGACAGTACGGACAAGAAGCCTCACGCTGACGGGTTTGCTCTCCTGGGCAGTGAGCCTGAGTCCCTGCTGAGCTTGAGACCCTCCCCTACTGGGTGTGTCCCGGATGATTCTGCTCACCCTCCGGACTGGCGTCTTCTTAGCTCTGGCCTGGATGTTCTCCCTTTTCCTGTCTGTGCCTCTCAATACTTCCCTCAGTCTTTCTTCCTATAGATCCTGAATGACGGAACCCGCTTTACCCCCAAACCCAGGAAGACATGAGGGCAAGAGCTCAGTTAATCCTCTCAGGGCCGAGTGCTGGATCAGCACCCTGATCTGACCAGGGCCTGTGAGCTGGGGTGACTCAGGAAGCTACCCTCCCGGGTACCTACCCGCTTCTCGGGAGCAGGCCCTAGCCAGGGATGGCCCATCCTGCGGTAAGGACAGATGGAATGTGGGTGGGGTGGGAAGAGAGGGGAGTGACAGGCGCTGGGAGGAGGCACAATGAGATGAGCTGGAGACGGAGAATGGCGGCAGGCAGACAACACCACTTCCTGGGGGCCACTGTGCGCAAGACATGCTGGCCCGTCCCCGCAAGAGCAAGGCTGGTCCTCGAGCCCCGGCACTTAGCCTTGAGCTGCGGCACGAAGGCTGAGACCCCAGAGCTGCAACTTTGCTTGACTTGTTCGTCCTCACCAAGCTGAAGCTTACTGCCTTGAGGGTCACTTTTCCCACTGTGCTGGGAAGGAGGGAGCCAGTATTTGGGGAGCATTTGCTATGGGCTAGGCCTTGGGGGAGGGACAGAGGTGCCGGTGGGGAGAGGAGGAAAATCCCCTGATGTTTCTCCCTACCTCCACTCTCCATTCATTTAATACAGAACACGTTTTCAGAGAAAAATATGCTCTGAAGGAGGTATTAGCTCACCCTGAGATGCTAAGGATGGACCCAATGAACCTTCCTAAAGAAGAGGTTTGGGTAAGGGGAGCAAGGGAGAACGTGACACTAGGACTGAGTACCTAAGAGTTGTAGGAAGTTTTCGGGAAAGCGAGGGGCTGCTGAGACACACATGGGCCAGCCACTTGAACTCTGATACTCCCCTGTGCAAGCTAACCTTTCAGGTCAGCATATAAAATCCAGAGCTGGCATGCTGTATTGTGTATAGAAGGCCTCGGTAGACATCTCTTGAGTAGAAAGACTCACCCGACATTGCTTTTGAGTGGGTTCACCAGCCATTCTTCCATGCAGTGAGGTAGACTGATGGCCAATCGGACTTGGCTGTTATCAGACACTGTTAAAGGCCCAGGCCACACAGGCGTCCACGGGGCCACTTGAAAGTGGGTGTTAAGAAGGGAAGTGAAAACTGGGGGGCAGATAGGCAAGCTCCTTAGATGAAAGAAGCTTCAGGACACTTGTCCAGAAAGATGCTCACACATCGTGATTATTTTCTAAGGTCGTGAGCCTGAGAGATTTGCCCAAGAACATGGCATGTGGGTGATCTGCCCAGCCTGCTGTGGTGGGGGTGCTGTCCACTAAGGGTGAGGGGGCACGGTGGCGGGGAGGCAAGTCCTCTCCCACCTGGCTTTGGAAACCCAGAGCTGTTGACAGAAACAGGGAGGAGATCCTTTAGGCCCATGCTGTGTTTCCGGAGGCCCAGAGCACGTGGGTGCTTATCACCCTGGTATACCATAACAGTGGATCCCAGAGCCCCAAGGAGCAGAAGGTAGGGAGAAAAGCATGCGTCAGGCAGTGGGAGAGCAAACTACCAGGAACGATCCCGCACGGGGGCAGAGTGGGCAAGAGCTATGGTGAAGGGCCTCCCACCACCAAAGTGTTCCTCCCAAGAGGGTGGAGAAGGGTGTGAAGAAGACGTGGTAGCTCCAGTCAAAGGCCAGGCTTGTGCAGATGTGGGAAAGGCTGGGGGAACGGTCTGTTGTGTTGCCAGGATGCTGGGGGTCAGGGGTCTGGGCTCCTCTGCCTGGGTAACAGAAAGAGCACAAGAGGCTCCATCCAGAGGTGTGGTCAGGACACTAGATAGCCACTGGGGCTGTGCTGCCTTCCCCAGGTGTGACTGCCACATGTAATCAAGGGCAAGAATGGGAGGTAGCACTGGCCTATCTCTTGATGGGGTCTGGGGCCGCAGCCTCCAGCCCTGCTCGAGGGGGTGAGTGGTAGGCCTGTGGGCCAAACTCCACCCCCCATCTACTCAGGGCTGGAGCATGTGGGGCCCCTGTGCACGGGCCCTGGTGCCCCACCCTCCTGCTTACCTCTTGGAGCTGAGCTTCCATGCGGCCTCCTGTACCCGGACGGCAGGAGACAAGGGGGGCCCGTGGCCCTCCACGGTGCTGACTGCGCTGGGGTAGCCAGCGGGGCGGGGGAAGCGGCCCAGGGCAGTGTTGTTGGCATTGTTGATGTTGGCGTTGGAGCCAGTGGATGAGTAGCTGCTGGGGGTGAAAGTGGAGTCCACCAGTTTCTCGTGGGATGGCGACTCGGTGTCGCCTTGGCTGTTAGCCGCCTTGTTGATGTGCAGTGGGCGCTGGGTGGTGAAGGTCTGGGGGAAGGCGCTCCGGCCGTCACTTTGGTAGTAGCTGACGTGGTTGCCGAACAGGCCACCGGCCCTCTGTAGGCGAGACGGGAGGGGTGGATGGAGGAGAAAGCCCTGTCGCTACCTCTCCTTCTCTAGGCCAAGCCACGGAAGGCTGTCCGCCTTCCAGAGAGCGCAGCCACGCCGGGCAGCGACACGCGGCCCACGGGGAACTCCTCATCCACGTGGCCTGGAAGCCGGAGAGGGAGGGACCTGGACAGTCCCCTCTGACTCTGCTGGGGGACGGGTGAGGGGCAGGACCAGTCAGGCAGGAAGGCTGCTGCCCTGGGACTTTCTAATGAACCCCCCGAGGACTGGGATCAAATCTCCAGGAGCAGCGCAGGACGGCAATCCTTGGCCGCAGCCTTCGCTCTGCTTGGCAGCTGTGAGGGCTGGGGAAAGGGACCACGAGATTCCAACGAGAACTTTAAAAAATGGGGGTCCAACTGGCTCACTGAACTAGAAATGACATTGGCCAAAAGGGATTTGGAAATAAGGAGGAGGCATTGACTCCATTAATTATATTATGGGCTTCTTTCCTCCGGGGCGATTCTTAGAGATTTCAAATCAGGACCCAGTGTTTTTCTCCAACATTGTTTCCTTGTCCTGGAGCGAGTGGGCATGTTGCTGTCTGTAAGTTGGTCTGTGGGGTCTTGCTGGGGCAGTGTTAGCCTGGTGCTGTGTCCCTGAGGCCATTCGGTGACAGACATTTCACAGTGATGAGGATGAGTATGGTGATGACAGGGCAGCCGCAGGCAGGGCAGGCCGTCCTCCCTCCCGGTGTCTCCACAGCTCAGGACCCCTGTGTGGGGGCTGGCAGGGGCAGCTGAGAGGGCCCCCAGCATGATACTGCTTGGTGGCTTCTCCCTCACTCTGGAGGGATTTTAGCCAAATACCTTTGGGGATAAGCAGGGACGACTGAAGGGCGAGAGTGGGATACAAGCATTGCACTATTCTGGCAGAGTCAGGTTTGGGGTCCACTGAGAATGGATGCTCAGCCTCCATAGCCAGGAAAGGAGAGGGAAGGAAGGCCGGAGGGGACTTTTGTGTCTGGGAAAACACAGGCTTTCTCTCAAGAAGACAGTTGCCCCTGGGCTCCACTCCCCTGCTGCCATGTGGGAACATAAGCCAGAGCCTCTGATTTTTTAAAGAGAAGTCAAAGGTCTAGGTTTTTAGTTGAATGTGCCATATTTCTGAATAATAGGTTTGCAGGTTAGATGTGGCCAAAAGGGGCCCCATGGCTTTGCAGTTTCTAATGTAGAAGGTTCTCCTAGGGAACATGTCCCGAGAGCCCAAGCTTGAGATAGAGTCAGACTTGGAGAAGGTAGAGGTATAGGAAGTAGCTGAGTTGGAAGAGCTTGGAATCTGCCAGAGAACTCAGGACTTTCTCCCTGGATTTTCTTGGCAGAAAGGCAGCCCACCCTCTTGCCTCCAGCTGGACTTGTAAAGGTAAGAGAGTGCTCCTGCGGCGTCCACCTACCCGGAAGATGTCATCTTCAGAGGCAGCAGACACAGCCTCTTTCATGGCCTTGTCCAACTCCTCCTCAGCCGTCAGATCTCCAGAAATGGCCCGTCGGATCTCAGGCCCGATGTCATGCAGCGTGCGCAAGCCAGCCTGAAACCCAGAGGGACACCCAGCTGCTTGACCCACAGCCTCTCCGTAGGGCAGGCACGCCTGCCAAGGGCTTATCTGTGTCAGACTGCGAGAATCCATTTCTCCACCCAGGAAGCATAAAGGCCTGTTAGAAGGGGCTGTGAAGCAGGCAGGACTAGGGAAGGCAGAGTGTGTGGGAGGCAGTGTATCGCACCCTCACATACACACACATTTGGAAAGGCCTGGAGCTCTCCAAAAGTTTCCTTCTGGAGGGAACTGGCCTCCAGCCCACTGCTGAGAGACAACCCCAGGCCAGATGTCAGAAGAAGGTGACCAAGCCCTTCCTTATTGTGTGGACCCCCATTCTTGTCCTTTACCTGCAGGGATAGGGCGTTCCTCTGGGAGGGTTTGCCCACCAGGCCCTGCTCTTTGCGCTTCTTGAATTTCCGGAAGTACTCTTGGATCAGGAAAGTAGCATAAAACTTGCCAACTGTGACCTCGTCATCTGAGACAGGAGAAGAGAAGACAGAAGGGAGGTAAAGGGGAGAATTCAGCTTTTTATCCCCCCAGCATCCAAGTTTTCTGAAGTTTTTTAAACTTTTTTTAAAGTTTTTTTTTTTTTTTAAGCCATTCACATGGTTTAGAAAGGCAAAAATATATTACAAGGTGTACAGTGAAAAGTCTCTCTCTCACCCCTCCTCCATCTGCTAAGTTACTACCTTTTAATAGATAACCTTTCTAAAATTAGCTTCTGGAGTATTTTTCCAGAGAGTCTTTCTGCAAATGCTTTCTGCAAATAAGCAAAAATATTCTTAGCTCCTCTTTTTTTTTTTTTTTTTAACAGTAGAAGCAGCCTATTATCAAAATTATTTCCCACCTTGCTTTAGAAAAAAGCTTTACAAAGTTAAAAAAGAAAACTGACATTGTTAACTAATTTATATTTGATTCCAAAACTTGAGGTGCCCATCATAAATTGATCAGTCCCCTAAGTGCAAACTGTTCTGGTTTAAGATGGAGTTTGGTGGAAGGAACACCTTTCTTTAAGTTTGGGTTTCGTTTTCAACCAGACAGATTGGGTTTTCTTACCATGTGGTTTGGCTGGGTCCCTGCTGGGCTAGACCCCCAAGTTACACATGGCATAGTCAGCCTCTGTGTTGGGAATGAACCAGGAGGTGGAGAAACAGAAGAGTTTCCAAGGAGAACATTGCCTCTTGGCTCCATCTTCTTCTTCTGAGGGAAATGGCCCCAGGAGACAGCTGGTAGGTTAGGCATAGGGGCCTGTGATGATTCTCCTACTTCTAGCTTTCCCTTAAGAATAGCCAAGTCCACCAGTGGTGACCTTCTACCTGGCGAATACCTCATTCCCTTGTGGGAGAGGAAACACAATTTCCCCGTCTAGCCAGTCAGCAAGAGCCACAGGGCAGAAAGAGCCTGGTGTTCTGGTGTCCCCCAGACCTGGGTTTGAATTTTGAATCTGCCAGGTACTCACCTGATAGCCCTGGGTCAGCTACATAGCTTCTAAGAACTTCAGTTTCTTGAGCAAACTTCACAGCAATTTTATAAGGATTAAATAAGGTATGCAAAACATCTCATGGGGCGTGGCCCGTCTAGGTGACACTTCCCTGGGCTGCTTCCCTTTGGGAAGTGATTCTTAACAGGGCTGATGTCCCATTTTAAGGAGTGTTTTGGGAATATGGGGACATTCCTGATTGTCCCAGTGTGCTACAGGCATTGGGTGGTTCCAGATGTGTCCCTTAAAACACAGGCATGTTTTGCAAACATCTGCACTTGGCTAGATGTCCATGTGGGGAAAGGACCTGTTTATAATGACCTGAGCTAAGAACCTAACTTCATTTTACATATGAACAGAAAATAATATTTTTTGCCTGGTTTTAATATATCCAGAATTTCCAGGTATATATCTGCTAGGTAAATTGACAGGAAACCATATTTTCCTTTGTTTGCACTTGACCAAGAGGGCTTTACATTTTGGAAAATTGAATCCCTGATGGCAATGCCCCTTGTAGTATCTGAGTCACCTGTTGCATCTGACACGCTTATATTAGTCTGTATTTGTTCTATGTTTGTGCATATACATATGTATACATACACATGTGTATATAATTTAATATATTTAGTTATCCCTTACTTCAAAATGACAAATACAAAATGTCAACAATAGTCAATATTGTCTTAGTTCCTTTAAACACAGACTTATTCATCATAAGTGGATGCATGAAAGTATTTTATCAGTTAACTATAACTTCTGGTACAGTGCCATAACCCATAGTGCCTGAGCATATATATATTGAAAAGTATTTGACTTTAATGTATTTTATATTAAAGTTATATATATATATATATATATATATATATATATAAATATATATAAAAGATTTTATTTATTTAGTTGAGAGAAAGAGAGCATGGGCGGGAGGGGGAGCAGGGAGCCTGAAGTGGGGCTTGATCCCAGGACCCTGGAATCATGACGTGAGCCAAAGGCAGACTCTTAACTGACTGAGCCACCCACGTGTCCCAAGTTAAAGTGTTATATTAATATTTTGGAAATTATAGCTGTAGGAAAGTTATTTTCATTTAGGATAATAGTAGGGGCATTATAAACTATTTGCTATGAAAGGGGGTTGTGGGTTTGAGAGGGTAGAGAAACACTACTCTAGATAAGACAAAAAGATTTCAACCAAGAGGGATCTCAGGGGATTCTTTTTCCAGGTCCCCATTACTTCCAGAGCAACGAGCCTACTAATTTACGGGGG